>NC_064631.1:30280131-31005063 GCF_023864275.1 Schistocerca cancellata | reverse complement strand
TAGTGCTGTTTCTTGTGTGCGTCAAGAGATGTGATTTTAATTGTGTCCTGCCTTGAGGTTCGCCGTCAGTGTTACGTTGTGTGCTATGCCATCCGTCGCTACTTTTAGCTCCAGTGATACTGTGCCTTGTGTTCTTTTAACCGTCGCCGTGTGTGGCCTTTTATATGTGCTACTTTTAAACAGTTTTTTATTATCTCCATTTTACAGTCACCCCGTTTTGTTTTGTTTTGTCTTCCATGCTGTTCCCCCCTTTTTTTATATATATATGTTCACCTTAGTCTCTCCTTTGCTGTTTTTAATGTCTTCTATTGTTTTGTACTGTCTTTCGGCTGAAGAGCAGCGCCTATGCTGCTGCCAGCCCGCCCCGATGGGGAATTGAAACACATTAAAGGAAAAAAAAAAAAAAAAAAAAAAAAAAAAAAACGTTTGAACATTTTATTTCTGTCGTTCCAATGTGATACATGTACCTTTGTGAACTTATCATTTCTGAGAACGCATGCTGTTACAGCGTGATTACCTGTAAATACCACATTAATGCAGTAAATGCTCAAAATGATGTCCTTTACCCTCATTGCATTTGGCAATAGTGTAACGACATTCCTCTCAACAGCGAGTAGTTCGCCTTCCGTAATGTTCGAATATGCACTGACGCATGTTGTCCGGCGTTGTCGGTGGATCATGATAGCAAATATACTTCAACTTTCCCCACAGAAAGAAATCCGGGGACGTTAAATCCGGTGAACGATCGGTCGACGACCAATCCACCTGTCATGAAATATGCTTTTCATATCGCTTTAACTGCAAGCGAGCTATGTGCCGGACATCCATCATGTTGGAAATACATCACCATTCTGTCATGCAGTGAAACATCTTGTAGTTACATCGGTAGAACATTACGTAGGAAGTCAGCATACATTGCACCATTTAGATTGCCATCGATAAAATGGGGCCCAATTATCCTTCCTCCCTACCGCGCAAGGTCGCTGATGTTCCACTTGTCGCAGCCATCGTAGATTTTCCGTTGCCCAATATTGCATATTATGCCGGTTTACGTTACCGCTGTTGGTGAATGACGCTTCGTCGCTAAATAGAACGCGTGCTAAAAAATCTGTCATCGACCCGTAATTTCTCTTGTGCCCAGTCGCAGAACTGTACAAGACGTTCAAAGTCGTCTCCATGCAATTCCTGGTGCATAGAAATATGGTACGGGTGCAATCGATGTTGACGTAGTATTCTCAACACTTAAGTTTTTGATATTCCCAATTCTCGCGCAGTTTGTTTGCTACTGATGTGCGGATTAGCCGCGATAGCAGCTAAAACACCTACTTGGGCATAATCATTTGTTGGAGGTCGTGGTTGACGTTTCACATGTGGCTGAACACTTCCTGTTTCCTTAAATAACTTAACTATCCGGCGAACGGTCCGGACACTTGGATGATGTCATCCAGGATACCGAGCAGCATACATAGCACACGCCCATTGGGCATTTTGATCACAAAGCCATACATCAACACGATATCGACTTTTTCCGCAATTGGTAAACGGTCCATTTTAACCCGGGTAATGTATCACGAAGCAAATACCGTCCGCACTGACGGAATGTTACGTGATACCACGTACTTATACGTTTGTGACTATTACAGCGCCATCTATCACAAAGCGAAAAAAGTGGTCCAACTAAAACGTTCATATTTCTTTAAGTACTACACGAATATGTAATAAAAAATGGGGGTTCCTATTTAAAAAAACGCAGTTGAGTGTGAAATTAATAGCATCCGCTCTTTAGCAGTTATGCTTATCAGCATATTTATACAATTTCAGCCGCTGTCAGTAATAATAATAACAGTAATAGTATGGATGACTTGTCTGAGAAAAGGATGAACCGTTTTTGTCAAATTTTGTTGTATTGTACATAATTAAGTACAGTCGATGGCAAGTACGAAATAATTTTTAAACTTCATTACTCTCAATTTCGCATTTTTGTTTAAGTGGGAGCTTTCGTGCTTTTTTAATTATTTCCGACAAACGTACAATATCCCTATACATGTATTAGTTAAAGAATTGACTTCCAGGTTGAGAATCAGACATTCTTATCTTGCACCCACAACAACTCACGCTTATTATACATTTCTTTGTTACATGTTCGCTTCTATCACGCTTATTTGATTTCGTCACTTTCTCAGACAACGGATCTGATGTGGGACGCCCTAGTTCCTTTGCGGCTAATTTTTCCTGTAAATTTTCTTTTCTGTTAACACTTAAAACAGATTCAACAGAGTTCATGTTGATACTACGCAGGAAAGCCAATTTCTGCGCAGTAAAAAACCAGCTCTCAACGCTAACTAACGTTTGCGGAAATGATCAAATTTAAGTAGTACTATCTAGCTACAAGGTTGCTTGACTAGAATACAAATGAGGAGCTAAAAACCATAAGGGCCAAAAGCACACCATCTTCGAGACCACATTTAAGTGAATATCAGAGAAACCAGTTTGACAGTTTTTGAATGTTCTTATATACGTAAAACGTGAGCCTACGGTACAGATAAACCTGACCCAGCATAAGATCAACAGATGTAATCCTCAAACGGATTACTGTATTATAAAATCCAAAACTTAATATGTTGTATCTCATTTAGAATCGCGCAAAATAGATTTTTTTTATCAGTATAACTATAACATATACTTATGTCCCATCTAATTTTACTATATAGTAGGTGAATCGGCATATGTGAGGAATGTGCTATCGTCTAGGGGGTTCTATGCCAAGCGTAGTCTGCTGCAGTTTGTTATGAACTGGTGGCACTGACGTAAACTTGTAGTTGAGTGGTATCGGCTAGCTGAGACACCGTGAACGGTCCTCGTTGTTTGTCAAATCCGTATATATTTTGCTCATAAGGCAATTACGCCACGCAAGTAGCGCATGCGCAAAAACTCCTTGAAACGTGCACAAGTGAAGGTGTGTGTGATGCTAAGTTAGAGTGCTGCAACGCTCGATGTTTGACCGGTAACGGCTCGCCTGTTGACGGGAGGACCGAGCAGCTCGTGTCCGGCCCCACAAGAGTCGGCTCGGTCACGTACTCGCCCCGTGTCTGTTGTCCGGATTCCGGACACGCGGATAACCGAGCATGACCGGTCACCGCTGACGTCTCACCTCGCCTCGCCACGGCTCGCTGCTCTGTACTTTACTGTACAAATCCAACGCCTCTCTCTCTCTCATTTAATACAAAAGTAACGTTTCCAAGAACGGGTACGTTACACAGCTAAATTCATAGAGCACTTTTTTTTATAATATTTACTCCCGTCTTCCTAACGTCCGGGAATTTTGTTGTAAATAAAACATTGATCACAAGGGACCAATCTGTGTTAATGTAATGAAATGTAAGCGTCAAATAGCGCACCTGATTATGCGAATCAGTCCACATATCAACTGTCGCAGCACATGTTTTATTAATAACTTCCGCAATAACAGAAGGCATTACACTGTTTCGCATTGCATCAGCTTGTTCTTTGACATGTGTGCTTATAGTAGAGGGATGTGGCATGACATCTGCCACGTTAACTTTTCCATAATGCGCACCTAGATGTATTAATTCTTGCCCTAGTTCTCTGAAACCTTCACCGCAAACAGCATTAAAAGGTCTCATATCTTTAGCACACATTGCAACACACTTTGCTGTAATACTATTTTTTATTACTGCCGGTATTCCTGAAGGAGCTGTATCTTTGTGAGGTTTCTTGCAACTGTGTTTCTTTAAAAGAGTGGTTCGCGGTTGGAAACACAATAATGTGGAGCAGTTTATGCACGATACGTACCCAGTAGACGCACTGTTTTCGTCTACAACCAACAAAAATATGCTCCGTACTTGGCTTTTTAGACCTTCCCGTCTCTTCAACGTGTTAACATTGATTTCAATCTTACGTCTTACTGCACTGGTTTCCTCGTACTGCATGATTGCAGAGAGACAGAGAGAGACCACAAATGAGAAGCCCGTACTGGCTGCAGTCTCACACGGATAATGACACGTGTAATGTGTTTGAAGTTGCGTGTTACGTATTCGGTCACGGCTTCTATGCTCGGTCACTAGAACTAGTGCGGGCAGCCTATCCAGTTAGGGTGTGCTCGCCCCATCTCGTATTTTGTGCTCGCTTACTCGGTCATGCAGGACTCTATGCTAACTATCACCAACTCTAGGGTAGTAATGTAGCGTAGCGCGGTAGATATAGTGCCGTGTATTTCAGATTATCGCATCTACAATACTTTTAACTAGATTCGAAAAAAATAGCCAATAAATTCGCAAGGTGTCATAAGTTAGGGTGTTCACGTGCTCTTTCACCACAGCTGCCACTGGTTGTGCCATGTCTGCCGATATCACTGCATGCCGAAGCCACGTTGTGGGAGATGGGCGCTGCTTATCATTGTTCAGGTGCGCCGTCAAGATATCCTCTCTGAATACTTTGGATTCCGAGACGAGTTCTCCATTATCCATCAGTCGCTGCGCTTGGTAGACTACAATTGTAAGGCGGAGAGTCAGTGGGAGTGCACTGGAAGTATATTCTTTGCATAAATATGGCTTTTGACTGCGTCTGGCATGGTGGGTTAATATAAATTAGAGTCCGTAGGTTATCCTGGACATATGCTCAAGATGACTGATTCTTTCCTGGAGAGGAAAGGAGGGGGGGGGGGACAGGAAGATCTTCGTCAGGATCCAAAATCATTGGAGCAGCATAAAACTACTGCTGGCTGGGCGCCACAGGGTTCGGTACCGGGACCCGCGCTGTACTGTATCTGCAACAACGAATTACCCAAGCAGGCGGGAGGAGAACTCACCCCGTACTCCATGACACTGCGCTATTCGAGCGCTGCCACGACGGAATCCTCATGCTACGCACCTCTAGAGACTTCTGGACAAAATCACCCAATCGTGCACTGTCTGAAACGTGAAAAATTAATCCTACCAAGAGCCAAGCAATTCTCTCCACCACCAAGCTCAAGCCAGCCCCCCCCCCCCCCCCGCCCCCCAGCTACCATCTCCAGGACTCAGTCAGATACCTTTGTTTTACAACAGGCATGAGATCGCCTTGGAGGTCGCACATAATCAGTGCAGTCAATTAAGATTGTGGTCTTTTTTATCGACTGTACCCGCTCTTCAAGAGTGACGGATTAACAGAAACGCATAACTATATATTTGGCATGCCATCATACTTCCGGCCGTCTTATACGGTTCGGCAGTGTGATCAGACATACACTCGAAAAGGCCGTAGACTCTTCAGAACATCCAGCTGTACTCTCATCACACATTAGGCAGCACCGAGGAGAACAATCCATCAAATCAACCAGAGAAAACCTGATTCTATATGAAAACTTCTTTGTTCAACAACTTCATCAATTCGTTCGGTCAAGCACCACCAAGTTCGGTTCATAAACGACCAAAGGTGGCCGTTTCAATAAAATTTAGAAACTAACGTACATCACACTACGCATACAATAAACTCAGTTCATACCCCTTATTTTCTTCCCATCTATAACGCAATCTGACGTAGAACGGGCTTCCGCTTGTTTTATCTGACCAGCATCCTTAGCGATAAAGCCGCTCCGCTGCGATATATTAATTGTTCGTTTAGCTGAGTTTCTTTGCTACTGTACACTCCTGGAAATGGAAAAAAGAACACATTGACACCGGTGTGTCAGACCCACCATACTTGCTCCGGACACTGCGAGAGGGCTGTACAAGCAATGATCACACGCACGGCACAGCGGACACACCAGGAACCGCGGTGTTGGCCGTCGAATGGCGCTAGCTGCGCAGCATTTGTGCACCGCCGCCGTCAGTGTCAGCCAGTTTGCCGTCGCATACGGAGCTCCATCGCAGTCTTTAACACTGGTAGCATGCCGCGACAGCGTGGACGTGAACCGTATGTGCAGTTGACGGACTTTGAGCGAGGGCGTATAGTGGGCATGCGGGAGGCCGGGTGGACGTACCGCCGAATTGCTCAACATGTGGGGCGTGAGGTCTCCACAGTACATCGATGTTGTCGCCAGTGGTCGGCGGAAGGTGCACGTGCCCGTCGACCTGGACCGGACCGCAGCGACGCACAGATGCACGCCAAGACCGTAGGATCCTACGCAGTGCCGTAGGGGACCGCACCGCCACTTCCCAGCAAATTAGGGACACTGTTGCTCCTGGGGTATCGTCGAGGACCATTCGCAACCGTCTCCATGAAGCTGGGCTACGGTCCCGCACACCGTTAGGTCGTCTTCCGCTCACGCCCCAACATCGTGCAGCCCGCCTCCAGTGGTGTCGCGACAGGCGTGAATGGAGGGACGAAGGGTGACGTGTCGTCTTCAGCGATGAGAGTCGCTTCTGCCTTGGTGCCAATGATGGTCGTATGCGTGTTTGGCGCCGTGCAGGTGAGCGCCACAATCAGGACTGCATACGACCGAGGCACACAGGGCCAACACCCGGCATCATGGTGTGGGGAGCGATCTCCTACACTGGCCGTACACCACTGGTGATCGTCGAGGGGACACTGAATAGTGCACGGTACATCCAAACCGTCATCGAACCCATCGTTCTACCATTCCTAGACCGGCAAGGGAACTTGCTGTTCCAACAGGACAATGCACGTCCGCATGTATCCCGTGCCACCCAACGTGCTCTAGAAGGTGTAAGTCAACTACCCTGGCCAGCAAGATCTCCGGATCTGTCCCCCATTGAGCATGTTTGGGACTGGATGAAGCGTCGTCTCACGCGGTCTGCACGTCCAGCACGAACGCTGGTCCAACTGAGGCGTCAGGTGGAAATGGCATGGCAAGCCGTTCCACAGGACTACATCCAGCATCTCTACGATCGTCTCCATGGGAGAATAGCAGCCTGCATTGCTGCGAAAGGTGGATATGCACTGTACTAGTGCCGACATTGTGCATGCTCTGTTGCCTGTGTCTATGTGCCTGTGGTTCTGTCAGTGTGATCATGTGATGTATCTGACCCCAGGAATGTGTCAATAAAGTTTCCCCTTCCTGGGACAATGAATTCACGGTGTTCTTATTTCAATTTCCAGGAGTGTATTTAGATTTGACTCATGACAGTTGTTTTGAACTGTTGATGGTAGCTTACGACGTCTCGCATATTCTCATACATTGAAGTACGAGAGTTGTACCTTGGTTTTACCACGCTTTCTGTGAAAGAACGAAATTTTCAACTTAGCGGCAGCTTTGCTACACTTCTGCGCGCCGTACGCACGAACACCGTGTTGTGCGTATCAGGTGAGGTACGAAGCGTCTCTCGTAGTCACCGTAACGGATGGAACTAGAAAGGATTCTTATTGGATATCAAAGAAGTGTAGCCACATATCTGGTTTTCGTGAAAAATGAGGCACAATTTTGTTCCCTAACCTGTGGTTCATCATACCTTGGTGGCCGCGTTTTCGTTGTGTGAACACAAAACTGTCGTGTGATTTCGCGTTCAGAACAATGTCACTGAAGCGACTAAGAAACTGGTATAGGCATGCGTATTCAGATACACATATGCAAAAAAAAAAAAAAAAAAAAAATGGCTCTGAGCACTATGGGACTTAAGATCTGAGGTCATAAGTCCCGTAGAACTTTGAACTACTTAAACCTAACTAACCTAAGGACAACACACACATCCATGCTGGAGGCAGGATTCGAACCTGCGACCGTAGCAGTCCCGCAGTTCCAGACTGAAGCGCCTAGAACCGCACGGCCACCGCGGCCGGTACAGATACGCAAACAGGCAGAATACGGTGCTGCGCATATAAGACAACAAGTGTCTGGTGCGGCTGGTAGATCGGTTACTGCTTCTACAATGGCAGGTTATCAAGATTTAAGTAAGTTTGAACGTGGTGTTACGTTCGGCGCACGAGCGATGAGACACAGCGTCTCCAGGTAGCGATGAAGTGGGGATTTTCCCGTACGACCATTTCACGAGTGTACCGTGAATGTCAAGAACTAGGTAAAACATCAAATTTTCCGATATCGTTGCGGCCGGAACAAGATCCTGCAAAAACGATACCAACGACGACTGAAGACAATCGTTCAACGTGACAGAACTGCAGCCCTTCCGCAAATTGCTGCAGATTTCAAAGCTGGGCTATCAACAAGTCTCAGCGTGCGAACCATTCAACGAAATATCATCGGTATGGGCTTTCGGAGCCGAAGGCTTGACGACTGCACGAGCGTGCCTTACGCCTCGTCTGCGCCCGTCAACACCGATATTGGACTGTTGATGATTGGAAAACATGTTGCGTGTTCGGACGAGTCTCGGCTGAAACTGTATCGAGTGGATGGACGTGTACGGGTATGGAGACAACTCCATGAATCCATGAACCCTGCATGTCAGCAGGGGACTGTTCAAGCTGGTGGGGGCTCTGTAATGATGTGGGGCGTGTGCAGTTCGAGTGATATGGGACACCTGATACGTCTAGATACGACTCTGACGGGTGACACGTACGCAAACATCTTATCTGATCATCTGCATGCATTCATATCTATAGTGCATTCCGACGGATTTGGGCACTTCGAGCAGGACAATGCGGCACCCGACACGTCCATAATTGTTACAGAGTGGCTCCAGGAACACTCTCTTGAGTTTAAACAATTCCACTGGCCACCAGACTTCCCAGAAATGAACATTATTGAATATATCTGGGATGCCTTGCAACGCGCTGTTCAGTAGAGATCTCCACCCATTCGTATTCTTACGAATTAATGGGCAACCCTTCAGGATTCGTGGTGTCAATTCCCCCCAGCACTATTTCAGACATTAGTTGAGTCCATGCTACGTCGCGTTGCGACACTTCTGCGTGCTCGCCGGTGGTCTATACGAGCCAGTTTCTTTGGCTCTTGTAGTGTACATGGCTATTCAAAAAGAAAGAACAGATTTCAAACATTTATTGCTTCCAAACTGTAAAAGACAGAAATTCAATTCCAACTTCCGTTTCCGTAGTTCAACACTTTCTTATTCAACTATTGTAATAAGAAACAAACAAAAATTTTGAAAAAGGAATTATTTCCCGAAACGTGACGTGCGCATGATAACTTATACAAATAAAATTCACGACTGTCACTACAGAATAATTTGACACTAAAAACGAGTACATTTCATAGTTGCCGAGTAATAAATTGATAGAAAATTAACTTCCGGTGTTCACAGTGTTCATGGTTCTCCTGGTGATCTTGGTCGCATCCAGTCCTGTTACCATTATGGGTGGATACCGTCTGCGAGCGAATAGATTTACTGTTCGCTCAAATACGCACGAGCAGTTTCAGTATTACCTCAGCAAACAAGCCGACAGCAAGCGATGAAGTGTGTCATAAACAGGTAGACTGCACGCGGGTGTTTTATTTGCTACCTGGAAACGTTTGCACTGAGCTGTTAGTAGCACTGTTATCATTAGTCCATTTACCGAATGCCGAGCTGTGAGTTTCAATTCCTGCTCCTGGTATGTGAGTAGTAAGTCATAAATCGATTCAGCCGGCCGTGGTAGCCGTGCGGTTCTAGGCGCTCCAGTCCGAAGCCGCACTGCTGCCACGGTCGCAGGTTCGAATCCTGCCTCGGGCATGGATGTGTGTGATGTCCTTAGGTTAGATAGGTTTAAGTAGTTCTAAGTTCTAGGGGATTAATGACCACAGCAGTTGAGTCCCATAGTGCTCAGAGCCATTTGAACCATAAATCGATTGTAACGTTCCAGTGGAGCATATGATAAGTGAAAGAGGCCATTAGTTGTTTTTTTACTCAAAGTCATTTACGACTGCTTTGTGACAGTGACAAAGTTTTGGCTGACGCTACCTTTAAGTACTGCTGCAAACATTTTGATCAGTTATTTGCAATTTATGTTTCAAATAACGGTCAGTACAACCCCTTAAATGTTTTTGTAACAAAACAGCAGTTACATACGAAAAAGTATTAACTGAAATCATAAATTCTTGTGACGATATGACCAGAGGGCAAATCCACATATATATCATTTTGTCCAAACTCAGACAACAACCTACATTAAAATGAATGACATAGATAGGCCTCACCGATCTAATAATAAACGTGGAAAATTTTGCAGTATATAAACGATTTGATTTTATAGTACATAAATTGAAGTATAACACGTTTGAATTCTTGTAAAAGCATTTGTTATTATTATCGCAAGGAATGAACATAGTTTGTGTGTCTATTTAAATACCTTGACGATTGCCCCATTATGGGCAAGTGTATTAAGTCAAGCGTTTTTAACCAAACCTATGGCAGGTCTAACTCAGCAGTCCCAGAGAGTCCTATGGGCATGAGCATTTTATTAAGCATTTTTAACCGTACCTGTGACTGGTCCTGCTTAACAGTCATAGAGTATCCTAATTCTCTGAACATGGGAATGAAAATGCTGTAGTGCCACACTGAACTTTTCCTCCACGCGCAGATGACTTGACCCAAAAATTGCCCACTACGCGCAGCTGACCTATTTCTAAAAGTTACCGTGCGCACGGGTGGCCACTGCAAGAGCGGTTAAAACTTCGGGTCTGCGCGCAGTCGGAATCACCAGACGATAAAACACAAAACGCTGGAACACTGTACAACTCTAAAGTATCTCGGAGTTTTGCTGGACTGCCACCTGTCTTTTAAACAACACTATCTGAGCAACCAGATGAAACTGGCTGTCGGAAATAATAGTGTGTAAATTGAGGGTGACAATCTAGGAAGCACAACCAGAAATGTGTGCTACTCCACACGTGAATAAAGAGGCCTTGAATGGGACACATCCCACCATAGCAAAGTAGTGGATGTAGTTATCATAGAGGCGTTTCGCATCATTTGTCTGTCTACGGCCCCCAAGATATAGTGTCTCGCTGGAATCCCCTCCCCCACCCCCCGACATTCGACCTGAGAAGCAGCAACTATAAAAGAGAAGTGCAAAGCAATAACATCAGATCTACCAACTACAAGCAAGACTGTTCACGACTCAAGTCGAGAAAGAGTTTCCTCAAGAGAACTGAGGAGCCCCAGAACTAACACAACAAACGAGACTAAAAACGTTGCATGTTAATACCTACTATCTGAGAAGACGGCTGACATCTGCCGAAGTATTCCCTGTTCAGCACACAGAAGAGTGGACTACCTGGAAGGTACTCAGCCGACTCCGTTCTGGTATCACAAAGAGCGCAGCTAATCTGTAGAGGTGGGGTCTCAGTGAGGAGTCTGCATCTCGTAGCTCTAGTACGAGGTGCATTCAAGTTCCAAGGCCTCCGATTTTTTTTCTCCGGACTGGAAAGAGATAGAAACATGCGCATTATTTTAAAACGAGGCCGCGTTCATTGTCAATACGTCCCAGAGATGGCAGCACCGTACGGCAGATGGAATTTTACCGCCAGTGGCGAGAATGAGAACTGTTTTAAATACTTAAAATGGCGACGTTTTCCTTACTTGAACAGCGTTCAATCATTCGTTTTCTGAATTTGCGTGGTGTGAAACCCATTGAAATTCATCGACAGTTGAGGGAGACATGTGGTGATGGAGTTATGGATGTGTCGAAAGTACGTTCGTGGGTGCGACAGTTTAATGAAGGCAGAACATCGTGTTACAACAAACCGAAACAACCTCGGGCTTGCACAAGCTGGTCTGACGACATGATCGAGAAAGTGGAGAGAATTGTTTTGGGGGATCGCCGAATGACTGTTGAACAGATCGCCTCTAGAGATGGCATTTCTGTGGGTTCTGTGCACACAATCCTGCATGACGACCTGAAAATGCGAAAAGTGTCATCCAGGTGGGTGCCACGAATGCTGACGGACGACCACACGGCTGCCCGTGTGGCATGTTGCCAAGCAATGTTGACGCGCAACGACAGCATGAATGGGACTTCCTTTTCGTCGGTTGTGACAATGGATGAGACGTGGATGCCATTTTTCAATCCAGAAACAAAGCGCCAGTCAGCTCAATGGAAGCACACAGATTCACCGCCACCCAAAAATATTTCTGGTAACCGCCAGTGCTGAAAAAATGATGGTGTCCATGTTCTGGGACAGTGAGGGCGTAATCCTTACCCATTGCGTTCCAAAGAGTACTACGGTAACAGGTGCATCCTACGAAAATGTTTTGAAGAACAAATTTCTTCCTGCACTGCAACAAAAACGTCCGGGAAGGGCTGCGCGTGTGCTGTTTCACCAAGACAACGCACCCGCACATCGAGCTAACGTTACACAACAGTCTCTTCGTGATAACAACTTTGAAGTGATTCCTCATACTCCCTACTCACCTGACCTGACCTGGCTCCTAGTGACTTTTGGCTTTTTGCAACAATGAAAGACACTCTCCGTGGACGCACATTCACCAGCCGTGCTGCTATTGCCTCAGCGATTTTCCAGTGGTCAAAACAGACTCCTAAAGAAGCCTTCGCCGCTGCCATGGAATCATGGCGTCAGCGTTGTGAAAAATGTGTACGTCTGCAGGGCGATTACGTCGAGAAGTAACGCCAGTTTCATCGATTTCGGGTGAATAGTTGATTAGAAAAAAAAATCGGAGGCCTTAGAACTTGAATGCACCTCGTACTTGGCACACCTTAGCGAGCTTTTTGTAGCGTCACGAACGTGCAGTATCGGCCACCATGGAAGAGTTACGGAAAACTACGATCATTGTACAAATGGTACCGCGATATGGTTACAGTGGTTTAATATTTGTTACGTGTATACAGAGTTATTAGTTTAAATACGTATTTGTGTCTTGTGCGTTTGCGAGGTGCCGGGGCTAGCAGTGCATTTAACACTAAATTCTTCTCGAATCTTCATATGGAAATGATGCTCTAAGCCCCCCCTTTTCTAACTCCGACTTTTGCTGTTGCACATGGATTAAGAAGAAACGCGAACTGACTGTAATCGACCCTGCAAGTGGAGTAGTAAAGAGTTTGGCACCTGCAATAATTTAATTGGATAGAAATTAATTAGCTAAAGGAAAGTTTCATAGTGAGAAATGAAAGGGTTGCTCTACCGATTAACAGAATGAAGTTCTGTCCCAAATAACAATTTGATTTATTATGACTAAACTCAAAATAATAAACAAAACACATGAAACAATTACAATACATCAAAACGGGTACTCAAATAAATTCTGTGAAGGTGAAGTTGTCCATAAACTAGATTGTGACATTTATGACCAAGTGGTATGTGGAGCCAATTCCTTGCAGGTCAAATCTTAAGAGAAACACCCAGCCAACCCAACATTAATTGCTGCTACAGTAGTCATAACTCAGACAAAGAACAAAGTTAGAAAAGACGAAGAGGTGCGCTCTGCCGAGCTCTGACTATCACCTAGCGAAATTCCCTGATTTGCCGGTGCTGTGGACGTACACTACCAAACTGTCTTCTTAACTGCAAGGACACGATCTGGCATACCGGAGGCGATGGCTGGTTGCTTCGACGTCCCGTTGTGGTGATGAAAATGTCGTGAGTGTAGCCCGAAACAAATTCTCCTGGTCTGGTTGTTCCAGACTGAAGACTTCCTAACAACACAAATACGCCTCTGAGGGAGACAAAGAAGGCTAGCTACACAATCACTGATGGTAGAGTGAGTGATTTTAACAAGAGGAGTCACACAGTAACTCCGGTACAGTCGACTTTAGCCAAAACTGCTCAAGACGGACAACATAGGCCGCTTGTACGCAGAACGCTCAATTGCCAACTGTACTCGGAAAGTTACGTTGAAGTCGAAACTTCAGCAACTTCGTCAAACAATTACAATTAAATGAAAGTATATTAGACAGCCAATGGAAGGCAGGCTGTCCAGAGCAGCGAGAGCTCAGTCTTGTAACCTACTCCAACGGAAAGGCGAGAGCCGACTCTCTCAAGAGCACCCGTACAAGCCGAACACGGAACATTCCCGCCCCCACGACAGTGGTCGTGGTTAAACGTTCCAATCAGCAACTCGAGAACAAGCGGAAAATTCCCCTCTAGTGCCGACGCAGTACTATTCCACCAATGGAGATACTTGGCGCCAATTTCTGCGCCGATTTTGCTACGTCACGGAGCTATTCCCAGGGCAAGCCAATCACAGTTATGATTTTGCAGAAAACGCTGGAATTTGTCCGCCAAGACTGCCTGGGAACACAAGTCATTCCCACGCCTCGCTGGTAGCCCGTAAGAAAGTGTTTTCACTAAGTTTCTACGAAGTAACCGAACCTCTAGCCCTGTCGCTCCGTCAGGCACCTGTTGGCGTGTCACCCCAGCTCTTATGACAATGACGGCGTCTGGAAAGCATCCACTCGACTCCATCACAGCTGTCAGCTTAACCCTTTCAAGATCAGCAGAACCCGCCTGTCACCGGACCACCCGGATGACGAGAGACGCTGCGTGGGAAGTCCGCATGTGAAGGAATAGCGACTTTTCACCGCATGCAATTAGAGAGGAAAATCGAATTACTCAGAGTAAGATAGAAATATGAGAGGGGGCTCATGCCACCTCTCACGTTGATTGCTTCTGACACCATAAATAAGCGTTTAACAAACGCACATGAAAGTAGTTAGGCCAAACTTATTACTATCTGGGGTGTGCACAACAGTGTTTAATACACACCCCGTCACACCCTTTCACACCGACTGTTAAGGGGCTCCGGAAAGGCTCAAAATCATGAAAAGTTCAATTTTTACTTTTTTGCGTTTTCTGAATCTGCAGACTATTACCTTTTAATAGATATATAATTTATTCAATTTCGAAGACTACAACTATTTTTAAATTTTTTTTGAAATGTGTTCTACATGGGCGTGACCCACTGTGGCGCTGTTAAACTGCTGTCAAATGGTGTTATTATTAACGTCCGTGTTCATCAGGTACATTTTAGTGATGTGAGATAAGGTATGTGTTGTGGCTAACCTGTGATGGTTCAATATATATCGCTGGTGTGATTGTCGATTGTTTCATGTTTATTTACTCTGTCGTTATCTCGAAAATATTCGTAATTAATTCTGTTTCTTGAGTCTCTCTTTTGTTGAAGTATAATAATGAGTAAAAGTAAAGTTATTAGAAATCCTCTGAAGGCTTTTAAGAAAAGGAGAAATGTTGGAAAGCCAAAGGTATGTGTTATTACTGTAAATAATAACATTCTAACATGGTACGAGCGATGCTTGCTTTAGACAAGGAACGCCTTCCGGCTGCAGACAGGGCTGTAAAGAGTCTAGAAATACAAGCAAGAGTACACAGGAGGAGGAACAAGAGGAGGCTGGAGGAGGAGTTGGCAGAGGATGAAGATAATCCATCCTATGGACCTGGAATGCACTAAAAAGTTAATCCAATCTTTGTCGCTCGATTCCCAAAACTTTTATTTTCTCATACTAATTACATGTTTTCTAAGAATCTTCCAAACATATTTGTTTCAAACTTTCAGTAAATGTTACACTGTACCTTCTGCATAATTTAACACAGCCTTTTTCCAAAAAACTGTAATTTTTTAATACATAAATAAAAAATTGCAAAAAAATGTTGTGTATTTTCATTACAATTGAAAAAAAAATCATCTTTAATAACTGAACTAAAATTTTGTAAAATCCCTGTGTTAAGTTGTAGCCCATATTCCAATAAATAATCTGTAAAAAGTTCAACTTCCTACCTCAAATACTTTGTGAGGAAAGATGTAATTTATAAGCGTTATTTTAACATTGCAAGTATAGGGCGTTCCGGAGCCCCTTAATGTGTTGTGAACACCGGCAACGGCAGCGACCGCGGCGGTAGGGCGAGAGGTTTACGATGTGGAAACTCGATTTTTCGTGGACCTATTGCCACGGGTATCCCAGAGGTGAGAGCAATGGCAGTTTTCGCAAGCCACGCGCCTCTGCCACATGGGCGACAAACAACGCTTGCTTGTGATGCCAGCCACGTATGGTTCAAGATAGTCCTCGTGGCTATGACTGGAATGTTAAGCGAACGTGATGGACAGGCAGAGAGTCGCGAATCCCATGCTGAAGCTGTTCCTGGATACTAAACCACGTCTTCCCAAAAATCTTTTCTACGTTTTGTGAAATGGACAATTTTACATTTCTGTGCATTTAAAGCGAGTTCTCTATCTTTGGACTACTTTGAAATGTTAGTAAGCTTTCTTCCGGTAATACTTCATTCCAGACATCTTTATCTTCTGTGAAAGATCTGAGATTACTGTTAATATTTTCTGTCAAGTAATTAACAGAAGTGACAAAAGTCATGGGATACCGATATGGACATATATACAGGTGGCGGTAGTATCACGTACACAAGGAATAAAAGGACAGTGCATTGGCGGAGTTATCATTAATACTAAGGTGATTCATGTCAAACGTGGGACATTCCATTTCGGAAATCGTTAGCAGATTCGATATTCCGAGACACACATTGTCAAGAGTGTGCCTAGAATACAAAAATTCAGGCATTACCTCTCTTCACACACAACGCAGTGGCCGACGGCCTTCACTTAATAACCGAGAGCAGCGGCGTTTGCCTGGAGTCGTCGGTGCTAACAGACAAGCAACACCGCGTGAAATAACCGCAAAAATCAATGTGGCACGTACGGCGAACGTATCTGTTAGGACGGTGCGGCTAAATCGTCGTTAACGGGGTACGGCAGCTGACGTCCGACGCGAGTGCCTTTGTTAGCAGCACGAGAGTGCCTCTCCTGGACTCTTGACCATATCGGTTGAACCTGTGGCCTGTTCAGGTGATCCCCGAATTTCACTGAGGGTAGTTAGTGTTCGTGTGAGGGGCAGACTTCACGAAGTTATGCACCCAAGTACTCAATAAGACACTGCGCAAGCTGGTGGCGGCTCCATAATAGCCTGTTTACGTGGAATGGACTGGGTCATCCGATCCAACTGAATTGACTATGGCTGTGTTCGGTTACTTGTTCCCAAACAACGGTTCGAATTTTTATGACGACAATGCGCCTTGCCGCAGTAGTTCACAATTGGTCTGAAGAATATTCTGCAAAGTTCGAGCGAATGATTCGGTTGTCCAGATTGCCCGACATGAATCACACGGAACATTTATGGGACATAACTGACAAGTCAGTTCGAGCACAAAATCCTGCACCGTCAACACTTACGCAATTGGGCTACTGATACACCATAGCTCAATATTTCTGCAGGGGACTTCCAGCGACTTGTTGGATCCATGCCACGTTGAGTTACTGCACTACGATGGACAGAAGGAGGTCCGACATGGTATAAGGAGGTATCCCATGTCTTCAGTCACCTCAGGGTATGAACACACTGAAATGGGGCACGCCTGAAGTTACTTCTGCTTCTGTCGATGGGTCTCCATCCAAGATAATTCACTGCTCCCCTCTGGCCACCCACAGATTTGTTGATGTGGTACCGATTCAAACGCTTTTCGAAAAGCCAGAAAAATAGCATCAACCTGATTGCCTTAATCCATGTAGTATCTCGGGTTTGCTCGACTTGATTCTATAGCCGAGTTGTTGTTTCAATTGTATTCACAAGATTTCGACCACTGACCCAATTGTCTTCTTCAGGTGCTGCGAGTTCTGTTGCTATGTGTACTCACTGTCAGGACTCATGTAGACATGCGATATTGTCAAACAAGCCTATCGTTTTGATGTTACCTACCACAGGGAAAGGTTTATGCATGGAGAAAAACTAACACATATATACTAGTAGAGTCAGATAATCAACCACTTCAGTTCTAAAACAGAT
This sequence comes from Schistocerca cancellata, assembly GCF_023864275.1. Classification (NCBI taxonomy): domain Eukaryota; kingdom Metazoa; phylum Arthropoda; class Insecta; order Orthoptera; family Acrididae; genus Schistocerca; species Schistocerca cancellata. Next base: position 30,987,393 of record NC_064631.1, on the reverse strand, counting down.
GCGTTCAAAACCACAACGGGTTTCGGCCAATTATAACCCGTCTTCAGGTGTACAAGCCTGCAAAAGTGAAAATGAAGAAGCTGTAATAAGAGATTATGTAAGACTTGAACTTGTTTGTTATAACAGTAGTGAGGATTCACTGTCCAGCTATAAATGTGAGACTGATACGGTCGGGTTAGTCAGAATGAAAAGGTGGGTGTTCTAACCTTACGCCGTTTCGAAATCTGCTGAAATGTAAAAGAGTTTGTCGCTGTTCGTGACAACAGCTAATACTGCGAATAGTTCATCAGACGGGGGTGTAATTTAGCGAATTGGAAATACTTATCTTCTTCTTTTCTTCTTCGCTAGAACAGCTGATTCTTGTAGATAACCTGGAATTCTTCCAATCTATAGACATTACGTGTGGTACTTATAATAATCAAGTTTACAGACGCGTCGTTTTAAATAATACCGTTTTTTTATCACATTGTTAGGTCCGACAACAAACATAGATTCTGCTTCACAATCTGACAGAAGACTGACCTGCTGGCTACAAAAATCTGCCAGTACTTATAGTAAACACTACAATGTTTTGTTATGCACAGACTTTAAGTGAATTACAGGTAGAAGTTTTACATTGAGCTGACAATGCGGATGGAAAAATACTTCTAATTTACAGGTACATGTTTTTAAATACGAAGGTCACACTAATTTTTACGTTTTCATACTGAAATACGAGATGGTCAATTTAACAACAATTCAATTACTTCTTTCTTTACCTACGACCAAATTAGTTACGAAAAGTAGTTCCTACCATATACTGAGAGATGAAATTAAATATAGAATTCCGTGATAAAGGCAAAGCTTGGTTATCAGAAAGTTAGATTTGTTTACATTTCCTAACAATGCTCTCACAATGATCTGTACAGTTTCAGCATACAAATTTGTTTCTCTACTTATGAAAAAATTAAGAATATTTAATAGAAATGCATCTAGGGTAATATTGCATTGAAATGTGATGGTAGTAATATTTGATAAATTACATTGCATCCTTCATTGTTTGTGATTACGTTTTTGCAAATTACAAAAGAGGTAGATAATCTTTTTCATTCCTACCAATCTAAGCAGTACATTTCAATACATAGGACTTTATTACATAATTATTATTTCCACAATATTTCCCTAAGGTGATTGTTACTCATGATTGGCTGTTTTGTATTATTGTCTTTTGGTATTGTTTGCACCGACAGCTACACGTATTTAATATTAAATTCTATATATAGATATATCAGACCTGGACATCAGGATTTAGTAAGTGAATATTGTACACGTGTCTTGGGAGTTTGTCGCGCCAGACAAATTGTAGATTTCTGTATATTTAAAGCTAGTTATCTGCCTTTGCACTATTTTGCACGCTCACCTTCTTTTGATTATTTTGTGGCTGTCCGGTGCGACATGCTTATTCTCATTCTGACTTGCCCGACTGTGTCAAAGGGTTCAAATGGTTCAAATGGCTCTGAGCACTATGGGACTTAACATCTGTGGTCATCAGTCCCTTAGAACTTAGAACTACGTAAACCTAACTAACCTAAGAACATCACACACATCCACGCCCGAGGCAGGATTCGAACCTGCGACCGTAGCGGTCGCGCGGTTCCAGACTGTAGCGCCTTTAACCGCTTGGCCACCCCGACTGTGTCAACCTCATATATATACGAGGGGAGTTCAATAAGTAATGCACCACATTTTTTTCAGAAATCAGCTTGATTTTACGCAGTATCCCAGTACTCCATATCATTTCCACCTCTTTTGGCTACAAAACCCTGTTTTTCAACATAATCTCCTTCCAGCGCGGCGGCCTTATGCCATCTCACTGGGAGGGCTCGTATGCCCATACGGTACCAGTCCCACTGGTCGACGTCGGAGCGACGTCTTACTGCGTCAGTAACCTCCCCGTCATCCACGTACTGCATCCCACGGAGTGCTTCCTTCATTGGGCCAAAATCGTTGCTCTTTAAGGTCTTCCGTTAGGCGGCGAGGAAAGCAGTGGGTACACACCTTCGAGTACCCCAACTGGTAAACGATTACGCCAGCATGACCAACAAAGACGCCCAGTTGTGAAACAAGAATGAGAGACCCGCACGTTCCAACATTGGAGGAGGCAAATCTGTGTGTGGACGGTCGGCACGCGGGAGGTTGGACAGCTTAGCGCGACCTTGTTCGACAATGACAGACGCCTTGCCCAACGATTCGCTATGTTTTTGTTCACTGCCAGCCCTCCATAGACATCTTGCAAGCGGCTATAAATATTAGCGATGCTCTGGTTTTCCGCCAAAATAAACTCAATGACAGCTCTCTGCTTGGAATGAACTTCCTTTACAGACATCTTGAAGGCTGCGATAGCGCCCTCACCTATCTGGCTTTCATAAAACTTTAAGGGTTGAAGCGGGAATAGTCCACGATGTCCCACAACTAATTCGGCATTTTTTCGACCGAAACCGTCTGAGAAAAAAAAAATGTTGTATTAGTTATTGAATGCCCCTCGTAGTTGTACAGTGAATCCCCACTATTATTATAACAACAAGTCTTGAGTCTAATGGATTCTCTTATTATAGATCGTTCATTTTCCGTTATGCCGTCTTGTACACCTGAAGATGGGCTTATAACTGTCCGAAACCGGTCGTGATTTTGAGCCAATGAAACTATTTACAACTAAAACTGTTAATTATCTGACTCTTATACTAGTGCATTAGCCGGATCTCTTCCAACAGTTCAAAAATGGTTCAAACGGCTCTGAGCACTATGGGACTTAACATCTATGGTCATTAGTCCCCTACAACTTAGAACTACTTAAACCTAACTAACCTAAGGACAGCACACAACACCCAGTTCTTCGAACAGTTAATCAGGTGGAAGGTCTGTAATGATTTGAGAGCTTGTATCGTGATTTTTAGTAGCTCTTGTGGTCTGGCTAGGTGGAAATATGAATTTTTAGTTTCAGTAGAACCATTTTACATGAACACGTTCATTCAGTGTCGCATATATTGTTACAGTAGTAGACAGTACCGTGTAAGAAGATATAGCCCAATCGCGGGGCTGAGAATGTCCAAGACTGTTTTATTGTTTTAACGAGCGAGAGGATAAAGTGATTTGGGTTGTCTCGGTTCAACAATCGTGTGGCTTTGAAAATACTGTCACCCTCCTCCGTCCCACATCTCTCAAGAATACGGAGTTCTTTCCCTGTGAGAAATTGTATTCACTACCATTGCGTATCTGTAGATGCAGATTCCCAGGAATACAGCCCCTACAACGCATTAGGTGAGTTTCGAAACTGCTTCACAAACCACTGTTTGTTGACTGAAACTTCCTGGCAGATTTAAACTGTGTGCCGGACCGAGACCCGAACTCGGGACCTTTGCCTTTCGCGGGCAAGTGCTCTACCAACTGAGTTACCCAAGCACGACTCAGGCCCCGTCCTCACAGCTTCAATTCCGCCAGTACCTCGCCTCCTACCTTCCAAACTTCACAGAAGCTCTCCTGCGAACCTTGCAGAACTAGCACTCCTGGAAGAAAGGATACTGCGGAGACATGGCCTAGCTACAGCCTGTGAAGTTTGGAAGGTAGGAGACGAGGTACTGGCGGAATTGAAGCTGTGAGGACGGGGTGTGAATCGCGCTTGGGTAGCTCAGTTGGTAGAGCACTTGCCCGCGAAAGGCAAAGGTCCCCAGTTCGAGTCTCGGTCCGGCACACAGTTTTAATCTGCCAGGAAGTTTCATATCAGCGCACACTCCGCTGCAGACTGAAAATCTCATTCTGGACTACTTGTTGAATGTTTTATCTAGGATTTGACAAACAAAGGACGAATGGAAATGATGAATCGGTGCTTAGTGATAACTATACACATTTCGAGCAAACTCAGTTCTTCTTACGTATCTGTTTTGATTGCCGTTGTCTCTAAGTAGTGAGGTAATGCTCACCGACTTCGTGCCACTGGCCAGTCACACGCGCAGCGTGGCCGTGCAAAGCAGCGAGCACCTCATTCATAATCAGACGAGAGTGTTCAGTGCCCCGGCAAATACTCGGTTTGGCGCACGGATTACATGACAGGGGGTCTCGTCATTGCCTCCGTACACCCTGGGCGTGCTTCGACAGCCACCGATAAATGCATGGATTTAAGGAATCGGGGATCTTGAATTAACCAAAGGAATCTGGATGATGTGATACATCTCAATAAAATACCACAGCCCATGTGTTAAGTCCTGTCTGGTAAGGTGAATAGTTTTGGGGTGACACCATAATGTTCGGGATCGTACCGTTTGGGAACCTACTGCTGCAAAGTTGTATTATGAAAACCAGGTCTATTGTGGTCACAAGCTGGCCGTGTAACACATGTATCACATTAAGTGATTCTTCTTACTCTTTAACTCTCATCATGTACGCTGACGGAAGTGGAAAGGGTCACACAATTAACTACCAGTCCGATATCCATCTGACTTTGTAGATATATTTATTAGATAACGGATATTATATGATTAAACTTTCAGTGCATTCGGGGCTTACGTCCATCATCAACGTCAGTCTCAGACTGAGGGCCACCACTACACTCTTTTACCCGTTGTGGCATGGAAGTGAACAAACTTTGACACACGTCTCGAAGAACGTATCGCCATATCTGAAACACATGCTGTGTCAGTTCATGAAGTTGCTTGCAGGATGCTAGTATAAAACAAGCATCTACCCATTACATCCCAGACATTCAAAATTGATGACAAATCATGGGGGGCAGCAAGCCGATCAGTGATCTGTACACTCTTCAAGGTGTTTGTGATGTGAACTGCAGTGTGGCATCTTGAATTGTCCTGGTGCAGGGTACCCTGCTCCTGAACGGTACGACAACAGGGTTTACCATCATTTGTACACACTGGCGAGTGTCAGCGACCCCTCAGCAATTACCAGACGTACCCCGTTTACCATGTACCTCGCGTAATGAATAATTAAAACTCTCTTCATTTATTAGTAGCCCTACCACACCGCCTGCTGCCTCTCGGAGGTACGTATCCTTCAGCTGGCCAACACTGCCCCTCACTGTTCAGAGTACGTAAAGTCCTTAAGGCCACACTAATACTTAACCTTATTTCTTCGTCTACCGTTCCCCTTTATATATCATATGTGCATGCAGGTTGCTTCTCTTCTAGCAGCAGTGTCTATAAGTCGCTGGAGAAGCAAAGCGTTCCTACTGATTGGAAAAATGCCCAGGTCATTCACGTATTCAAGAAACTTCTTCGAATGGACGCACATATTTTTTAAGGGATACAGCAACCGTACACATTTTTATGTATTTTTTTTTGTATGCCAGTACTCATTTCGGGCTTTCACCTATCTGCGGTTGGCGTAATACACGTTTAAATATTCAGTTAGCACATCGTTAAAAAACATCTGCATCTACATCTACATCCCCACTCCGCAAGCCACTTGTCGATGTGTGGCGGAAGGTACCTTGAGTACCTCTATCGGTTCTCCCTTCTATTCCAGTCTCGTATTGTTCGTGGAAAGAAAGATTGTCGGTATGCCTCTGTGTGGGCTCTAATCTCTCTGGTTTTATCCTCATGGTTTCTTCGCGAGATATACGTAGGAGGGAGCAACATACTGCTTGACTCATCGGTGAAGGTATGTTCTCGAAACTTCAACAAAAGCCCGTACCGAGCTACTGAGCGTTTCTCTTGCAGAGTCTTCCACTGGAGTTTATCTACCATCTCCGTAACGCTTTCGCGATTACTAAACGATCCTGTAACGAAGCGCGCTGCTCTCCGTTGGATCTTGTCTATCTCTTCTATCAACCCTATCTGGTACGGATCCCACACCAACATCGACGGAAATTTGGATGCGGCAGCTGCGTGTGCAAACTAACAATTTTGTTTAGCTACTGCACTTAGCGAGTAGTATTTTTACAGCATATTCCTCATTAGATGTACTTACTTGTTCATTGCTGCGCCAATTTTTCACACTTATAATCTCGGAACAAATGTATTTTCTTTGTACGTTCCACGCAAACAGTGCAGTATCCGCCATGCAGCCGACTGATATTTTTGTCACAATTGAACAATTCTGTCTATGGTCAAAGTTAGATTCTGCTTACAGATTCTGAAAGTACTAGAGATGGGCAAAACTGTTCTTTTCAGAGATTGGATCAGAACTGTTCACTCCCTGAAATGAATTAGCTCTTTTTCATGACTCACCACTCATTTACAATAGAAAATAAATGGAAGGCACATTGCCCTTTAAACTTGGTTTATTCCAGTACTATACCTGTATTTTGATCTTATTTGATCCTATTTTGAAGTAACACAGATAATGAGTAAGAATTTTGTATTGTTTATTGAAATTTCCACGATATGACAAAGTTTTTGATTATTGATTTATTTTGCACTATCGTGGTTTTTTGGGTGATCGGAAAATGTTGTAACTTGAGATTTACATTAACAATATATTTGGCTATAATGTATTAAAATTTCATTAACCTCATACAAATTCATCGCAAGCCATGTATTTTTAAAGTGAACGTTTCCTTCCGAAGACGCCTAAAATCGCAAAATCCGTACCAGAATAACAAAAAAAATATAAATTTGACTGTAAAACGAAAGTGCTGCATATAGCCTTACACAGAATAAAACAAGGAAAATATTGGTGTATCACATTTTCCGATACGTTTATCGGTTTGCTCGTAATTAAAGCGTAAATTCGAGTGTCCATAATAAAAATCCTATAGTAAGAGGAGTCATCAGGAACCTAATCTAATCAGTTTAAACAAATAAAAATAAAATAAAAACAATTGATGTATACATAACATAATAATGTAATATACATAGCGGTATTACTACAAAGAACAATATCCAGTAGGGACGAACTCCGATGCAGAGGCGCTGAGTCGAGCAGGTCGAGCCGCGAGCTGTATTACTGCGTGAGCTGAGACCTCAGAGACCAGAGTGACACCTGAGTCGCTTTGCTCAATGCTCTGGCTAGAGTCGAGACGGTGGGGTGAGCGTTGAGCAGGCGAGTTCCGAGGGTGGGGGGAGCGGTGAACTCACCCGCTCCGAAACAAATCGTCCGTTCCCTTGCGAGCAGGTTGTTGCAAGTAGTTCCTATGTTATCCGCTAGATGGCTCTCTGTCCTGTTGCTCGCGTCAACTGCCCAGAGGGCAGGACGTGCGAATGAAACGATCGCCGACAGAGTGCGATGCGAAGTTAAGCTGCGCCAGACACTGCACACGGCAGACGACGCACAGAGACGGCACGGCATATGTGGAACACAAAATCCAATTGGGCACTGCACAAAGCAGGCAGCCAAGGTAGAAGCAGGGCAGAGGCCGGCGCTGGCTGTGTTGTGTGGAGTGCACTGTGCTGTGACCAGCAGAGGCGCTGCTGATATGCTCCGTCTCTCTCTCTCTCTCTCTCTCTCTCTCTCTCTCTCTCTCTGCTGTGGGAAACGTTCGGAGCTACCATTCTTTTTTTCTGAATCACTGATTGTTCACTCCTTTGAAAGATTCAACTCTATGAATTAGTTCAAGAGCGCATCCCCCATCTCTAGAAAGTACTAGTGAATTCAATTGCGTATACTTAATTTGAGATTCTCTGTATAAAAGATTAAAGCGCTTAGCACGAATGTACTGAGTGTTATGTATGTTTATTAAGTACTGTAGAGGCCAGTTAGCTAAGCTATGCTGAATATCGGCGCGCGCGGTCTTAGGCGTCTTGTCACGGTCTGTGCGGCTCCCCCCCCGTTGGAGGTTTGAGTCCTCCCTCGGGCATGGGTGTGTGTGTAGTCCACAGCGTAAGTTAGTTTAAGTCAGATTAAGTAGTGTGCAAGATTAGGGACCGATGATCTAAGCAGTTTGGTCCCATAAGATCTTACCAATTATACTGAATATCACAAAAACAATATAGTACATTGTATACAAGAAAGAATTAATATTACATATTTTATTCACACCTAATAAAACTGATATATTGGAATAAAATTTGTAATGAATAAAGGGATAACGACACCCTTACATGATGCAGAGCTATTATATACACTGGATTCGTCAACAACAGATGGGATCACATTGGAAATGACAACAGAGATATATGATTTTTATATTTATTATTAGTATTATTTTTCCACGATTGTACTTAATGTGTCGTTGTACAAGCACACTATGGAAGTTTCTTAGACTCATTTTGCTGGATAGCTCTTGTCTTTAGGATTTCATTTGGCGATGCACATTTGTTAAAATACATTTCAGTTCCTTCCAGTAAGTTCATTCTTTTACGTTTCTTGACCACGCGACGCATCTGTAGCTTGCGTGCTGTGTCAGTCTCTTGACGTTCGTCTTCAGCTACACGCAAGGCAAACGTAGAATTGCTTAATTTTTTTTTTTAACGAAGCCCATTCATGTGTTCACGGAATCGTACACTGAAATTTCTTTCTGTTTGGCCAATGTATATCTTCGAAAATGAATTGCAGTTAAATTCTTTTATTCCTGATCGATTTTATGGCTTGCTGTTATTGTATTTTTAATTTTATGGATGGTTTTGTCCTTTATTTTGGTAGTTGTGTAAAAGCTGATTGTGATATTTGTTCCTCGAGAAAGATTTGCTACTTATATGCCTGTTCTCCTAAACATGGCGTGTTCACATATTTTGCTGTTAGCTATGATGTGGTGTTACTTATTGTTGTTTTGCCTTTTACGGTTGGTTATTTGGAAATTTATTTTAATATTTAGCTCATCTATTTATCTTGGCCTGTAATTATTATTTATGGAAGTCCTTTAATGGTATTTAGTTCATTAGCTTGGTCAGCTGTTTCCAGTGATGTTTTCTGCATTCTGTTGGGCATTACTCTGCATAAATCACTTTATGCTGATTTTGGTGGCAATACGTTTTATTGATTGTGGAATATTTGTATGTTAAGTTTCTTGTGCACGTAACATTTATGTCTGCCGTTGGAGCAACTTATGGAGAGATCCAGAAAGTTTAAACCTTTGACAATCTGGTACCCAACAGTAAAGATGACATTCTGATGTGTTTTATTCATTGCTTTCGGAATGTCCCCCATTTCTTCTGTGTGGCATCAAATAAGATTAGAATATCATAAACGTATGGTTTATACTGTATACTTTGTTAACTACATGGATGTTTTCTTTCAATAATTTACGTTGTAAACTTTTACTGAAAATATCAGCAAGAAAACTGGCTGAGGAGCTGCGCACAGCTAGACCATATGCTGCTCGCGCATTTTATTACTAAAGGGAAAGAGGCTGTGTGATAATGCTAGTGTAAAGAAGTCAGTGAACGCATATATTTTTAGTAAACTCAACTTCTTGTACTTAAGCAAATTATTTTTAATTATTTATACTGTTTGCTTGACAAGCATCTATGCGTAACGGTTAGTTATGTCAGATGATGCGAACATAGCTGTTTTAGGAATGCGAATGTCTTTTATACAGTTAATTAGGTACCACGTATTCTGCGCCGAGTATCTCTCTTCAGATTTGCATTTTGCAGCAAATAGCTGTAGCATCCAAACTGCAGTCAACGTTTTTAACGATGTGCTAACTGAAGATTTAAATTTGTATTATGCCAGTTGAAAAGGGGCGAAAGCCCGAAACTCTTATTGGTATAAACAGTAACACATAAAAATGGCTGGCTGTTGTGTCCTTTGGTGTAATATAATCCGCAATCACAGAGCTAAACAACCAGTAAAATGGATAAATGAATCCAGACACACACACAGTTATAGGCGACTATCGCTGACGTCAGTCTGCTACAGAATATTAGAAAACGTTTAATGCAACATTTTGTGGAAACCGAAAATCTCCTCTATAGAATTCAGCATGGATTCGGCAAATAACGATCGTGTGAAACACAGCTGGTTCTAAATAAACTGGGAGCAGTCTCGATCGCACAACTTATTGAATGTGGTGACCGGTTTCGATCTTTTTATAAGATCATCTTCGGACCATGAATGTCTGCCGGATGCGGAGGAGCATGGCAGCCCTCCTGCTTGTGGCTGGTGGTGCAGTATCACTCGTAGGAACAACATAAAGGCATATAGCTGAAGACTGTAACACGTATATAGGTCAAGAGTGGGGTGACAGGCGTCCCTTATTTTAGGTGATCATTCCTTATTTAGCTTAAATGTCCCGTTGTCCCTATAAAATACGTACGGGAAGTATATTGTCCCATTTTTCATTATCTGTCCCATATTTTTTGAGATTATGTATTTTTAAGTACTGTAGCATAACCAAATGGAGAACAAATGTGGTCATACCCAAAGACTAAACAAAATACACTCTTTTATTAAAATAAAATGAACGAGATCTATCATTTTCAACTTCCTTACATATCAAGATAACTGCTGCAAGAATTTGCAGCTCATTACTGCGTTTGTGCTAGCTCTGCCTTGCACTAATGCCACTACAGAGAGTGCGTTCTCGATCACAAATGGTTTATGAATCGATGAAAAGAAGAGGTTTAGCGTGGGAACTGCTAAGGAAATATTTACAACTAAGGTTCATTTTCAGGTTACTTCATCTTTTGATTTTTATAAAATTCTATTTGAAAGTTGAAACTCCTGAATGGCATACATTCTGCTGCAAGTATAGTAAAAGAGATTTTTGAGGAACTACGGAAAGCGAAACTTCCAGGCCAATTGAGATTGAAAAATAAGTAACCTAAGTAAATAATAACACAGCTCTACAAAATAAATTTTTTTTTCGTTGCCAGGGAAGTTTGAACGAAAATGGGATATTGTTATGATACTCATTCCGAGTATATTTGTACTTTTTCCAAATTGGCTCTGGTTTTTGAGATATAGGTTATTTGTGGAAATGAGAGTTTCATGTGGATAATATCGACTGCAGGGTCCATATATGGTGTAATGTATTTGCTACCTGTTTTTTAATTAGTGATATTGTACTATCTTTATTAAACAATTGTGCTCAGGGAGTGCATCTGTGTGGTTGAGGATTACATCATGCAAACATCACACTGTCAGCATGTGTTCAGTCCTGTTGTGCGGTGCGTGTGTTGAAGATATTGAGGGTTGTGCAGATTTGAATTCGGCGGTACTCGACATTCATTTGTTGGCCGAGGTAATCCCCGCAACAGCCGATAGGTAGCGTTCAGTGTAAACAAGAAAAATGGCGATGGTCGAAAGTCACACACATGTGCAGTGCAGCTTCAAGGAGATAGAACCTTTTCATCGTGACGTAGCAAATAAGAGGTGAGTATTCATTTCACACAAAACAATTAATGATGTTTGTTGGATGTGATTGACATGCAAATACAAGAAAGTTCTGCATAATATGTAGTATTTGTGCAATTTTGTTTTAGGAAAACATGAGTTCTTCACGCCGTCTTTGCGTGAACCATCCAGATGAGTTCTGCTACATTTGTGGTGAATACGTTCTTCAAAAGAACAGGAAGATTATCACTCCTTTTGTGAAGGAAGCGTATCTGGCATATTTCGGAATTAAACTTGGAGATCAAGACAAGGCGTGGGCACCCCATAAAGTTTGTAAATGCTGTGTGGAGTGCTTACGGCAGTGGACAACACGAAAAAGGAAAAGCTTAAACTTCGGAGTGCCTACGGTATGGCGAGAGCAGAAGAACCATACAGATGATTGATATTTTTGCATTGTTAATGTGAAAGGTTTTAATAGGTTCAAAAAACGAAAGTGGGAATATCCTGATTTGGAGTCAGCAAGAAGACCGGTGGTGCACAGCAACGATGTTCCTGTACCAACCTTCACAACATTACCCACGCTAACATCATCAGATGACGAGGTGCACGGCGAGGAATGTACAAGTAGTGGTTCGGAATACGAAGGACGTGAGACACAACCCCAGCAGTTCGACCAGAAGGAGCTCAGTGACTTGATACGAGAACTCAATCTTTCAAAGCAAGCATCAGAACTCTTAGCATCCAGGCTTAAGGAAAAGAACTGTCTTCATCCAAGTGTTAAAATAACAGCTTACCGGACGAGAGAAGAAAACCTTCTTCCATACTTCAACCAAGAAGAGGTTATAGTGTATTGCAGCAATATACCTGGACTTTTACTTGAATTGGGGCTGCCGCAATATAGACCAGAGGACTGGCGTCTATTCATAGACAGTTCCACTAGAAGTTTAAAATGTGTTCTCCTACACAATGGCAATCGTTACGCATCTATTCCAATTGCCCACTCAACAAAACTTTGTGAAGCATATGCTAACATCAAGATGGTTCTGCAGAAAATTCAGTATATGCAGCACCAGTGGTTGATTTGTGTTGATTTGAAAATGGTGAACTTCTTGCTTGGACAACAAAGTGGATACACAAAGCACCCATGTTTTATCTGCATGTGGGATAGTAGGGCAAAGCACGAACATTGGAAGCAGAAAACATGGCCTCCAAGGGAAAATATGGCTGTTGGTGAAGCAAACATCATTAATGAACCTCTGGTTAGTAGGGACAAGATTGTTCTTCCACCATTACATATTAAGTTAGGACTAATGAAGCAATTCACCAAAGCTTTAGACAGAAATGGTAATTGCTTCACATACATCTGCAATACGTTCCCTGGACTCAGTAGTGAAAAACTTAAGGCAGGAATATTTGATGGTCCTCAAATTCGCAGGCTCATCAACGATACCAATTTTACAAGTGTCATGACTGTCACTGAAGCATCGGCCTGGAACAGTTTTGTCGCTGTTGTAAAATGTTTTTTGGGCAATCATAAAGCTCCCAATTACGAGGAACTGGTCAAAAACATGCTCACTAACTTTCAAAACTTAGGAGCTAACATGAGCATAAAATTGCACTTCCTTCACAGCCACTTGGATCGATTTCCTCGTAATCTAGGTGATTTCAGTGAGGAACAAGGAGAGCGGTTCCATCAAGATACGAAAGGAATAGAGGAAAGATATAAAGGAAGATGGGACAGGCATATGATGGCAGATTGTTGCTGCAATCTGCAACGTGACTGTTCTGAAGAGACCTATAAAAGGAAAGCGTGCAGGAAGCGGTTCGTCATGGACGGAAAATGATATACTTATAGAGAAACTTTTCAATTATGTTTTATACGTGGACAAATGCCTATCAGGTTTTCATAGAAGCTATTTATAAAGATTATTTTCTTTTTTCATTATAGTTTGTAGCGCTCGAGTTCAGTATTAGCAATTTTTTCTAATTTTTTGAATAAATCATGCATTATCTCAAAAACTAGAGCCAAACTGCATAAATGGTTGCTATATTCGTCCTCAGCACCACTAACCCATCCTAAAGCCACTCAAATATCCTTGGCAAGAAAATGAGTGTTGGCCAGTGTAATCATTTTCACCCTATTAAAGACATTGTTATATTCCAGCGATATGTTGTGTTTGCACGTGACAACAATAAAATATATTCAAATGTGTGTGAATTCCTGAGGGACCAAACTGCTGAGTTCATCGGTCCCTAGACTTACACACTACTTAAACTAACTTACGCTAGGAACAACACACACACCCATGCCCGAGGGAGGAAACGAATCCCCGGCGGGAGGGGCCTCGCAATCCGTGGCGCGGTTCTGGTTAGTACACCGCGTTTGAACTGCAGCGGCGCTAGTATACGCAGCAAACTTTATATGTACGTCGTTCAGCAATCTCTGAGAAAAATGAACTCGAGTGTAGTAGACGTGATACTTATTTCTTTGTTAAATGAGGAAGAAGACTATAAATTTACATATGCGAACACTGGTGACGTTAGAAAGAACAGCGATGCGGGGATATTTCACGGTCAGATTTAAATTTGTTGTTTAATCCGACTGTGAAAAACAAAAAAACAAATACCTTGAGTATATCAAGCCCAAAAGAATTACTCGGCACGAGAGGTCGACTCCCTCACGTGACTCTTGAAGAAGCTTTTCCTATTTGGTGAGACCTCATTCTGGTACACAATTAGATGACCAATCGAAAAAAAAGTATAAACTTACACACATAACAGAGCTTGAAGAGTTTCTGAAAACGCTTTTGGAATATTGTGCCGGAAACCGCTAGATGTGTCTCAGTCCGGAATACGTAGAGAAAGTGATTCTTGCCGCTTGTGTCTTGCACAATTTTCTCAGACACGATAGAGCGTTGTTTGACAATGAAGAGACCGAAGAGAGACAATTACGAGACCTTCTTCATACAGGAGGCAGTTTCGTAAATAATTCTATCCAGATTCGAAATAGTTTCAGATCATTTCAGTTCCCCTCAGGGTAATTTGGTCTGGCAACAGGGTAAACAATAGGTGTTTTCGAAGAAAGAACTAATCGTCCGTTTCAGAAAATAAAAAGGAAAAACGTAATTTGCACGCGTTCGTACGTTATGTTTACCCCAACTGCCTTGGCAATTTCTTTCCAGATGCAGCTTTTTCTAGTACTACTCAAATAATGTTCATTTTGAAGGTCATATAGCTCTGCATATCCAATTAGACATGCAAGTAACTTTTCCTTGACTAATCCCAGTTTGGTAAACAGGCTTTCATTTCGCACGTCAAAAGAGCTACGATCAGAATGAGGTGAAGTGTCGCGACACTTGCCGCACCGCAGCTAGCTACAACGGAACTACGCGACGCTGCACGGTGCGTCATAGTTGGACAGCTGGTCGACTTTGCCTCGCAGTGTCATGCCGCGTAGTTCCGCTGCTGCGTGGTGCGATCTATCTCGTACGATTTCGTCTAAACAATATTTGGTCGCGTCGTGCGGCGCCCCACTGCTGCAGTGTACTTCCGCTCAATGCGGTCTCCCCTTTAACATGGACACGAGTACCACTGCCAACACACGCTGCGGTAATTCAAAAATGGTTCAAATGGCTCTGAGCACTATGGGACTTAACTTCTGAGGTCATCAGACTCCTAGAACTTAGAACTACTTAAACCTAAGGACATCACACACACCCATGCCCGAGGCAGGATTCGAAACTGCGACCGTAGCGGTCGCGCGGTTCCAGACTGTAGCGCCTAGAACCGCTTGGCCACACCGGCCGGCGCTGCGGTAATTAAGGCTCCTGTAGACGATCAAAAAGCTTGCCAACTTCAGCGTGTTTGTCAAATTATTCGGCATTATGCAACTGGATTGGACGTATTTGTTTATCAGAGACTGATTTTAACGTGTTTCAGGTAAATTTGGATTAACAGCCAACATGAGAAACAAGTTTGACGGTTTACGATTGCTTGCCAAGCTTCCGAGACCGTGGACCGTACATAAGTTGATACTTCGCCGCGTGTTTTGAGCAAGAAAGAATTTCTGTTGCGGACAAGCGGCGCGTGGCCCTGTCATGCAGCTAACACACGTGAAGTGACAAGCACAGAACAAGAAGAAAAGAGCAGCGCAACTCCCGTGTTAAAAGTGGGAAACACAGACCGATAGCAGCGCCTCTAGTGGTATGGGGATGAACTAAAAAAGGACAAACATTGTGGGTTGCATCCCTCCTAACTTACGTACGTTGTAGGGTTTTTTTTTTTTTAATTTTCTTGTCATAGTCTTCTGGAGTGCTATGTAATTATTTTGGCTGGAAACCTGTAGAAATGCTTGTTGGTAACTTCCTCCATTGAACCCATGTAATATCCAGATGTACAGCCTGGGAATTTACAGGAGTATTTCAACGTCAGTTTGTTGTGTTGAATATTCTGAAAAAACATAAAATTCTTCATTAAATGAAACTGCTACTGACATATCAAAGTTATTTAAATAAACAAATGGAAACCACACAGCTTGATTCACGACAGAAGAGAATACATTTCATTTACAGGCTTTCGAGATTACTTACTGTAAATTAAATGTCTTACCTAAGGATTAATTGTGGACATTTTTTCAGCAGGAGATCTCTTCAATTCCACGGTGAACTTTATGAAATTTAAAGTAAAAAATATCAGTAGTATGTAAATATGAAACAAATACAAAGACGACGACTGTAACTGTACACTTTAGTAGAGAAAGACGATAGAATATCAACATCCGCCATTGGACAGCTCTCATTGGTCGATTCCAACTTCGTTTGATCCCTAGCGCCTCTAGTGGTATGGAAGGAACTACGTGGCTTGTTGCCCCTTCTCCCATACAGCTTTCACCCCTGTGGTGACAAGCAGGCGATGTGACTCATGGTGCGTCAAATACGTAGCAGCGGCGCGTCACGCGTGTGACTCGACGCTGATAGAAGCGAGAATAACTAATGTGGCATCACATCTTCTTAGGATGATGAAGCTTCCCTGGCTTTAGCCAGTTTAATTAACATTACTCAACAGATGCGTAAAATGCTTAGCTAGGTACATCATTTTACCGTCGTTGATGAGTGTGGCTGCAGCAGTGGTGGGAGAGTATTAAAAGAAACCTGTTATAAAGCCACAGTACATCTGTATTACGGCCTCAGTTCCGAAAATATGACGTGCCAGTTGGCCTAAATGTGTGGTTCACTTAATTTAAAAACACAACATGTTTTGAAAGATATGATCCCATTGCCTAGTTCTAAAAAATATTACGGCTTGCTATAATCGTAACGGAATCACGTCTTTCCGAAACATCTGGAAAACTGGTTCGTCATTTTCTCCGTACTGATGAAGTTCTGTTGATAAAGTGTGAGGCGAGAACCCGCTTCCGTCTTTGCCTTTGCCTCAAGAAGACTGCAAATTTCCTTGTTACATTGCTGCTTACAAAATACAAATGTGGGCAGGGCCTCACTGACAGTTAACTGATGAAAGGTACATATTTAATTATAGATTAGCTAGGGGAAGGGGGTATAGGGTGACAGTTATTGAACTACACTCCTGGAAATGGAAAAAAAAACACATTGACACCGGTGTGTCAGACCCACCATACTTGCTCCGGACACTGCGAGAGGGCTGTACAAGCAATGATCACACGCACGGCACAGCGGACACACCAGGAACCGCGGTGTTGGCCGTCGAATGGCGCTAGCTGCGCAGCATTTGTGCACTGCCGCCGTCAGTGTCAGCCAGTTTGCCGTGGCATACGGAGCTCCATCGCAGTCTTTAACACTGGTAGCATGCCGCGACAGCGTGGACGTGAACCGTATGTGCAGTTGACGGACTTTGAGCGAGGGCGTATAGTGGGCATGCGGGAGGCCGGGTGGACGTACCGCCGAATTGATCAACACGTGGGGCGTGAGGTCTCCACAGTACATCGATGTTGTCGCCAGTGGTCGGCGGAAGGTGCACGTGCCCGTCGACCTGGGACCGGACCGCAGCGACGCACGGATGCACGCCAAGACCGTAGGATCCTACGCAGTGCCGTAGGGGACCGCACCGCCACTTCCCAGCAAATTAGGGACACTGTTGCTCCTGGGGTATCGGCGAGGACCATTCGCAACCGTCTCCATGAAGCTGGGCTATGGTCCCGCACACCGTTAGGCCGTCTTCCGCTCACGTCCCAACATCGTGCAGCCCGCCTCCAGTGGTGTCGCGACAGGCGTGAATGGAGGGACGAATGGAGACGTGTCGTCTTCAGCGATGAGAGTCGCTTCTGCCTTGGTGCCAATGATGGTCGTATGCGTGTTTGGCGCCGTGCAGGTGAGCGCCACAATCAGGACTGCATACGACCGAGGCACACAGGGCCAACACCCGGCATCATGGTGTGGGGAGCGATCTCCTACACTGGCCGTACACCACTGGTGATCGTCGAGGGGACACTGAATAGTGCACGGTACATCCAAACCGTCATCGAACCCATCGTTCTACCATTCCTAGACCGGCAAGGGAACTTGCTGTTCCAACAGGACAATGCACATCCGCATGTATCCCGTGCCACCCAACGTGCTCTAGAAGGTGTAAGTCAACTACCCTGGCCAGCAAGATCTCCGGATCTGTCCCCCATTGAGCATGTTTGGGACTGGATGAAGCGTCGTCTCACGCGGTCTGCACGTCCAGCACGAACGCTGGTCCAACTGAGGCGCCAGGTGGAAATGGCATGGCAAGCCGTTCCACAGGACTACATCCAGCATCTCCACGATCGTCTCCATGGGAGAATAGCAGCCTGCATTGCTGCGAAAGGTGGATATACACTGTACTAGTGCCGACATTGTGCATGCTCTGTTGCCTGTGTCTATGTGCCTGTGGTTCTGTCAGTGTGATCATGTGATGTATCTGACCCCAGGAATGTGTCAATAAAGTTTCCCCTTCCTGGGACAATGAATTCACGGTGTTCTTATTTCAATTTGCAGGAGTGTATAATGAATAAAGTCGTCATAGCTTCTGAACGGTTTGCTTGAGGACGTTGAAACTGCACAGTTGGCCACTGGGTATCATGGGAATTAGTATGCGCATGTGCATTGTTCGGTTTAGTAGCGAAGTCCACTTTCTTTTGGACGGGTTCATCAATAAGCAGAACTGGCGCATCTGTGGGACTGATAACCCGCATTTCGCTATCGAGAAGTCTCTTCACCCTCAACGGGTGACTATGTGGTGCGCAGAGTACAGTCACGGAACTATAGGTGCGATATTCCTTGATGGCACGGTGGCTACCGAGTGGTACGTAAAGGTTTCGGAAGATGATTTCATCCCCATTATACAAAATGAACCTGATTTCGTCAAGATATGGTTCATGCAAGACAGAGCTCGATCCCATCGAAGCAAGAGAGTGTTCTGGAGGAGTACTCTGGGGACCGCATTTTGGCTCTGTGGCAGCCAGAGGCAACTGGCATGGGCCTCGATTGGCCGCCATATTCTCCGGATCTGAACACATGCGACTCCTTTTTGTGCGGCTATATGAAAGACAAGGTGTACAACAATAACGCCAAAACCCTTGCTGGGCTGAAAACAGCCATTCAAGACGTCAGCGACAGCATAGATATTCCGACATTTCAGCGGGCCATGCAAAATTTCGCGATTCGTCAGCCAATGTTGGCAGGCATACCGAACATGTCATAACCTAAATCCAAATATCTGTAGTGACGCTTACATGTTGAATAAAGTGTGTGCACGCCGTTGTTTGTAACTAATTTACGTTTTTTTTCATATAGTTCAATAATATTGTGACCCTTTATGTTAAAATCTCCCTCGTTCCACCATTACGTTTTTTTTTATTTATTTACAAAATTATGAACTGTCCGTTCGGTCCTCGATGTGTCTGTGCGCTGTATTCAAATTTGTGTCTGTGGCGCTGGAGTAACGTCCGTTTGCAACAGCGAGATGTAAGGAAGGGATTCCAGACGTGCGGACCTCCCATTTGTTCTACATACAGGGTGTTTCAAAAATGAGAGGCACGTCCTTTCGTCTACTAATCACACGGTTATTCGGTGCGTCGCAAAACACAGACACTAAACTTATTAGAGTGAACAGACGTCAATGAACGAACGGACAGATCATAACTTTGCGAAAAAAAAAGTAAACTTTTCACTCGAGGGAAGACTTGAACCAAGGACCTCTCGTTCCGCAGCTGCTCACGCTAACCACGGGACACGGCACTCCTGGACTCACGCCCTCCTTGATCTTGCTCATAGACTACTCAGTTCGTATATTTTGCTTAATTTTTTCATGGTTCCACACAACTTCTTCCTGTTTTCTCGATTGATCTGTGTTCAGTCTTTCAAGGCCTATCCACTGTGCCAATTTATAACTAAATCTGAAGGGGGTACGATGGGGACGTTCCCTTGTAAGAAGCCTATTGTGTACATACAGGGTGTTTCAAAAATGACCGGTATATTTGAAACGGCAATAAAAACTAAACGAGCAGCGATAGAAATACACCGTTTGTTGCAATATGCTTGGGACAACTACAGAGTTTCTCAGACCGCAGCGCCATCTGTTGTTGAAAATTGTAACTACTGTAATTTCGAAAGTTTGTCTGCCTGAAAATGTAGTGTTGTCCCAAGCATATTGCAACAAACGGTGTATTTCTATCGCTGCTCGTTTAGTTTTTATTACCGTTTCAAATATACCGGTCATTTTTTAAACACCCTGTAAGTACATGTTATGACTCGTGCGTTTCGTTTTGGAAGTTTTGACTCTTGAATTCCTTTGTTCTAACATAGTTCACAGCCATTTATTTGTTGTTCTCGTTTCTGTGGGAGGTTTATGCGGCATCTCGCCTGCTCTCACTATTCATCACATTACTCTCCCCACACGACTCCTATTCTGTGCTCAATCTGTATCATCACAGTTGCCAAGACTATAGAAAGAGAACAAATACGTCAATGACTGGACGGACAAGTCACAATTTTGTGATAAAAAAAACACGAAGGAGAATTGAACACGAATATCCCCCTTTCCAGTCCAACACCGTGGCCTCATAACAATGACATTGTGCCTCTTCGAATTCGCTCGATGTTGCATATCTTGAGCTGGACCGTTCACTGTTTCTAATTTGCTTCTTTTTTCACAGTTCAGTACACCCTCTTCCGGTTTTCATGCTTGCTCTGTGTTCAGTTTCTGGCGAACTTCCATAGGACCATTTTACCACTAAACCTGAGGGGTTTGCAATCGGGAGTTTCCCTTGTCAGTTACTCTTATTTACTTGTGAACGAAAACATATCAATGTCACTACCATTTCAAAAACATTTTGTGCTTTTACCTATATTTCACTCGCAATAAAGTACGGTCTAAAAGGAATCTAACATTGGCAAATAATGCCATTTCACAATGACTGTTACCATGTTCTTAAGAAGTTTAGATGCCACACTACCACGTGTGCAAAAATCAGATATTTCAAATGTATACTTTTTTTCAAACTCGATAGAGAAAAATTATGGGCCTAAGGAAAACCCCGCGGAACGAAAAACAGGCATTTTCGTTTTTCTTTTACAAGGACAGTACAGCTTTTCAGGGAAAAATAAGGTCATAATGCGACGCGGCATAGTCTATATCCCGCCAAGAGTTTGAACAACGTGAAAATCGGAGGATTTCCCCCTTCTCGCCATCGTGGTCCGCAGCGCAGCGAGGGTGCAGCGTAAATGTAACACGGCACCCGGCGAGCCGCGGGACACGATGTGGCAGGTGCGAGCAGCGAGGCTGCAGCACAAACGTGATCTGAGATGGTAAGTGTAGCGCATCGCGCGTGCGCACACTGCAGATTGGCAGACAACATGCAAACGAGTGCAAGCACGTGGCATCCGCGTGGTTGTAGATAAGCCCGTGATTTAAAGGCTCCGCACACGTTCAGGAATGGTTGACAATACTAGTTCGTCAAACGATCAGTAAACGGAAGCAACCCACACACCGTCAATATTAGGGACAATATTTTCAGTTGGCAACGCGATTTTACAAGGTTAAGGCACAGAACATTCTAAATAAAGCGTGTGCCGCAATTATATTAGCTGCAACAGCAGAAAACGACGAAAAGAAAAAACGTGGTTAGAAAATGGCTGAAAAAGAGGAGAGACTTGTCAGTTTGACTGGCTGAAATCAGAATCACATTCCCGAAAGATTTCGTAAACTACTTTCGGGTCAGTCCTGTGTCGTATGACGAATTATTAAAGTCGATACGTAATAAAATAGAGAAGAAAGTACGTTATAAGGGATCAGTTGCTTTCGACGAGAGATTAGGAGCTACTTCAATATTTTTGGCGACAGGCATCTCCTTCGATGGTTGAAGTTCAGTTCTGTAATATCAGCACACACAATTGGTAAAACTGTATGGAAACCTGTGAAGAAATATATGTGCGTGGCAAGGATATGCCAAGACAATTAACGTAAAAGTTTTATGATGATTTGTTGAAACTGATTTGCATTCGCAGACCTTTTACTAGTCACTGAAGATACATGACGTATTTTTCGAAGTGGAAGCGTTTTTCCAAGCTGCTATGTAGTTCGCCAACTTATGCTGTGATATCATAAGCCGTTTCATGGAGAATCGTCAGCTGACTATTCTAACGTAGAATATACAATAATTAGTCTGGCATAGGCCTATTGAAATTGTTTAATGTTAAAAGCCTACTTGGAAAATTGGGTCTGTGGTATGATATGCACAAAGGAGAATTGAAAACGTAAACAGCACATACTAACACTGCGTGGTTGGTTACTTAAGCTCTGTCAACATCTGAATGGAGAATACTGTCAGAGCATCAATACTTGACCTCACACATCATCTAGGCTTTCTTCCAAGTCTTGACAAATTGAGAATATTTTGAGTGTCATCAATACTGCTTGTCAGTAATTCTAGTATTGACAATACCTCAATACACGCCCCCAGACGGTCAATATATTGACGGTCTGAAAATATTATTGAACGTGTGAGGGCCCCTTTACGCGTGGCTGTCAACAAGCGCTCACGCGCCTGCGTTATCAGGCCAGATAGCATCGGTCATCTTCGGCAACTTCCGCCAACGTTCGCGAAGCGTATTCAGCCCCTCTCTGGCACACCGCAGCCGCGTGCGGGCCACGTGGATAGGCCGTGTGCCTGCAGGGCTCTGGTTCCCACAACTGTGAAAACAAAGTTCAGTGGAATATATGGACAAGAATAATTACGTAAGTGGTAGAGATGTAGCTATTTTCCCACCTCAGTATAACAGAAGAAGACGAAAAGACAAAAAATTAACGTTCCAGGAACGACATATAAATCGGAGTGCACCAAAACACGGAAATCAAACCTTTCCGGTTCTCCACAGACGATGCATATACAGGGTGTTCGGAAATTTCTTTAGCACTTGTAGAGGGGATGGTGTACAAAATATTTTGATCAGGTTACCCTCCATTCAGAGGCTGTTGCACGCAGCGACTGTTATACTGATGTAATGCCTGTTGGTAGGGCTTTATCCACGGTTCATTCAATGAACTGTGGATGAAGACCGACCAACAGGCATTACAGGCATTGAGCAAAAATGATAGTGCATTGAGAATGGCTAGTTTCTAGCTGAAATCTAGATCTACCAATAAAAATTCCAAAGGACGACTGATAGCTGAAATCTATTATTTACAAGTCAAAATAATATTTTGAATGAGAACCTCTGTCCAGAAACGTACCGTTTCCGTTCTACGACGGTTTCAGTTCAAATGTGTCACGCGTCTACATCAGGGAAAAAGAAAAAGTTTCAGAGTTACTTTCCCTGGTATGTAGTAGGGTAGACATGATGACGTGTACTACGACATACGGTCACCTGATGTCACTTAACGACTGCGTTGATGCGAGACCCATTCAGTGCCTGTGCGTATCCGATACAGTTAACATGGTTAGATAGACATTTTCGGAATACAGACACATGCTGCTTGTGTATGGCGGGAAGATCGAGGTAACGGAAAAGCTTCTAGTCGGCTGTATCACGAACGTTTTCCGCAACGTAGCACGCCGTCGCAGAAACCTTTTGCCCAAGTTACGCAACGGCACCGAGAATCAGGTACCTTCACCGTGAGGAGGCAGGATTGTGGTGATCCACGGCAACGCCGCAAGCCCGAATTTGAAGAAGATGTACAGACTCGCGTTGAAGAGAACCTACCAACGAGTATTCGAACAAGTGCGAGTGCAATCGATGTTAGTCATAATATCGTCTGGGACGTTCAGCGTGAACAACAATTGCATCCGTACCGTTTACAAAGGGTACACGCTACGGATCCAGCCGATTTTCGACAACGAGTTGCCTACTGCTTGTGGTTCCTACACCGCTGCGTCGACATACCCCTGTTTCCGTGTCGAGTTCTGTTCACAAAAAAGTGACTCTGAGCACTATGGGACTTAACATCTGAGGTCATCAGTCCCCTAGAACTTAGAACTACTTAAACCTAAGTAACCTAAGGACATCACACACATCCATGCCCGAGGCAGGATTCGAACCTGCGACCGTAGCGGTCGCGCGGTTCCAGACTGTAGAGCCTAGAGCCGCTCGGCCACCCCGGCCGGCACTGTTCACAGATGAATGGAAGTTCACTAGGGGCTGTGTTCTGAATTCGCGAAACACAATGTCTGGGCACACGAAAACTCTCGTGCCACGTATCTTTAGGGATTTCAGCACCTGTTTGGTATTAACGTGTGGGCAGGTACTGTGGACGGTTATGTGAATGAGACATATCTCCTTAAAGTCAAACTAACTGGTCCTGCGTACTTCATCTCTGTACAAAACGTATCGGACCCGTTCTTGGAAGCTGTGCTACTGAATGTCTGGCAGGAAATTTGGTTTAAGAATGATGGTGCGCCATCTCACTTCTCACGTGCGGTTCGGGGGCGTCTCAACAGACGATACGGTGGAAGACGAATAGGCCGAGGTGGTCCAACCGCGTGGCCGCCGCAATCGCCGGATTTAACGCCTGCGGACTACTTCCTGTGGGGTCGTAAGCAAAGTTTAATTTACGACGCTGCTGTAGAGACACAGGAAGATCCGCTGGTACGATTTCTGACCGCTGTGCTAGAAATTGAAGAGACAGCAGGTGAGATGGAGAGTGTGTACCAGAACATGCTTCGTACGTGCAGCGTCCGCAACAACGTTGGTGGTCGCCACATCGAGCCGTCGTTGTAATCATCGGTACTGTGGTGGTGATAAGTTCCTATGAGATCAAACAGCTGAGGTCACCGGTCCCTAGGCTTACACACTACTTAATTTAACTTCAACTAACTTACACCACACACCCATCCCCGAGAGAGAACTCGAATCTCCGACGGGGGGGGGGGGGAGGGGGGGGGAGCCGCGTGAACCGTTGCAAGGTGCCTGAGACCGCGCGGCTACACCGTGCGGCATCAGTAGTGTTCTGTGCGTATAGTATGCTGGGTTCTTTTCTGTTTTGCGATGATGTAAACACGTAATGTTTAAGTGTTAATACAAGCAAATGGCTTAAGTGATAAATGGATGTTTCGTTATGTTTCCTTCCGGATTGTTACCTAATAAAGGTGCTGCGTCGCGCCTAATTCAGTTCCTCAAGCAGAAAAGGATGAGTTAAACATTTGAACCGAAACCGTCGTAGAACTGAAACGGTACGTTTACGGACATGGGTTCCTATTCAAAATATTATATACTCACTGCCCACTGCAACTCCTAGAAGTTTGTAACTGGAATTCCTGAACAGTATGTATAAGCGGGAGTGAAACAAAGTGTGGAAATCAAAGCTTTCCGGTTCTTCCACAGACGATGCGTATGTTCTGTCATTGTGATATTATAAGGAAATGACATTTTTAGAAGACCAAGTACACTATGTGATCAAAAGTATCCGGACAGCCCCAAAAACATACGTTTTTCATTTTGGGTGCATTGTGCTGCCATCTACTGCCAGGTACTCCACATTAGCGACTACAGTAGTCATTAGACATTGTGAGAGAGAAGAATGGGGCGCTATGCGGAACTGGTGGTGGTGGTTAGTGTTTAACGTCCCGTCGACAACGAGGTCATTAGGGACGGAGCGCAAGCTTGGGTTAGGGAAGGATTGGGAAGGAAATCGGCCGTGCCCTTTCAAAGGAACCATCCCGGCATTCGCCTGAAACGATTTAGGGAAATTACGGAAAACCTAAATCAGGGGACGGGATTGAACCGTCGTCCTCCCGAATGCGAGTCCAGTGTGCTAACCAGCTATGCGGAACTCACGGACTTCGAACGTGATCAGATGATTGGGTGTCACTTGTGTCATACGTCTGTAAGAGAGATTTCCACACTCCTAAACATCCATAGGTCCAATGGTTCCGATGTGATAGTGAAGTGTAAACGTGAAGGGACACGTACACACAAAAGCCTACAGGCCGACCTCGTCTGTTGGCTGACAGAGACCGCGGACAGTTGAAGAGGGTCGTAATGTGTAGTAGTCAGACTTCTATCCAAGCCTCACATAGGAATTCCAGACTGCATCAGGATTCACTGCAAGTACTATGACAGATAGGCAGGAGGCAAGAAAACTTGGATTTCATGGTCGAGTGGCTGCTCATAAGCCACACATCACGACGGTAAATGCCAAACGACGCCTTGATTGGTGTAAGGAGCGTAAACATTGGACGATTGAGCAGTGGAAAAACGTTGGGTGGAGTGACGAATCACGGTACATAATGCAGTGATCCAATGGCAGGATATGAGTATGGCCAATGACCGGTGAACGTCGTCTGCCTGCGTGTGTAGTGCCAACAGTAAAATTCGGAGGCGGTGGTGATACAGCGTGATCATGTTTTTCACGGAGGAGTTTATTGTTTCGTGTGGCACTACCACAGCACAGGCGTACAATGATGTTTCAAGCACCTTATTGCTTCCTACTGTTGAAGAGCAATTCGGGGATGGCGATTGCATCTTTCAACACGATCGAGCATCTGTTCATAATGCACGGCCTGTGGCGGAGTGGTTACACGACAATAACACCCCTGTAATGGATTGGCCTGCAGAAAGCCCTGACCTGAATCCTATAAAACACCTTTGGGATGTCTCGGAACGCCGACTTCGTGCCAGGCGTCACCGACCGACATCGATACCTGTCCTCAGTGCAGCACTCCATAAAGAATGGGCTGCCATTCCCAAGAAACCTTCCAACATCTGATTGAACGTATGCCTGCGAGAGTGGAAGCTGTCATCAAGGCTAAGTGTGAGCCAACATCATTTATTGAATTCCAGCACTACCGATGGAGGGCACCACGAACTTGTAAGTCATTTTCAGCCAGGTGTCCGGATACTTTTGACACCATAGTGTAGAAGAGAGAGTCGGAATTAGTAAATCTAAAATTAGGTAGCTAAAGATAATGGTTAAGCACTGGAATGAATTATCACTTAACTTTTGTTTTCTTTTTCAATACGAAGGCGAAATAATTCTGACATGTTTTTACAAATTTATGAATTCAGAGAGAGTTGACGCATACATCAAGTTCTGTGTGCAGTAATTCATTAAGAGATTTTCACTCGTCTATTTATGCCAGTTTCAGTCATTCCCTCGATGGACGTACTGTTTTCTTTTTCTTTATACTCAGTGCTTATGTCAATGTAAGAACAACCTTGCCTGTGCTGGTAGCCATTCTCACTTGTCTCAAAATACTTCACGCAGCGGTAAATGGCGAGAGCTGCCTTCAAACTGAGGTTAAGTTTGACAAACATGGTTTCTACGTCCATGCGCTTGTTTGACAACTCTGCGAAAACAAACAACTAGAATTGCCTCTACGATGGCAACTAGAGCAGGTCGTACGTTTCTATTCGTCACGGAAGATTACTTAGTTGCTCAATGTCAAGAGGTGAAACTAGGGACAAAGTGCTTTTGTACCTTTTTTTAGCGTGTTGTCTGTGGTGAGTCATATGGCGGCGTACGTGGGGACAAGTAATGTCAAGCAGTGGCGTCAGCGCTGGAGGTCACGCCGCGTGGGCCGCCCGCAGCCAGCCCGCTGGAACGCTGGAGCGCTGGAGCGCGTTCGCGCCGCCGCCGGCAGGTGGCCGCGCGCTGACGTCACAGGCACGCCTCGCCCAGTTCGCGCGCGGCGGTTTGTGTGCCAACAGTGCGGGCGGCGGAGATCTGCAGACGCGGCCACTGCGGTGTCCACACGGTAGCGAGCGGCCGGCGAGGAGAGAAAGTGCTGCGTCTTTCGGTACCGCGCCCTCGCTTGCAAACAGCTGACCAGGATCCTGTTCCAAGTTGACGCCAACATCTTCTGGTGAGTTCCACTTCTCCAGCTGAAGGAAACGCCTAATACAGTAGCAGAGTGACGGGTTTGACTGTACATCAGGAGCCTTTTGTATTTCAATATGATTTGGTTATTATCGTTGTAGTAGTAGTAATAGTAGTAGTTGTAGTTGTTTTTGTTGTTGTTGTTGTCGTTGTTGGCTGTTGTTGTTGTGGCTGTTGTTGTCGTTGTTGGCTGTTGTTGTGGCTGTTGTTGTCGTTGTTGGCTGTTGTTGTTGTGGCTGTTGTTGTTGTTATCGTCGTCGTCGTCGTCGGCTGTTGTTTTTTTGTTTTTGTCGATGTCGTCGTCGTCTTCGGTCAGAACACCGGTTTTATCAGCTCTCCACCCTAGGCCGTCCTGTGCAAGCGTCTCCCTCCCTGCATAATGACTGTAGCTTAGATCCATTTGACCCTGCTATAGCCAAGCCTCTGTCATCCTTTATAATTTTTGCCCCCCACACGTTCTTCGACCAACAAACTGACGATTCCTCGGTGCCTTAGGGTGTGTTTTACTAACAGATCTGTTCAGCACTATATCCTATTCCTGTTCCTTTGGTACACGGGACCGCCGTCTGTATCGCACTGCTTTTCCAAACGCTGAAGTAAACATATGATTTATCTTGTTTAATTCACTTAATCTAAGTGAAGTGCGTATTTAATGATTTTCAAACGCAGTATCTGCCTCTACTTAAATGCTACAAGCCACTCATAACACGGTGTAAAAAAAATCGCATACTAACAATTTTTTTTTTTTATTTCTCGTGTGGCGACAATAGCAAATATTAAGAAATACATACTGTTTACAATTACACCTTTAAGGATTTAGGCACAAAGCTAGTATGTTCAAATTATTGAAGTAAATAATTCAGTACTACTAAATGGAGGAAATTTAAACTATATATTTAATCATAGTTCAACATCTACTGAATGAAGCCTGTTGATAGCAGAAGTAACAGTATTAATAAGATTCACTGAATGGTCCTGCGTACTTTCTCATAGGGCAGTCTCTGACAATATGCTGAACGGCCCCACAATCGCAGGCTGGAGAATCTTGGAGTCCCAATTTGGGTATCATAGCTTCGCACCTTACGTGCCCAGTTTTTACCCTGTTCAGTTGCGTCCACTCACTTCTCTTCAGACCATATCCTGGTAGACTGGCAGAAGGAACTTTAACACCATGATGTTTTATTGTTGCAGCATTCCGTCTCTTGCACCACCCTTCTTTGAGGTCAAACTTTTTGTTCTTTCTTCCATTATGTCACAGTGGAGTGCGTGTTCAAGCGGTCTGGAGGAGGGTCATTTAAGACTGTATGAATCGGAAGATCTTGGGGGACGGTCAGGGCGATGCAGCTTCCTCCATTCTCGATCGGTTGCTTCGTGGCGTCGAAGTTCAGGCAGCGGAATGGTACTGATGATGTGTAGCCCTTAATAATTCTCCTTGATTCATTCAAATGGATGTCTATTTTCCTTTTACGAGCACTGTGTTACCATATTGGGGCACAGGATTTATGTATTAGGCATACTAACGTCAGAGCTGCAGTAGAATGGATTCTTCAGCAACCCAGGTTGCAGCAGCCAGTTTCTTCGTGATGTTATTTTGGTTCTTTAGCTTTTGGCTAGTGTTTTCCAGGTGCCTTTTCTACATTAAAGACCGATCGAGTGCGACATCTAGGTATTTAGGCTGGAAATTGTGTCTGATCCTCTGTTGACAGAAGTTCACGTTGCGCTGTTGGTTTGCGATTCTGTTTACGCGGAACGCGCAGACTTCTGTTAGGCTGCATTTGGTTGAGTCTCTATGCTTTGTAATATGTGTGTATACTGTATAAGCGTGTAGACAATATATTTTCTCCTTCCCCGAGTGTGCCGGTTTGAATGGCTATGACAAGTTCGTCGGCGTAGCAAAACTTTTTCCTAATAGTGTTTGGCGTATCACTGGTATACAGGCTGAAGAGCAAGGGTGCTAATGAGGATCCTTGAGCAGCCCATTTTTTTATGATAAGTAGCTTACTCTGTTTCTGTCCAACGCTAACCTTAAAGTAACGGTTGGGTAGAATATTTCCCACAAGTGTCGTCGTTTCTCACTTTGAACATGCTTTCTTAGCTTCCGAATTATTCCATCTAGCCACACAGTATCATATGCTGCTGACAGATCAACAAAGTCCACTGATGTCTTTAGTTTCTCCAGCCTCAGTGTAGGATGTCAGGGGCCAGAACCTGTTCACAGCAGCTGCGCTGGCTTCTGAACTCAGCCTGATATGTTGGAGTTATACTATTTATTATTCATTGAATTCTGTGAAGGCTAAGTCATTCTAGATATTTGAAGCACACGCTCAGCAGCACAGTTGGGCGGCAACTTGAGGGGTCGGCTACTGGCTTTCCAGACTTGAGAACTGCTAGTATATACATTGTAGTTTTCTGCTTTATGGGCTAGCCAACGTAAGTTGCTGTCAACCTCCTAAGTATACCGATCCCTGTTAACTTTCCTGAAATTCCATCTTGGGTTGGTGGTAGAGTTTATGATAGGTATATCAAACCCCGTATTGATTGTTGTGGGTGGCCCTGGCTTCTTGGGAAGCTTCTTAGGATTTTTCTAGTATGACTCAAAGGAAGTGTGTTTTCAACAGTGGAGAGAAAGCACAGGTCAGAATAGGCACCGGTATTCCATCTAACACAGCGAAAGGTTTGTCCATTATCATCACTGTTTTTATAACCCCAGGTTGTGTGGTGGCTCTTGAAATCACGGCTGAGGCGCAGAGGGTAAGACTCAAGTGGACTACTGCATATTCGGTGGTTTATAGACTGAAACAACAGTTAAACAACTCAGTTGCAGAGTGGTTACTTCGATGCGACTGATCGCTTGGCAACTCACTCCCTTAATATCAGGGACGCTATTACTTAGGTATATGATAGAGCTATGTACTGGTGATGGCAAGTATCCTATCGCTTCGTATTCTGCAACCTTACCCTTTGTTATATTATTTTTATTTAGATGAGATTCTTAGAGATCTATGATATCCGTGTTATGATCAATAGTCAGTTTGCTCAGGTACTCAAATCTGTCTTTTGAAAATCCTTCTACATTTATCTGTAAAATATAGATACTAGGTGCAAAATTCTTCGTCATCCTTGTTTGGTTCTGAGAAGAGCGTTTGTAGCAGTTCGGTTTCTTGTGCTGTTGTCTTGAACAACCATGAAAAATCTTTGATCTAGTATAGCTGCCGATGGTGTAGACTTTTCGCCGTCCTGGCCTTAGCAGTACGTTGACCAGTGAACACCATCTCTATGCTGTCTACACGTCGCACTCTGCATTTGCATGGTGACACAAGTAACGCATTGTAGAATGATAAACTGAACATGCCAGTTTACGAGTTGTGTGTGTGTGTGTGTGTGTGTGTGTGTGTGTGAGAGAGAGAGAGAGAGAGAGAGAGAGAGAG
Source organism: Schistocerca cancellata (assembly GCF_023864275.1). Lineage (NCBI taxonomy): Eukaryota > Metazoa > Arthropoda > Insecta > Orthoptera > Acrididae > Schistocerca > Schistocerca cancellata. Next base: position 30,956,452 of record NC_064631.1, on the reverse strand, counting down.
AGAGATTGATTCACTGCGGTCACAGTAGGGCGTAACTTAAATGATCCCATACCAAGTTACCTCAACGTATGCATGAAAGGTACGTTACTGCCAGAACTGACGGTGTTACGTCCACAAGGACAAATAAGGCAACTTATCGTTCTAAAGGAAGTATGGTTTTTTTTTTTTTATATACGTTTCATCGTGTAGATCAGAGGTAGTCAACCTTCTGTTTACTGACAACCCACTCTTGCATCTCTGTTAGAAGTAAAATTTTCCAAGCGTCCACTGGTTCCACAATAGTGGTAATCTATAAAGAAGTGAAGTAACCTCACTTTATAAAATATACAAAACAGAGTTACAACAAGTTAAAGCATATATTAACAATTACTTAGCAAGTACTTCATGTCAAATTTTTATGAAAACCTAACTGAAATGTTTTAAAACCCTTACCGCCTATAGCCCACCATGAAAAGCCGGAACGCCCACAAATGGGCAGTAGGAACCAGATTGACTATCATTTGTCTAGGTTGACCAGGCTGTGCGAGTAACGTCCCATTGTGGAATCGTGAACTTTCCAACCATATACCAGGAGGGCTTTATACTTGGAGCAGAGAGATTTCCTGCTGGGAATATTGTAGACGAGATTGCCAGTTCCTACAGGTGCCTTAAAATTAACAGAAACCTCACAAAAACCTTGATTAGAAAAGGGGGATGGTAATTATTTTGAATTTAATCCTCGGAAAACATGCCACAGTTAAAAAATGAAAGCATTGTGGATCGGAAAACATGCCATCGTTAAACAAATAAAAGCGTTATGGATGTGTAAGTGTGTTTGTAGAATAATTAGTTAGGGATGAGTCCGCCGTTTTGCAAGTACACAATTATTATTTTGCTTCAAGACCCAAACACGTTTCACCACAATTGTGGCATCTTCAGTGGGCGTTTTTCCATTATTTTTCTGGGATACATGCATAAAGATTATATTTATAACCTAACCTAAATATGATCTGTATGTACGTATTTCAGAAAATCAAAGAAAGAAGCCACTTGAGAATTCCACAGTTGTAGTGAAACATGTTTGGGTATCAAATCAAAATAATAATTGTGTGCTTGCAAGCGGACGTAGCCCTAAGTCTTTTATTATTTTCTGCAAGCACGAGAACTAAGCCCAAAAGTCCAGCATGATAGAAGTGTATACAGAATTAAATCGAGGACTTACTCGCTAAGTCAGTGACAAAAGCCTTATAATTTAATAACAATTCACTGTACGTTTTCCAACTGCACAAAATCCAGTGGATTTTCTGTTTTGGGTGTCTTTTTAAGATGTTAACTCGTCATCAGAACGCGTTGCAACACACGACCACGCCCAGGTAGTAGAATTAACCATCAAAACTTAAGGAAGCATACGCTGTGTTAACTTGGTACACAAACGGCTTACAGGTACGGCGCGACACGAACTGCTTACAGATGCGACGCGATGTTCAGTCGAGATAAGAATGCGGCTGAGATACTTGTTACGGTAAGAGGAAGGAGTTTGAGGAAGAGAAATGAAGACACCTGGCAGGAAATGATTTTGCTGCATGTGAGTAGAGCATTACCAAAAGCATCAGCCTGAAGATATCAAAGTGGTGTTGTTACGAAACACTTAACGTAGAGGAAACTACAGAATGTACTGAGATCACTGAATAGCAACATACTTTATATACAGTTTTGGTAGTTCTTTTTAGCTAAAGAAAATCGTGTAAATTGTCAGCATGTCGGCATATCTTTTACTGAGAAAGTGTACTATAATTTAAAGCTGACTCGTTCCACATAATATCGCGAGCCACAATTTTGATCAACAGAACATACAAATAACGACCTTTTGATTATGACTTCCACTCTTATCTGCCCTCCGATTAATATTTTTTGTTCATATGTCTCTACTGGTAGTTCCTGTTACGTATCTCTATTGTTCGCTGTACAATTCTAAGTGTTTTGAATTGTTTTCACAATACAAATCCACAGTTCATTGCCACTAGCGAAAACTGGCAGTACACATTGATTGTAAGGTCCACTTTTCACACAGATCGCTAACTTAGTTTTAGAAACTCTATTTACATTATCAAAAGCTCTTCAGACCAACTTTACTCTTCTGTTTAGCTGTCCATACAGCGTTATTTTAAGCTGACCTAAATGCAAACCTCAACTACTGCATAGTTTACCAAAAGCACTTCAGGCCAGCTTTGCTTTACTGTTTATTTCATTCCTTGTCCACGTACCCTTTATCTTAGACTTATGTAAATACAAAAGTCATCAGGTTTTTAAGTTATCAGTCTCTTAACTGGTTTGAAGTGGCACGCCACGAATTCCTCTCCTACGCCAAACTCTTCATCTCGGACAAGCACTTGCAACCTATGTCCTCAATTATTTGTTGTATATGTACAACTCCTTGTCTTCCTCCGCAGTTTTTACCCTCTGAATCTCCCTCTAGTACCGTGAACGTTATTCCCTTATGTCTTAACACATGTCCAATCATCACATCCCCTCTGCTTGCCAATATTTGCAGCAGACAACCTCCTAATTTCTTATCAGCCCACATAATTTTCAACACCCTTCTACACCATTGGTTCCCAACCTTCCGAGCGCTGAAATGGAATTTTCTGAGTGGCAAAAAGAAAAGGGTTCGATTGCATTTCACTCACGAAATTAAATTATTTTAAAAATGTTTTCGCAAGACTGTGATACTGATTACATAGGCTATCAATGACATTTTTTCCTCAAATAGGGACTGATGACCTCAGATGTTAAGCCCCATAGTGCTCAGAGCCATTTTCCTCAAATACTTGCATTGACGTGTGACACAATGTGGTGGCCACGCTTTTGAAACAACTGGATGAACATCATCTTCCCCAAATCCATCCATTCACTAGATACATAGTTCTTACTTTGTACCATGCACGTAAGAGAGTAAAGTTCATACACACTTTGTGGGAACTGCCTACCACTCCGAGAAGGCATTGTCGTCACACACACACACACACACACACACACACACACACACACACACACACACACAATATATATATTTCTGCGCGCGCGCCCGTGTGTGTGTGTGTGTGTGTGTGTGTGTGTGTGTGTGTGTGATGAAAAATGCCTTCTCAGAGTTGCAGGCTGTTCCCGCTATGGTCCAGAAATTGCTTCATTATTCACGTAGATAAATGACAGCACAACATAACAAACTATGTTCTGGATACTAAACTGCTGTAGGGCCTACACACCGTTGTTATTAGTAGGTGTAGTCGGGCACAAAAGACTGGCAGCTTGGAGTATTTCAGTTCCTGCCAGTCCAGCAGTCAAGTGCTTTACAGACCAGGCCTGAGTATACTACAAATTTAAATTTGGTTGAGGTGAAATCGGGCAGGAGGGTGTGGGTAAAGCAAGTTCCGCTATGAAGGAGAGTGGTGCAGGGGAAACACGTGTCATAACAAGTGCCTACTCTCAAAGTGGAAAGTTGGCTTTCTTTCCCGAGAAGTATTTGTAAGTAGCATTCGCTAAGCACTGAGAGTCGCTCCATCATTCTGTTAAAAAAGATTGTTAGCAAAGAACAATACCAATTGTCACTTTGACGCATTTGCTCGTCGTCTAATAATACACCTGGAAGAACTAAATGTTATTTATCTTTCGTAATTTTGAAAATAAAAATGTTCAAAGAATATTCTTTTTCATTCTAAAATTTAGTTAGGCGCAAATGTTGTTGACAGTGGGGGAGGGATAGAGGTACTAGCTCATATCTGATTGTACTCAGGGGTATTGAATGTGAAAAGTGAATTTTAAACGACATTCTACACCACATGTTCTTATAGTTGTCCAACAGATCATTCGCAATGGTAACATAGTTTCGGTCTTTTCTGTTACCCAAAAAGCTCTTTACAATTGTCTTAAAAGAAGACCAAGCAGCTAATTGGATATCTGTGATTTTGGTATCAAGGGTTGGATATTTCAGCAATTTTCTTATTTGTGGTCCAACAAATATACCCTCTCTCAGCTTCGCCTCAATTCATTTGGCGAACTTTTCTTTTAAGTGATTGAAGCTCTCACCTTCTTTATGCAGGGCATTTACAAAGTTCTTGATAAGGCCCAACTTGATATCAAGGGGAGGCAAAATGATGTTATCGGGCTCAATCAGTGGGGTATTGTTCACATTTACGTTTCCAGGAACATTTTCTTCCTTGTAGGCCATTCCTTGATTGTATAGTGGTTCTTGGTGTCACGGCTGTCCCAAAGGTACAAAAGGCAGCGGTATTTCGTGAATCCAGCCTGTAAACCTGTAAGTAGTGCAACAACTTTTAAATCACAGCATACCTCCCATTCATGATACTTATATTTGATTGCCTCTAGCAGTAAAGCCATGGTTTCATAAGTTTCTTTCATGTCTACTGAGTAAGCCAAAGGTACCAAAGGCAATGCATTGCATTTATACAATAGTACTGCTTCCAAGCTTGTTTTACTGGAGTCAGTAAATAGTCGCCACTACTGTGGATTATGTTGTACACATAGCTGCATCATCACACCATTGACATATCTACATACACACATTCAACTCTGCATATCGAAATATTGAGCGAAGGAAGCACCTCTTGAGCTGCAACAAGAAATTTTCGCACCTGGAGCCAGAAGGTTCCGTTGCTGCAGTCTCGACCCCAAGAGTTCAGCTTGCTGCTTCGAAAAATTTAGATCGCGAACGAAATCGTCAATTCCTTTTGCTTACAGAGCGGAGGCGAAGTGTCCTGATATTGAGGGCAGTGCACTTCTACATGTTCAATACTTTCTGATTCACTTGACATGGTGTCTGGTTCCGTGGTTTTCAAGTTACAGACACGAGCAGGCAACTCCTCGTCATGGGGCACAGGCAGATGCACTGAAGATACATTTGGATACTTTATTTTATGTCTAGTTTTGCTTCAATGTCCCGAAATATTTGTAAGACAGAAGTAAGTCTGAATGATGGTCTTTAGACTCGCACCACACCATCAGAACAGCGAATGGCATGGCTCGGCCTTTTTTTCTTTCAACCACTCGGTTTAGGTTGTAGTAAAAGGTACGCAGGCAATATGAGGTGCAAAACTTTTATCTTGATCACCAACAGGACAATCAAAATACAATTTATATGCCTTCTTAACCAAATCAGTGATTGGTTTTCTTTGGGTTTTTGGAGTGAATTTCCGACATTCATAACAAAAGTTGTTGGGGTGGTTTAAACAGCAACGAGATTTACTAGTTACCATTTTTCTTAGTGTAAGTTTTAAACACAGAAAGATTGCACTATCTTTCACAGGAAACACTCACTGAGGATCTCTTTCACGCCACTAGATTACCACATCAACCATTTACTGAAGATTGGTAGAACTTCTAGCTCTCCTACGCAAATCAAAAACAGACAGTTAAACATCAAAACAGAACTACAAAAAGGGAAATACTGAATACTAAAAATGAAAAACTTCAAAAACTCAAAAATGGTACGTGCTAGAATATTTTGGAAGGTATATTTGAATTCTACACACCAAAATACACATTAGTTGATGTACCACATAACAGATGCAAAATGGCTGTTGACTAGTGTTATCTGTCTTTCCCTATAGATTACTCCTATTTTTCTCAGAATTTCAACCTCTTGCAACATTTCACACAGTCAAATGATTTTTCGAGGTCGAAAAATGCCATGAACGTGTCTAATTTCTCTTAATTCTTGCTTCCATTTTCAATCGCAACATCAGAGTTGCTTCTCTGGTGCCCTTACCTTTTCAAAACCCAAACTGATCACCTAACAGATCCAGTTTTTTCCCTGTCTTCTGCTTCTACAGTATTGTATTATCAAATTTTTAGCTGGTGTGATGAATGGCAGCCAGGTATGATTAATGGCAGCCAGTTCCAAACGTAGAAAAATGTGAGTTAATGCAGATGAGCAGGAAAAACAATCCCATAATGTTCGAATACTAGACTAGCAGTGTGCTGCTTGACACAGTCACGTCGATTAAATATCTGGGCTTAACTCTGCAAAGCGATATGAAATGGAACGAGCACGTAAGGGTTACAGGCGAATAGTCGCCTTCGGTTTATTGGGAGAATTTTAGGAAAATGTGGTTCATTCGTAAACGAGACCGCATAGTGTGTACTGGTGCGACCCATTCTCGAGTACTGCTCGGATATTTGGGATCCCCCAACCAGGCCGCAGTGAAGGAAGACGTTGAAGCATTTCGGATGTGGACTGCTAGACTGGTTACCGATAGGTTCGGACAACACGCAAGTACACTCCTGGAAATTGAAATAAGAACACCGTCAATTCATTGTCCCAGGAAGGGGAAACTTTATTGACACATTCCTGGGGTCAGATACATCACATGATCACACTGACAGAACCACAGGCACATAGACACAGGCAACAGAGCATGCACAATGTCGGCACTAGTACAGTGTATATCCACCTTTCGCAGCAATGCAGGCTGCTATTCTCCCATGGAGACGATCGTAGAGATGCTGGATGTAGTCCTGTGGAACGGCTTGCCATGTCATTTCCACCTGGCGCCTCAGCTGGACCAGCGTTCGTGCTGGACGTGCAGACCGCGTGAGACGACGCTTCAGCCAGTCCCAAACATGCTCAATGGGGGACAGATCCGGAGATCTTGCTGGCCAGGGTAGTTGACTTACACCTTCTAGAGCACGTTGGGTGGCACGGGATACATGCGGACGTGCATTGTCCTGTTGGAACAGCAAGTTCCCTTGCCGGTCTAGGAATGGTAGAACGATGGGTTCGATGACGGTTTGGATGTACAGTGCGCTATTCAGTGTCCCCTCGACGATCACCAGTGGTGTACGGCCAGTGTAGGAGATCGCTCCCCACACCATGATGCCGGGTGTTGGCCCTGTGTGCCTCGGTCGTATGCAGTCCTGATTGTGGCGCTCACCTGCACGGCGCCAAACACGCATACGACCATCATTGGCACCAAGGCAGAAGCGACTCTCATCGCTGAAGACGACACGTATCTCCATTCACGCCTGTCGCGACACCACTGGAGGCGGGCTGCACGATGTTGGGGCGTGAGTGGAAGACGGCCTAACGGTGTGCAGGACCGTAGCCCAGCTTCATGGAGACGGTTGCGAATGGTCCTCGCCAATACCCCAGGAGCAACAGTGTCCCTAATTTGCTGGGAAGTGGCGGTGTGGTCCCCTACGGCACTGCGTAGGATCCTACGGTCTTGGCGTGCATCCGTGCGTCGCTGCGGTCCGGTCCCCCGCCGACCACTGGCGACAACATCGATGTACTGTGGAGACCTCACGCCCCACGTGTTGAGCAATTCGGCGGTACGTCCACCCGGCCTCCCACATGCCCACTATACGCCCTCGCTCAAAGTCCGTCAACTGCACATACGGTTCACGTCCACGTTGTCGCGGCATGCTACCAGTGTTAAAGACTGCGATGGAGCTCCGTATGCCACGGCAAACTGGCTGACACTGACGGCGGCGGTGCACAAATGCTGCGCAGCTAGCGCCATTCGACGGCCAACACCGCGGTTCCTGGTGTGTCCGCTGTGCCGTACGTGTGATCATTGCTTGTAGAGCCCTCTCGCAGTGTCCGGAGGAAGTATGGTGGGTCTGACACACCGGTGTCAATGTGTTCTTTTTTCCATTTCCAGGAGTGTATTACAGAGATGTTTCGGGAACCCAAACGGGAATCCCTGCCGGGAAGGCGACGCGCTTTGCGAGGAGCACCATGAGAGGATTTAGAGAACCGGCATTTGAAGCTGAGTGCACAACGAGTCTACTGCCGACACTGTACCGGGTGATCGAAAAGTCAGTATAAATTTGAAAACTGAATAAATCACGGAATAATGTAAATAGAGAGGTACGAATTGACACCCGTGCTTGGACTGACATGGGGTTTTATTAGAACCAAAAAAATACAAAAGTACAAAATATGTGCGACAGATGGTGCTTCATCTGATCAGAATAGGAATAATTAGCATAACGAAGTAAGAGAAAGCAAAAATGATGTTCTTTACAGGAAATGCTCAGTATGTCCACCATCATTCCTCAACACTAGCTGTAGTCGAGGAATAATGTTGTGAACAGCATTGTAAAACATGTCCGGAGTTATAGTGAGGCATTGGCGTCGGATGTTGTCTTTCAGCATCCCTGGATATGTCGGTCGATCACGATACACTTGCGACTTGGGGACCTGGGAGGCCAAGCATGACGCCAAGTGGCGTCTGAGCACACGATCACCACCAAACGACGCGCGCAAGAGATCTTTCAGGCGTCCAGCAATTTGGGGTGCAGCGCCATCCTGCATAAGCATCGTACGTTCCAGCGGGTGTTTATCAGCCAGGCTGGGGATGATGCGATTCTGTAACATATCGGCGTACCTCTCACCCGTCACGGTAGCAGTTACAAAACCAGAATCACGCATTTCGCCGAAGAAAAAACGCCCGATAACGGTAGCTGTGGTAAATCCAACCCATACTGTGACTTTCTCGTCGTGCAATGGAGTTTCCACGACAGTTCTAGGATTTTCGGTAGCCCAAATTCTGCAGTTGTGGGCGTTGACAGACCCTCGGAGCGTGAAATGAGCTTCGTCGATCCACAACACGTTACTCAAACAATCGTCATCTTCTGCCAACTTTTGAAACACCCACACCGCAAATGCCATCCGCTTCACTAAATCGCCAGGTAACAGTTCATGATGCCGATGGATTTTGTACGGATAGCATCGGAGGGTGCGCCTCAGTGCCAACCAAACAGTAGCGTATGGAATGCCGGTGCGACATGCGACTGCACGGGCACTGACTTCCCCGTGCATAGAGGAACCCGCTACAGTTTCCATATCTACATCTACATCCATACTCCGCAAGCCACCTGACGGTGTGTGGCGGAGGGTACCCTGAGTACCTCTATCGGTTCTCCCTTCTATTCCAGTCTCGTATTGTTCGTGGAAAGAAGGATTGTCGGTATGCTTCTGTGTGGGCTCTAATCTCTCTGATTTTATCCTCATGGTCTCTTCGCGAGATATACGTAGGAGGGAGCAATATACTGCTTGACTCCCCGGTGAAGCTATGTTCTCGAAACTTCAACAAAAGCCCGTACCGAGCTACTGAGCGTCTCTCCTGCAGAGTCTTCCACTGGAGTTTATCTATCATCTCCGTAACGCTTTCGCGATTACTAAATGATCCTGTAACGAAGCGCGCTGCTCTCCGTTGGATCTTCTCTATGTCTTGTATCAACCCTTTCTGGTACGGATCCCACACTGCTGAGCAGTATTCAAGCAGTGGGCGAACAAGCGTACTGTAACCTACTTCCTTTGTTTTCGGATTGCATTTCCTTAGGATTCTTCCAATGAATCTCAGTCTGGCATCTGCTTTACCGACAATCAACTTTATATGATCGTTCCATTTTAAATCACTCCTAATGCGTACTCCCAGACAATTTATGGAATTAACAGCTACCAGTTGCTGACCTGCTATTTTGTAGCTAAACGATAAGGGATCTATCTTTCTATGTATTCGCAGCACATTACACTTTTCTACATTGAGATTGAATTGCCATTCCCTGCACCATGCGTCAATTCGCTGCAGATCCTCCTGCATTTCAGTACAATTTTCCATTGTTACAACCTCTCGATACACCACAGCGTCACCTGCAAAAAGCCTCAGTGAACTTCCGATGTCATCCACAAGGTCATTTATGTTTATTGTGAATAGCAACGGTCCTATGACACTCCCCTGCGGCACACCTGAAATCACTCTTACTTCGGAAGACTTCTCTCCATTGAGAATGACATGCTGCGTTCTGTTATCTAGGAACTCATCAATCCAATCACACAATTGGTCTGATAGTCCATATGCTCTTACTTTGTTCATCAAACGACTGTGGGGAACTGTATCGAACGCCTTGCGGAAGTCCAGAAACAAGGCATCTACCTGTGAACCCATGTCTATGGCCCTCTGAGTCTCGTGGACGAATAGCGCGAGCCGGGTTTCACGCGACCGTCTTTTTCGAAACCCATGCTGATTCCTACAGAGTAGATTTCTAGTCTCCAGAAAGTCATTATACTCGAACATAATATGTGTTCCAAAATTCTACAACTGATCGACGTTAGAGATATAGGTCTATAGTTCTGCACATCCGTTCGACGTCCCTTCTTGAAAACGGGGATGACCTGTGCCCTTTTCCATTCCTTTGGAACGCTACGCTCTTCTAGAGACCTACGGTACACCGCTGCAAGAAGGGGGGCAAGTTCCTTCGCGTACTCTGTGTAAAATCGAACTGGTATCCCATGAGGTCCAGCGGCCTTTCCTCTTTTGAGCAATTTTAATTGTTTCTCTATCCCTCTGTCGTCTATTTCGATATCTACCATTTTGTCATCTGTGCGATAATCTAGAGAAGGAACTACAGTGCAGTCTTCCTCTGTGAAACAGTTTTGGAAAAAGACATTTAGTATTTCGGCCTTTAGTCTGTCATCCTCTGTTTCAGTACCATTTTGGTCACAGAGTGTCTGGACATTTTGTTTTGATCCACCTACCGCTTTGACATACGACCAAAATTTCTTAGGATTTTCTGCCAAGTCAGTACATAGAACTTTACTTTCGAATTCATTGAATGCCTCTCGTATAGCCCTCCTCACACTACATTTCGCTTCGCGGAATTTTTGTTTGTCTGCAAGGCTTTGGCTATGTTTATGTTTGCTGTGAAGTTCCCTTTGCTTCGGCAGCAGTTTTCTAACTCGGTTGTTGTACCACGGTGGCTCTTTTCCATCTCTCACGATCTTGCTTGGCACATACTCGTCTAACGCATGTTGTACGATGGTTTTGAACTTTGTCCACTGATCCTCAACACTATCTGTACTTGAGACAAAACTTTTGTGTTGAGCCGTTAGGTACTCTGTAATTTCTTCCTGAACTGTCTCAGCAGCATAACGCCTTGTGCTCAGTCGGCCACTACGGGGTCTATCGTCTAAACAACCTGTGGCTTCGAACTTCGAAATCATTCTCGCCACAGCTGCATTTGTCAACGGACCTTCACCCGTTCGAATCCCCTTCCTATGGCGATAGGATCGTAACGCTGAACTAGCACATTCCCCATTCTGATAATACAGCTTCACTATAAGCGCCTTTTCAGGTAACGTCAACATGCTGCGACTGCTGGCGCATCTGATTCTCTCTCTCATTACAGCTCCTTTTATACCCGATTGTCATGCGCAGTCACTGACGTTTTGCTGTCCAGCGCCATCTGTCGGACATTTTCTGAACTTTTTTTTATTCTAATAAAACCCCATGTCATTCCAAGCATGTGTGTCAATGTTTACCTCTCTATCTACATTATTCCGTGGTTTATTAAGTTTTCAAATTTATACTGACTTTTTGATCGACCGGTACATTTCGCGTAGAGACCGCGTGATAAGATTTGAGAGATTAGGGCTCGTACGGATGCATGTAGATAGTGGTTTTTTCCTCGCTTTGTTTGTGAGTGGAACAGGAAGGGATGTGATTAGTAGTGGTTCAGGGAACCCTCTGCCAGACACCATACGGCGGCTTTCGGAGCGTCTTACTTCATTTTCATCGATTCTTTCAAAAGTGCTGTATGAGGCCAAATATATGCCTACACTTTTAATCGCCTACTAAATTTAAAACGCGGAGATCACAACCACTGGACCCTAGCTATCTTGTGAAATAATTAGAGACTACATGACAACCCGCTCATTAAGAAAAGTATCTACGTCTGTAATCTGCAATCAGTCTTGGGGTGTGCGGCGGAGGGTACTTTGTGTACCACTGACACTTCTGCCGTTTTCCGTGTCAGTCGTTGATGGTTCACAGGAACAAGGATTGTTGGTAAGACTCACTAATTTTATACGTTAATGGACTTTTCGCGAGATATACATAGGAAGAAGAACTATTTTGGTTGGATCTTCTAGGCGCGTACGCTCTGCGCCGGTTCGAGAACATTTTTTCGCACAAGGAACTAATCGTTTGGCGCCCCCCCCCCCACGCCTTCCACCCACACATGTCTCTCGTACACTTCCAGCGCTGTCAGTTTCTGCTACAAAGTATGAGACGTGCTGGATACAGATCTAGCACTTGGCTGGCCCTGGAGCCCCTGTCAACGAAGCGCCCAAGTGACCGCTTCTAACTGCGACACGTCCTGAACAGAAAACTTAAAACTCTCAGCTTGGCGTCCCCAAGCGGCGACTTGTGCCGCTTGTGTCTTAAACCAATCCTGCGTACTAGTCGACCACAATGTTACTGAATCTCTGAGTGATGACATTTTCGTCGGCTTACCGCGAGTTTTTATCGTGATTGTTTGGGGGAACAGACCAAACAGCGAGGTCATCGGTCTCATTGGATTAGGGAAGGAAGTCGGCCGTGCCCTTTCAAAGGAACCATCCCAGCATTTGCCTGGTGCGATTTAGGGAAATCACGGAAAACCTAAATCAGGATGGCTGGACGCGGGATTGAACCGTCGTCCTCCCGAATGCGAGTCCAGTGTGCTACCACTGCGCCACCTCGCTCGGTTAGTTTTTATCGTGATACTTCACGAAGATGCGCTGAACCATTTGATAGTATAAGTACAGATGTCTTGAAACCATTCACAGTGCCATACCATCATCCGTAGTGCCAACAGTGAAGTACGAAAGAGGTGGTATTATGGTATGAGAGTGTTTTTCGTGGTTCAAGTGGTCTTCTTATTGCGATTACGAACACGGTAAACGCGTAGGGTATGAACATATTTACAGCATCGTCGGCGCTGATCGCCCGTAAGCTCGAAACACACACACACACACACACACACACACACACACACACACACACACACGCTTTTACTGCGCACAGTAAAGGGAGAGTTCGGAGATGATGGTAATATCAGGATGACAATGCACTCTGTTACAAAGTAACAATTGCGAATGAATGAAATGTAGAGAATAATATTCCTGAAATAGACTGGCCCGCTCACAGTCCCGACCTGAACCCAGCGGAACATCTCTGCAATTCGAAAGTAAAGTTCTGTGTACTGACTTGGCAGAAAATCCTAAGAAATTTTGGTCTTATGTCAAAACGGTAGGTGGATCAAAACAAAATGTCCAGACACTCTGTGACCAAAATGGTACTGAAACAGAGGATGACAGACTAAAGGCCGAAATACTAAATGTCTTTTTCCAAAGTTGTTTCACAGAGGAAGACTGCACTGTAGTTTCTTCTCTAGATTGTCGCACAGATGACAAAATGGTAGATATCGAAATAGACGACAGAGGGATAGAGAAACAATTAAAATCGCTCAAAAGAGGAAAGGCCTCTGGACCTGATGGGATACCAGTTCAATTTTACACAGAGTACGCGAAGGAACTTGCCCCCCTTCTTGCAGCGGTGTACCGTAGGTCTCTAGAAGAGCGTAGCGTTCCAAAGGATTGGAAAAGGGCACAGGTCATCCCCGTTTTCAAGAAGGGACGTCGAACAGATGTGCAGAACTATAGACCTATATCTCTAACGTCGATCAGTTGTAGAATTTTGGAACACGTATTGTGTTCGAGTATAATGACTTTTCTGGAGACTAGAAATCTACTCTGTAGGAATCAGCATGGGTTTCGAAAAAGACGGTCATGTGAAACCCAGCTCGCGCTATTCGTCCACGAGACTCAGAGGGCCATAGACACGGGTTCACAGGTAGATGCCGTGTTTCTTGACTTCCGCAAGGCGTTCGATACAGTTCCCCACAGTTGTTTAATGAACAAAGTAAGAGCATATGGACTATCAGACCAATTGTGTGATTGGATTGAGGAGATCCTAGATAACAGGACGCAGCATGTTATTCTCAATGGAGAGAAGTCTTCCGAAGTAAGAGTAATTTCAGGTGTGCCGCAGGAGAGTGTCATAGGACCGTTGCTATTCACAATATACATAAATGACCTGGTGGATGACATCGGAAGTTCACTGAGGCTTTTTGCAGATGATGCTGTGGTGTATCGAGAGGTTGTAACAATGGAAAATTGTACTGAAATGCAGGAGGATCTGCAGCGAATTGACGCATGGTGCAGGGAATGGCAACTGAATCTCAATGTAGACAAGTGTAATGTGCTGCGAATACACAGAAAGATAGATCCTTTATCATTTAGCTACAAAATAGCAGGTCAGCAACTGGAAGCAGTTAATACCATAAATTATCTGGGAGTACGCATTAGGAGTGATTCAAAATGGAATGATCATATAATGTTGATTGTCGGTAAAGCAGATGCCAGACTGAGATTCATTGGAAGAATCCTAAGGAAATGCAATCCGAAAACAAAAGAAGTAGGTTACAGTACGCTTGTTCGCCCACTGCTTGAATACTGCTCAGCAGTGTGGGATCCGTACCAGATAGGGTTGATACAAGACATAGAGAAGATCCAACGGAGAGCAGCGCGCTTCGTTAGAGGATCATTTAGTAATCGCGAAAGCGTTACGGAGATGATAGATAAACTCCAGTGGAAGACTCTGCAGGAGAGACGCTCAGTAGCTCGGTACGGGCTTTTGTCAAAGTTTCGAGAACATACCTTCACCGAAGAGTCAAGCAGTATATTGCTCCCTCCTACGTATATCTCGCGAAGAGACCATGAGGATAAAATCAGAGAGATTAGAGCCCACATAGAGGCATACCGACAATCCTTCTTTCCACGAACAATACGAGACTGGAATAGAAGGGAGAACCGATAGAGGTACTCAGGGTACCCTCCGCCACACACCGTCAGGTGGCTTGCGGAGTATGGATGTAGATAGATATAGGTAGATAGATAAGTAGGAACCTCAACTTCACTCGAGATCCCAGCGTCCTACATTCCTGCGTTCTCTAGTTTTGGCTCTTGAGGAAGAGTGGACTACTATACCTCCACAGACATTTAGACATCTCATTGAATGTGTCCCCAGCAGAGTTCGAGCTGTCAAGAAGGCAAACAGTGGACACATTCCGTATTAATTGGTGCTAAATTAGCTGACGAAGCATTTCCTGGACCACCGCGGGAGCAATGAAAGCCGCGTCCTCGGAAAAGAAGGCTCACCGTTGTCAGTACGTGTTGATGACCGGAACGACGCACACAGCATCTTATGGGATCACATGAGAAAGCATTACTCACGCCCTCAAAATAACACACTAGTCTCTTTTGGAGATCTGTAGATACTGTAGAACTGATACCCGAGGGTCATTTGACCCTCCACCCCTGACTTAAGTAACTGCAGTGAATTGGTGCGTGTGTGAGTCAGTTTGCTGTATGTAATCGGCACAAGAAGATGGATCGATGTGGAGACGTAACAAAATGGAAAAATTGAAATATATTTGGACGGGTCCATGACAAAACTGTTATTGGTTTAGCAGCGCGGACTGCGAAACGAGTGTATCAGGAATTTTGTACCACTCACAGGCATCTAACACGGAGTGAAAAGCAATGATCGGGACGTTAGTCACGTCTTGTCAATGACAAATGGTTTGGAAGCCGATCAGAAGCACTGCTGTCAGTGAATGCAGTGTGCTCTGAATCATTCTCCGAGCGAACATTGCAAAGACAGTTAAGAGCAGTGGTCACTTGAAATCAGTTACCTCGCAAAAGGCCAAAACCCACACCAGCACAAAACAGTGCGTGCCTTCAACGGAGCAACCAACTCAGAAACTGGACAGTAGATGACTGAAAGTGGGTAGTGTGGTCCGATGAATCGCTGTTTTCTCTCCTTTTTTTTCAAATGATGAAATGTGTACAGTGCACCGACAGCCCAATGAAGAGTGTAATCCGAAGTATGTGGAGGGTGTAGTTCAAACTGGAGATGGTTATGTGATGTATTTGAGGTGTTTTCCGTACCATGACTTGGATCCACTCATTGGGAAATGGAAATGCCGTGTGGTTAGGACCTCCCGTCGGGGAGACCGTTCGCCTGGTGCAAGTCTTTCGAGTTGACGCCACTCCGGCGACTTACGTATCGATGGGGATGAAATGATGATGATAAAGACAACACAACACCCAGTCCCTGAGCGGAGAAAATCTCCGACCCACCCGGGAATCGAACTAGGGCCATGAGGTATGACATTCCGCCGCGCTGACCACTCAGCTACCAGGGACGGACGATCCACTCATTCAAGTGTAACGTGAACATAAACCAGGATGTTCATTTGAACATAATACTCCGCAAAATTGAAGTACAAGGTATAACATATTAGCAACTCGGTAGAAATGGGCGAAAGTCCTGGAGCACATTGTCTGGTATGATTTTTTTTTTTTTAGTAATTTAATTGAAAGCTTTGTTGCTTTGGTAAAAATAAAATTACTATTAATCACACCAGATTTGTCGGAGAACAGCAGCAACATGTGTAATTGATCCAGCTTTAAGAAATTCTATTACCTTTTAGCGGAAAATTCGTGCGGTACTCTCCGACGTTAGAAAAGTCGTGGTGTTCCGTTCGGAGCAGGAGGCGGCTGTCTTTTCTCATTCGCGATATCGAAAATTACTAAAAAATGAACAGAATTTTTTTTTTCGGAGGAAGATCGCGCGGAGAAAACAGACAGAAGTTACATGAAAGAAACCTAAGGGACCAACTAATTGGATTTGTACGAACATATAAACGGAACTGAAAGAACTTGGAATAAATACTATAACGATGTCGTCACGACAGCCTCCTGTTCCGACAGAACACACGCTGGATCATAAGCTGCATAAATCTTTTAAACAGGAAAGATTATCACAAGTATAATTAATGAAAATAAGGTTGAGAGATTTTCTTTGAAATTAAATAAACTTCAAGGCTTCAAGTATTATATTATGAAACGGAAACTTACATTAACATGGCCACCCATTGTGGCGGTGGAGCGAATTTTCATGATACACATTCTCGCTTGTTTGTGGCTACATATATTTTTAATCACTTAAACTCTTAAATTTACAATAAAATGATTATATCAGTATGGAGCACAATACTTTTGCGTCCGACTCGCAACACATTCACAGAAGAACAGCTAGAGAGCGGCGCGGCTCCCTGCAGAAGTAAAAATTGGCAGTTGTTATTTTGAAACATAGGTGCATCAGTTTTTTTTTTTTTTTTTTTACTGATCGATAGCAGCGTATAACAGTTTATAGCTATCGTGATATTCTGCGCTTTTCAGGAGCGCGGCAAAGATATCTGGTTACAACATTCATTGGTATATGTTAAAAGTTCGCACATACTGACGCGAATACAGAAAAAAACTTTTACATGTTAAAAATCGCAGTGATAAAGGCTGTAATGTCACAATTGCCAGAGGTCTCCTACCTGCTACCTGGCACAAAGAGATCGACGTCACATGGCGTGAGGTCGGCGTGATTGTAGTGCCAAAGGAGGCTTGCCCCCCCCCCTCCCCCCAAACGAGGAAGCTGAAGGAACGAGAAAAGACACTGTGTCAATCTGTGAGCACATACGAAGCTCTGTGCTGGTGTTTTTCATTACAACATGGCCCAGAGGGATGATTTCACACAGGGAAGGACCATCGGGAGACTGCGACATGGACAAAATGTAACGAGTGTAAGCCATAAGTTTGGTACTGCCCGCAGTGTTGTTTCACATGCATGGTGAGTTACAAACCACAAGCACTGCTGTCCGATGTCAACTATAACAGCAGATGACGGCTACCTTGTGCAACAGGTGATAACGGAAACGCATCAAATAGCGGGTCCTATTGCAGCTACACGTAACAGGACTGCACGGCGAGCTGTCACTCACTGCACAATCGCACAGTGACAGCATGGGGGTGATATCTTTGCCCGAAGACCAGTACGTTGTCTTCCGCTGACGCCCGCACACCGGAGGCATCGCTTGCGACGTAGGGCTACCATCCGTCCCAATATATCGGGACCTTCTTGTCTCCACGTCCCTACAAGACCCAAGCTTGTACCGTTTTTTCAAAATACTGTTACAAGCCTTGCTCGAGTACTGAAGTAACGCCATCTGTTAGCGCAACATGTAAATGCAGCCTCAGTTACTCTTGTTACTTTTTGTTGACAAGGTCGTCCCACAGGCGGTGTTGCATGTTGCGTATCGTGTATCGACGATACAAGCATCTTCTAGATCTAGCACAATCATTCGAGAAAATACCAGACTTCTCCAGTAGTACGGGGCTGGAACTATTTAAGCAGCGCCACGACGAAGAATCGGGCAGTTCCCATTTGAATAGTGACCTGAAAAGACGATTTTTTTCTAAACGTAATACGGCCAAGTGCAAATTAGTAATGTTTGAAGTATTTACTGTAGGTATATAGGAATTGACGCATACAGTGACGTGTACTACGATGACTAAAGTGTTATTGTCGACTGTTTATTGTTCATAGCTTACGAAAACGCCCAAGGATGGAAAGAGAAAGTGTCACTTTTCGGATGATTACAGAAAAGAGTGGTGTTTTGTCAACAAAGGACGTACAGATTAGGAAGCGTTGTGTGAGATTTGTAGCTGTTTCATCTCAGTAACTCACGGAGATAAGACAGATGTGAGGCATCACATTTCTACGAAGAATCATACAAACAGATTTGCGGTAGAATCGAGATCAAAGCCTGTTTCTACATTCATGACTAAAGAAGATACCCAGGAAGAATTGCTAGTTGCTGCTGCAGAACTAACAAGGTGTCGAGCATTATCAATCCTTCAATTATCTTGACTGTACCGTAAAACTGAATGCCGCAGTGTATCCTGACTCCAAAGTCGCCGCAAACCAGTCTACGGGCCACGGCCAAAACTACAGCGATTGTTAAAAACATTCGCGGACCTCACTCCGTGTCCTAATGCATAAAACAACGGCGCGTCGAACCACAACGCCGAAAAGATGTTTCCTTCAGTCGTTCAATATTTTAATGAAACTGACTGAATCCAACAGAAGCTGTTGAAGTTTGATTCGATGAATAACGAAACATGGGAGACAATTGCAAAGTTTTGCCTAAACAGTTTAAGACAACGGCAAATTCCATTAGATAAATCAATAGCTTTTTGTGGAGACAATACCAATACCGACGTCGGAGGGCTTCATCGATGCGGCTAGCGGTATGTGTTTCACCAAATTAAAGAACAACTAGGAAAAAAGTAGAAGGAATCGGATACCCTGTCCATATTCTCCATAATACCATGTCAAGCGCTGCTGGAGTCTCAACTGTCCACATTGAAATACTCGTCATGAAAATATTTCTTTTTCGATATACACAGTAACGACAAACGAGCTGAAAGCATTCTGCTCATATCTTGATGTCAATCGTCAGACTCTTCTATTTCATTCAAAAACAAGATGTCTGTCGTTAATGACCGCAGTTGAAGAGAATTCTTAAGCTTTGGATTCAATTGAAACAATTTTTTGACGCCAAAGACAGGCCATCTAAAATAATTTCATATTTTTTCAGTTGCCCGATCAGTGAAATTTACTTAGAGTTTGGCTCTGATATATATACCTGAAGAAGAATAAAGTCTCGATAATTGAAATAAGACATATATAAATCGACCCTGAAAGATGCCTGAATGGAAGAGCCATTTTTTTTTTTTTTTTTTGGCATGCAAACGAAGATGATATTGAACAACTTCAAGAATGAGAACCCTAACCAAGAAATCATTAATTTGATTTCGATATTTGAGGAAGAGACAATGGCTTTCTGTACCATAGTAGTTGATTACTTAGAGCAATTAACTGTTTCTTTTAATAAATACCAGGTATTTGATTGGATGACGCTATCTCAAAACCCACCTAGGGTGATTATTGAAAACACTCCTATATCCTGGCTAAAATGGTGCGAAGATTTCAGGGATGATTGTTTTCAGAAATATATGTCTGAAGAGATTTTCAGAAACCAAGCGTGACTCGGAAGAATGGAAGTCTAAACACGATATGGAAGAAAGGTGGAGTTACTTTCTTAAAGAAACCCAAAATCCTAAACGCAAATGGCAACTGCTAAAACTGTGCTAGCATTTGTTTTCCAACCTTGCACACAACGCCACTGTAGAAAGAGTATTTGTGTTGAACTGATGAAAGAAATAGACTGCTGCCAGGGACTATGGAATCAATCTTACAACGCCAGTTTAACTACAAGTTGACTTGCATGGAGTTTTGGGTTGGTGTGGTCTTCAGTCCTGAGACTGGTTTGATGCAGCTCTCCATGCTACTCTATCCTGTGCAAGCTACTTCATCTCCTCGGCCTACTGCAACCTACATCCTTCTGAATCTGTTTAGTGTATTCATCTCTTGGTCTCCGTCCACGGTTTTTACCCTCCGCTCTGCCCTCCAATACTAAACTGATGACCTTCGCTTTTTAGTCCCCCTTAAACATCCCAACAACCACCACCACTAAACTGGTGATCCCTTGATGCCTCAGAATATGCCCTACCAGCCGATCCCTTCTTCTCGCAAAGTTGTGCCACAAACACCTCCCAAATTCTATTCAATACCTACTCATTAGTTATGTGATTTACCCATCTAATTTTCAGCATTCTTCTCTAGCACCACATTTCGATAGCTTCTATTCTCTTCTTGCCCAAACTTTTTGTTGTCCATGTTTCACTTCCATACATTGCTACACTCCACACAAACACTTTCAGAAACGACTTCCTGACACGTAAATGTATACTCGATGTTAACAAATTTCTTCTATTCAGAAACGCTTTCCTTGCCTTTGCCAGTCGACATTTTGTATCCTCTCTACTTCGACCATCATCAGTTATTTTGCTCCCCAAATAGCAAAACTCCTTTACTACTTTAAGTGTCTCATTTCCCTCAGCATCACCCGACTTAATGCGACTACATTCCATTATCCTCATTTTGATTTTGTTGATGTTCATCTTATATCCTCCTTTCAAGACACTGTCCATTCCGTTCAGCTGCTTATCCAGGTCCTTTGCTGTCTCTCACAGAATTACAATGTCGTCGCGGACCTCAACGTTTTTATTTCTTCTCCATGGATTTTAATTCCTACTCCGAATTTTTCTTTTGTTTCCTTTACTGCTTGTTCAGTATACATATTGAATAACATAGAGTTTTATAAATACGTAAAAGAGAAAACACACTTGCTGAAAAAGGTGAAATCTTTCGAAAAATATGGTGTACCAACTACTTGTGCCGCAAAAAGTCCCATGTAATCGTGTTCTAAATAAAAAAGTAATTATATTAAATAAATGTTTTACTTCATTTCTACACCCCCATCTCAGTGTCCAGACGAGGTCCCAGCTAGATATGCCAACCCAACAGTGGTGCGAAGAGCATAGGGACAAGACCAACAAGGAGTGGGGTCACGCGCTCTTCTCATAAGAGAGCAAGTTACGTCTGAGTAGTGATTCTGGACTTACCTTCACGTGACTAGCTGTGGGAACAGGTAATGCAACAAGGAACATAGAGGAACATGATCGTTTTGGTGGTCCAGGTGTTGTGTGCGAGGTATGATGTTGCATGGGCGTACTGACCTCCAAATCATTGAACAAGGTACACTTTACAGTCAACGATGTTACAACGCTGTATTCCTTCTCCATGTGCGTCTTTTCAGGGATGCATTCGGCCCTGATTTCACTTTTGTGGATGACAATCTGCGGCTGCATCGAAGAGTGTAGATGGAGGGGCTCGTGGAACGAATGGACTGACCAGCTACTATGCCGACTGAAATCCGATGAAGTACGGGTGAAAAGCGACGGGGAGACACACGAGGTGCATTCAAGTTCTCAGGCCTCCGATTTTTTTTTCTAATTAACTACTCACCCGAAATCGATGAAACTGGCGTTACTTCTCGACGTAATCGCCCTGCAGACGTACACATTTTTCACAACGCTGACGCCATGATTCCAAGGCAGCGGCGAAGGCTTTTTCAGGAGTCTGTTTTGACCACTGGAAAATCGCTGAGGCAATAGCAGCATGGCTGGTGAAAGTGCGGCCACGGAGAGTGTCTTTCATTGTTGGAAAAAGCCAAAAGTCACTAGGAGCCAGGTCAGGTGAGTAGGGAGCATGAGGAATCACTACAAAGTTGTTATCACGAAGAAATTGTTGCGTAACGTTAGCTCGATGTGCGGGTGCGTTGTCTTGGTGAAACAGCACACGCGCAGCCCTTCCCGGACGTTTTTGTTGCAGTGCAGGAAGGAATTTGTTCTTCAAAACATTTTCGTAGGATGCACCTGTTACGGTAGTGCCCTTTGGAACGCAATGGGTAAGGATTACGCCCTCGCTGTCCCAGAACATGGACACCATCATTTTTTCAGCACTGGCGGTTACCCGAAATTTTTTTGGTGGCGGTGAATCTGTGTGCTTCCATTGAGCTGACTCGCGCTTTGTTTCTGGATTGAAAAATGGCATCCACGTCTCGTCCACTGTCACAACCGAGAAAAATAAAGTCCCATTCGTGCTGTCGTTGCGCGTCAACATGGCTTGGCAACATGCCACACGGCAGCCATGTGGTCGTCCGTCAGCATTCGTGGCACCCACCTGCACTTTTCGCATTTTCAGGTCGTCATGCAAGATTGTGTGCACAGAACCCACAGAAATGCCAACTCTGGAGGCGATCTCTTCAACAGTCACTCGGCGATCCCCCAAAACAATTCTCTCCACTTTCTCGATGTAATGGTCGCCTGGTCGTAGATATAGCTAATTGCTATAATCGCACTATTTCACTCCCATTTACGGAGCTTGTTAGCACTTGATGTTAGGTTGGCGCCATTAAAATGCATTGTGTTGTGGTAATCGCTGCTACTTGCTGGATCGCTGCTGTGTCTCGATGCTGATGCTGGCTCTAAATCGGGTTGTCTAGGGTTAAAAACATGAGGTCCCGTGTTTTTTTTAATATGCTTTTGATGATAAAGAACGAGCGAAACCAACAAATATGTAAACTTCAAATATTTATAACTCTGGTGGACATCTTAATTCCACTGTCCACCAAAGACCATGACACAACACAAAGTAGTATTTCCGTTACATGTTCTTTGCATTGTTTATCCACCTCAAACAATAACACACAAACACACTTTACCAAAGTGACATTCAGACTGCCTCTCGACCCTTCTTGCTGCTCGTATTTATAATATTGTCAAAGAACTACTAAAAAGGGATATAGTTTACAAATCACATGTACATCTGTTACCATAATTTGTGCAGAAAAGTTATTAATTTGCATCGAGTGACATAATTTAACATGTTATTAAAATGACAGACAGATTTGTTGACTTGACAGAATAATTCTTTGTTACATAAAGGCCGTTTTTTAGAAGTTTGTCAATTGACTTCTCTAATTTGCATAAATAAGTAAATAACATGAATTATTAAGAATTACATTGGTTTTCGTCTAAAATAGGATTGATTACGTGAATACTGAGTAAAAACGCTCCTAGTGAACAAATAGGTTTCGCTGGGTGATTTTTATTTAAGGAGATCCAAAATACCTAAGTTGTCCACTATTTTTCGTACTTCATATTAATTATTTAAGATGAACTCAGTGTTTTTACATGATGACATTTGCTGTATCAGTGATCAAGTGATATTAACTTTTGTGTGGGTCAGTTATTCAGTATAATTTAATGGGTTGACTGTTTATGGAGACATGTTATGCAATCATTGTTAACATACACAATAACTTTTCTATAATCATAAATACTTGTTAAACTGGTTGAATTTGGAGGGTATCGCATACTTCGGTAAAGTAAAGCCTTTAATATGTTCCGTTACATCAATCATGTCGTCAGACCGGCTTGTGCGAGCCCGAGGTTGTTTCGGTTTGTTGTCACACGATGTTCTGCCTTCATTAAACTGTCGCACCCACGAACGCACTTTCGACATATCCATAACTCCATCACCACATGTCTCCTTCAACTGTCGATGAATTTCAACTGGTTTCACTCCACGCAAATTGAGAAAACGAATGATTGCACGCTGTTCAATTAAGGAAAACGTCGCTATTTTAAGTATTTAAAACAGTTCTCATTCTCGCCACTGGCGGTAAAATTCCATCTGCCGTACGGCGCTTCCATCTCTGTGACGTATTGACAATGAACTCGGCCTCATTTTAAAACAATGCGCATGTTTCTATCTCTTTCCAGTCCGGAGAAAAAAAATCGGAGGCCTTAGAACTTGAATGCACCTCGTATAACAGCACGTCCATATGCACCAGTGACCATTCAGCAGCTGTCATCCGCTCTGGTGGAGCAATGGAACGCCCCACCACAAGAACTCCTTGACAATATGGCGGCCATAATGGCAGCAAGTGCAGACGATGCATTACTATTGGCTAGGATACCACACCCTATGAAGAACCATGTCCTGCGTTTTGTAATGTCCAGTGGACCACCATAAATCGCTGTGACTTCAGTCTAGTTATTGTCATTGAATAAATGTCATTTCTGTTCGTCTGATGAGGTATTTCTTTATTTCTTTCAATTTTCTCTTGTAGACTGTAGCAGTTCTTTATGTAAGGTCAAAGTTTCATGTAGCTGTGTTAGTTGGCAGCAACACAACATGCGAAAGTTACTTTCGTCCTTTAGTTTTGTACACCAGCATGCTTTGTGACTAAAGTGTTGTCCTTTCTTCTGCATCTTCATGATGGGCGTGCTATAGATACATCCATCTTTCACCAGGCTGCACATATACGTTTCTGCTTTGACGGACACTCACTCGGGCACCGTACTGTACCTCTACTGACCCGCTAAACCACCCGATCTTAATCTTGTAGAAATGTCTGGGACTATTTGGAAGTGCAGGTGGAACGTAGCAGTCAGCATTCTTGCAGTTTGGTAACTCCACATAATCAAATCATCAATCAGATGGGTACGGTATACCATATCTGAAGAAATTTGTGAATTCTTTTCCTCACCGATTTGAGGGCGTTATCTTGGACAGAGCGGCGGTGCGCCAGGGGTGACTCCTAGCGGTCACTAATATTTTATGGGCTGTTCTGACAAAAATTGATAGGAGGTAGTTACAATTGAAGTGCGGCTATTCACAGTGGTCCACTGCGAGATGTAATTATTGTATGGCAGCAAAACTTGGTAGATATTCTAATGCGTTAATGCGAAACTGACTTGCGCTGGAAGAAAAATAGTTGCAATTTTGGTCACCTGGTGCAAATCTGACGCTTTGAATGCAAGCAACTCGTTTACAATGGATTAGGAATGGATGTGGGCAGAAGATGTCAACCAAGCAAGAAAGTCATAATTTTCATGTTGTTATTAAGTCGTGGTTACACAATTTGTTCACTATGAGCACTGGAGACGTCGGCGAATGCCAGATGTGTACCTGGTGGCCAAAATGGGAACTAATTTTTTTCCCAGTCTAAATCCTTTCGACATTAACACATTAGATCATCTACCAAGTTTCGCTGCCATATGATAATTATAGCCAACGCTGGATCTCTGTGACTAACTGCTCTTTAATTATAGCCACCGGTATCTGGTATAATTGATATTTAGCATATGATAACTAGAAATTATTTTTTCGAGGGTGCCACCTCAAGAACACATTTCCCACATTAGACAGGGTAGCATAGTCTCTGACCTATTCATATCGGCTCAGAAACACACAATGAAATCATTTGTTACTTTGTTTCTCAAGAGAGATTTCACCTTAACTGTAGGTGCTACTCATAAATTTTACGTTATTGTTGTATGTAATTACCGTCTTTCAAACGCTGTGGAATGTCGAATGAAAAAGACTAGTTATGTGTCGAAGTCACTGTAGAGTCACTGCATTGAGCATTAAGTGCGCCGTTGTTTATGTGAAGCAATCTAAAGGTGAGTTCACAAAAGGACGGCTTCTGTGGTAAATCCAGGTTCTTTGGTGGGACACTCAGTTTTAATGCGTCGCGAAAAAGCACGTAATCTCCTTTCAATTGTGTCTGCGTGTGCGACTCTCTAAATACGGCGTTTGATAACAGGAACGCCTATCGTTAAATTACGTGCCATGCCACAAGGTTTGGAATTGTTCTGCGAATAACGTCGCAACAGATTGCCCCAGACAAGAGACTGTTAAGAGATTGTCGAACGGCAGAACACCCGTGCGGTAACGATGCAGAAATGTTTGCTGCGTTGGCTATAAAAGTCGCCCTTTGACAGAAGGAGAAATAAAGGTACTACTTAACGCAAGTAGGATCGTTGTTTCTTCGTTTTGCCTTAACAACCAGCAGCTATCGGCAGTATTTGGTGAAACAGTGAAAGCCCTCCGGGTTTAGCAAATGTGCCGACCAACGAACATTAACCGTTAAATTTTCTTTATCTTTTTTCTCAGTTTCATTGTAGCATAGCTTAAATTACTAAAAAGTAACAGCTTTGTTCCACTTAGTACATACAGTTGTTTCCATCATACCTCACTTGTTTTGGTCTTAGTAATTTTCTAATTGAGAATTTCGGCTTGCATATCTTCCGATTTACAACACAGCGCTAAACAAAAAACAATAACGAGACGGTTCTTATTTTTGAGACGTGAGTACTGGCATTACATGTAACGTTAAAATAATTCTAAAGAAGTAATATGCATCGAGATGACAAAAGCCATGGGATACCTCCTAATATCAGGTCGAAAATCCTTTTGCGCGGTGTGGTGCAGCAGCGCGACGTGATGTGGACACCAGTCACTGGAAGTCCCTTGCAGAAATGCTGAGCCATGCTGCCCCTATAGCCGTCCGTAATTGCGGAGGTGTTGCAGGTGCAGGATTTTGTACACGAACTGACTTCTCGATCATGTCTCATAAATGTTAGATTGGAATCGTGTTGAGCGATCTGGCTGCCCAAATCATTCACTCTAACTGTCCAGAACGTTCTTCAAACCAATCCTTTATGTGATGGTTTCCTCTCGGGTTTGACCTACATATTTCAAAATTTTCGCAGAGAGATAGCCAATTGGGGAAGGGCGCCTTACATGGTGTATCGTGTCCATCGTGCTCTGAGACCTTTCTCCTCCTACGTCGACAGGGATCTGCACTTCTGCTCATTCTGCAGCTGTTGGGCGAGGTCACCCTCCATCCACTGAGCAGTATCGTTTTTTGCGCTGATGATGGTAATGGACTTGTTTGCACCTGATATCCAGCACAGTAGCCACTCCGTTGTGCTGGGGCCGCCACGTACCCTGTTGGTTGTAGCGCCCTGACCACACAGGGATCGCTCTGCTGATGCCTGCGCCGTTAACTCCCCACGTATGCCTAGGGGTAGATGCCCATCCCCCTGGGACATCGGGACTCCAGGCAATGGCCATCCTGCCAAGTGGCAGGGTGGATGACACACAATGACGCGTAGCACATCACCTCTTGCTAGTGGTCAAACACCAGCAATCTCTAAGCGTTCACAGGCTCAATTCAATGCACAGAAGTGCGACCCCAAATCATTTCCCTTATTGGCTACACCAATGGAGGAACGACAGGCTAAGGATGGCAGGGGCTCTTATTCGTCCCAGTACCTTGTATGTTCGAGAGCTGATGGGGAAACTTTCATGACGATGAAGCCTCAGTTCTTTGTTGATCATTTAGAGGCCAAGTTTGGGGAGGTGCAGGGATTGTCCAAAATGAGATCTGGCTGTCTTGATCAAAACAGCATCCTCTGCCCAGTCATGGGCGGTACTCACTTGTAACAAGCTGGGGGATGTTTCTGTAAGCATCACTCCCCATAAGAGTTTAAATCTGGTCCAGGGTATCATATTTCACAGCGACCTTCTTTTGCAGCCTGACGATAAGCTGCACGCCGATTTAGAGCGGCGAGGTGTACATATCGTTCAGCGTGTCCACCGGGGTCCGAGGGTAATCAGATTGCCACCGGTGCCTTCATCTTGGCCTTCGAGGGTGATAAATTACCCGAGAAGGTCAAGGTGACGCTCTACCACTGTGATGTATTGCCCTATATCCCTCCCCCAAAGTGGTGCTTTAAATGCTGGAAGTTCGGTCATATGAATCCCTCTCCACTCGTTGCGTCACATGTCGAGATTTCAGATGCCCATCACATCCCAATACTACATTAGCCTCGCCTCCCATCTGTGTCAAGTGTGGAGAGCACCATTCGACATGCTCACCAGACTGCGGGATTCTCCAGAAAGAAAGGAAAATTATGGAGTACAAGACCCTGGACCGACTGACCTACACTGAGGTTAAGAGAAAATTAGAACGCCTACATACTGTATGCATTACATCATCTTATGCTACCACTACAACACTTATAGCCCCATCAGCTCCACCAACCCAAGTCAGCTCTCAGAGCCAGAAGACTACACCTGCCTCCTTGATGGTGGCGGCCACTTCCCTCCCTGTTGCTCCTGCACCACTGCTTCGGGAGCAATAGCCCCCCAACCATCGGGGACATCTGTTCCCACTTCTAAGCCAGAAAAGCGTACAACTTCTTCAGCTCCTCTCGCTACGAAGGGGTCCCTTGGGTCACTCTCTTCCCAGGTTTGTGCTTGTGGGAAAGATGACAACTACCAGTGGCTGAAAAGCCCAAAAGCAGCTGGTTGTAGGGCTGGTCCTGGAGTATGAATAGGTGAAGTCCTCCCAGCCAGGGAAACCCAAGGAACAGCGAGAGAAATCCAAAAAGAAGATCGCCAAGGGACTTGCGGTGGCACCCACACCACCACTACCTACAAGCTCTATGTCTGTGGATAAGGTGGTGATTCTGGCGTCCGCTGAGGACCTACGAAGTGCATTCAAGTTCTAAGGCCTCCGATTTTTTTTTTCTCCGGACTGGAAAGAGATAGAAACATGCGCATTGTTTTAAAATGAGGCCGCGTTCATTGTCAATACGTCCCAGAGATGGCAGCACCGTACGGCATTTTACCGCCAGCGGCGAGAATCAGAACTGTTTTAAATACTTAAAATGGCGACGTTTTGCTTACTTGAACAGCGTGCAATCATTCGTTTTCTGAATTTGCGTGGTGTGAAACCAATTGAAATTCATCGACAGTTGAAGGAGACATGTGGCGATGGAGTTATGGATGTGTCGAAAGTGTGTTCGTGGGAGCGACAGTTTAATGAAGGCAGAACATCGTGTGACAACAAACCGAAACAACCTCTGGCTCGCACGAGCCGGTCTGACGACATGATCGAGAAAGTGGAGAAAATTGTTTTGGGGGATCGCCGAATGAATGTTGAACAGATCGCCTCCAGAGTTGGCATTTCTGGGGGTTCTGTGCACACAATCCTGCACGACGACCTGAAAATGCGAAAAGTGTCATCCAGGTGGGTGCCACGAATGCTAACGGACGACCACATGGCTGCCCGTGTGGCATGTTGCCAAGCAATGTTGACGCGCAACGACAGCATGAATGGGACTTTCTTTTCGTCGGCTGTGACAATGGATGAGACGTGGATGCCATTTTTCAATCCAGAAACAAAGCGTCAGTCAGCTCAATGGAAGCACACAGATTCACCGCCACCAAAAAAATTTCGGGTAATCGCCAGTGCTGAAAAAATGATGGTGTCCATGTTCTGGGACAGCGAGGGCGTAATCCTTACCCATTGCGTTCCAAAGGGCACTACGATAACAGGTGCATCCTACGAAAATGTTTTGAAGAACAAATTCCTTCCTGCACTGCAACAAAAACGTCCGGGAAGGGCTGCGCGTGTGCTGTTTCACCAAGACAACGCACCCGCACATCGAGCTAACGTTACGCAACAGTTTCTTCGTGATAACAACTTTGTAGTGATTCCTCATGCTCCCTACTCACCTGACCTGACCTGGCTCCTAGTGACTTTTGGCTTTTTCCAACAATGAAAGACACTCTCTGTGGTCGCACATTCACCAGCCGTGCTGCTATTGCCTCAGCGATTTTCCAGTGGTCAAAACAGTCTCCTAAAGAAGCCTTCGCCGCTGCCATGGAATCATGGCGTCAGCGTTGTGAAAAATGTGTACGTCTGCAGGGCGATTATGTCGAGAAGTAACGGCAGTTTCATCGATTTCGGGTGAGTAGTTAATTAGAAAAAAAATCGGAGGCCTTAGAACTTGAATGCACCTAGTAAATCTCACCAGACCCTCAGACACAATGGATATAGACTGCGGAGGCAATAAATCGGTGTCAGCAGGTGACTCTGAGGAATAAACTGCCTCATTGAATGTTCCATGTCTTCCCAGTCTCACGATGATGTCATCTTCCAGTGGAAGGGAGGCGGTTTTTTCCACCGTCTGGCTGAGCTATGGCAACTGTTAACCTTTACACCTGCTATCTGCATTGCCATCCAGGAAACCTGGTTACCGGCAATGTGGACCAGTGCCCTCCGTGGCTGTAAGGGATATTACAGGAACCATAGTGACTATAATCGAGTGTCACTTGGAGTTTGCTTTTATGTCCTAAACTCAGTCTGTAGTGAACTTGCGCTCCTTCAAACCCCTCTTGAAGCTGTGGCTGTCAGAATAAGGACAACGCAGGAAATAACTGTCTGCAATGTATATCTCCCTCCGGATGGTGCAGTATTCCTCAGTCTGTTAGCTGCACTGATTGATCAACTCCCTAAACCTTTCCTGCTTCTGGGAGATTTTAACGCCCATAACCCCTTGTGGGGTGGCACCGTGCTTACTGGCCGAGGCAGAGATGTCGAAACTTTACTGTCTCAGTTCGCCCTCTGCCTCTCAAATTCTGGGGCCGCCACACATTTCGGTGTGGCTCGAGGTAGTTACTCGGAAATTGATTTATCAATTTGCAGCCCAGGACTTCTCCCATATATCCACTGGAGAGCATATGACGACCTGGGTGGTAGTGACCACTTCCCCATATTCCTGTCACTGCCCCAGTGTCAGGCCCACGGACGCCTGCCCAGATGGGCTTTAAACAAGGTGAACTGGGAAACTTTCACCTCTGCTGTTACCGTTGAGTCCCCGCCACACGGTAACATCGATGTGGTGGTTGAGCAGATGACTACTATATTCGTTTCTGCAGCAGAAAACGAAATCACTCGCTCTTTAGGGTGCCCCCGACGAAAGGTCGCCGGAAGTCGCTGAAGCAATTATGGAGTGTCGGCGAACTCTACAGCGACATAAGCGGCACCCTTCCCTGGAGCACCTCACAACCTTTAAATGGCTCTGTGCCCGCTTTCGCCAACATATCAAACGACAGAAGCAGAAGTGTTGAGAGAGATATGTCTCCACCTTTTTTTGCCGTACATCACCTTCCCAAGTCTGGGCAAAGATCAAACGTGTTTTCGGGTACCAGACCACGACAGGTGTTCCCGGTGTTAACATAAATGGCGTGTCATGTACCGACGCAAACGCGATTGCCGACCACTTTGCTGAGCACTATGCTCGAGCCCCTGCGTCAGAGAATTACCCCCCCCCCCCCGCTCCCGCTCCAACCTCCCAACCTTTCGCACCCTCAAACGGTGGCTGAAAGGGAAGTCCTCTCATTCACTACACGCCACAGAGAATCCTATAACGTCTCATTTACAGAGTGAGAGCTCCTCAGTGCTCTTACGCATTGCCCCGACACTGCTCCTGGGCCAGATCGGATCCACAGTCAGATGATTAAACATCTCTCATCTGACTACAAGCTACATCTCCTCGTCATCTTCAACCGGATCTGCTGCAATAGCGTCTTTCCATCGCAACAGTGGGAGAGCACCATAATTCCGGTGCTCAAACCCGGTAAAAAAACCGCTTGGTGTGGATAGCTATCGGCCCGTCAGCCTCACCAATGTTGTTTGTAAGCTGCTGGAACATATGGTCTGTCGGCGGTTGGGTTGGGTCCTGGAGTAACATGGCCTATTGGCTCCATGTCAGGGCGGCTTCCACCAGGGTAACTCTACCGCTGATGTGTCCCTCGAGTCTGCCATCCGAACAGCCTTTTCCAGACGGCAACACCTGGGTACCGCCTTTCTCGATCTAAGAAAAGCGTATGACATCACCTGGCGACATCATACCCTTGCCACATTATACGATTATATCATTATACTAAGGCCCACGCCCGATTTTTATCCAAAAGTTCCTGTCGCTTCGTGTTTTCTGTGTCTAAGTTGGTGCCTCCTATAGTTCCCTCCATTTGCAGGAGAATGAGGTCGTGCAGGGCTCTGTATTGAGTGTATCACTATATTTAGTGGCCATTAATGGTCTAGCAGCAGCTGCAGAGCCATCCCTCTCACCTTCTCTTTATGCAAACGAATTCTGCATTTCGTACTGCTCCACCAGTACTGGTGTTGCTGAGCGGCGCCTGCAGGAAGTCATCCACAAGGCGCAGTCATGGGCTCTAGCCCACGGTTTCAAGTTTTCGGCCGCAAAGTGGTTTGTTATGCACTTCCGTCGGCGTCGTACGTTCATCCAGAACGAGAACTTTACCTTAATGACGATTAACTCACTGTAGTGGAGACATATCGATTCTTAGGACTGGATTTCGACGCCCGATTGACTTGGCTTCCTCACCTTCGTCAGCTTGAGCGGAAGTGCTGGCAGCACCTCAAAGCCCTCCGCAGCCTGAGCAACACCAACTGGGGTGCAGATCGCTCTACGCTGCTGCAGCTCTACAGAGCCGTTGTTCAATCCCGCCTTGACTGTGGGAGTCTGGTTTATGGTTCGGCGGCGCCCTCAGCATTGCGTTTACTCTACCGAGTGCACCACTGTGGCGTGCGCCTAGCGATGGGAGCTCTTAGGACGAGTCCCGTGGCCAGCGTCCTTCTGGAGGCTCGAGTCCCTCCATTGCAGGTTAGGCGTGCACAACTGCTGGCCAGTTACGTTGCTCACGTTCGTAGTTCTCCTGTGCATCCGAATCACCATCTCCTTTTCCAACCCACGGCGGTTCATCTCTCACATCGGCGGCCCAGGTTAGGGTTTCCAATTGCAGTTCGTGTCCGATCCCTTCTTTCCGAACTGGAGTCCTTGCCTTTACCACGTATACTTGATGTCCATTCACGTACACCTCCATGGTGTATGCCTAGGCCGCGGCTTCGCCTGGACCTTTCACGTGGCCCTGCTGCTCTCTGCTGCCAATTCCTCTCGATTCTTGACAAGTACCGAGGCCACAAAGTGGTTTACACCGACGACTCGATGGACGATGCTCACGTTCGCTTCGCGTATGTCCACGGACGACATATTGAACAGCATTCCTTGCCTGATGGCTGCAGTGTTTTCACTGCAGAGCTGGAGGCTACATCTCGTCCTCTTGAGCACATACATTCATGCCATGGTGATTCGTTTCTTCTGTGTACTGGCTCCTTGTGCAGCCTACAAGCTATCAACCAGTGCTACCGTCGTCATCCTTTGGTATCGACCATCAAGGAGTCCATCTATGCCCTGGAACGGTCCAGTCGTTCAGTAGTGTTTGTCTGAAACCCAGGTCACGTCGGAATCCCAGGCAATGAACTCACCGACAGGCTGACCAAATAGCCTACGTAGAAACCGCTTATGGAGATCGGCTTCTCTGCAACTGACCTGCGTTCAGTACTACACCTCAAGGTTTTGCGGCTTTGGGAGACGAAATGGCATAACCTCAGAACGCACAAGAAACTGTGTGCCATTAAGGAGACTACGAATGTGTGGCAGCCCTCCATATGGGCCTCTAGCAGGGACTCTTTGATTCTCTGCCGGCTTTGCATTGGCCACGCTTGGGTGACACACGGCTAACTGCTGCTTCGTGATGACCCACCTCTGTGTCGGTGCGGCGCCCTGCTGACAGTGGCCCATATCTTACTGAGCTGTCCTCTGGCTGCCCTGCGACCGACTCTTCAGATACCGGACTCACTGCCATTAATTTTAGCTGACAACGCCTCACCGGCTAATTTAGTTTTACGTTTTATATGTGACAGTGGGTTTTATCATTCTATATAAGTTTTAGCGCATGTCTTTTGTCTCTTTGTGTTCTCCACTCTAATCCTTTTACGGTAGATGTTTTCATGTGTCTCAGAGTGGCTGGCTAAAATGGCTCTGAGCACTATGGGACTTAACATCTTAGGTCGTCAGTCCCCTAGAACTTAGAACTGCTTAAACCAAACTAACCTGAGGACATCACACACATCCACGCCCGGGGCAGGATTCGAACCTGCGACCGTAGCAGTCCCGCGGTTCCGGACTGCAGCGCCTAGAACCGCTAGACCACCGCGGCCGGCCCAGAGTGGCTGGCTTTTCCTTTTTATTCTCGTGGTCCGCCAGCGACGGTCATCTGTTCTTTTGTTTTTACCCCTTCTACGTGTTTCTTGCTTCTCTCTGTGGTTTTCTTTTCCTGTTTTGTCCATAGTAGTGTTGGTTGTCCTTCTGTCGTTCTTCTGGTTCTTCCTTTCTCCTGTTATTGCGCTGTATGTGTCCTTTCATTTCTTCTTTCCCTTGTGTAATTATTTTACCGGGAACAAGAGACTGATAACCTCGCAGTTTGGTCCCCCCCCCCTTTTAAACCAACCAAATAACCAACCAACCAACCATAACACAGCCCACACCATTATGGTTCCACCACCAGCTTGCGCAGTACCTTGTCGCAATTTGTGTACATGTTTCATGGCGCCTGTGTCACACTCGAACCGTACCACCAGTTCTTACCAACTGAAGTGCGGCCTCATCTGAACACGCCACGGTTTTTGTCTCGGATCCAAACAATATGGTCATGAGGCCAGTACAGGCAGTGTAGGCGGTGTCGTGCTGTTAGCAAAGACACTCGCGTCGGTCGTCTGCTGCCACAGCCTGTTAACGCCAAATTTCGCCGCACTGTCTTAGCGGATACGTCCGTCGTGCGTCCCACATTGATTTCTACAGTTATTTCCCGCAGTGTTGTTTGTCTGTTAGTACTGACAACTCTACGCAAACGGCGCTGCTCTTGGTAGGTAAATGAAGACCGTGGGCCACTGTGTTCTCCGTGGTGAAAGCCAATGCTTGAAGTTTGGTATTCTCGGCCCACTCTTGATCTCGGAATACTGAATTCCCTAACGATTTTCTCATGTGTTTAGCTCCAACTTCCCTCCCGCCGGAAGTTCTAGTCGTCCCTCGGGCATGTGTTTTTCTTAGCGTAAATTAGTTTAAGTGGTGTGTAAGTCTATGGACCGATGACCTTAGCAGTTGAAGATGTGTACGGGCGAAAAGATGATCAACGTGCCCTGGGGGGGCGGGGTCCTCTGGTGGCCGAACTTCGACCATAAATATAATAGACTGGCCCTGACGTCATTTTCGTGGCTCCAACATCTCTGGGCTGAAGTCACGTGAATGTTGGCAAAACATGGTTGTTTCGTGTTGCGCTTATGGCTGTACTCAGCGTTTTGTCGGGGAAATGGCATTACATTTCACGTGTAAGTGTGTCTAAGATGGTGCAGATGCGTTTATTGAAATCTGCTGAAGTGACTTTTATATGTTTTTTACACTTGAAATAGAGTATCACGTAAATTAAAGTGTTGAAAGTGATGCCTGTAAAGTCAGACTGATATTACATTTTGGAAAGTATCTGTGATAATTCGGTTACAGAAGTAAGTATAATCGTTTCTCGTTGCTAGTCATAGGTTCCGTAAGGATGAAAACCGAAGCCAGCTTTGGATACAGGCCCTGAAACAGAAAAACTTTAAGCCGTTTGCACATACGCGCCTTTGCTCGAAGCACTTCGCGGAGAAGTGTTTTGATACGTTAGTTATTATTTACAATGTATATCTATAATTTGTATTTACAGTGTCTGTCATTTTTAAACCTAGGCTCCAAAATTATTTTCTGAAACTGCAAAGTCTCATCTTTCATCTAAAATATCATTTTTTTTTTAAACTGATAGTTTAAACTTTTGTAAAAATAGTGGGAACTGAACCTTTGAAGTGCACCTAAAATTGATACTATAAAATGGACCTGCTCCTAAAGTAAATAATTTTGACACCTATAGTTGACATAATTCCCATAGCCCATTTTCTTTTATGAGTGACTAAAGCTCGAAACGTGGCGAATACAATGTTTAAAGTTTTGACACGAGCCCACTCTTACTGTTTAAAAGAATTTTAACGACTTTTTACTATAATTGATAGTTTATAGTAATTTCGTCCCGCTGCCCACCAGAGTGGCGTTCGATGTATTTGTTAGATTTTATAAATGGTACTTTGAACAAATCCAGGTCAAATGTAGTTCTGGCATAATTTTTCACAAATAAAAAAGTAGTTTTTGTTGGAAGCGTTTGGCAGTCAATTGAGAAATGTGGGGAAAATCCGATACAAACATAGGATGGCAGACCGCTGATTTGAAATCCCGCCACGTTTTGCCAACAGTCACGTGGTTTATGTTGGAGCCACACTAGCCCCATAGCTTCTGCACAGCAAGGCCAGTCTACTAGTATCTATGGTCGAAGTGGCCGAACCACACAATAACCATGAAAGAGTGGTTGGGTGTGGGGCAGTGGAGGGGTGAAGTGGACTGCGGTAGTCGTCGTCGGGTTGTGGATCACTGCGGCTGCGGCGGGGACGGAGCCTCTCCGTCGTTTCCAGGCCCCCGGTTAACATACAATACAATACAATACAATACAATACAATATACAATACAATACAATACAGCTGTTCTCCTTAGGGAAATGTCACAAAGGAATAGGTTCATAGTTTGTACTCGGTGCGTATTCGCGGATGCCACATTCAACATGTCCGAAGAGACTGTTCCGCTAGCCATTGAGAGAACAGGATTGAACCTACTATAGATAGCTGCGCACGTCGGGACGAAGATACCTATCCGGCCTCCGAAACTGTTATTGGGTAATTCTTGGACCATTATTGATAAAGAACGTTGAGAAGACCAGCCTTACTCGCTGGATTTCTGCGAAGGTCGCAGTGTGCAGCATTGTCCCCAGAGCACAGATTGACGCCCCATTTCTCAGTCGAGAGGGCGGCCTCAGCGACATTCTTCGTAGGATCTGCGAGAACCTGGGATGATAATTGTTGGATTCCTCCCACAGTGTTGAGAAGTGTAGGGTCCCCCTTACTGGATTAAGGTTGCACTACATATCAAGGATGCTACCGAGATAGTGAACGACAGAGGTTCCGTTCTATTAGGCGACTCTCCATTCAGTCCAGGTAACGATAGGAAACTCGGAAGTACAGGGTGGTTATAATTAAACTTTCGCTACTTGACATGCCCCCATGAAAAATGAGTAATCGTAGGACAATAAAACTTTGTGGAAACATTTGTGAGGACATGCGGAAGAGAAATAACGAAGATACCGTTGAAAGAAACGCATTTTAATATCCACAAGACAGGGTAACATTTGTTAACTGCGTTCATGTTTACGTTTTTTTAGGTTACATACGTTGATCAATGTGGCAAACATCTCCATGCACGACAGTCTGGAACCGCTCTACTGCTGCCCGAAACATTTCAAATGGGATGCTGGCTGACTCCCTCGTTATGCACATTTTCAACCTCCAACGTGTGTTAGTGTCTCGTTCATAATCCCTATCTTTCAGGTAACCCCAGATCCAGAAATCACACCGGTTTAAACCTTGTGATCATGATAGCCATGTAGTTTTGAAACGAATGGCCAGTGATACGGTTTTCCCCACATGTTATGAAGTAACCGAGTGACCTCAAGAACAACGTGAAAACTTCATCATGCATCAAAACATTAAGAGTCCGAAGCACATTTCTCCCGAAGAGCGGGGTTCACATGTTGGCGAAGCCGATCACAGTAACGTGTGCCGTTCACGCTGTGTGTCCTTGGTCCTTGGGGTCAGATTTCCCCACAGAAATACGCACCAGTCATGAACTGTGCCGTGAAGCTACACCAAACAGTGATGTGTTCACTATCCATGGAAACGTAGTGAATGTTCGTTGGTGGTGGCGGTCCCTAAATGCGACAATTGTGTGTTCAATGTCCCAGTGAGCCTAGAGTGTGCTTCATCACTCCACCAAATACTCCAAGGCCATATGTCGTCAACTTCAACCCTTGCAAGAAACATTAGAGCAAAGTCTACTCGACTGTCTGCGTCACGGGGAAAAGCTGGTGAGCTATGTAAAGGTTTTACGGACATCTTTTCACTGTCGTTCACAGCACTTTTCGAACGATGGCGCATGGATGAAATTTCCAATGTCGTGGCACATCTCGCGTACTGCTTGAAGGTCGAACATTGCGTCCAGCGTTCTCAGCCATGTCAACTGTAACTTCAGAAATTTGTGACGCAATTGGCAATCGGCCTCTGCCAGGAGCAAATCTTAAATCGCCAGTTCATTCGAACTTCCGAACCATGTTCTTCGGCCCCGGTGCGGAAAATGAACCTCAGCGTATTCCTTTAAAGCGTCGATACTTGGAAAGAGCAGTAGCACTGTTGCTGTTGTTTTGATAAAACAGCTTTACGAGAAAAGCCCTACTCAGCCTGTCCAGACCCACGTTGACTGTCTACAACTGTAACGCGCACTGATGCTTGTGTTTCAAACCTACGTCGCCGTACGAGTACCGGCGCCTAACGGCAAGTCATGACACCAACACTGCTAACGACGCAAATCCTGCAGCCAACAGTCCGAAAATCGTACCTATACACTTTGGTACCATTACGGTAAATAGTTTGTTATTAAACTGGCTCGACTAGCGAAAGTTAAATTACGATCACTATTTAGTTATGTGACACGGTCGTGTTATACTCGTAGTAGTTATTGTTAAAACAATGTCAGTTCAGAAATTGGTTATGATGAGCGTGTAAAGAAACAATGTCGAAATACAGAAATTTCACAAGAAGGTTTCTATGGGATGGCTTTTTACGGTTTTTGTGTCTAACTCAACTGTTTTGCGTCGGATCGATTCGTTCATAACTTTACAATTGATTTTTAGAATTTCGTCGTGGTCCTGCTTCCCATATCAATGAATTTCTCGAAGGTCGACCAAAATCGATGATTATCCGATAAACGTAGATGCTGTGGACAACATGTCTGAAAAGGATCGACATGCGACTTACCGTGAGACAGAGTTATCCTTAGGGATGTGGAAGACTGTAGCACATCGTTTTTGCGTGAGCATTCAGTTGTAGAAGAGATCTGTTGCCGATGGAAACCGCACAATTTGACCGCAGCTCGAAAGGCAGTCCTATGTGTAACGAAATGCTCAAAAAATTCGATTGAAGAACACAGATTTCGTACACAGTATTGTAACTGGGAACGAAACTTCAATGTAATCGTAAGACACGAAAGCTAAGCAGTAATCAGCTGTTGGCGAACTCGAAGATGAAACAAAACCAACAAAAGTGGTTCGTCCACGTAACATTTCGAAGAAAATGAGCGCTAGTTTCTTTGGTTGCGTTACAAATGTCGTGACAATTTGCTTTAGCAGATCGAAGAACAGTTAATGCTGAGTAGTATACAAGATTTGTTTGCCTTGTCATCAACAGTGCAACCGGGAGAAACAACCAAAAACGCCGCCTCGTTCCTCATCACGAAAATGGCAGGTGTCACACAGCAAGTCAAAAAATTCACTGTTTGGCGGAGAAGAAAATGGAATTATTATTCCATTGTAGGTGATCACCAGATTCATCGAGTAACGATTTCTTTATGTTCCTTCATGTCAAATAAAACAGCTGGACGGCGATTTCATCGCGTCTAGAAACTTTTGAATCCTTCCAAAATCGTATTTTCCTCGGTCTATCTGTTTTTCTCCTACCTTCTGGATGTAGTTCGGCATTTTCGTGGATAGTCTTTCATTTGCCATTCCATTGTTATGTTGTTTCCACCTCTCTCTGTATTCGGTTGTTCCCTCATTAATATCAAGTACACTTATCACGCTTCCAACATCTACTTTCTTTACTAACTATCGTCTCGTACAACGCGTCACTTTCCTGAGGTATTTCACATCTGCTGCTTGTACTTCGTTGACATCTTTCTTTTTGTTTATCCAACTCTCGCTTTCATCCAATACTAAAGGTATCTACGGTATCGCCATAGTTCTGAACAATCCAATTTTTTTTTATACTTTCGGGAAGTGGTAGTGCTGAAAAGTTGCACTTTCGAATGTTTAATGTGAAGCTCTTTCTGCTTTTTAATAAAGCAGATCTTGTTAACATTATACATCTTTAATCTTCACGTCTACATATTTATTTCTCAACGTAGTCACCGGGGCGACGAACACGTATCTCCCAACGAGAGACCAATTTGTTCATACCATCAATGTAGAATGTTTGACTTTGTTAACGGGATAACAACGTCACATCTGCTTGCACCTCTTCATCATTATCAAAGCGAAGTCCTCGAAGGAGTTCTTTAAGTTATGGAAACAGATGAAAATCGGATGGGTCCAAGTCGGAACTGCGTGGAAGATGATCAACGACAGTGAACCGAAGGCGTCGGACTGTTTCAGATGTAGCTGTGCTCGTGCGTGGTCTGGCATTCTCATGGTGGAAGAGAGAGTGCTGTGTTTGTGGACAAACGCTTCTGCGGTTAGAAACCCTATTACAGCATGCTTTCTCTCACGTACCGACGTACACTGAAGCGCCAAAGAAACTGGTATAGGCACGCGTATTCAAATACAGAGATTAGAGATATGTAAACAGGCAGAATACGGCGCTGCGGTCGGAAGGCCTGGATAAGACAACACGTGTCTGGCGCAGTTATTACATCGGTGACTGCTGCCACAATGGCAGGTTATCAAGATTTAAGCGAGTTTGAACGTGGTGTTACAGTCGGCGCACGACCCATGGGACACAGCATCTCCGAGGTAGCGATGAAGTGGGGATTTTCCCGTAAGACCATTCCACAAGTGTACCGTGAATATCAGTAATCCGGCAAAACATCAGATCTCCGGCATCTCTGCGGCTGGAAAAAGATTCTGCAAGAACGGACCAACGACGACTGAAGGGAATCTTTCAGTGTGACAAACTTCTGCAGATTTCGATGCTGGGCCATCAACAAGTCTCAGGGTGCGAACCATGCAACGAAACATCGTCGATATGAGCTTTCGAAGCCGAAGGCCCACTCGTGTACCCTTGATGATAACACGACACAGAGCTTTACGCCTTCGCCTGGATCCGTCAACACCGACATTGGACTGTTGATGACTGCAAACATTTTGTCAGGTCCGACGAGTCTCGTTTCAAATTGTATCGAGTGGATGAACGTGTACGGGTACGGGGACCTCATGAACCCATGGGCTCTGCATGTCAGTAGGGGCTGTTCAAGCTGGTGGAGGCTCTGTAAGTGTGTGGGGCATGTGAAGTTGGAGTGATATGCGACACCTGATACGCCTAGATACGACGCTGACAGGTGACACGTACTTAAGCATCCTCTTTGGTCACCTGTATCCATTCATGTCCATTGTGCATTCCGACGGTTGTTGCACAGTGTCTCCAGGAGCACTCTTCTGAGTTTAAACACTTCTGCTGGCCACCAAACTCCCCAGACTAGAACATTATTTAGCATATCTATGCAACATGCTGTTCATAAGAGACCTCCACCCCCTCGTACTCTTACGGATTTATGGACAGCCTTACAGGATTCATGGTGTCAGTTCCCTCCAGTACTACTTCAGACATTAGTCGAGTCCATGCCACGTCGTGTTACGGCACTTCCACGTGCTTGTGGGGGCCCTACACGATATTAGGCAGATGTACCAGTTTCTTTACCTCTTCAGTCTAGTTACGCTACACATCGCCATGTTACACGCTGCAATTCGGAGCCCTCTTGCGGCAAACTGCTGCAGGTTGCTTCAGCGAAGCGGGAAAGTCGACAGAGTGATGTCTGTAACAAGTAATACCTCAACCGATATTGCCGTGGTGGTCGAGCGGTTCTAGGCGCTTAATTCCGGAACCATACGGCTGCTACGGCCGCAGGTTCGAATCCTGCCTCGGGCATGGACGTGTGTGATGTCCTTAGGTTCGTTAGATTTAAGTAGTTCTAAGTCGAGGGGGCTGATGACCTCAGATGTTAAGTCCCATAGTGCTTAGAGCCATTTGAACCAATTGAATCAACCGATATTGAGAACAGAATAAAACATTCGGAGGAATTACTCATCAGGACACGCTCGTATATGTACGTATACGAACTACATCTTAAAACATAACAGCAGCACCAAATAGACACACAGTATAAAAGGTTTCCTTTTGTGTGTTATCTATTGCGTTCATGTCATGTAGGGAAACCTAATATAATACACATATTAAACAAAAAATGTTTATACTCATATGTAGGGCATACCTGTTAAATAGGGAAAAATGATCGAATTTAAAATATATAAGATACGTACAAACTCTACAAGCGTAACATATTTCGCTCATACAGAACTCACGTAAGTACATATTGAAGCTGTCGCATTCTGTTTCACAAGGTCCTCCCGTGTGCACCCTCTGGGAACTTACACTAAAATGCACTTCAGAAAGTGCTGATGTGAAATTCACCACACACACACTCACTCGTTTATTTATCTCCATATGACTTGAAGTTTGTGCACCTTTGCCGCGCGGGGTAGCCTTTCGGTCTGGGGCGCCTTGCCACGGTAGGCGCGGCTCCCCCCGTCGAAGGTTGGAATCCTCCCTCGGGCATGGGTGTGTGTGTGTGTGTGTGTGTGTGTGTGTGTGTGTGTGTGTGTGTGTGCGCGTGCGTGTGTGTGTGTGTGTGTGTGTGCTGTCCTTGTGTCTATTTGGTGTAGTGTGTAAGCCTAGGGACCGATGACCTCAGCAGTTTGGTTCCATAGGAACTTACCACGAATTTCCAAAATTTCCAACTTTTTACGTAATCATAATTTATCTCAGAGCCCAGATATTTACAATGACACTTTTACAATTATTACGTTGTTAACTACTCTCTACGCCTCATATACGCTTCGCAGGCAACATTAAAGTGCTTGACGCAGGGCGCTGTGTTACATCTACCTTTTTCCTACCTTCCTTTTTCCATTTGCAAATGGCATGAGAGTAGAATGATTGTGGATAAACTTCTGTATTTGCTCCAATTTCTGTGATTTTCTTGTTGTGGTCATTCTGCAAGATGTATGTGGGAGAT
Organism: Schistocerca cancellata; assembly: GCF_023864275.1. Lineage (NCBI taxonomy): Eukaryota > Metazoa > Arthropoda > Insecta > Orthoptera > Acrididae > Schistocerca > Schistocerca cancellata. Next base: position 30,913,665 of record NC_064631.1, on the reverse strand, counting down.
AATGTGTCGTCCGACTCTTAACGGGACATACTGTTGTAATTTCCATAGTAAACCTCTCCGTGATGCAGAACGCCTGTCGCCGTGTTCAAATGGCTCTGAGCACTATGGGACTTAACATCTGTGGTCATCAGTCCCCTAGAACTTAGAACTACCTAAACCTAACTAACCTAAGGACATCACACACATCCATGCCCGAGGTAGGATTCGAACCTGCGACCTTATTAGTAGCGTGGTTCCGGACTGAAGTGCCTAGAACCACTCGGCCACCGCGGCCGGCGGGGCAGGCATTATCTTGCTGAAATGTAAGCACAGCATGGCTTCCATGAAGGGCTACAAAACGGGGCGTAGAATATCATCGACTTACCGCTGCGCTGTAACGGTGCCACGGATGGACAACCGAGACGTCCTGCTATGAAATGGAACGGCACCGCAGATGATCATTTCCGGTTGTCGCGCCGTACGGCGGGCAACAGTTAGATTGGTATACCACCGCTGTCCAGGGCGTCTCCAGACACGTTTCCGGCCTGGAATCTCATCGACTGGAGTGGAACTGTCTTCAGTGATGAGTCCCGCTTCCAACTGATTCCCGATGGTCAGCGGAGACGTGTCTTTAGGCACCCCAGACAGCGGTAGGTTTGGTAACTACCAAGCTTTTGTCGCCTGCCGTACGGCCCAACAACCAGAAATGACGGTCTGGGGTGACATTTCATGGGAGGACCCCTTTGGTTGTCATCCGCGTCATCCTCACATCACATCGGTACGTCGACAATATTCTACGCCCCGTTTTGTTGCTCTTCGTGGAAATCATCCTGGGCCTACATTTCAGTAACATAACGCCCGCCCACGTACGGCAGGAATTTTTACTGTTTGTCTTAGTGTTTGGCAAGTCATACCTTGGCCAACAAGGTGGCCGGATCTCTCCCCAGTTGAGAACATCTGGAGCATTATCGTCAGAGCTCTCCAAACAATCTCGAGATTTAGACGAACGAACGCGCGAGTCTGACAGAATGTGGCATGATATCCGTCAGGAAGACACCCAGCAACTCAATCAACCAGTGGCAAGCCGAATAACTACTTGCGTAAGGGCCAAAGGTGCACCAACGTGTTACTGGCTTGCTCAATTTGTGAAACTCTTTCTCATAAATAAATCGTCAATTTTTTCTGAAATTGTAATCATTTATTTGTATATACACGTACATCACATCTACCGATTTCTGTACCATTTGGGTAATACATTTGCGTTGGGTCGTCTTCGTTTTCTTGTTCGACCGTGTTATTTCTTGATCGGTACAAGCACTCGTGCTCTTCGGAAGATTAGAATTGTCTCATTATTAGCGAGCGTGAAATACACTCCTGGAAATTGAAATAAGAACACCGTGAATTCATTGTCCCAGGAAGGGGAAACTTTATTGACACATTCCTGGGGTCAGATACATCACATGATCACACTGACAGAACCACAGGCACATAGACACAGGCAACAGAGCATGCACAATGTCGGCACTAGTACAGTGTATATCCACCTTTCGCAGCAATGCAGGCTGCTATTCTCCCATGGAGACGATCGTAGAGATGCTGGATGTAGTCCTGTGGAACGGCTTGCCATGCCATTTCCACCTGGCGCCTCAGTTGGACCAGCGTTCGTGCTGGACGTGCAGACCGCGTGAGACGACGCTTCATCCAGTCCCAAACATGCTCAATGGGGGACAGATCCGGAGATCTTGCTGGCCAGGGTAGTTGACTTACACCTTCTAGAGCACGTTGGGTGGCACGGGATACATGCGGACGTGCATTGTCCTGTTGGAACAGCAAGTTCCCTTGCCGGTCTAGGAATGGTAGAACGATGGGTTCGATGACGGTTTGGATGTACCGTGCACTATTCAGTGTCCCCTCGACGATCACCAGTGGTGTACGGCCAGTGTAGGAGATCGCTCCCCACACCATGATGCCGGGTGTTGGCCCTGTGTGCCTCGGTCGTATGCAGTCCTGATTGTGGCGCTCACCTGCACGGCGCCAAACACGCATACGACCATCATTGGCACCAAGTCAGAAGCGACTCTCATCGCTGAAGACGACACGTCTCCATTCGTCCCTCCATTCACGCCTGTCGCGACACCACTGGAGGCGGGCTGCACGATGTTGGGGCGTGAGCGGAAGACGGCCTAACGGTGTGCGTGACGTAGCCCAGCTTCATGGAGACGGTTGCGAATGGTCCTCGCCGATACCCCAGGAGCAACAGTGTCCCTAATTTGCTGGGAAGTGGCGGTGCGGTCCCCTACGCCACTGCGTAGGATCCTACGGTCTTGGCGTGCATCCGTGCGTCGCTGCGGTCCGGTCCCAGGTCGACGGGCACGTGCACCTTCCGCCGACCACTGCCGACAACATCGATGTACTGTGGAGACCTCACGCCCCACGTGTTGAGCAATTCGGCGGTACGTCCACCCGGCCTCCCGCATGCCCACTATACGCCCTCGCTCAAAGTCCGTCAACTGCACATACGGTTCACGTCCACGCTGTCGCGGCATGCTACCAGTGTTAAAGACTGGAATGGAGCTCCGTATGCCACGGCAAACTGGCTGACACTGACGGCGGCGGTGCACAAATGCTGCGCAGCTAGCGCCATTCGACGGCCAACACCGCGATTCCTGGTGTGTCCGCTGTGCCGTGCGTGTGATCATTGCTTGTACAGCCCTCTCGCAGTGTCCGGAGCAAGTATGGTGGGTCTGACACACCGGTGTCAATGTGTTCTTTTTTCCATTCCAGGAGTGTATAAACAGGTGTATGGAGCATATTACTGTAGTCGCAGCTGTGGCTGTCATAAAACAAAATATTGTATTAAGGAAAGCAAAAGAGTGCATCATCCATCCCTTGAATGATGTGTGCACTTCTTGTTTGGTTTCCTTATACCATATTTGTTTTATGATAACCACGGCTGCCACTACAGGCTGTTAAAGTTTAACTGGGAGCACCAATTCCGTTGCATAAACAGAGATCATCGCAAAGTCAGCTTGCTGGATCATACATCCAAACTGCTAAAAAGAATAATATTCTGAGAAAAATAGGGGCACGCTATACTGAAAGACAGGTAATATAGACAATCTAGTAGAGTTAAAAAGGAACACTAGGAGTGCTGCATTCACCTGTTTATTTTTGACGCTCGCTGACAATGATGTGACTCTAATCTTCTGAGGAAGGGCACTAGGTACCTGAAACTGATCAAAAAATAAAATTTCTTAAGTACGTCTAGTTAATAATTTTTGACAACGATACATTAATGTACGTACAGGGTCAACTGCGAAGCCCTCCACCAACTATCGAACCTCTGTAGGGCGTACTTCAATTCGCTACAGTCGCCTGACGTTGCTACCTGCTTATGGACAGCTGCATCGTCAGTGAACAGCCTCTTGGAGCTTCCTGCGTTGCCCACAGCAACAGTCCTCACACTCTGTCTCGGAGTACTCCTGAAATTATCTTTACATCTGTCGAGCTAGTGCCGATTTAAGAGCGGCGTGTGAGTTCTATCGGAAAAGTGATCCGGACTCCAGTCGCAAATGCGATCCGAACTTGGTAAGTACATAGTTTCTTCTCCTTCCGACCATACTGGGTATTTCTATTCAAGGGCCATAACTTCTTGTTCTTTTTTTCTTTTGAGTCATCAGTCTTCTGACTGGTTTCATGCGGCCCGTCCTGACTACCTCTGCTGTACGAACCTTTTCATCTCAGAGTGGCGCTTGGACCCTACTTCGTCAACTATTTGCTGGATTTATTCCAATCTCTTACTTCGCGTACAGTTTTTACCCTTTACAGTTCACTGTAGTACCATGGAGACTGTTGTGTGATATCTTAACACATGTCCAGTTGTCCTGACCCTTCTTGCATACGTTCCTTTTCTTACAGTTTCTGAGGAGGACTGGGGACTGATGACCTCAGATGTTAAGTCCCATAGTGCTCAGAGCCATTTGAACCATTTGATTCTGAGGAGGACCTCCTCATTCGCACCTAATTTTCAACATTCGTCTGTAGCACCACATCTCAAATCCTTCGACTCTCTTCCCTTCCGGTTTTCCCACCGTCCACAGTTCACTACCATATAATGCTGTGCTCCAAACGTACACTCTCAGAAATTTCTTCCTCAAATTAAGGCCTATGTGTGATACTGGTAAACTTCTTTTGACCAGCAATACCCTCTTTGCCTGTACTAGCCTGCTTTTTATACCATCATTGCTTCGTCTGTCATGGGTTATTTTCCTTCCAAGGTAGGACAATTCCTGAATTTCGCTACTTCGTGACCACCAATGTTAATTTTAAATTTCTTGCTTTCCTCATTTCTGCCACTTCGCCTTACTTTTTTTTCTCAACCCATACTCTGTACTCATTATGCTGTTCATTCCACTCAACAGATACTGTAAATCTTCTTCACTTTCACTCAGGATAGCAGCTTCATCAGCGAATCTTTTCATTGATCTCCTTTCACCCTGAATTTTAAGCCGGCCGGAGTGGCCGAGCGGTTCTAGGCGCTACAGTCTGGAACCACGAAACCGCTGCGGTAGCAGTTTCGAATCCTTGCCTTGGGCATGGGTGTGTGTGATGTCCCTAGGTTAGTTAGGTTTAAGTAGTTCTAAGTTCTAGGGGACTGATGATCTCAGAAGTTCAGTCCCATAGTGCTCAGAGCCATTTTTAACCTGAATTTTAATCCCTCCTTGGAAACCTTATTTTATTTCCGTCACTGCTTCTTCGATGTGTAGATTAAACAGTAGGGACGAAATGCTGTATCCCTATCCTACGCCCTTATTAATACGAGCACTTCGTTGTTGGTATTTCACTCTTAGTGTTCCTTTTTGACTCTATTAGATAGTCTATATTATCCGTCTTTCAGTGTAGCTTACTCCTATTTTTCTCAGAATGTTATTCTTGTTAGAAGATTGGATGCATAATCTAGTAAGCTGACTTTGGATCGTCTCTGTTTATGTAACGGAAGTGCTGCTTTAACAGCCACAAGTTGGGATTTTAAGACTACCGTTGTTGATTTCATTGTTCAGCAGTAACGACGTTTTATTGGAATGGTTTCACGCCGTACCGCTAAAATTTTTACGGCATCAGAGGGCGGAGCGCTGGAGGGTTGCCACACGCTGGCTTTTGCTCGTTTGTCCTGCGGTCGCACAGCCTCTGACTGACTCACTAGCACGTAGCCGGCGGACGCGACAGCACAAAGACGTTCTGTCCTTCCTGGCTGACATCACGCGACCTTCGGTACGCTGTTTGCTAACAGCAGCGGCGGGGTCCCAGAGACAAACGTTTCCTTAATAATCTGAGTCACTGCTCTGAAAGATACACTATGTGATCAATAGTATCCCGACACCCACAAAAACATACGTTTTTCATATCAGGTGCATTGTGCTGCCACCTACTGCCAGGTACTCAGCCACCTCAGTAGTCATTAGGCACTGTGAGAGAGCAAAATGGGGCGCCCAGCGGAACTCACGGACTTCCAACGTGGTCAGGGGATTGGCGGTCACTTGTGTCATACGTCTGTACGCGAAATTTCCACGCTCCTAAACATCCCTAGGTCCACTGTTTCCGATGTGACAGTGAAGTGGAAACGTGAAGGGACACGTACAGCACAAAAGCGTACAAGCCAAACTCGTCTGTTGACTGAGAAGAGACCGCCGACAGTTGAAGAGGGTCGTAATGTGTAAGAGGCAGATATCTACCCAGACCATCAAGCAGGAATTCCAAAGTGCACCAGGATTCACTGCAAGTACTGTGACAGTTAGGCGGGAGCTGAGAAAACCTGGATTTCATGGTCGAGCGTCCGCTCGTAAGCCACACATCACGCAGGTAAATGCTAAACGACGCCTCGCTTGGTGTAAGGAGCGCAAACATTCGACGATTGAACTGTGAAAAAACGTTGCGTGGAGTGACGAAGCACGGTACACAATGTAGCGATCCGATAGCGAATGCCCGGTGAACGTCATCTGCCAGCGTGTGTGGTGCCAACACTAAAATTCGTAGGCGGTGGTGCTATGGCGTGGTAGTGTTTTTCATGGACGGGGCTTGCACCCCTTGTTGTTTTACGTGGCACTATCACAGCACAGGCCTACATTGATGTTTTAAGCACCTTCTTGCTTCCCACTGTTGAACAGCAACTCGGGGATGGCAATTGCATCTTTCAACACGATCGAATACCTGTTCATAATGCATGGGCTGTGACGGAGTGGTTAAATGACAATAATACCCCTGTAATGGACTGCCCTGCACATATTCCTTATCTGAATCCTATAGAACACCTTTGGGATGTTTTGGCACGCCGACTTCCTGCCAGGCGTCATCGACAGACGTCGATACCTCTCCTCCGTGCAGCACTTCGTGAAAAATGGGCTGCCATTCCCGAAGAAACCTTTCAGCATTTGATTGAACGTATGCCTGCGAGAGTGGTAGCTGTCATCACGGCTAAGAGTGGGCCAACACCATATTGAATTCCAGCATTACCGATGGAGGGCGCCACGAACTTGAAAGTCATTTACTGCCCAGTGTCCGGATACTTTTGATCACATAGTGCATATAAATTAATCGAAAAAGACAAAAGGGTAACGCCGCGTCGACATCGGTGATATAGTGACAGAGTACTGCCTAAAACTGGACAAACGCGAAAGAAGTAAACTTCTCCGTGGCGTTCTTCAATGAACCATCTCAGTTTTCGTGTGAAGCGTCTCACAAGGGAACACCACAAACTTGACCTCATATTTTAAGGGGAAAAATGTACACAACAAGATATCAGCCAGAGCAATCAAGCCCGCGCGAAAATTACGGCCATAATCCTGACTGTAGGCAGCTGTGACCTTCTGCAAGCACAGCTTTACAACTTTTACGCGCATCGTTTGCCACTCGCTCCGCCCCACTGCAGACAACTGTTGTCAGAGCGCGAAGTACTGTACACTGGAGTGACTAAGAGGTTACACATTCGTAAAATCCGTTGTTCACTGCGTAAAAATGGGCGGTTTTCAACCTGTGGCTGGACTCCGGACGTCGGTTCGAACATCTTTATTTTGCGATCCACAAATGCGGCGTAAATGAATGAAACGAATGAGCGTGTTATGAAAGAGGAAGTGTAGCGCTATTCATCTGTTGTGCGCTACTTTATCTGGATTTTAAATTTGGCACTTTAATATGAAGTACATTTGCAGGAAATTCGCTGTTCTTCAACGTGATTGGCATGATTAAATTGTAAACAAAAATCAATAACTTCATTTCATAATAATTCTTCAGTTGCTTACGTTTATCCATTTTGACTTTGAGGAATGCAGATACACAGGGTGGTTAAAAAAAAAAAAAAGTTTACAGATTGATCAGTAGTCACATAGGAACCGGGGGTCGCAAACATCGCGAGAGGGTGCTCAGTCACGAGAAAACACGGGTTGAGCACGGAGACCGTTGCCATTCACGCCGTGGCAGGCTACACGTACCGCGAAATGGCTGAGGTGCATTTCTACATCTACGTGATTACTCTGCTACTTACAATGAAGTGCCTGGCAGAGGGTTCAATGAACCACTTTCAAGCTGTTTCTCTACCGTTCCACTCTCGAACGGCACGCGGGAAAAACGAGCACTTAAATTTTTCTGTGCGAGCTCTGATTTCTCTTATTTTATCGTGATGAGCTTTTCTCCCTATGTGGGTGGGCGCCAACAGAATGTTTTCGCAATAGGAGGAGAAAACTGGTGATTGAAATTTCATGAGAAGATCCCCTCACAACGAAAAACGCCTTTGTTTTAATTGTTGCCACTCCAATTTACATATCATGTCTGTGACAATATCTACCCTATTTCACGATAATACAAAAAGAGCTGCCCTTCTTTGTAGTTTTTCAATGTCATCCGTCAGTCCTACCTGATGCGGATCCCACACCGCACAGCAATACTCCAGAATAGGGCGGACAAGCGTGGTGTAAGCAGTCTCTTTGTAAACCTGTTGCACCTTCTAAGTGTTCCGCCAGTGAGTCGTAGTCTTTGGTTTGCTCTACCCACAATATTACCTATGTGATCGTTCCAATTTAGGTTATTTGTAATTGTAATCCCTAAGTATTTAGTTGAATCTACATCCTTCAGATTTGTGTAACTTACCGCGTAATGGAAATTTAGCTGATTTCTTTTAGTACTCATGTAAATAACTTCACACTTTTCCTTATTCAGGGTCAATTGCCACTTTTCGCACCATACACATATCTTATCTAAATCATTTTTGCAACTCGTTTTGATCATCTGATGACTTTACAAGACGGTAAATGACAGCATCATCCGCAAACAATCTAAGACGGCTACTCAGATTGTCTCCTATGTCGTTAATATAGATCAGGAACAATAGAGCGCCTATAACAGTTTCTTGGGGAACGCTGGATATTACTCCTGTTTTACTCGATGACTTTCCGTCTATTACTACCAACTGTGACATTTCTGACAGGAAATCACGAATCCAGTAGCACAACTGAGGCGATATTTCGTAGGCACGCAGTTTGATTAGAAGAAGCTTGTGAGGAACGGTGTCGAAAGCCTTCTGGAAATCTAAAAATATGGAATCAATTTGACATCCCCTGTCGATAGCTCTTATTACTTCATTAGTATAAAGAGCTAGTTGTGTTTCAATAGAACGATATTTTCTGAATCCGTGCGACTATGTGTCAATAAGTCGTTTTCTCCGAGGTACTTCATAATGTCCGAATACAGTATATGTTCCAAAACCCTACTGCAAATCGACGTTAGTGATATAGGCCTGTAATTCAGCGCATTACTCCTACTTCCATTTTTGGGTATTGGTGTGACTTGAGCAATTTTCCAGTCTTTAGGTACGGATCTTTCTGTGAGCGAGTGGTTGTGTATAACTGCTAAATCTGGAGCTATTTTATCAGCATACTCTGAGAGGAACCTGACTGGTATACAATCTGGACCGGGGGCCTTGCCTTTATTAAGTGATTTAAGCTGCTTCGTTACTCCGAGGATATCTACTTCTATGTATCTCATCTTGGCAGTTGTTCTTGATTGGAATTCAGGAATATTTACTTCGTCTTCTTTGGTGAAGGAGTTTCGGAAAACCATGTTTAATAACTCTGCTTTAGTGGCACTGTCATCATTGACTTCACCGTTGTTATCGCGCAGTGAAGGCATTGTTTGCGTCTTGCCACTGGTATGCTTTATATATGACCAGAATCTCTTTGGGTTTTCTGCCAGATTTCGAGACAGAATTTCGTTGTGGAAATTATTAAAAGCATCTCGCATTGAATTAAGCGCCATATTTCGAACTTCTGTAAAACTTTGCCAATCTTGGGGATTTTGCGTTCTTTTAAATTTGGCATGCTTTTTTCGTTGCTTCTGCAACAACGATCTGACCTGTTTTGTATACCATGGGGGATCAGTGCCATCAATTATTAATTTATGTGGCATATATCTCTCAATTGCTGTCGATACTATCTCTTTTAAAACATTCCACAACTTTTGTACACTTTCTTGATCGGATCGGAAGGAGTGAAGACTATCTCTTAAAAAAGGCGTTAAAAGCATTTTTATCAGCTTTTTTAAATAGATATACTTTGGGTTTCTTTTTGATGGCTGTAGGTGTTACGGTATTCAGCCTAGCAGCAACTGCCTTGTGGCCGCTAATCCCTGTATTCGTCACAATACTCACTATTTGTCCAGGATTATTTGTTGCTAAAAGGTCAAGCATGCTTTAGCAACCATTTACGCTTCGAGTGGGCTCATGAACTAATTGTTTAAAATAATTTTCTGAGAAAGCATTCAGTACAATGTCGGATGAGTTTTATGCCTGCCGCCGGCTTTAAACGTATAATTTTTCCAGCATATCGAGGGTAGATTGACGTCACCACCGACTATAATTGTATGAGCGGGGTACTTATTTGAAATGAGACTCAGGTTTTCTTTGTACTGTTCAGCCACTATATCTTCTGAGTCGGGGGGACGGTAAAAAGATTCAATTAATAGTTTAGTCCGATTGTCAGGTATAACCTCTACCCATACTATTTCATACGAACTATCTACTTCAATTTCGCTGCAAGGCAAACTACCTCTGACAGCAATAAATACTCCACCACCAACTGTATTTAATCTATCCTTTCTGAACACTGTTAAATCGTTTGAAAAAAAAATCGGCTGAACTTATTTCCGGCTTTAGCCAGCTCTTTGTTCCTACAACTATTTGAGCTTCAGTGCTTTTTATTAGGGCTTGGCGCTCTTGTTCTTTCCCAACACAGCTACGGCAATTTACAACTACAATACCAATCGTTTCTACAACTATCTTACTGTGTTTTACCTGCCCACTTTTAGACGAACGCACCTTCTGTGGTTCCCTGAGACCCTGTAACCTAAGAAACCGCCAAGTCCCTTCCACACAGCCACCACTACCCGTGTAGCCGCCTCCTGTGTGTAGTGGACTCATGATCTATTAAGCGGAACCCGGAAACCCACCACCCGATGGCGCAAGTCAAGGAATCTGCAGCCTACATGGTCACAGAACCGCTTGAGCCTCTGATTCAGACCCTCCACTCGGCTCTGCATCAAAGGACCACAGTCGGTTCTATCGACGATGATGCAGATGGTCAGCTCCATCTTAATCTTGGGAGCAAGACTGCCACTCTTTACTGCTAGCCCCCCGAAACCAGACAGAATCTGCTCCGATCCAAAGCGACACGTCATTGGTACCGACATGAGTCACCACCTGCAGTTGGCTGCACCCTGTACTCTTCATGACATCTGGAAGCACCCTTTCCACATCTGGAATGACTCCCCCTGGTATGCACACGAAGTGCACACTGGCTTCCTTCCCCTCCTTAGCAGCCATGTTCCTAAGCACCTAACGTTGGAGCTCCCAACTACCAGCAAACCCACCGTCTGTGAATGCCCAGACCTTGCAGGCCGAGAAGCTTCCTCTGGAACAGGGTGGACGACTGCATCCGGCTCAGAGACCTCATCAGCCACAGATAACACCCAAAACCTGTTCGTCAAACGAACCGGGGAGGCCCTACAATCGGCCCATCGGAAAGTTTTTTGCTGCCTGCCAGACTTTGGAATGATCTCCCACTCGACCACAGGTGAGGGGTCAACCTCAGTGCAGGCAATACCCGGGGCGGCCACAGCAGTGGACCAATCGGAGGACACGTGGGACGTGCTCGATGTCCCTCGCGTCCGGTCCCTCACAGTGACGCCCCTTGGCAGCAGCCTCGAGCGGTTTGATGGAAGCCAAAGCAGCCTGGAGCTGTGAGCGAAGGATGACAACTCAACTCGCTTGTTACGGCGCGGCCGACTGCAATGCACGAAAAGCCGTCCAATTGTACCTTGAAAAATATCGCTATAGAAAGGTGCCGTGCCACACATTATTCGCCATCCTGCGTCGTCGATTGTGCGAAACCGTCTCGTTCCATATTCACAAGCCAGATGCTGGTCGCCAACGAACAACACGGACAGTTGTGGCGGAAGAAAGCGTTGTCGGAAAGGTCCAGCGCAGGCCGACAATAAGTACACGGGGTGTACCCCGCGCCAGTGATGTCCCCCCACCCTCCGTCTGGCACATTGTACGCGACGAAGAACGGCAACAGTTTCATTTCCAGCGCGTCGAGACATTGCAACCGGGCGACGACAACAACAAGTGCACGGGATCTGCGCAGTGGTTTCAGCAGGAATCCGCTGCAGACCGAAGCTTCACAGCGAGTGTCCTCTTCAGCGATGAGGCTGTGTTCTTAATTGAGGGTGTGATGAACGTTCACAACCTGCATACGTAGGCGGATATGGACTGGCTTGCTATACGTACGCATGCCTCACAACCCAAATTTACTCCTAACATGGGGGCTGCCATCGCCGGAGATTGTTTAATTGGGCCGTACATTCTTCCGGACCGTCTGAAAAGTCACACATATCTAGTATTCCTGGGAGAGGTTCTGCCGGACATGCCGAATGATTTTCCCATGCCTCTTCGTCGCCGCATTCGATTTCAGCACATTTCAGCGCATTTCAATACAGTGAGGGTACATCTGCAGGCAAACTTTCCCGATTTGTCTCCAATACATTTTTTCCCGTAGCGGAATCTAAAGGGCCTTGTGTATGAAAGCACCTGTAACATCGCCAGAGGACCTGGTGGGCAAAATTTTTGCGGCAACAGGATGTCTTTGGCATACACAAGCTATCTTTGAGAGGGTGCGCCGTTCAATGCAGCGTGGGTGTCAGGCATATGCCATAGTGGGCATCCGGCATGTGACTAAATAACTGCAACACCATTTGGTAGTCCCGGATTGCCTTTGTGACCCCCAGTTCCTATGTGATTACTAATCCTTGTTGCAGACCCGATGTGCCACGTCAGTTTGTAAACTTTTTTTAATCACACTATATATTTAACGTATGCATGCTGGAGGTTGATATATCACTATTTTTCGCGTAAAGTAGCAAGTGTTATGGAAAAGAACTTAGAAAGCCCTCTTCTTCCCTTGACAACAGAAACCCCGAGAGTTGGAGGGCTCTTTTACGCCCGGGTATTAGGCGGCTGTGGTGGGGCGGAGCGTTGAAAAACCGGTGCGCGTCCAAGTTTAAAAGCTGTACTTTCAGAACGTCATAACTGCGTACTATCAGAGTTATGGCCCAAATTTTCGCCCGGAATCGATTGCTGGGGCTGATATCTAGCTAGTGTGTGTGTTTTTTTTTCTCCATAAAATAAGAGGCCAAGTTGGTGATGTTGCCTTTTCAGAGGCGCCACGAAAAATCTGCTTTAGCTGTGCGATAGATCACGTTTACATGTGTCACGACTTCCGAAAGACGCAATTCGAATTATATTTCAGTCATTAATCGATTTTCCTAGCCCCGATCAAAGATCTGTTTTCCAGGCCTCAGTTGTTCTTCGTGAATAGTGTGTGTAAATCACCTGTGCCAATTTCGCCAGCGCAATAAAGTGAGTTTATCAGTAAGGAGGTATCTCTTTTAATAAAGAGCGAGAGAGTACGATTTTCTTGTGGATCTGGGTGAACTGTCAGCGAATGCATGATCTAGGTGGGTTCAATAAAACAGTTTTGCAGTCATTAATTGCCGCAGACAAGTTTTTAAACATGTTTTCTTGAACAGTGTCACCATGATTGAATTATTATAAGTAAAGCAATTTGAAATCCCACTAAGAATAGGTTAATATCAAATAAGAGGAGTCATTAGCTAGTCCTCCAACTGCTCCTGTTAATAGTCAAGGTCTGTAGTCAGCTAAGTGAAATGGATGATTTGCGTGACTTGTTAAGTTTTTAGTAAAGTTCTTAAAACAAATTGCAAAACGGTTTAGAAAAGATACCTGTATGGTGCAAAAATCGCCAATTGACTAAATAATGAAAAGTGTGAGGTCATCCACATGAGTGTTAATGGCTCTGAGCACTGTGGGACTTAACTTCTGTGGTCATCAGTCCCCTACAACTTAGAACTACTTAAACCTAACTAACCTGAGGACATCACACACATCCATGCCCGAGGCAGGATTCGAACCTGCGACCGTAGCGGTCGCGCGGTTCCAGACTGAAGCGCCTAGAACCGCTCGGCCACCAGCGGCCGGCTGAGTGCTAAAAGTAATCCGTTAAACTTCTGTTACACGACAAATCAGTCAAATCTGAAGGCTATAAATTCAACTAAATACCTAGGAAATACAATTACGAACAACTCGAATAGGGAAGAACCCATAGAAAATGTTGTGGGGACGGCAAGTCAAAGACTGGGTTTTGTTGGCAGAACACTTAGAAAATGTAACAGATCTTCTGAACACACTGCCTACACTATGCTTGCCCGTCCTCTTTTGGGGTACTGCTCCGCGGTCTGGGATGCTTACCAGATGGGAATAACGGAGCACATCGAGAAACTTCAACGAAGAGCAGCGCGTTTTGTATTATCGTGAAATAGGGAAGAGAGTGTCACGGACGTAATACAGGATTTGGGGTGGACATCGTTAAAACAAAGGCGTGTTTCGTTGCAGCGGAATCTTACCACGGAAATGTGAATCATCAACTTTCTCCTCCGAATGCAAAAACAGTTAGTTGTCACCGACACACATAGAGAGGAAAAAAATCATCATAATAAAATAAGGGAACTAAGAGGTGTCACGGAAAGATATAGGTATTCGTTTTTTCCGCGCACTGTTCGAGAGTGGAATAATAGAGAATTATTGTGAAGGTGGTTCGATGAACCCTCTGCCCGGCACTTACGTGTGATTTGCAGAGTATCCAGGAAGATGTAGACGTAAATGCTTGGATTGTTGCAACTGCTGATTGTAGAATCAGTAATAGTGTTGGACCAATAGCTAATCACACGATTAAGCGTATTGCTATTGATGGTCCTGTATTCTTCAGTAATTTCCTGTAATTACTGTAATTTGCGGCAATTATATTTGCACTTAGTCTTGGTGCGAATATTTGCGGACTTATGGAAGGACTAATTGTTTTAATCCAAACGATTAAGGGATGTGAACCTTAGGTTATTAAATGGGGGAATACATTACCTGACAAAGAAAGTGAAGCACCTAGATGACATGGCCGAACTTCAATTTAATTTCGTATACATGCACACCATCAGTGAGTATGTAAGTTATTACAGTTGAAAGGCATGGAGATGCCGCATATTCGCAAGAGACAGCGTTATTTGCACCTTGCAGAATTTGAATGTGGTTTCATTATGGCTCCCTGGGCAGCAGGTCGAATCGTGCAATATCCAGATTTGTGGGGTGTTGGTTGTTGGACTGTTTGGGAACGTGGGCCTAGGCGTACTTGTCGACAAGAATCTGGTCCAGTACGTGTGATCGCCGTATTCTGCACCAGACACATGGTACATCCTTCATCTCTGTGCTTGCCATCCGACAACAAGTAATGGACTCCCTGAAACGTTCTGTTTCATTCCTCTTCTTTGATCGTAGTTTAGCAGCATCATGACTAAGCAATTAACGTACCATGCATGGGCTGCCATTAACACCACAACACAAACGGCTGCGATGCGGGTGACCAGCGATGAACCGCGGTTCTGCACCACCCCAGACGCCCATAGTTGGCGTGTGTGGCGGATACCTGAGTAGAGATCCCATTCTTCCAAAATTTTGGAGAGGCACAGCCGTGTTGCTCCTAATGTCATCGTTTCGGGAATCATGGGGCGTGACTTCAGATAATGGCTGGTAGTGACTGAGGGAACTCTGATGGAACAACGGACATCCTGGCTCCTCTTGTGTTAAATCTCGTACAATAGTATCGTGGTTTCGTTTTTCAGCAGGGCAATGTTCGTCTACACACACACACACACACACACACACACACACACACACACACACACACACACACAGAGAGAGAGAGAGAGAGAGAGAGAGAGAGAGAGAGAGAGAGAGAGAGAGAGAGCATGTTTCTATAAACTATTTGCGTAATTTTGAGTTACTGCCATGGCCAATTAGATCGCCAGATCTGTCAGATCTGTCCCCGATAGAAAATGCGTGGGGCCAGTTCGGCTGTAAACTTCATCCTGGGTATCAAGGACCAGTTACATCAACTATGGGCCAGCTTGCCTCGGCAGATGACACGATGGCTTTGACACCCTTCCCAACCAAATCAGTACATACAACCAGGTTAGGGGGGAATGTCATAGTGATAAGTGGCCACATATTTCCAAGTTTTTTGTAAACCGGACTCGATTTTTCAACGTCATACACTCTCTTAACCTATCAAGTTTAATTTCGTTTCTTCCTCCCTTTCTCGGTGCTTCACCATTTTTTTTCAGAAAATGTCCACAATTAGCGTGACTTATTTATCCAAGTAGTATAGATCTTAATCGTATTGGTAAATCAATTGCGAGCGTTAATGATAAATGATGATGATGATGATGAGCGTTTGGCGTCATTGGCCGGGAGGCCCCTCGCGGGGCAGGTCCGGCCGCCTTGGCGCAGGTCTTATTACATTCGGCGCCACATTGGGCGACCTGCACGCCGGATGGGGATGAAATGATGATGAACACAACACAACACCCAGTCCCTGAGCGGAGAAAATCTCCGACCCAGCCGGGAATCGAACCCGGGCCCGGAGGACGGCAATCCGTCACGCTGACCACTCAGCTACTGGGGCGGACAATGATAAATGAAATGATAATTAAATCGACACCCTAGCTGCAAACAAGTGTTGAATATCATCACTGGGGACATGTTGAAAATGTGTGCCGTAAACGAGACTCGAACCAGGGATCTCCTGCTTAGATGGCAGACGCTCTATCCATCTGATCCACCATGGGCACAGAGGATAGTGCGCCTGCAGGGACTTATCCCTTGCACGCTCCCCGTGAGACCCACATTCCCAACATGACCACACCACTACATTCGTAGTGCACCTTGTAGCGGTGTGGACATGTTTGGAATGTGGGTCTCATGGGGAGCGTGCAAGGGATAAGTCCCTGCAGGCGCACTATCCTCTGTGCCCACGGTGGCTCAGATGGATAGAGCGTCTGCCATCTAAGCAGGAGATCCCTGGTTCGGATCCCGGTCGGGGCACACCAGTTTCAATATGTCCCCAATGATGTATATTCAACTCCTGTTTGCAGCTAGGGTGTCGTTTTAATTATTTCCTTCTACAGAAGCTGCACGGTCATCAATGGTGTCTGTTATTTTGGGAACAGATACTACCTTCATATATAATTAATGCTAAATATTTAGTTCTTGAAAAAAATGTTAAAAATATTTAAGAATGTGATCCACGCCAATCAATTAGTGCAAAGCTATTTTATTACGCCCAATTAGATGATGCTTTGCATACGTGCAAAGTGACCACTTGTGGGACAGTCGCACTCGCAACATTTTGCAAACTTGGAATACATGGAAAATTTCCTAATGAGTAAAGACATATTCTTAACCCTGTGCGCAAAAGTATTGATTATTTTGTCACCAGTCATAAACTTTGTACGAGAGCCTTTGCTGCTAAAAGCGAGAGTCGGTATAGCGAATTATAAGCTAGAAAGCTACGCAGGACAGAGGGTTGTTGACAAGCACTTAGAATTAGCTAGTTCATTAAATATAACCGTATTTGTATTCTCTTTCCAATTACTATAAAACGATTCTCGTCAGTTAAATTAATGAACCACTTTCTGGTCGGTCCAACTGTTCTTTTCCATCACTTAGTACGCATTAACCAAAATTTTAGAAAGGAAGCAGCAGCCTGCCAACTAACCATAACTCAAATGCGGTAGAACGTTTATGTGAATCAAAAAGCGGTTGTGAAATCTGAAATCGGGCATGAAGAACCGCATTTCCAGAATCTATATTTGAGAGTGGGGTGGGAGGGGGTGGAGGGTGGGGGGTGCGGAGGGTGCGGGCTGTTTACGCGAACAACTAGAAGCGGTATTAGGAAATCAGCTCAGGTAAAACTGAATTTTTTCACCCATGTAAACGTAAGGACAGACTCAGACTTTCAGCTGTAAACCATTTTCATTTCAGTTAGATGCGTGAGGCACAGTCGATTTTCTTCCTTCGCCACATTTATCTCCTACATGCACAATTTTAGTTCGCGGGATTAACAGGACATGGCGAAGTTTGAATCCAAGAAGTTATACGTTTACACTTTGTCAGTCTATGTAGCGACATTGGGTGGCAGTTTCTATGCACAAGTATAACAGACGGGAAAACTTAAAATCTAAATCCGACCTATCAGATTTTAACTTTTCGCAATTCGCGTGAATAAAGACGATAATTCGTGGGAAACAAATTAGACTATTTTCACCTTCTAACATTTTTTGTTGTGGTAGAGCACCGCCCTTGAACTCGACGCCTAGACCATACCTGCTGCATCACACTTTCTCGGCTTGTCTGATCATACGAGTCTCGTGTTTCACAATCGGTTCAGGTAGTATCTCTGACTTCTAGACTGGAGGTCACCAAATGTTTTAAACAGCCGGCCGGATAATTTACAGAATGACGAACGCTAGCCGCATCATCATTCTGTACACTACTTAGACACAATAATTTACAATCGAGCATACTAAATTCACACATGCTAAAATTGTCTGATAGTCTAAAAACAAAATTTAAAATTAAATTATATCACAAAGTGTCGTGTTTCATACGTTTTATCAGGCTTATTCAAGAACTGTCGGCGACCCCTATCCTAGACCATAATAGCACTGTGAATTCGCCAACAAATATCTTAACTGCTTGATGGAACGCTGTTCATAATTGTGTCATAAGGTTTCAGATAGTAAACATAATGCGAACTTAATATATGTTTCAGCGTTATATATCTTCCAACAAGGTAAGTTTAATCTAGTACACGAAAGTGAGCCTTGCTTCAACAGTACTAAATCGAAAGCATCTTACGCTAAGCCAAAAAGGAATATTGCATTATTATACTTTTTGATAAAATTCTGTCATTTCACCCATGTAGAGAGAAACATTTTTATTTTACTTTATGGTCTATATTGAACTACTTTAGTCAAAATTATGAAATACGTTCTCCTATTTTCTGTTGGCTCAATACTTTTTCATTCTTTCAGATTGTGCCCTTCTCTTCTCATCAAAAATCACACTTCTCGTTCTCTGTGAATTTTTATTGCTAGTATGATATGTTTGTCCTGAAGTATCCTGAGCGCGTCTGTCTTGCCTTTCAAATCCTCCGTCGTAATCTGTAATTTCATGATGTCGCCCTTGATCTTTGCGATCCATCTAATGGCGCTCTTATTAGTCCATAATTTCTCAATTGTTCTCCTACTAATACTGTTTTCTGTTGCCCTCATCAACTTTCACTGGTCATATTTCTTTATAAACAGTTTCATTTGAAGCTATTCTCCGAACTCCGTATTTTTGGGATTTTTTATTTATGTTCTGACTATTCTTCTTTCTATTTTAAGTAATCTATCTATTGTTACAGTGTTGGCTGTTTTAAATATAACTGCACTTGCATATGTTCTTTGCAGTTATGTAATTGTTTTCCAGTGTTTCAGTTTTGTGGCTATTGAAAGGCGTTTTTTGTGATATGTGTCTTGGTAACATGAAATGTTTTAATCAATTTGTTTATTCTACTCTGCCATGGTGGTTTCTCATTCAGGTTGTCTTTTTTTTATTTCTCCCAAGTATTTAAACTTTTAAACAATTTTTATTTCGTGTTCTCCAATTCTAATTTTGTTTGCCAGTGGCGGTTCCGTCACAATTTTTTTTTCAAAAGATATTTTAAAACCCATATTCTGGACTATTTCCTGTAACGACTGTATTTTTTGTTTGCTTGCTGGCCAGAGACGATATTAATCAGCCGCCAATAACATGTGGACCAGACGGTGTTGGGGTACCGCCACTGTCATATGGAAGCGTCGTGTCCTTGGTACTAGTTTGGTCCGCTCCAGATATTTTATTTCCCTGGTACCCACCATGTCTGGTGAGCATCCTCCCATCCGCCATCTGCGGAGGCGCTCTGTAGGCGACTAGACTTAAAAAGATAAATTCTCCCAGAACGAAATACAAGAGGAAACAAAATCGAGGGTATTTTTTAACGTGGAGCAAGAAGAGATTAACTACAAAAGTCAACAATCGTGTATAACAGGTCTGTATAGATGCGTGTTTGAATATGTCACTGTCCCTTCAGGACGGGAGAACCCGCTATACTGTTGTGACGTCTCACCTTATTTCATTATTGTATCCGGGTTTTCGAAGATGTTGCGAGCAACGGGAGATTTAAATTTGTTTTTCAGTTTATCCAGAAATAATTACGCCAAACATTTGGACTAACTCATTATTAGAACTCCTTTTTTGTTAACCAGTTTTTACCCCATATATCACGTTTCCCCTTTCATTTTTTTTCGTCACTAGGGCAAATTCGGCCAAAAACAGTAAATACTCTTCTCTTGATTGCCACGTAGTCGAAGCACAAACTGTTTCTTGTAAAAGCATCCTTGAAATGTGTGAAGGCTAAGGGGATATGTGCATGCTTGAACAAATCGCTTGATCATGAGTGTGAATCTTCCAGTTACACATGTGACCGCCTGTAGTTGGAAACTTCGCTTGTTTATCCTGTCAAAGATTAAATTGCATTATATATGCAATAAAATCTTTGATAGAACAATTTTCACGTAACTCACCACTGTCTACTGAAGACACGTGTTAACCTGAGTTGTATTTACACATTTCCGTAACCGTATTCGCCATGAAGCGTAAGTTGCAACACTAAATTTTAATCTGACGCAAATTATATTGTTTCACAATTGGCCGTGTTGCCGTTTTGATTGATTTAATGCTTACAGTCCAAGATTAAGTTTTGCCTTGACCCACTTCATCATTTGTAACCTAAAGACAGAAAGTGATATTCAATTCATAACTAAAACAAATTATAAAACCCCTACTAGTGCAGCTTGGTACGGGAGTCATAGAATTGAGTAATATTCTAGGATGGGTTCTATACGAATGTTTTGTATAGTCTGCATTTTCATAGTACCGTAACAATGAACCGAAGTCTGTTACCTGGTTTATTTACGACTGAGACTATGCAGTGGTTCTTCTCATACCCCTGTTATGTACTGTGTTACACCCAAATATTTGTATCCATTCACCGACCGCAACCATGACTCATTGATAATGTAGTCATAAGATACTATGTGTTTTCGTTTTGTGAAACGCACAGTTTTAGAATTTTTTACATTTAAAGCAAACTTCCAGCCGCTGCATCACTTTGAAATCTCATCACTATCGGCCTGGGTATTTGTCCTTTTTTTCCCCAGACGGTACTTTATTATAGATAACTACTTAATCTGCGAAAAGTCAGAGGCTCCTGTTAATGCTGTCTGTATGGTGATTAATATACAACGTGAATGGGAAGGGGTACATCTGAATTTACTCCTACAGCTGTCGATGATTTTGCCGGCCGGAGTGGCCGAGCGGTACTTGGCGCTACAGTCTGGAACCGTGCGACCGCTACGGTCGCAGGTTCGAGTCCTGCCTCGGGCATGGATGTTTGTGATGTCCTTGGGTTAGTTAGGTTTAAGTAGTTCTAAGTTCTAGGGGACTGGTGACCTCAGAAGTTAAGTCCCATAGTGCTGAGAGCCATTTGAACCATTTTTTGTCGATGATTTTCCATCCAATATAACATGCTGCATCCTCGCTACTTTGAAATTCAAGATCCAGGCATAAATTTAACTTGATACCTCATACGACCATTCTCTCGATAATAACCGTAGGGGTGGTACTGATTCAAATTCTTTTCGAAAGTTAAGTAATATTGAATCCACCAGATCTCCTTGATCCACGACTTAAAGGATGTTATGTGAGGAAAGCCTGAGTTGGGTGTCGTATGACCATGTTTGTTAGCATAGCAGGTGAATTCTGCTCGAAATACCTCAAAAGCTATGATGTGGAACAGGTGTGTACAGACTTGATAGGGCCGCAAACCCGTCACTGTGACTACGTAAGGGCCGCAACTTCAAAAATAGCGCGCACGGAGACAAGTTGTTCCGAACTCCTCAGTGTTAACTAGTCTGTGCTCGAAAGAACCAAGTTCGCAACGACCCGCTCACTGTTTTTTGGGGAGGGAATGATCTAGAATCTGGTGAACGGAACTGAATTACTCCCATCACGTTTTTACAAAAAAAATGAGTAATTTTATTTCGGACGTCACCATGATTACTCTCTTTCTAGATGCTTCTTCAGCCTAAATAACCAATTTTTTTTTCAGATCTCGTCAGAATATTTTTCTATGATACTTTTCTTTGAAAATGTCAGGAAAAGTACCCTTCATCGACGAAGTTGTGTTTTTGAGAACAGGCAATACGCAGAGCGGGCAACTCGCAGACGTCCCTCAGACTCGCACTTTCTCCTCTTAGTGGACCAGTTTCAGGCCATTGATCTTCGCTGGCGCGGGCGTAAGACGCCTCTCTGGTGTTACAGTTTGACACTGCAGCCGAAAACTAATTGAAGATACCAAAGCATATACTGAGCTCAAACAGTAAGATATATATGGAGGAAAGCAACTTTCTCTCAAACAAGCAGCACGGGCTCAGAAGAAACCACTAGTGTGAAAAACAGATTGTTTCATTCATACTCGACACCTCGCAGATACTAGAAGCAGATGAAGAGGTAGAGTTTGTCATCATAGATATCCCGAAAGCGTTCGATAATATTTTCACACCATCGACTACTAACCTGGATACGATCATAAGAAGTACCTTCTCTGATATTCTGATACGTATCTGGTTCGATGGTTATTTGATATTTTATTTAAAAAATCTTACTCGGAAAAGTGGGTAAGTGCCAGACTACATATCTAAAGGTGTTGAGTTCGATCCCTGGTCAGTCCAACATATTTTTTGTCGCTAATAATTTCTTTTATCTCTTGTCAGTGACTGTTAATATGAAAAATGTAGAGTTGCACACTGGATCGTAGACAACGTCAAACTGTAGGTCTCGATACAACTGACTGAGTAATCGCTTTCACAGATCAGAAGAAGGCAACGGCATACCATCTCCAATAAGATCGCTCCTGTGTAGTAATGCGCCGTGGTATTCCAATTAACCTTTGTGTTGAAGACAGTTTCACTTTAACAGTGCAACAGACAGCTGCTAGTATTATCAGCAGTGGAGACTGTTAAGTATCAGAGCTGAGCTTTGCACTTGCAAGGTGTTCAATTGCGTTCTGTTTCATTAGCTATTTTCCAGTTTTACTGAAGCCCCTAAGAGGGATACAACAATTCTAGGCCCAATAATAAGTTGTTATCAAAATAAAGAAAATCTTTTTCTCCAGAATACAGCGTTTTGACACAGTTACGCCGATATTTCGTGTTACGATTGTGTCTTTTTTAAATTTTTTATTTAATGAAGCAAACCAGTTTGCAGTATGCTACACAATTTAGACGTTACTGAGTATTCGTCACAAAAAATTGAGAAAAATACTTTTTGTTGGCTGTCTTACACAGCTTTGATGCACTACAGAATTAAGCCTCCGTTTACTTTTTTATTGTGCTACCGGTCATAGTCAAATATTTTTGTTAACATCAAAAGTTACAGACACACATCATAAAAACACTGTCAAAAATATTTATAAATATTATATATACAGTACTTATAAATATTATATTCTTGACACTGCCTTTTTATGAATACATGTAACTCTTCCTTTTAAAAAAGTCTGTGCTTGATAATGGTGTCTGACCAAAATCGACTGCACAATAAAAAATAAACAGCAGCTTAAGGTACTACGTGATCTTATTTCGACAAATGAGAAAAATTTGTTACTTTATCAAAAGTACACTGTTGCAGCTCAGATAGATAGTTGTCTGGAGAACACTATTGCCCAATAAGGTTGTAGAAGTATCGACAAAATTCTGAAACATGGACAACTGCCAAAGACATGAGGCTGCGGGATTGCCTTAACCTAGAACACTGAAGGTGGGAAAATGTTTATTTGCTAATAAACCATCGTAAAGTTCACTACTCCACATTTTACTCAAATGAAGTAATTTTCGTATGTTATGCATTAGTTGAGTACAGTTTTTAGGTCTCGAATGGTACATTACATGTTAAATTAAGTACAAAATGTTCTGCTTTATACAGTTTGCGATCGTAAATTATACTTGGGTTTAGTAATCTAGGGTTAATGAGGGAAGTTCGGTGACGACTTTGTGTCCTTGCGGACTCATAACGTAGCATGAAAGGTCCTGCAGGAACCCTGAAAAATGATGGCCGAAGGGGCTCTTCTGTAACTATGCCAGGTGCGGCTGATCAGTACTGGATAAAATTGCGCTTTCAAAATAGAGAGCGGGTTTGGATGTTAAAAACACTGAAGTCAGCGACATCAAGTTATCAGTGACATCTAGCAGCTTACAAAATACGCGGGATTATCACTCAAAGCAGGGGAGTATTGAAAATAATTCAGCAAGCGATTAAAGGATACCTTTTGCTGCTTCTACTTTTATACCTGTGAACACTCCTGACTCTCTACGGCAAGTCGTACTCAAGCTAAATGAAGATTCTGTTTCCGTGAGACTGAGCTAGCCGCCGATGCGGCACGTGTGAAAGGTGAAACTATTTTGATGTTATTTCTTTAGTACATTAGTTTATGATTCACATAAACGGTATTGCAGTCAGTTACAGGCACAGCTGTCTGGAAGTAACGTATGTGGTGGGAGATGCGTCCACCGTCCGCTTTGTTTACAAACTCGACGTCCCTGGGAGGTGATCACGGAGCCGGAGCCGAACCGGTTTACCGGCTGCGATGTTACAATCCTCTCTTTAGGGCACGAGGCAGGGGCGAGAGGAGGAGGAAGCAGACAACACAACGGACAGGAAGCGACCTCGTTGCCGGTGCAGCGCGGCCGTTTGTGAAACTCGCGTCAACAGTTGCGTAACTGCTCCTAGTCACGCAAGCTACACCGCCCGTCGTTGTCCTCACTGTTCTTCGCAGTGATGGCTAAGCGTCTCTCTATCGGCTCGAGCAGTTTACGTCATAAATCTTGATTTGACGTTAGCGCCAGATGCCGTTCTGGGTCTGCAGGCTGAACGCTAGCGGGGAGAGCCGAACTGTTACTTTTTGAGAAGCGACGCGGCAAACTCAAGGGCGGAACCGGGCAGCAGCGTCAGGGGCATTGCCCTGAGGCCACGCGGTTGCCCGAAAGAACTGTGTCGTCAGCTTTCCGACGTTCGGCTTTGCGATCCGTGACGTCTACGTGGGTTCCCGAGCGTCAAAGGAAGCCGCAACACTTGAGGAGGCTGTGCCCACTGTTTTGTAATAAGAACATCTTTTCACATTTTATCTAGGCTTAGGACTGGATGTGCAGATAGTCCACGTGCATGTTAAATTACTTTTTTTACCTTTTTATTTTTTTACCTTCTTTTGCCTCTACAAAGTTACTGCAGCAAATGAGTTAAATTTCTTGTGTTAGTCAATAAAATTTTTCTGAGTTTGTGACCGCATTGTCAGTGTGTAAAACTAACGACTTTCGGTCACTGTTACAAGTGACATTCTTCAGGGTGTTTTGTTTACAGTGAACAAAATACCCTGAAAAGAAGTGACTTGCAGCACTGACCGGAACGTCGGTAGCTTTACTTACTGACAATGCGGTCACAAACCCAGAAAAACTTTATTAACTGTGACAATGACAGCGGAAGCCTACGTTGATATTGTGTTATTTTATGAATTTATTTTCTCACACAATTTTGTGTAATAAATCCGAACAGTTTAAACATATTCTTAAAACCCCCGAGTACTTACGTTTGGGAAGGCCGCACGCAGAATCGCAGCTATTTTTTTTTTTTTTGCGGGGGGGGGGGGGGGGGGGGGCGGACGGCAGCTTGGCGCTCGGATTCTATTTGAGCAAGGAACATGGGGCAAATAATTTTTGTGTGTAGCCTGGACCAGCGGCCATTTATACAGCCCCTCGAATATCCATCTTCCAGTAGCTAAGTTACAGCATATTAAGATTAAGCAGCGCTTCGACGACGAATCGGAATTGGCGCCCGGCCAAATTGTGCGAATCGATTAATCTCTTTTGCAAAAGATGTTAACTGGGCTGAAATTAATGTTCAGTTAATGTCTGTGCACCTTGCGGATTTCACGTGCAAAAAACACGTTCTTTCTAGGAAGTTTTTGAAGCGCGCCACTTCTATACTTTTAATTTGTACGAATCGATTCAAACTTTGACTAACGGACACAAAAAGATAAACTCAAAACGAATTTTTTTTATCAAATAATCTTTACCCGTTGCCCAGGTACGATGGTTTATAGTCGAGGTAAATGTATCACGTAAAAGTCATTATTACGTGAACTGAATGCGCGGAAAGGTTTAAGGTGATTCAGACAAATAAAAAATGCATTCCTATGATAAAATGGAAAACTTGGTTTCAAAAATCTAGCTTTATTCGGATTATTCGTTTTTTTGTGAGGTTTTTTACGCGCAGTTCTTAGGTTTCAAACTTATGGGTATCGCTTCAAATTTTGTAAAATGATAGACGAGTTAACGTAATTGATGTTTTTTGCGAAAGCTTTATCCGTTGGCACGATATAGGTAACATGGTTCGAAAGACAATAAAGAAATACTATACGGATCAGTCATCGCCCCTGTCAACAAAAATGTACCTCGGTTGCCAAGCTATGGCGGTCTAACGTCAACAATATTGTAGAGTAAAAGTTGCGAACCAGAATGAAAATTGCTCCTATCCTAGTACAAACCAAGTGAATATTCCTGGGCAGAGTTAGGGATGTAAAGGAAGGGAATCAGCTTTTCGAATTATCTGGAAGCTTAAAACACATTTACATCATAATTTTATCTTGACATATTCGCGCTTTTTTGCGAGTTAACAGTACTTCCCCAGCGCAGTGAGCGCTCTTAGTTGCAGGATGTTGCCACACCTGCATATTGAAATTTATAGGCTAGATTCTGTGGTAAAAATCCATAAGATTCGCCGGCCATAATAAATTGTATAATCATACGGCTGAGCAGCATATATGTAATAACTAAACAAGTTTTTCTGGGAGGATACAATTTTGGGGGTGGATTTATTCCTGGGGGGATGACATCATGTAGCATGTTACTCTACTTGACACAATGTATTACATTACATTACTTGGGTACAAATATTAACAAGTAAAAAAACGCGAATAGGTCAACATGTTTTGATTTAAATAACTTTGAAGCTGCGATATAGTCGAAAATCTAGTTCCCTTCTTTTACTTCCCAACTCTGTCCAGGATATATTCGCCCTTTTTGTGCAACGATAGGAGCATTTTTCATTCTGATTTTTTCTTATGATGTGTTTTAACCTTTTGTCAACGTCTACGTATCGTTTTCTTCTATGTTTAAAAGGGCGCGCCAATGGCATCTTTTTTAATTTCAAATGTAGCATTTACTGCTTGTCTCTTTAGCTTATTTATCAGAAAATGTACGTTAGGATGTTTTTGATTATTATTGAGGAATTTAGTTTCCTTTGCCAACCTTCGACAGCATTCGTGGTCCTGACCCGCTGGTTAAAAACATGCCACATTGCAATTGGCATACAAGAATTTTCCATCCATCGATTGATTGTCCGTATAGCCTGCGAATTTCATGGTCCTTTCGCCACTTGTCATTTGCTCCAGAATTACCATGCACGCTTCTTCAACGCTGTTTGGTGCAACATGTGCCACTGTAGCGTATATGTAGCGAAACGATCGATATTATCCTCTGTTCTGTGTTCCTCTGGTAATCCCAGTTCTTGTATTTTCTTCCACACATAGTGTTTCAAGTGAAATAGCAACCGTAAAGGAATGTTTCGGAGAACACAGATTTCATAGATTTAATTGCAGCCATTTTCAAAGTCTAGCACCCAGGCACCTAATTTTGCGTCATGTGTATTTTGACTTTTGGCTGGGAGCAAAGCAAATAAAACAGAAAATACCTTCGTGCTTCCTAAGGCAGCATGTATGGTACACAGTTTTTTAATTGTTTTGAACAACTATCAAATGCCGCACCCGTAAGAACGGTTCCATTTTCACACAGGATTTTCTCCGCTTCTTCAAAACCGAACGTCAACATGGTTTCGCCAGGAACAGAGCCAATATCAGTTTCCAAAAAACTATTTCGTTCTGTTACTTTCAAAACATCTTCTCTCAGCTGAATCTCCGAACTAGTGCAGGAGTTATGGGTCGTCCCAATACCTTCCCTTCTTGCTTTACACAATGTAGTCTTGCATTTGTCATAATTTAGCATATTTGCTAAATCTATGTTGTGGCGTAGCAAGACAGCCACGCCACTCGGAAGTAGCCGAAATGCACGCGTTACACACGCCGGCTGGCGTGATGTCTGAAACAGGATACGTAATGAATGCTATAAAGAAAAGTACGTAGCTTCTTTAATACTTAACTTTAATCCATCATTTGTATACAGCATTCTTGAGGATACAAGTGAGACTCTCTCTAGATATGGTTAATGGCGCCTTGCTAGGTCGTAGCCATGGACTTAGCTGAAGGCTATTCTAACTATGTCTCGGCAAATGAGAGAAAGGCTTCGTCAGTGTAGTCGCTATCAACGTCGTCGTACAACTGGGGCGAGTGCTAGTCCGTCTCTCTAGACCTGCCGTGTGGTGGCGCTCGGTCTGCGATCACTGACAGTGGCGACACGCGGGTCCGACATGTACTAATGGACCGCGGCCGATTTAAAGCTACCACCTAGCAAGTGTGGTGTCTGGCGGTGACACCACAATCTATATCTTTCATATGTTGATATTTCTCTTTACAAATCTGGAAAACATGCACTGCCTTTTATTCGTGGACTTTTTTACTGCAGTTATGCATTCATTTCTTCATCCGCGTGTCTGAATTTTCAGATGGACAAGAATGTTGCTGTTCATTCCTAATTCTGTCATTTGCAAATTTTTCTCCGTTCAGAATTCACGCACAACCTGTTCGTACACGAGTAACATTTTCTGTGCACCCAATAACGATGCCCATCCCATTCGTTGTTGAAATTACTAAAAACACACGGTGAAAAACTGCGAGGTAGGAAGTCCCGTGGTACGTATGGCACCTACAAGAGTGTCAGAAACACCACAATCAAGTCCACGCAGTCGAAAGAAGGAAACATGAAAAAAGTTGCGAAAATTAAAAGGGAAACAAAGAATTAAAAACCAGTAAAATTGATTAGAAATGTCGAACTCTTCCGCTAATGCGAATTATCTAGTCAGCTTCAACTAGCAGAGGAGTCTGCGTTCCGTGTGCGTATGTGCTCGAAAACTTAGGCCGACTCAACATGCGGAGCTAAAATCACAGTAGTGCTGTACAGGGTGTTCGGAAATCCCCTTTACAAACTCCTATGGCTTGCAGCGGAGAGTGATTACATAATATTTTGAATAGGAACCCAAGTCCGGGAATGTCATCGAACTACACTAGAGAGCGTCAAAGTTATAGGCGCCGGCGCCTGCAAGTGTATAAATATAAAGGGTAATTCCTTGATGATGTTACAAACTTCCAAGGATAATGAAGAAAGATAAATGTATCAATTTGAGCTGAGGGTCCCTGGTTCTGATACTTCTGCCAATCGGCACTGCTCTTGCGAAAACTGTAGAGTAGGCAACTTTCAGCTTAGTATTATGGACCAAAAAGAGAAAAAAAATCCAGTAAACATGGTCTAAAATGCGTACCTGATGAGCTATGAAGATTGTTCGTCTTCGCTACTGTGGAACACATCTTTTCTATTGAATAACTGCTCATAGCTCGTAAGGTATTCATTTTAGAGCCCATGTCTGCTAGACACTTTTTTTCTTGTTTTGGGTTCATACTACCATATCTGAAAATCGCCTACCTTGCAATATTAGCAACAACAGTACCAGTAAATGTATTCCAAAGTGACAGGCATCAGAATGG
Organism: Schistocerca cancellata; assembly: GCF_023864275.1. Classification (NCBI taxonomy): domain Eukaryota; kingdom Metazoa; phylum Arthropoda; class Insecta; order Orthoptera; family Acrididae; genus Schistocerca; species Schistocerca cancellata. The sequence continues at coordinate 30,884,329 of NC_064631.1, read as the reverse complement.
TTTTCGCTTATAATTTTCGACTCATTCGTTCCCGGTACAGGTACCCTACCGTGAAACTGATATATTTGCCCTTCTCCGTCATCCTTGAGATGTTTGTAACATCATTTTGGGATCATTCTGTATTAACATATATTTACGGGTGCTGGCTCCTATAACTCTGACGCTCTGTGGCGTCGTTGGATGACGTTTCCTAATCAAAATATTATGTACTCATTCCGCTCTACAAGTCCTAGCAGTTTGTAACGGGAATTTCCGAGCACCCAGCATGTAACCGAATTTGAAATGGCTTCAATTTGTTGATACATTCAGTCAAGATATAATCTTCGCACACAATATTGAAAGCTAATTGGTAGCGACCAGAAACAAAGGAATATCCGTCCGAAATGATGTATACTGTTTCGACTTTTCTTGTTACAAGTATTTCCGTTAGCCACCGCTCCGAGAATCTTCTTAGACTGTACAATCAATACTTGTCTGCTATAGGATAGACAACATCGTAAGAGGTCCTGTACTAACGATACTGCTACAAATTACATATCACCGAAATGAAACAGAATTAAACAATGACAACTAAAGTGTCTTGCACGTTGCGCAGGTAACGTTCGATCGGCAATGTTGGCAAAGAGGATGAACATATTAGCACATGAATTCCAGCGACATCTACCGATTCAGTACTAGGGAGATGAGAAGCCAAGAAAACATGGTCGCACAGTAATGGAACTGAGTATACGAACTGCAGTTGTACAAAAATGAATTAATTACACATAAACTGAAACAATAGTTTCAAATTGCGTATCATTCCGTTCAAAAGATGGCTCTGAGTTAAAAGGCAAATTAAATTTTCTGACAGAAATACAGTTTAATATTCGAAATCAATACGTTTATTAAAGTGTGTGTGTGTTTGTTTGTTTGATAGTTTGTTTGTTTGTTTGTTTGTTTTTCCACGTCTCCTCCTAAATCACTGAATAGATTTCAACCAAACTCGGTATATATATCCCTTCCTGTTAGGCAATAAACGCTGTCGCGGTAAGAACCATCTGCCTATCATACTTCAGGCGACATTACGCCATAAATAATGAGACACGTGTAAAATTGCCACATCGTGGATGTCGTTAAATTTAGTGCTTCTTTGCTACTAATTCTACTAGCAACATTTTGCAAACGGTATTCACATATGCCGCTGAATGTACCTACACAAATATATCATTGTAAAACACACAGCTCAAACATAGTTCAAGAGATTTGACTTCATAAACACTGAGATACGTGAAACAATCCCGCATCATGCATGAAGTTTTAATACATTTATTCTTTACATTCCTACAGTTGAGTCAACTTAAGGAAATACCTGACACATTGCAGCGCTTTTGACAGCTTTCAACTGCAAAGCGCAAACGGCTGTAAGCGGAGACGATAGCCTTCTATAAACTACGAAGATGCGTTGTCATAGAGACGTGTACAAAATCGTGTTGTAGATATGCGAAGCAACTGCGCTCAGGGTACAGAAACTGCGCGGGGCATTACACTACAAACACAGTTGCTCTCGTTCTTAATAGAAAATTGGCAAAACGAATATCCGGGAAATGCCGGGTTTGTCCGCTAGTACATCTATAATAATCACAAATTCTTATAAAATGTATTGTTTCTTATGATATGTGCATGGAACGTATACACTTCAGTACATCACAGTACTACTCTCGACTTGTCGAACAAACCTGTACGAGTGGATACATAGATCACTTACAACGACAGTTTCGTAGGAGCATGTCTAATATGCGGGATTCCAATTTTCCTGTAATTACGTGATTTATAAAATTCATACTTCGTAGCACAAACTGCCTTAGGCAAACCTTCATAAACAGTTATGGTGACGGGTTTCCAGAATTAAATTACTTTGTATATAACTGCAGTTCATTAAATACACTTGCCTGTGAGTATTATGCGTCTGCAGAAAGATGCAGTCGTATTGATGCCTGGGTCTGGGTGTCACGAATTCGAAAAGTTTGTTGGTGTATTACCTTTTGACAGCTATCGTTGCTCCACACTTTCATTTGCTGTATTTCATGATATTCTTACAATATTACTGTCCGCAGAAAGACACATTCATGTTGCTCGTCAGTCGTCACATCTGAAACTGGTGCTACGCAACGGCATGGGCCGCGGGGAGCCCATGTATTGTTGGAAACTGCGTCACCTAGCGATATGTTGTATCCTCCAACATAAGACGATATGCGGAAAATAATAACCGCACAATTAATGAAACTATCGAGTGGTAATAGACTGATGTAAATAGGCTAGGAACAGCGGGGAATGCCCCAGAAGATACGGTGCCTCTTAAATTAAATGAGTGAGAGAGAGAGAGAGAGAGAGAGGGGGGGGGGAGGAGGAGGGGGAATACTGAGGAAAAATTAAACTGCGAAGGAAAATTGGAAAAAATTAGTATCAGACGAGAGAAGCTTATCGGTGTGTCAATTAAAATAATGACAGCTTGTTCCGGAAATCTTTGAGTCCTAAAGATAAGTGGATCGTTTACTTCCTTTTCCCACGTCAAACGGTCCGTCTGCATTAGAATACGACCATCAGTTAATTGAATATGTAGAACATAAGGGGGCTAGATCTGAGCAAATGTTTCAGTAAGGCTACGAGGTAGCATCCGTCATGAATGATGAACAAAAGAGGTTAAAATTTAAATTTAGTCCTTAAAGGTGCTATAGAAGCTAATCAAGGAACATCCATGTATTTCGGAACAGGTGAGAAGCTCTACAATTTTTTTGGGCATAGTACGATACGGTAACGGGATTTAAAAACTTGTTCCGTGATTATTTCAAAGATATCTTAACCTTTTCATATTCAATATAAACCATTGGAAAGAATTAACACATCATCTAAGACTTTGCAATCTGAATATATACACAACGCAGAACGCAACCGCGCGTGTGAAACAAAGATGGAGGAAGTTAAACACTAAACTTTCCGTCCACTAGGAGGTCATTATAGACCAAGCGCAAACTTGGGCAGGGAGGGATGGGTAAAGAAATCGGTCGCATCCTTTTGAAAGGAACTGTCCCGGCGTTTGCCTTAAGCACTTTGGAGGGAAATAATAGAAAACCCCGATGGGCGGACGGAGGCTTCGAATCGCTGTCCCTCCGAATTTGGGTAAAACATCTTACCACTGCGACGTATGTCTCGGTTCCTGATAGAAGTAGCTAGCATTTAAGGACCATGTGACAAACTACATTAAGCTTCCAACATCTGTGAAAGGAGAGATATCGAGTGTAAATCTTCTGAAAAAAGAATTAAAGCAATACAGAAGCACTTCCACGAGCTTTGGTGAAGGCGATAGATTGACAGAGACCGTAACTGGACCTAAAGTAACATCTTCCTTTTTAATGACTGACAATAATTATTCACAACTAAACACCTAGTTGTAAGGAAGTAAGCACATTTTAGTGTATACGTACCAGTATAACCTTATTTCCGCATCTCCTCATCACATTTCCGTTCTGTTTCCAGTGCAGCCAATGCTGATTTGAAATTTATTTAAAACAGTTCTGATGTATCTAACAGAACACAAGGCTGTTCTAGAAGTTGAGCTTTCTTTTTCGAAATTAATTTTTTTTTAGTACTTACATTTTACGAGGCTTCAGGAATGGCGAAATAATGCGCGAATGGTCATAGACGGAACCCGAAGCAAAACGCCGTATGCACAAAGCCACAGAACATTCATTCTTCACACGCTCCAGCCGCGAATGGAAGGAAGAGGAACAGGCTTTAATGACTCACACAGTATGTGTATGTAGATGTATAAGTTATGTAGAAAATAATAGAGCACAAATATTGATTTATTTTAAGTAATGGATCATTTTGCACAAACGAGAATGAGGAAATACCTCATTTAGGAATGATAAGGATGTAGGTGACTAAGCAAATATATTTCATTAGTAGCTTACATGTTCTTGTGAATACACAAACTTGTGCAGGTACTTCTTTGAAATTATCGATTCATTCTTGTTTTGCCTTGATGTACAGTATTAGATATTATTTCACTTTTTGAGATATGATGCAGTTGTTTATTAATTAGTTTTTCATTTTTTGTTATGAATGTAAGACGTTTGTCTTATTAGTTAAATAAATATTACTATAAGAAGCTGTTTGGTGTTATACTTACATAAAATGTACTTTCAGTAGTGTGGAGCGATGCAGGTGTGAATAGCTGTTTCATATATGGATGAACCTCTTATTTCTTGATGTCCCAGGACATGTCCTATCAACTGATTTATTGTTTCGATCAGGAATTGACATTTTTTTCTCCCCAGTTCAGTTCAGTAACTCTTCATTACTTATTTCACCTATATGTCTAGTTTTCAGCTTTATGCTATGTCACCACATGTAACCTGCTTCTATTCTCTTCTTGTGAGTACTGCTTATCATCCATGTTTCACTTGAATACATGGCTACAGTCTATACAAATATTTTCTCAGAGGTATCCTATCATTTAAAGGTGCATTAATTGTTAAAATATACTTCTTTTTAAGGAACACTCTTCTTGATATTGCTAGCCTACATTTTGTATCCTCTCTGCTTAGGCCACTGGCAGTTGTATTGTGACCCAAATAGCAAACCCCATAAATTATTTTTAGTGTACATTTATTCATCTAATTTCCTCAGTATCATATAATGTCGTTTGACAGCACTTCATCACCTTGGTTGCACTTTTGTTGATATTCATCTTACAGTCTCATTTCAAGACACTACCTGTTTCATTCAACTAGTTTTCAAACCAATTTTTGGCCTCCAACAGAATTTCGGTATCATCAGCCAACCTCATAGCTTTCCTTTACTGCTTCTCAATGTGCAGATTGAACAATATGGGTAAAGGGATACAATCTTGTCTCACACCCTTCTCTATTGTTTTCCTTCCATGTCCTTCGACTCTTATAACTGCAGTTTGATATCTGGTAAGTTGTAGATAACATTTTGCTCTCAGTATTTTACCCCTGCTGCTTTCTGGATTTCAAACAGTGTATTCCAGTCAACAATATCACAAGATTTCTCTAAATCTACAACTCTGTGAATATATGCTAAAATTTTTTTTTAATCATTCCACAGCCATGAGGAACATTAGCATATTTATTTTTCTTTGTAAATGTTTATTGTGTATACTTGTTTTTCTGACATGTTCTACATCCAGGAGTATCTCCTCATGATGGGTCCATTGGAACAAAAAGTACATCTAATCAAATCAAATCATTGATATTGTAGTCATAAGACACTTTTTGGTATTTTATTACGTGTGCTATTTTACATTTAGAATGTCCCCATCAGTTCCCTGTGACTATACTGGCTATCAGTTTCCCTCCAGTCAAATGTGTGAGGAAAATCATTCTCCAACCAGGAGCAGAGTATTTTCGTGTAGTGCACATTGACCATTTGTTGATAATTGAATTTCAATGCTACTGTCGCTACAGGAAATGGAACATCTTCGCACTGCTATGATTTGGTCCTGCACTGCCAGACACCTTTCTCTTAGCCTCGGATACATGGCTTATTGGAGTACTGCAGCTATCAAGAAAGCTGTAAGCTCTGCAGATAATAATCTTAATGTTTTTTATTGCCTCATGTGTTGAGGCTAGACAGCAGGTCTGTTGTGGAGTGGTCACTCATGGTTAGGGTTGCCATATTCCGTAAAATAAAAAAGGGAGTGATGACACGTTATTAGTTTATAACAATGTTATACAAAAATACACAAATGTGTTGTACCACACGAAAAGTTACATAGCTCCTTCCATATATTTAATAAGAGTGCACAAACTATTAATAGTGTAGAAGTACACATCTAAAAAACACAAAAAGTACCTACTGATCATTTTCAAGCACTAGTCAATCAGATGTCCATCTCTCCACATAAGTGGTCAGTGTAGACAGCTGCCATGCAGGGGACCTGGATTTGACTTCCAGATTATTCCTTAGTCGGACTATAACAGAGTGCACTCAGTCTTGTGATGCCAACTTGAACAATTAGCAGTGGCTCCAAGGTCTGGAAAGTCTGTAAAATTGCTTGGAGAGGGGTGCACTGACTCTATACCCCTCCATATGATGGTGCAAGGTAGAGGATGACATGGCAGCTGGTAGACATCCCTTGGACCTACAAAGCCTGGCAAGGAGCTCGTAAACCAGTTGTATTTCTGTAAACTTTGGGCACTTTTTAATAATTGAATATCACACATTGCAAATTTAAAAAAAAATTCTGAACAGAGCATGCCTTCATAGTCACTGTTTCTGGAATTCTGCCTTCATTAAATCTGTTGAACATCTGTTTCTTGTCTCACACCACTTACTCTTCATGAAAGAAAAGATTAACTCCATAAAGCCATTGAGCCAGGGATTCTGAACAAAAACACTAACACCGGAAAATTTGATAGACATTGTTCAGATAATGAAGAAAACAATTTAAGCCAGTCTGCCATGATGTCACTGTCTTTGTTCACACTCTTGTTAAGGTAATCTCAATGACCACTGAACTTTTCATATAGGTCATCTATGCAGATATTTTTAGTTAGATGAAACAGTTGTACAGCCTTCCCAAAATTTTTGAACTCAATCCCTTCCTGTAGAGAAAAAGTTGCAAGGGATGCATAGGGACTATCATCTGTCATATCACACCTTTTTTGCAGATACTGAAACATATTTCTATAAAAGCTGCTAAAGTCTTGAGTTACCTTTTTTTCTACAAATTCATAGATGTTACATTTTGGTTGTGCTCTGCTTTGCTACCAAAAAGTTGTCCTTTCTTCTCTCCTGGATTTTAGAAATAAGAAGTATAATTTGTTTGTACATCTCTAGTATATTTAAATCAGACCTTTCCAGTGTTTTAGCTACTATTTTCAGCTGACTCCCAATGTTACTTAAGAAATTAAAGTAGATTTCAGATAACAAACCTCCTCTGAGTCATCTTTCTTGAAAATATTAGTAGTATTTGGCAGTAAGGAGTGCTAATGAAGTATGACGGCATGTTGAAAGGTAATGCCTCTGAACTTTTTATGTGATAACCCTTACAGCTTTTTAAATAAACCAAACATTACTAACACTCTACATTTTTATTATTCATGTCTATTATTTATTTTTCAACATAGTCACCCAGGCAATGAACACGTCTCCCAATAAGAGACCAGTTCGTTGATACCATCACTCTAAAATGTTTGATTTTGTTGATAAAGCCACAACCTCACCTCTGCTTTTACCACTTCAACACTATCAAAGTGAAGTCCTCAAAGCTGTTCTTCAATTTTTGAAACAGATGAAAACCAGATGAGGCCAAGTCAGAACTGTATGGATGATGATGATGATGATGATGATGATGAACTGAAGGCAATGGATTGGTGCAGATGTCGCAGTGCTTCTGTGTGATCTGCCATTGTCACTGTATGCAGCTTCCATTCTTCTGTGGGTTTCAATCGGAGCAGGTTTTCTGTTGTTAGAAACTCGATTACAGCATTCTGTTTTGCATGCACCAACACAGTTACATTACACACCGCCATATTGCATGCTACCTGCTGCAATTTGAACCCTTGAGCAGCGGAGGGCTGCAATTTGTATCAGCAAAATGGGAAAATCGACTGAGTAATATGAATAACACATAATACTGAAATCAGTACTGAGAACAGAATAAAAAATCTGGGGGCATTACTTTTCAGCACACCCTTGTAACTTCTGATTGCTTCCAATTCTGAAGCAGTCTAGAAATGGCTGGTGTTAATGAGAGCCATCTAGTTGGAAAAGTCCTCAAAATATCAGTCATCTCATAATTCACAAATTCAGAAAATGATTTTAATTCTTCTCTTCCTTTGACTGAGACTGAGAATTAATTATATATCTTCAAGATTACATTCCCAACATCAGTATCTAATCTTTCAGTTGCAAACTTAAATTCTGTTATGTATGACATGATTAGAACAATTAACTTTCAGCAAGTTAGGGTTTTTATTTCTCAGCAGCTGATATATGAAACATGTTTCTCCAAAGTTCACATTGGTGTTGTCTGCAGGGTAAAAAGACGCACAATTCACAACCAAATTGTGTTTTTTCTAAGCCTTACTGTACCATATCAGTGATTTCCATAGGCGTTTTCTCAATACTTTCAACAAAATCTAGAGGTTTATTCTGCAGTGCCTTTAAAGCATCAAAGTATCAGGTGTCAACTGGGAACATTTTTCAATTGTTGTTGTTTGAAGCATTGGTTGCCAACAAAAAAAATTCAAGTCTATTCCTGACGTATGACACTTAAATGCAGAACTCATTTGGTCTGTATCATGGGGATTTATTCCACTTTTATGTATATAGCTACTCTCTCTTCCCTTGTATTGTGTATACAATGATGCGATAACAAGTTGCATCGAAGTGCATCTGCTAGATTTCTGTGACTACCGAAGAATGTTCTGTTATGCAGAGCACTTCTGAAGAAATATCTTTAGAATTTTCAATCATATTTAGTTACAGGAGACCATATTCTTCTTATTTAATAGGCTTCTTATGTTTTCGCAGAGAAGTCTGAATGTAGTTTGATTGTTATTCTTTGCACAGTCCTAGTTGTCATTTTCTTTTTATTTCTATTTGTTGTAAGTTATACAGCAACAGTCCTGTCTTTCACAAACATTTAACCTAAAAAGTCCTAGTGAAAATGTTGGAAATCATGGAGATTTGACAGAAAGTGCTCTGGTTACACTGAATGATTCTAGAAATTAGCCATGTAATGTAACCTCTTACTGGAATCATTAAGATGTATACGTACCATGTGAGGGAAAGTGAACTGTCACATCCATGTGGTCACTCCACAACTCCTGACACACTTTTGGAGTTCTGCATTTACACATTTGACACATTGCTCCATCCAAGCCTTTTTATATCGCTCGAAGGGTGACATGGTCTTCACATTAGTGTAACAAGCATTCCCAGTGTTGTGCCTGATGTCATACTCAGTTGCATAGTTGAGATTAGCTGCAGCCAAGAACTACTACATTATCTTCTTTACCATGACCATTTTCTGGAAAGCCTAAATCACAGATGGCATCTCCAAGTCCACTTGGTTTAAAAGATACTACTTACCAGGTATTTTCTAAGGGAGCTCTGTACTAGCTCAGACATTGCTTTCCCATCAGCAGCTGGTCTCTCTCTCTCTCTCTCTCTCTCTCTCTCCATCTCCATCTCCTCTCATCTTCATCAGATCCTGCCCAACACACCAAAGCAGCAGCTAATAAAAGGACTTGCACCTAGTGGCTGACCAATTCCAGACAGGAATCTCCCAGCTAATAAAGCCATACAATCATTTCATTTTTCCAACAGAAGGATCATCTTGGTTTTCTTTAACCCCATGTATATTGCTATTTCTTCTATTCTTACATTTTCATACACTAAATCATTTACTGTCACATTTACATCTAAATTACAAAAGATATTTCAGTCTAAGATCAAATCATCAATACTGTTGTACTGTGACCTTCAACCATAATTTGGAATTTTGCTTTGTGAAACTATTCAAAACAGAATGTCAGCAGCTCTTTAAGTGTTCTCAGTCAGTACCAAAAACACAAAATTATTGAAGTCACCACTGTTAAGTCTACATAAACCTTACCAACATTCTAAATTCTTGTCTGTAAATGGTCTACCAGTACTACTAGCTTGTGCATATTCCAATAGTGATTACAAGCATACCACATCTGCTGATATTCCATGCACCTTTTAATTTTTTTGTTAATGTTACATGTTAGTTTGTTTTATATCTAAGGATCATTATAGTTTGAAGGAAGATAGGACATGGGTGTTTTCAGATCCACATTACCTTTGACTCACAACTATAGCTATTATTACTCTGCAGCTAAACCATTTCAAACAATTTGTCCTAGAAAAGTCTTACAACTGGTAAGTAGAATCTCTGAGCAATGTTTTGGGTTGTGCCTTTATTGGAGAGTTGCTATGAGCATTATCTATGGAAATTTATGGTCTGTTTTTGAGTTCAAGCCTGGAACACACATCCAATCTGTCAGGGAGTCTCTACTAATGTATTATATTAACCTATTTCATGTTTCTGAAAATTTTCATTCCTATTGTGACTTACAATCAGGTGTGCATTAACAGCACTGGAAGGTTATAAGAAGAGCATTTAATGCCCTTTGTTTCTGCATAACCACAAATGTGTGTGTCATTTAAAATTGCATCTTGTTTCAGAATACAAAATGCCCACTGCCAGAAGGAAAGCTGTTCTGCTGCCATACCATCTGCTTGTGGCTGTGGTGTTGATTACTGTGCTGATATGTGATGTCCAGCATGCTGTAGCAGATCCTGTCCCAGGGCCATGCATCAAGGATGACCATATGGTGTGTCATACATGTTATACATTGCCAATGCTGTCTAGTCTCCAATGTGTCTACATGATATTTTTTAACATGTGTGTACTGTAAATAGATCATTGTATTTAGACTATAGATAAGCATTAGTGTTTTTAAGAGATGATGGCAAGGATCTGATATCAGTAAACATCAAAAACAATATCTTCTGGTGATGAAATATTTGATAAAGTGTAAAACTATTATTTTACCCATATATTTGTAAAGAGTACAATTAGATAGTAGTGGTGCATTAAACATCACATAATACATACCGGTAAAATAATTGTTTGTATTTACATAATTATACGTAGATTATTATGTACAATGGCTTGGTGTAAATTTTCTGCCAGCTGATATTTGTATATTATTCTGGCTGTTAATGTGACCTTATCTCACGTAGTGCTTTGTGTCTAGGTCTACATCCATACTCCGTAAACCAGAGGGTATGTCCCATTCATGTATGGAGTGTGGGAAGAATTCCTCTGTGCATGCTGTAATTAATGTAATCTTGTTCTCACAATCAGGACTAATATTTAGGGAGTAGTATCAGATGCCTACAGTCACCACCTAAAGCTGGTTCTTGAAATCTTGTAACCAAACTTTCTCAGGATAGTTTCCATCTGTTAGAAAGTCTTCCATTTCAGTTCTTTCAAAATCTCTTGTGACACTCTCCCAAGGGTCAAATTAACCCTGTGGCCATTTATGCTGTCCTTCTCTGTATATGTTCAGTATCCCTAGTTCAGGTCCTACACACAAGATCAATATTCTGGAATGGATTGCTTCAGTGATTTGTAAGCAATCTCCTTTGTAGAGTGATTCCGTTTCCCTAGTATTCTGCCAACAAACTGAATTGTGCTACTTACTATACCCGTGACTGAGCATGTGCGGTTGTTCCATTTCATGTCCCCACAAAGTGTTACACTCAGGTATTTGTGCAAGTTGATCAATTCCAGTAGTGGGGCACCTACATTATAGACATAAACATTTTGTGAAGTGAAAATTTTTAAGTTTTGAAACATTTAAAGCAAGGTGTCAGTCTTTGCACCACTTTGATATCTTATCAAGATCTAACTGAATATTTGTGCAGCTTCTTTCAGACTGTACCTCATTATGGATATCCGCAGCACCTGCAAAAATCTGAGTTTACTATTAATATTGTCTGCAATGTCACTAATAAGACATGAACAGCAAGGGACTCAGCACACCTCCCCCGAGCACACCTGAAGTTACTTCATCAGTCAGTGGTTCTCTATCCAAGATAAATTTCTGCATCCTCTCTACCAAAAACCCCTCAAACCAGTCACAAATTTCTAATGATACCTTATATGACGGTACTTTTCATAATAAGCATAGATGTTGTAGAGTCAAATCTTTTCAGAAATTGAGAAATACTGCATCTGCCTGCCTTTTTTGATCTTTGGCTTTCAGTATGTTATGTGAGAAGAGTGAGAGATGGGTTTCACATGATCAGTGTTTTTGAAATTTGTGCTAGGTGGCAAGGAGGAGATCATTCTACTCTAGGCATCTCACTGTATTTGGGCTCAAATACATTCTAAGATTCTACAACAAATGGCTTTCACAGATGTAGGATGATAGAATTGTGGATCACTTCTGTAGTGTTGGCAGAAGAGCCAACACCGTGTTGCTAGAGGAGGCCGAAATGCACGCTATAATCTCACGCAGGATGGCGCGAGGTCTGGAACAGTTAAAGGAGATGAGTCTACTAAATAAAGTATGTAGTTTATGTAATACTTAACTTTAATCCATAATTGTAGAACATCGCTCTTGATGATACATAATTTGAATCTCAATATAAACTGGTAATGGCGCCTTGCTAGGTCGTAGCAAATGACGTAGCTGAAGGCTATGCTAACTATCGTCTCGGCAAATGAGAGCGTATTTGTCAGTGTAGCTTCGCTAGCGAAGTCTGCTGTACAACTGGGGTGAGTGCTAGGATCTGTCTCTAGACCTGCCGTGTGGCGGCGCTCGGTCTGCAGTCACTGTGGCGACACGCGGGTCCGACGTATACTAACGGACTGCGGCCGATTTAAAGGCTACCACCTAGCAAGTGTGGTGTCTGGTGGTGACACCACAACTTCTGCTATTCTTCTTATGGGTAGAAGTGACTCATGCTTTCTTCCAACCACTGGGCACCGTTTTTTGTTCACGGGATCTGTGATAGATTATAGCAGATTTGATCAGGCCCTGTTGCTTTGTTCAGTTTCAATGATTTCAGCTGCTTCTCAATGTCACCTACATATCTGTTTCAATTGTCTTCTCAGTATTATGGCAATTATTTTGGGTCAACATTGCTGGATTTTTTTTTGTAAAGGTATATTTGAAAAAGTTGTTAAAAATTTCTGTTTTTGTGTTCTTACTCTTAATTCCAATTCCTGTCCCATCTTGAGTGACTGAACACTATACTTTGGTGCCACTAGCAGCCTTTACACATGATCAGAATTTCTTTGGGTTTTGTGGAAGATATTTCAACAATATTCTGCTATCGTAGTCATTGAAGACTTTGCATTTTGCACTCTTGAGAACCAAATGTCTTTAATTCAATATCTCTCTATCTATAACCCAATACTTTGTTTTATAAATGTTATGCAATTGTTTGTTATTTTAGAAGTTTCTTTATAGCAGCTGTATACCATGGCGTCACCTCTTACAATATACTATTGTACTGAGTATGTTTCTATCCTGTGTGTGATACGCTATTCTTTAAACTTGATCCATAGTTTCTCTACATGCTCCTGTTCTGAGCTAAAAGTTCACTGTTTCTTGTCCAAAGCTTTCTACTTGTTTCAGTAAACCTTTGTACTTTGGTATCCATTGTTGCTATAACTACCTCAATGTCACTGTTATGTTTTGATGTGGACATCCTCAAAGATGCCAAGTCTATTTGTTGGCATTAAATCTAATACCCTTTCATCACGGCTGGTGTTCTGAACTATCTTCTGTAGGTAGTTTTCAGAGAAGGTATTTAGTATTTAGTAATGTTTCATACCAACAATTTCACACTAAACACTAATAAATCTGTAATTATCTCAATTGATTGTTGGGTGATTAAAGTCCATCTAATAATTACAGTATGATTTGAGAACTTACCTACAAGCAGACTGAGGTTTTGTCTAAAGATTTCAGTTACATCAAGAGGTGTGTCTGGACATTGACAGAAGGAGCCAATTATAATTTTATGCCTGTCTTTTATACTGCGACTTGCCAAACGAATCTCACATGCAACTTCAATGTCTGTCTCAGTGGATTTAATGTCTACTGCAACAAATACACTGCCTCCATTTCCCATTACCCTATCCTTTCAGTATACACTTAAATTTTTACCAAAAATCTCACTGCTGTCAGCTTCAGGTTTTAACCACATTTCTGTACCTAGTAGTATGTGAGTTTCACTGATTTTTAGGAATGCCTCAAATTCTGGCACTTTGTTGTGAATTCTTTCGAAGTTAACCACTAGGAATTTAATCATCTCATCTGTGGGGGGTGTTTCTGTGGATCTTACACTTACACTTCAAAGTTTTTTTAGCTATTGTTATCTACTGGACAGAGTCACCTAATGTTTAAAAAACTTGTGTGTCCCACGCACACAGTCAGCTATCTGGATAGCTGCCTTTCATATGTAGTGGACACTTAACACATTTAGTGGAAGCCTACAGTTCTCAACATATAGCACAGGTTTAGGAAACCACATTTTAGCTTATCACAGAACTTTTACAGTCCCTGGATCAAGCCTTCCATGACTCAGAACTAGGGGGCCACAATGTATTCTGGGGCAGTGCTACAGATCGTGAGCTTCGTTGAAACTCTGTGAACCAGGCTGCCTTTCTCAACCTCCTGTACAAAGTACTAGGGTGGCCCAGTTATGATCTCAGGGCCCAGATTACAGGCATCATTTGTTCCAAAATGTGCCACAATCTGCTGATGGCTGCACACTGTTCCATCAGTGGCTGCCACAATAGCCTCTTCAGCATGCTGAATGAGGCCTCCAGGCATACGCACTGAGTGCATCTGGTGTTCCATCCCATCCCTTGATGCCATTTTCCTAACAAGTGCCATTATACACCATACATTTAAACTCCCAACAATTAATAGACCCATTTTGCATCCTCTTGACACAGGGCAGAGCAGTAATGAAAGTTGCTCAGGCTTCCTGCCACATCAAGTGGTTTAAAATCCAAATGGTTTAAAATCCAAGTCACCACTTGACAATGGCCGAGGAGTAGTCGGCCGAAAGCTCGTGGATTTTAAACCACTTGACACGGCTGGAAGCCAGAGAAACCTTTATTAGTACATATTGCTGTGAAACTATGCACTCCTATAGGACGGAGCAGGTTTTCCAAAAGAAGTGAGTCTCACTGGCTCAGTTTTGGTTTCAGTGAAAGACAGCAAGTCAGACTTGTTGGTTAGGTGGACACATGTAACATCTTGAGTTCTCCCTGGTCCTTGTCTGTCCTATACAGGATGCCTAGCTCTGCCATTGACATGTCACTCACAGTGAAATTAATGAGTAGTGATGGACCTTCTATGTCCCACAGAAGAGGCAGTATCCTTCAGTAATTGAGGTACCTTTGGTATCTCTGGTACATGACTCTTGGTAGCACTCCCAACACATCCATTTGCAGCACTTTTCAATCACTTTACAGTAGTCAGGAAGATTTTAGCTGCTTAACCCTGTGATGCATAGCGCCCACTACAGTGGACAGCAGTTAATGGTCACTTCTTTGGCATTTTCAATCAGTCATGAGGCTGAAAATGCACACAGTTCACTGCAGTGGGCACTCCCTACTGGCGTTGTGTCCTGCATGCATTTGCAGCCTCATGACTGATTGAAAACGCCAGAGAATTGATCATTAAAAGTTGTCCACTGTAGTGAAATTCATGCAACACAGGGTTAAGAATAGCACACAACTCATCCCCTGTCTAAGAACAGCAAACATAGTGGAGCTGTATTGTGCCTGATGCAATATTTTACAAAACAGTAACAGACAGCTTTAATCTAAGCTTGCTGCTTCTTTTCTAATTTATGATTCTGATGTGCTACAGGTATTACCAGTAGCCTTTTAGAACTAAAGTGAGCCAAAATGAGATGTATATTGAGAGAAGAAAAACTTGGTACAAGTGTAACTGCTTCTCTGAAACGATTTGCAGGTTATTGTCACCAAGAAATTTGACAGTAGCATTAATTTACATTAAATGCAGGGAATATACACTGAAATTATAACAGAAAAATAATGTGACAGTATATGCTACTTACTTCCAGTAACTGCAATTTACAGATGCTGATTTACTATGAAATAGGTTATGCAAAACACTCATGACACAAGCTTACAATGACTACATTATACCACTCAATATATCACATTTCTGAAAAACACAGGTTGTGTCTACAAATTGGTGATACAGTACTGTACAATCATCTACATTAGTTTTGATAAAATGAGCACACTTAAAATTTATTTTAAGTTTTTGAACCAAACTTTTCAAAATGATTTTATCTAACCCATGTGACTTAACTTGGAGGCACGAGGCATACTGAAAGTTGACTCAGCTTGTATACATAAAGATAAGTAAATAATCTACAAAATGCACATATTTTGCGCTCTGCCAATTTTGCATCCCCTTTTACACTAGCCTGCCAAAGATAAACACTGCAATATCAGTATATCTCACAAAAATAACATGATATGTGGATTACAACAAACACATGTCCATTTGAAGTAGCTATCTGATTCCATTTATACTATGATTTGGAATCAATGGTTCTGACACCGCAGACTCCCCTTCACTCCTCCTTAAGTTATAGGATGATTCAGTTTACAGGCTTGAGGAAGACAAGGGCCTTAGCACTGCTAGCTAGACCATTCCGTTAATAAGAGTTCAGTGCTAATGAACAGTAGTCAAGGAACAGTGTATGTTATGTGAATGGCCATACTTGTGAGTAAATTAGGTAATTAGAATGAAAATCCTTCCACTGAATTTGTTTGGCTTTTTCCAAAACTACCGGCTGATTATAATTAAACTATTTAACACATTATAACACAGAATTAATTATTGTATGAGTACCAAACTTGGTAGCACTAATGTCCCGAGTATGGGGTGCATGATTTCCATGGATCGAATTGCCACTGTCCAGTTCCAACTATGGCCAGGTGCCATGATCAGTCATTGTGATTGATGACCAGTTGCACCACATATGGTTGATGAAATCACTGTTGCTATGGCACAGTGCTGCACACAATTCCGCATCATCAGGCATTGGGTGTGCTGTGTCAAGGCAGTTCCCATGGTCCACTGCACAGAAGGTGCTTTGAACCATTCTCAAATGGTATCCATACAAGATCCATATCACACAGCAGCTTGCACCTCAGGATGCACAATGAAGTGTTGACTTCACTCTCCACTTTCTTGAAATGATTGTAGTTGATGAGTTCTGGCTGTGGACCATCCTATGGATAGACGAAGCTCATTTTTCCCTGATGGGTGAGGTTGACACACAGAATTGCCAAGTGTGGGGATATTCACCTCCAATCACTGTGCATGAATTTCCTCTGTATGGTGAACGTGTCACCATACAGTGTGGCTTCATGGCTATGTTCATCATTGGCCCATTCTTTTTGAACAGGTTGGTGCTCAAGGACCAAAGATGTGTAGTGTGACTCACCAGTGTTACTGTGATAAGCTTCTTCAGCATTTCATATCCACTCTACAGGAGAGAAGTGTATTGAACTCAACAGTTTTCATGCAAGATGGTTCCCCACCACACGTTGCTCGTGAAGCTGACTCACTTCTCTGAAACACATTTGAAAATGATCAAGTTATCAGCTGATAATTTCAAAATACTTGGCCAGTGTGATCACCTGATCTCAATCCCTGTGATTTCTGGTTGTGGACCTACCTGGAGGACAGGGTTTACCAGGGGAACATTCACTCATATGCTGATCTGAAGTGCAGCCTATCAAGAGAGGTAACCAGCATACCAATGGACATGCTTTGTTCTGTTTTGCAGAATGAAATCCCACACTTTCAGACTCTTCTGGACTCTGATGGGTGCCATTTGGGCCCCTTTCATAGTAGTAATGGTACCGGTATGTAATGGCATGATGTACCATAGCAACACATTAAAAGTGTTTCAATTGAATTGATTCTCCATTATTTTTCTTCTCCATGTCCTTGGCATTAGTGCTACCAAATTTGCTAATCATATGATAATTATTTTCCATGTTATACTGTGTTAAATAGGGAAAGTTTAATCATAACCACCCAGTTTATATCTGTTGTGATTCTACCTTAAATCATTCTGGATGGGTATCCATAGATATTTGATGGTTTTAAATGATCCCAATAACTACTCAGTGATGACATAATCAAATTGTATTGGGTCATTTTGTAGTTTTACACACTTTGCATGACATTTTCTTATGGTGACAATCAACTGCCAGTTTTTTTACCAAGTTCTTATCATCAGAAGATCCTCTCACATCATTCCATCATTTTACAATTATTCAGTCTCCATGTATACAGCCTTGGTGTTAATATAACATTAATATAACAGTCAGACTCCCCTGATATAAACTACATGCTGTCATTTCTCATTCTGTCAATTTATCGAGAATAATAGATTGAAGTATGTTTGCCAATAAATCTTCATTGCAACCACAAACCTTTGTTTGCATGCTCTCATGAGTCTCTATGACCTAAATTACAGTTTTGCTTAATACTTATGTAGTAGAATTGCATAAAATTGTTGTCTGCACACACATTAATTAATTACTTTCAGTATTAAGAAAATAGATAAAGTTATTTTATGCCAACATAACTTATGCAGTCCATTTAATATTAATTGCATCACACCAAAAGAAAGGAAAATGCTATAGTACAACACAATACATTGGTAGTCATAGAAAATATTCTGATTAAAAAAAGTGGGAAGGCTGCCCTGCCGAATTTGTCTGAAATTAATTTCTGACACTTGCACAAAATTGGTGTGCCAGGAAAGTTTACAAACACAGTGATTGGTAGAGGATGCCAAGATTTGTTGTTGTTAAAATGTTATTCTCAGAATGGTGATCAAATACTCTGTCGTAAGCAGCCTTCTAAAAACTTTTTAGAGACCATGAAAAGGAAGGAGATAAACCTGTAACTAGAGCTCAGTCGCTCATCTCCACTTTTATAAAGCAGACTACCTAGTCAGCCAATATTTTAGTACTTGGTTAAAGTAACACCATAATCAGAAAAGTAATTAATTTTCAGCAAGTTCATGAATTTTGTAATCTCTTTGGCGACAGTAATGTCTGGCAATGGAAAGACTGTCTAAAGGTGCGTTTACACCAGTGCACCTTGTGGCTAGTCACTGTGCAGCTATAGCTTGTCCCACATGGCAGTAGAGGCACAGTTGTGATTGGAATCACTCACATGCACATATTAAAGAAGAGACATGCAACCTTCGCATATGCCTCTACTCGCATGTGGGGGAAGCGCAGTTGCATGGCAAGTTACAAGGCACACAGTTGTAAATGCACCTTAAGTAAGTCTGACATGTGGAACCTACTTCCAATGGTCCATTTTTTGTATGTGTGCTTCCAGACAGTTGAACATGATGTGCCTTACCAAGTTCATGTGTTTCATTCCTGATAATGCTGAAACTTGCTTTTCTTTGTGCTTAAAATTTGAATTTACTGTGTATAGCGTATAGCTTTAGCTAGAGGTCTGCACAGGTACAGATATTCATGGATATCCACAATAATATTCACTTAGAAAATGGAAACCTTAATGGAAACAGATATCTAAAATCATTAACTAATTAATTAATTCACACATTGTGTTTCATAGAACCTATCAAAAAGGAGAAACTTCAGAAATGTGGAACAAGGCAAGATATACATTGACATGAGACAAAGACATCATAGAAATTTAATCTGTATACTATAGTAACTGTAAAGTATCACTGTACTGCATTAGTGCTGGTCATACATTTGCGTCAAATTTTAAGTGAGTACACTAGTAAGAAAGCTGCTACTTTGAAAAAAGCTGTTTATCAATCAGTAACTTAATATTTATTTATTAAAATGGTATTTCTCAAATATATTTTTTTACATCTATAAATATTGTTCACAGTATTTTATTTCTTGTCATACAGCTTTATAACAAACATCAATACATGCCATATACCTAACAGACCTTTTCAATATGTTTTTAATTTTATTTTGAATTTCTTACTTTATGTCAGACAGGAGTCTGTTGAATACCTTCCACTAGAGTACATAATTCCACTCTGAACCCTAGACAAGGAGCCAAAGTCAACATGAAAATTATTCTTGAGCCTCGCATTGTAACAGTGTGTATTACGGTTCAGCTGAAACTGTTTTTTATTATTAGCAGTAAAAACCATTAAGGTGTTTATGTATCTGAGAGTGAATGTAAGAATTCTAAGAATTTTATGGTCCTTAAAATGGGCTTCTGCGAAATGTTCAGTTATCTACTTTTCACAATATTCTTACTACGCCCTTTGGCTGAACAAAGACTTTTGGTGTTTAGGTACACTATCCTGGAAGGTGATTCCACAAGTTAACAGGGAGTGAGAAAATGCAAAATAAGCCAACACTCTTGCCTTTAGGTTAACAAAATGAGAGATGCTGCTAAGGGTATAACATGCTGAACTTAGCTTCCTGGTTAGTTTATCCATATTTTGAGTCAATTTTAACTTATTATCCATCTGCACTTGAAGGAATTTTGCACACTCTGCTTCATTCAGTGTATGGCCATTGGTGTGTGTCTGGTGGTAGGAGGTCAGTATTGTCATTGTGAAATTGCATAATACGAATCTTTGTGAGATTAAGCTGTGAACAGCTTGTAGACTTGTTCAGATCTCATCTGAGCTATGTCCACTAGGACTTAAATTACTGATGATTTGCTCTATATTTTTGCAATACAAGCAATCAGTACTAACTATTATTATTATTGTTGTTGTTGTTGTTGTTGTTGTTGTTGTTGTTGTTGTTGTTTAAAGCATTATTATTACCCCTCTGGGACAGGGTTCCATTATGCAGGGTGATTCCGTGTGTTACAAATTTTCAGCGATGGTGGAGAAGGGTAAATGTATCAATTTGAGATAAGGGACCCTAGTCCAAAAATGATGAAGTTGAAAGTTATAAGCAAAAATCATTGTGATACCTCTGACAGTGGAATACCTGTAGCAGTGCTTTTCTTGCTGACTGTCAACAACTTTCAAAGTTGTTAGTGTGGATCAAAATAAATAAATAAAATGTCTAGTACATACCAGCTCTAAAATGCATACCTTAAGAGATACGGACATTTGTTCATCTTAATGACCGTAAAACATGTCAGTTCTACTACAAGCTCTCCGATTTCTATATTTCTGGATTATGTGGTATGGACCAAAACAAGAAAAAATGCTCAATAAATATGGGCACTCGTGCAGTAGAAGAGATGTGTTTCACAGTAGTGTAGATGAACAGTTGCTCATAGCTATTAAGGTGTGCACTTTAGGGCCCATAATTATTGGACATTTTTTCTTGTTTTGGCTTCTTCAAAAGGGCACAGTTGCTTTCCTTCTCCACTCCTCCCTAATCTGAGCTTTTGCTCCATCTCTAATGACCTCATTGTCAACAGGACATTAAACACTACTCTCCTCCTTGTTTTGGTGCATACTGCCAACTACCCAACAATCTTAGGAACAACCATACCAGTACAAGTATTCTGGCGGCAGATATATCAGAATGATTTTTGTTATAATGTTCAACTCGGTTGTTTCCTGACAAGGGTCCCTTACCTCAAATTAATACATTTACCCATCTCCGTTACCCCTGAAAGTTTGTAACGTCACCATACAGTCACCCTATATAGATTTGAATGTGCAGTCTCCTGGAAACACTAGGTGCATTGTTGATATTAGCAAGTGCTAAAGATGGTGATATGGCACTCTTCCTCAGTATCTGCATAGTTACAAGCATATCCTGTCCTGCAGTCTGGGTCATACCTGTTTTATTTGTATTCATATGTCAGTTACGTAAGTACTGAAAACTGCCACAAGACATGGTAAAATGGGAAGTTCCATCATGCATGTAGGTAGTGATTTGTAGAGTGTATGTGCAGTAGAAAGTGACAACACATAAGTGCTGACAAAGTCTCCATTAGTGAGTATCTGAAATTACAGATACAGCTGGCATTTCTCTGTTTATTACGGAACTGTCAACTAATATGAATGAGGCCCATCACCTCCTATATTTTACCTACAATGACTCAGTTTTTCATTAACTGTTCCTTAACATAGATTGCAGCTGAGTCATCATATATCATTCAACATAACTGAGTTTCAGTAAAAAATCAGTGAATAATTTAAGATTTCGCTTAAATGCATTTAAAAGTTCACAGTGCAACACTTTTGGCATTGAGAAGTAATTTAACATTGTGACCAATTAATGAACATTTGATAAATGAACTACATCATTAATGTTTAGCAATATCCAAGTGTGATAGTAACTGTAACTCGACTTTGACTTCCCAATTCTAAGCAAATATTTTACAGAAATTTTAAGAAAATAATTTTCTGTAATAATGACAGAAAGTTGTAAATTAAGAATTACTTCTTAAGTAATAGAACCCAGTACGTTGTCCTCGGTGGTGAGTGTTCATTGGAGGTGAGGGTATCATCTGGAGTGCTCCAGGGAAATGTGGTAGGTCCGCTGTCATTTTCTATCTACATAAATGATCTTTTGGATAGCGTGGATAGCAATGTGCGGCTGTTTGCTGATGATGATGTGGTGTATGGGAAGGTGTCATCGTTGAGTGACTGTAGGAGGATACAAGATGGCTTGGACAGGATTTGTGAGTGGTGTAAAGAATGGCAGCTAACTCTAAATATAGATAAATGTAAATTAATGCAGATGAATAGGAAAAAGATTCCTGTAATGTTTGAATACTCCATTAGCAGTGTAGCGCTTGACACAGTCATGTCGATTAAATATTTGGGCGTAACATTGCAGAGCGATATGAAGTGGGACAAGCATGTAATGGCAGTTGTGGGGAAGGCGGATAGTCGTCTTCAGTTCATTGGTAGAATTTTGGGAAGATGTGGTTCATCTGTAAAGGAGACCGCTTATAAAACACTAATACGACCTATTCTTGAGTACTGCTCAAGCATTTGGCATCCCTATCAGGTCGAATTGAGAGAGCACATAGAAGCAATTCAGAGGCGACCTGCTAGATTTCTTACTGGTAGGTTTGATCATCACACGAGTGTTATGGAAATGCTTCAGGAACTCGGGTGGGAGTCTCCGGAGGAAAGGAGGCATTCTTTTCATGAATCGCTACTGAGGAAATTTAGAGAACCAGCATTTGAGGCTGACTGCTGTACAATTTTACTGCCTCCAACTTACATTTCGCGGAAAGACCACGAAGATAAGATAAGAGACATTAGGGCTCGTACAGAGGCATGTATGTAGATGTAGATGTAGATGTAGATGTGATCTTGTGTTAAAATGTGGTCATGATCAGCCTCTATATTCCTCAAAAGCATCCTGTACTTGAGGAATGAGTGTTGGGCAGCAGATGCAAAAATTTTGCACCAATGTTCTAGTGAAGAACCTAGTGGAGATGGTTAGTTGTTGCCTTCCTTCAACCTGTAACATTTGATGCACATTTCTGTTTCAGAAACACTAAACATCAAAAAACACACTTTCTGATAATACCGAAAGTAAGTATTACATTTGTCACACACACTTTTCTTACAACCTTCCTATTTTAGCCCTATTGCCAAGTACATTGAATTATGGTTAGTTCCTTTCTTACCTTTCAAAAACTGTTTGTGACCTAGGCATTTGTGATGATTACTGTTTATTCTCTGGCCATTGCGTGCTGCTTGCTGTGTTGCTTCTTTTCTTTTTTAGTCATTCTTTCCTCAGAAGATAACTATGGATTCAAAAAGTTCTTTCATGTGTGTCACCAACTACAAGATGCCTACTCCTTCTTTTTGTATCTATCATGGCAAAGTTTCTCTCTAAAACCAGCTGTGTTAGTATAACCATGGCAATTATACCAATGGTTGTGTTGCACAGCTTAGAATGGGCATCATACTCTCAAGGAATCTTAAGGAACATGCACCTGAAGACTAAAAACTGGACCATCTGCCCACAGGTACACGCTCCATCAAAATCATTACACTTGCCATTCAAAATCTTCATACTCAGTTAGTTCTAATATATATTAAAACGGTTCAAAAGGAGACCTGACTTCATAGAACTGAAAGGTTTATTGCCTGTAGTACAAGGAATGGTACACGGTCCTAACATCTCTATGCACACATACTGACGTTCACTCTTATTTCAGCTTCTTATTACTTTCCTGAGGTAACCATTGCTTTTAGAGATCTTTGTTACTGATTCATTACTAATATTTATGAGTTCTGAATCCTGTCCATAAACACTGCAGCATTTAACAGAGTTATCAAACTTCTCATGGCACATGGGTACGTATCATCTAACCACGTCTGTCATCCAGCTGTGGCTTCCCACTACTCATTGCCTTCCACACTACCAATAATGGTTGGAACCAAACTGAGCTTCTCAAAGACTGGGTTTCCCCTGGCAGCAGTGGTGTTGCGCTAGGCCACTATGCGTAAGGTACAGATATTGATACTAAAAAAAAAAAAAAAAAAAAAAAAAAAAAAAAAAAAAAAAACTATATCTGTAACTGCATGTGTTGTAAGAATTTTTGTAGGAAAGAATTGAATTTCTCATTTAAATGAGTGCCATTTGTATACTTTTTCACATTATTCATCTGGTAATCTCTCTGAATAGTGTGACTGAGGAAGCATTTATGATTCTGTGCAGTTGTATATTTCAATTCTTCATTAAACCTGATTATGGGGATACTTTATTCTGTCATTTGGCCATCTTACTCAGATAAATCATCAATTGTAGAACTTGCATCTTTCTCAAGAAGGATAGTCTGTTTCAGAAATAAGTTATCCATCACTGTTTCACTGTTTTATATTCTCACTGGGAGTTTAACTAGTGTGTTACACCAAAACTGGACATCAGTAACTGTAACTGCCCTAAATTAGTGTTATCAGAGATGAAATCAGTTCTGAAAGCTCCGCATCAAATTACGTCAGTCATTTCTGGCTGATTTCTCAATCACCTAGATCTTTGTCTTCATTGTTGTGTGATACTATGACTTTCCTTCCCCATGTTTAAAATTTTCATTCTCTCCAACATACTGGTATCTGGTTTATACCTAGATGAAGATATATCTGACTTTAATTACTATGCTTACTAACTTTTTATTTATGTGACTGTCAGTCTACTAAAGCATAATTCAGTTTCAGCAGCCAAAGTGACTTAAATATTTTTAATGATGTATCATAAGTTGTTATGTTATTTGTATGTTCTTCTTCTAATAATGTATTGGCAATATGAATCACTACATGAGGTTGTGTTTTAATTGAGATTGTCTGTCTTTGCAGTGTGTCAGAGATGCTGAATGCTGCAATGGTTGCTGTCTGGAAGGAAAATGTGTCAAATGTGAGTAATTTCTCATTGGGCTATTGATTTTGAATTAGATATGTAGTGTGTCAATAATAACTCAAATTTCTAGAACATTTTCCACATTTGTGGATCAGAATTGACTAACAACTAACAGAATTAGGAATTGGAGTAAATCCTTTTCCAACTGTTTTCACTGGATTCCCTTACCAGTTTTAGAAATTTATATTTTATTTTCAAATGCACATAAATAATGAAAGTGTGGTCCAATATACAATGTATAACAGCATCATAAACATATGATTAGAAAAATATGCAATTAGATCTGTAATTAGCATTTTCCAAAGTTGACACATAAGTGTGTCTGTAGTCACAGAAAATGCTGATTGTAGGGAAGTGTATAATTTTGTAAGCATGCATCCACAATGTTGTTATTTCTTCTTCTTTGTCTTCTTCATCTTCATCTTCATCTTCTTTCTTTGTTTTGGCCAACCAGAAACCATGTTAATTCTACTGTCTCTTTTTCTGAGCTTTAACTGTTGTTCAATGCTCCCACATTCATTTCTGGTGTTACTCTTTTCTCTCTCAGGTCCCTGCCTTTAGTGTCTTCAGCTTTGACTTTTCCTGTTTACTTATCATTATTCGTCCAAGGGTCATCTCACAAGAAATAGTCTTAGTAATGCAATGCAAATCAGTAGCGTAAAGTATACAACACGCAGAATACATAACGTGCTTTATGAGGACAGGATGATTCGTTGGCTGTGGAAACTTTTGTGTGTTCGTAATTTCTGCTTAAGTAGATCATGCTCCTGGATATCTGTAGGAGAAACTTGTAGTTTGTATTCATCTCTCCCAACATCTGTGAACTACGCTTCTTTCATTTTCTTATCTGGAAAGTACATTAATATCCTTTTAGGTAACCTTTCTGGTTTCATTTTTCCCACATGGCCAAAAAAGGCAATACTTCTTTTCAAAATCATGTTACTTACCTTCTCCATGTGGTTATGATGCCTTCTGTACTCATAGGTTTCTTTCAAGGAACTAGACATTTTTCTCATAGTCTTTCTTACTCATTGTTTGTTTGACAACACAGTTACTACTTACGGGTGTTTGAAAATCATATGTAATATTCTGAAACCACTTATCCAATAAACTGAAAACTACTGAGGGTGACAGTTGGAAGAAGAATTACTCCTGTTGCTAGTAACATCTATTGTATAATCATGTCAAAGAATCTTACTGAAAATAAATATCTTGAATAGGTATTTCCTGTGTCTTGAAAATTGTGCTCACTTAACTGTTGCAATAACAAATTCAGATTGTAGAACATACCTAACAGAAAGGAAAAATATAGTTTAAAGAAACTCTGAAAAATAGGTACAATAAATTACATAAATGACTGGATGAAACTTGTAGTTATTTATGCACATAGCATTCTTTGTCTGTCCTGGATATTTTGTACTTGGAAAACAAATAATAATAATAATAATAATAATAATAATAATAATAATAATAATAATAATAATTTCAGAAAGAAACTGGAACTTTATGATAGTGAAAGAACTTCTGTTTACCAACAATTACAAATTAATGTATTTGAACAAAAGATGGTATGAGGTTTAGTTTTTAGAAATACAGTTAATTTATTTGGTAGAAGAGAAAGAAAAGTTGGAAGGTAGAGAAGAATTACTTAATTATTAGTTTGATCAACAACACTTTCATAGAATAGTTAGGGAATTCTGAATGACGTATGTATATACAGGGTAGTACATTAGGTGAAAACAGGACACAGTTAGTGTTACACTTTTTGTTTTTGTTTTGACTATCAGAGGATCATATTCATTGGGGTCAGCTTGATTTCTCCTGGTCTTTTTTCCAAGTCAGGATACAGAATATGGTATATGGCATATGTGAACATGTCAAAAATATTACAGCGAATGAAAAACAGTTAACAAGTGAGAGATAAAATGATATTGTGAAAGATTTACACAGATTGTATCTTACCTTGGTCATTTCACATAACTGTAAGAATTATAACTGGTAATAGAGTACACATACAAAAGGTAGAACTATAATTTCAACTCTCTCTCTCTCTCTCTCTCTCTCTCTCTCTCTCTCTCTCTACCCCCCTCCCCCTCTCCCCCAACCCCCTTTCTCCCCCCCCCCTCCCCTATTATTCTAAAAGTACCTCAGCATAATGCCGCCTTACTCTTGATTCCAGTACCATTTCCTCTATTCCTTTCTCTATGGATTTCATCGATTTCATCTAACATATGTAATCAACAGTGGACCTTGCAGTTCACTTTTTCAGTTACAATCTCAAAGTGTATACGCCCTATTTTCTTTCTTCCTGATGACTATAAGCCAGATCTGGAACCAATGAAAGGCCTGTACTATGTGTACCACAGTCATCTCATTTAAATTTTGCTATTGACTGATTATAGTTGTTTATTGTAGGTTTGATATTGATTTACTTTTGTAATTATTAGATGAAAGATAATATAGTGAAACCATATGGTGGAAAACTGTCTATGGTCAGCTTCTGTGTGTACTTGAAACTCTTGAGAGAACAAAATGTATTGATTTGATTTATTGATCCATTTCATCTACAGCTGCACAATGTGCAAGCGATATTTGGATTTTTTTGCTAATATTAACAGTTTTACATATAATATACCTTTGTACATAATAACACACATTAATATATCAATTAATGATGAATACTTAAATGAATGTTGTTACGCTATATACGGAGAGATAAAATACAAATGTTCTTCTGAATTAGACTACAGTGGGTAAACACACAAAAATTTAGTTTTGTAGGTATTCATTTACTGTGTAAAAGCAGTGATCAACCAAGTACGACTTCAGTTTAGATTTGAAGTGACCAATGTTTTGTATGTGTTTTAATGGTATCTGGTAAGGCATTGTACAGTTTGATACTAGGATGGATAAGGCTGTTTTGAAATAACTTTGTGTTGGCGCTTTGAACGTGTACATCTAATTTTTGTCTCGTATCGTAGCTGTGTATTGTGTGATTCTGAGTGGTGAGTGGTCTTTTTGTATGTAAGTTTTGCTTTAAATACATTACTAAAAATAAGATGTAGTGACATATTAAGTAATGGTTATTTAAACTGATATGTGGAAGTTTGTTCCGGTCCAAGTTTTATTTATTTTATTTATTTATTTATTGTTCTGTGGGACCAAATTAAGGAGATGTCTCCATGGTCATGGAATGAGTCAATACATGAAATTATAACACGATATTAGAAACAGATAAAATGAAATATATATAAAAAAAAAAAACATATTCAGGTGACAAGTCGTAAGTTTAACTGAAGAAAATCAACAGTGTAACACTGGAATTTGCTTAATTTTTTAGCTCTTCCAGGAGCTCCTTGACAGAATAGAAGGAGTGAGCCATGAGTAAACTCTTCAGTTTAGACTTAAAAGAGTTTGGGCTACTGCTAAGATTTTTGAGTTCTTGTGGTAGCTTATTGAAAATTGATGCAGCAGAATACTGCACTCCTTTTTGCACAAGAGTCAAGGAAGTGCATTCTACATGCAGATTTGATTTCTGCCTAGTATTAACTGAGTGAAAGCTGCTAACTCTTGGGAATAGGCTAATATTGCTAACAACAAATGACATTAAAGAAAATATATACTGTGAGGGCAATGTCAGAATTCACTCTTTGGTGTGACGTCATAAGCGAGTGACTGCGTGTGAGATCGCTCTCTAAGTTTTCATATATTTTTAGGTTTCAGATACTTATTTTAACGGTTTTTGTGATAATATTTACTATATAAGTGACGTATTAGTGGTTTCTTCATTCACCTCTGCCTTTCTTGTGTTGTGACCTGATATTTGTGACTGTTTCGTATCGAGCAACTTAACCTCTTGCCTGTGTTTACATTCTGCTCTGACCAGTTGCAGCTGTAGCGGCGCATCGAAAGCTAAGTACTAATTAATTGTTTGTGTATAGTGGTTTGTTTAGGAACTTTAGTAGTCTTCAACCGGTATTCTTGGTGTTTTCTGGTGAAATAATTTCAGAAGAACCTTTTGGGAACTGTTTACAGCTTCGTTACTGTGTCATTAGACGTTTGATTCTCTTTCTGTATTAGTCTTTTGCTATATTCAAATTTGTTGTTTATTAATACTGTTAATAATAGCAGTTACTTCCCTTGTAGAGTAAGTTTGTGATTATTGTAGTCAGGTTTTTAACATCTTCTTATTGTAGTAGCGGAACTTAGAAAAAGTAAAATTTTACCATGAGTGAGAAGTGTGGGCTTTGCGTAGGTTCGTGAGTAGTGGATTGCGGTGTGAGACTTGTTCGAAGTATTTTCACTGGGGGGAATGCAGTGGGGAAGCCAGTGGGCATTCTGGTGAGATCCTCTCCTGGAACTGCAGGTTATGTAGCAAGAGTAAGTTGATAGAGGAGCAGGAGCGTAAGATCTGTGCCCTTCAGGTGCAGTTGAAAAATGCACATGAGGAGCTAGATAGGATGAGGAGGGAGAAGGGGGTTGGGGAATGGGAGCTGGCTGTTGGCAAGAGATCTGCTAGGAGAAGAAGATCTTCAGATAGTTTTACTATTGGTGTTTACAATAGATATGACCAACTGTCAGAGTCTAGTGGAGAGGAATCTCTAGTAGCTGTAGATGTAGGAAGTATGCAGCAGACCTCAGTAGTTACTGTGCCTAGAACAGTTGCAAAGTCGAAGAGGAAGAAGAAGGTTCTGCTGTTCGGTAGTTCTCATGGCAGAGGTGTAGGCCAGCAGTTGCAGGAAGTGTTGGGGAGTGAGTACCAGGTCACCAGCATTGTGAAGCCTAATGCAGGGTTGGCTCAGGTGACTGTTAACATAGGGGGGTTATGTAGGGATTTTACTAAAGAGGATCAGGTAGTGATTGTGGGTGGGGCTGGTAATAGTATTGATAGGGATGGGGAGTATAACATAGATGGTGACATGGGAAAGATAGCCACTCAGACTGGCAACACGAATGTGCATTTCGTGGAACTGTTTCACGTCACGATCGGCCTCATCTTAATACAGCCATCAGGTGTAATAACATGAGACTTGGGGGTGCGCTGATGACAGAAAGCAAAGGTCACATTTCAGTGGTGTCGGTGGAGTCTATCAGCAGGACGGGTTTCACTAGACACGGCCTGCACCTCAACAGGGTTGGGAAGGGGAGGTTGGCAAAGCTTATAGGTGACAGCATAGGTGGGGTTGGTGGGATCACTCATGGGAAAATTCCTGCAGTAGTTGGTGTTAGAGCTGCACCTTTTTTAGATTGAAATCAGCTGATAGGTATTCCTGCTTAAGGGAAGTCTCTCTAACAAGGGAATCACTGTTGACAAAGCTTAGCCATCCGAGTAATGAGGGAATTAGTATATTTCATCAAAATATACAAGGTATTAGAGATAAAGTTAGTGAACTGCTTATAGATGTTGACTCTGAAATTATTGATATATCTGAACACTTCTTAAATAAGGAGATAATTCAGAGGCTTCCTTTAGCAGGATACAGGTTGGCTGGCTGCTTTTCGAGGAGCTCTTTGCGGTGTGGGGGAGTAGCCATGTATGTGAAAAACAGCATTGCATTTGCATTTGAGTCAATTGATGTTTCAAAGTACTGCACTGTAAAGGTGTTTGAATGTTATGCAGGTGTGGTTAAATTTAACGGAGCTAAACTTGTAACTGTTGTTATTTATAGATCCCCAGACTCTGATTTCACAACATTTTTGCTAATGTTAGAGGAGGTTCTTGGTTCACTTTATAGGAAATACAAAAAGTTAGTTATATGTGGTGACGTCAATATTAATTGTATAAGTGATTGTGCAAGGAAGAGGATGCTGGTAGACCTCTTTAATTCATATAATCTTATGCAAACCATATTCTTTTCAACGAGAGTGCAAGGGAACAGTAGAACAACCATAGACAACATTTTTGTTCATTTCTCATTACTAGAAGGGCATTCTGTTAGCAAAAAGGTGAATGGCCTTTCAGATCATGATGCGCAAATTTTAACTTTAAAAGATTTTTATGCTGCAACATGTGTTAAATATAGTCATCAGCTGTTCAGGAAAGCTGATCCAGTTGCTGTAGAGACCTTTGTAAACCTTATAAAGGAACAAGAGTGGCAAGATGTTTATAGTGCTGATACAGTAGACGATAAATATAATGCTTTTCTCAAGACTTTTCTCATGCTATTTGAAAGTTGCTTTCCGTTAGAACGTTTAAAACAGGGTACTAGCACAAACAGGCAGCCTGGGTGGCTGACTAGAGAGATAAGAATATCCTGTAGAACAAAGTGGCAATTATATTAAAACGTTAGAAACAGTCAAAATCTAAATGCAGCAGCCCATTACAAACAGTATTGTAAGGTGCTTAAAGATGTTATTAGGAAGGCAAAAAGTATGTGGTATGCAGATAGAATAGCTAAGTCTCAGGATAAAATTAAAGCCATATGGTCAGTCGTAAAGGAAGTTGCTGGTCTGCAGAGACAGGTCGAGGATATAGAATCAGTGCGTAGTGGGAATGTCCGTGTTACTGATAAGTCGCATATATGTACAGTATTTAATAATCACTTTCTGAATATAGCAGGTGAACTAAATAGAAACCTAGTCCCAACAGGGAGTCAAAAAGTGTTCCGAGACTGTTACCTGAAATGCTCCTCCATGATACTGACAAGAGGGAGATTGAGTTAATAATTAAATCACTAAAGACCAAGAACTTTCATGGATATGACGGGGTATCTAGCAGAATACTGAAGTATTGTTCTATGTATGTTAGCCCAGTTCTCAGCCATATCAGTAACTTTTCCTTTAGGAGTGGTCGGTTTCCTGACCAATTAAAGCACTCGGTAGTGAAGCCACTTTATAAAAAGGGAGACATTGATAATGTTGACAATTTTAGACCTATTTCTATGCCATCAGTGTTCGCAAAAGTTATCGAGAAGGTTGTATATACAAGGTTACTGGAGCATTTAAATTCACATAATTTGCTGTCAAATGTTCAGTTTGGTTTTAGAAATGGTTTAACAACTGAAAATGCTATATTCTTTTTTTTCTCTGTGAGGTTTTGGACGGATTAAATAAAAGGTTGCGAACGCTAGGTTAACGAAGGCTTTTGACTGTGTAGACCACAAAATATTACTGCAGAAGTTGGACCATTATGGAGTAAGGGGAGTAGCTTACAATTGGTTCGCCTCTTACTTTAAGAACAGAAAGCAGAGGGTAATTCTCTGCAATATTGAGAGTGGTAGTGATGTTCAGTCCCAATTGGGCACTGTTAAGTGGGGTGTTCCCCAAGGGTCGGTGCTGGGGCCACTGCTGTTTCTTATTTATATAAATGATATGCCTTCTAGTATTACAGGTGATTCAAAAATATTTCTGTTTGCTGATGACACCAGCTTGATAGTGAAGGATCTCGTGTGTAATATTGAAACAGTAACAAATAATGTAGTTCATGAAATAAGTTCATGGCTTGTGGAAAATAATTTGATGCTAAATCACAGTAAGACTCAGTTTTTACAGTTTCTAACTCACAATTCAACAAGAACCAATATTTTGATCAGACAGAATGGGCATATTATAAGCGAGACGGAACAGTTCAAATTCCTAGGCGTTCGGATAGATAGTAAGCTGTTGTGGGAAGCCCATGTCCAGGATCTTGTTCAGAAGCTAAATGCTGCTTTATTTACCATTAGAACAGTATCTGAAATAAGTGACACTTCAACACGAAAAGTAGTCTACTTCGCATATTTTCATACGCCTATGTCGTATGGTATTATTTTTTGGGGTAATTCTTCTGATTCAAAAAGGGTATTTTTGGCTCAAAAACGGGCTGTTCGAGCTATATGTGGTGTAAGTATGAGATCCTCTTGTCGACCCCTATTCAAAAATCTGGGAATTCTGACATTGCCCTCACAGTATATATTTTCTTTAATGTCGTTTGTTGTTAGCAATATTAACCTATTCCCAAGAGTTAGCAGCTTTCACTCAGTTAATACTAGGCAGAAATCAAATCTGCATGTAGAATGCACTTCCTTGACTCTTGTGCAGAAAGGAGTGCAGTATTCTGCTGCATCCATTTTCAATAAGCTACCACAAGAACTCAAAAATCTTAGCAGTAGCCCAAACTCTTTTAAGTCTAAACTGAAGAGTTTCCTCATGGCTCACTCCTTCTATTCTGTCGAGGAGCTCCTGGAAGAGCTAAAAAATTAAGCAAATTCCAGTGTTACCTTGTTGATTTTCTTCATTTAAACTTACGACTTGTCACCTGAATATGTTTTTTTTTTAATATTTCATTTTATCTGTTTCTAACATCGTGTTATAATTTCATGTATTGACTCGTTCCATGACCATGGAGACTTCTCCTTAATTTGGTCCCATGGAACAATAAATAAATAAATAAAATAAATAAAACTTTGACCGGAAATAACTTCCACATATCAGTTTAAATAACCATTACTTAATATGTCACTACATCTTATTTTTAGTAATGTATTTAAAGCAAAACTTAAGTACAAGAAGACCACTCATCACTCATTGTGGGGTAAGAGGCACATAATGTGCTAATTTTGCAATTTGATTTCTTCTGATTTTTTCTAACATTTTACATGTATATGATCATGCCAGAAATGAAAAAAATATATGTGCATCAATGTGCCTAAATTTGCTAATCTGAAAAAAATTCAAAATCAAGAGTTCTAATACCTAAGCAAAGAGACTGCTCTGTTAAAATTTTTACACCAACCAGTATACCTTCCACTACCATAAGAATGTGCATACATTTGTCAGATAAAAAGTGTGATATGTCTGATTTATTAATTCCAGACTCTCCTAAATTGCAATATTACATGTAAATTTTGCAGAAGTCCAGTAATCATGTGTAGACAGAGACATGGCTGTTACTGAAACTGAGTCAGATACGTGCTGTTACTTGCAGATTATATATATATATATATATATATATATATATATATATATATATATATATATATATACCTAAAAACAAAGATGATGTGACTTACCAAATTAAAGTGTTGGCAGGTCGACAGACACACAAACGAACACAAACATACACACAAAATTCAAGCTTTCGCAACAAACTGTTGCCTCATCAGAAAATAGGGAAGGAGAGGGAAAGACGAAAGGATGTGGGTTTTAAGGGAGAGGGTAAGGAGTCATTCCAGTCCCGGGAGCGGAAAGACTTACCTTAGGGGGAAAAAAGGACGGGTATACACTCGCACACACACACACATATCCATCCACACATATACAGACACAAGCAGACATATTTAAAGACAAAGAGTTTGGGCTGCTTATATATGTCTGCTTGTGTCTGTATATGTGTGGATGAATTTGTGTGTGTGTGTGCGCGAGTGTATACCCGTCCTTTTTTCCCCCTAAGGTAAGTCTTTCCGCTCCCGGGACTGGAATGACTCCTTACCCTCTCCCTTAAAACCCACACCCTTTCGTCTTTCCCTCTCCTTCCCTCTTTTCTGATGAGGCAACAGTTTGTTGCGAAAGCTTGAATTTTGTGTGTATGTTTGTGTTCGTTTGTGTGTCTGTCGACCTGCCAGCACTTTCATTTGGTAAGTCACATCATCTATATATATATATAAAGTCTTTAGATGTATACTACAGGAAAAAACTGAGCATAATCAACAAATGTGAGCATATTTCATGAACAAAAGTTCATTAATTCACACATCATGTTTCATAAATCCTATAATGAATTAGAGTCTTTATGGACATGTAATAAGTGACATCATTATATTTTCAATGGCAGAAGCAGCCACTGCAAGCTACTTCTGTCAGTTTTTGAACTCATAATTGGAACATCAAAAATCTTGTATCATAATGTAATAAAAACAATCAGTAAGATAGCAAATCTGCTTGTGTTTAGTGTATGGTAACCAGTTTCAATCATACAAAGACCATCTTCTGACCAGTAATGTCTCCATTGGTGATGTCTAGAGTCAAGGTGCAGAGCTATTGTAAATGCAAGAAGCACCTGTCATCAATGCAGTACTTCTTGCTCTTACAGCGGCTCTATGCATTGACTTCATGCATCCCTAGTGGAGTCATTACCAGTCTGAAAATGGTCTCTGTATGACTGAAATCAATTAGCCGTACCATAAAAATAAACAGCATTTGTGATCTGGACTGATTGTTTTTGTTGCTTCTGCATCAATATGGATAGAGCTAATCTGCTTTAATTGGTAATTATAGCAAATATTTTAAGAGTACTTTGCTGATAAGTGTAATGTAGCTACTTTGGGGAAAAAAGCCATTGCTCTTCCTCTTGCACTTTCTGCCTGTTGTTTTGATGTAATACCATGTAGCAAGTGTTTATATGGCTTTACACAGAATGCTACCAGTTATTTAAATACTAATTTACATCCTTGAATTCAAATATTCTAAAGAGTTATATCAGTTTGCTAACAGAACAGGCTGAAGCTTGCTCAAAGGATAGTTGGCATGCAGTAATTGCCATGGAGTAGTATAAAAAAATCCTGTTTGTTATTATGATAATATGAAAAGGATAGTTGCTACTCACTATAACAGAGACGCTGAGTTGCAGATGGGCACAACAAAAAAACTGTCAGAAAATGCACTTTCAGCCAAGGCCTTCTTCAGAGATAGAACATACACACACTAATGCAAATATAACTCACACACACATGACCACAGTCTCTGGCTGCTGAGGCCACACTCTATTTATTGTCATTATTATTTATTGATTTGACAATACTTACTACATTTTACTAGAACCTATAATTATAATGCATCTTTTAATTATTTTTCTCGCAGAGTTCTATATTCTCCATAATTCTTCTGGAATATTCATCTCCCTCATAAATGACTGACTTCTCAGTACAGAAGTATTGGTTTGTCACTGCTTTTTTTCTTCTTCTGTGTGGTATCTTGCCCACTGCACACTTCAGAACCTTCTGTCTTTTTTTTTTTTTTTTTTTTTCACCTTTTTTACATGCTGAAATCATAGTTGTTTCAGTTGCTTAAACTCAGTAAATGATTTTTGAACATTAATTCTGTCTCTGATTACTTAATTTTTTCTCAGCATCTTTTCTGAACTTCTTCAGAAATCTACCTCTGCAGCTAGTAACTTCGAATGTTGCCCATATTTCTGAAACAGTCTAATAATGCTCCTATTTATTGTTTAAAATATTCTTGTTTTGGTGTTATTTCTTAGGTGTTTATATTGAAGAATCCCATTTAATAAAGTTCAGGAAGAAAGAAAGAAAAACTTTGAAGTTTGCTGATGGTGTTGTAGTTCGATCAGAGAGTGCAAAGGAGTTCAAAGAGCAGTTTAATGAAATGGATATTGTTTTTTAAAGAGATTATAAGATGGATATCAACAAAGTTAAAACTAGGATAATGGAATGTAGTCAAATTAAATCAGGTGATAGTGGAAGAGTTAGATCAGGAAATGAGACACTGAAAGTGGAAGATGAATAGTAGATGAATTTTGCTATGTGGCGGGCAAAATAACTGATGGCTGAAGTAGAGAGGATTTCAAATGTAGACCCCCTGCATCACAGAAAACATTTCTCAAAAAGAGGAATTTGTTACCATCCAAACTAAATAAGTGTTAGGAAGAATTTTCTGAAGATATTCGTCTTGGTGCAGCCTTGTACAGAAGTGAAATGTGAAAGATAAGCAGTTCTCCAAATTCAGTATGTCCTCATTAGGTAAGTGATCTACCCATATAATGTTCAGCATTTATAAACAAAAGAGAACAGAAGCTTTTGAAATGTGGTGCTGTAGGAGAATGCTGAAGATCTGGTAGGTAGATCACTTAACTAATGAGGAGTACTGGACCGAACTGAGCCAAAGAGAGATTTATGCCACAACTTAACTAAAAGAAGAGATCTGTTAACAGGAAACTTTCTGAGGCTTCAAGGAATTGTTGATTTGGCACTGCAGGGAAGTGTGGGGTGTAAAAACTGTAAAGGGAGGCCAAGGCTCGAATATAATAAGCAGGTTCAAAAGGGTATAGGTTGCAGCAGTTATTCGGAGATGAAGAGGCCTGCACAGTGTAGAGCAGTGTGGAGAGTTGCATCAAATCAACTTTTGGACTGAAGACCACAACCACAAAAACAAAGAAATACAGAAATTAGATCAAGAATAAATTCGATAAACAAGATTGTCTTGTTATCTTGTTTCCTGTCATTCATAATTTCCTTTCCTATATGTTTATATTTACTAATAGATGCTATTGTTTATATCTTTCCTTCGAATTCTAAATCTTCATTTATGCTACCAGTTACCGTGTATTTTATTTTATTAATGTTTATGCACTCGACAATGCCCCCGTTTATATTCTTGTATCAGTTGTCTGGTCATATACTTTGTAACACCACAGTGTTCAGATAAACCAGTTGGTCATCTGCAAGCTGTAACAAGTACATTGTGTTATCATTTATTGAGGGCCTTATATTTTTTAATTAATTAATTACAAGGTGTGTTCAATAAGTAAAGCAACATGTTTTTTTCTCAGCCATTTTCAGGTGAAAAACCGTGGAATTTGTCGCGCGTCATAGTGGAATACTCCCTCTTCAGTTTCTATAGTTTCTTGAAGTCCCTATATGTGGGCAGCACTATACATAGCCTTCAAAATTGTGTCTAATAGTGGTGCATTACAGACAGCAAGCTGTCATTGAGTTTCTTTTGGCAGAAAACCACATCATCATAGATATTCACAGGTGCTCGCAGAATGTCTACAAATGCATGAGGCGTGATGAGTCACTGAGTGAAGTCTGTCATCATCGTAGTAAGATAATTCAAACCTGTCCGATCTCCCACATGCTGGTTGGCTGCACACAGAGGTGACTGCTACAGTGTTGGAATGCGTAGAGACTGTTATTCGATGTGACTGACGTATCACAGTCGAACACCTTGCTGCCCAAGCAGGTATCTCTGCTGGTAGTGCTGACACACTTGTCCAGCAGTTGGAATACTCAAAGGTGTTTGCCCGGTGGGTTCCTCACCACCTAACAGAAGATCATAAAGAACAATGAAGGACCATCTGTTTGGATATCCTTGCACATTATGAGGCCGATCGTGACAGTTTCTTTGTCGAACATTGCTTGTTGATGCAGCAAGATGTTTTCTCGGATATTGACCAGTGGAGTGGTACTGTGCGGGTATACAGGCCCTCTCAGTAAGGTGGTGTAAGGCTGCTGCATTGAATGGATGTTATGTTGAAAAATAAGGTTTTGCAGCCAAAAGGGTGGGGGATAATATGATGTATTAGAATCCTGAATAAAAGCAACATGCTTTCAGAAAAAATATGTGTTGCACTGCTTACTGAATGTCTCTCATAATATTTTTTATTCATTCATCTTGTTCTGCATAGTACTTTGTGAAGGAAAGCCTTCAGGTTTGTGGAAGGAGTCAAGGTACACATTAACGAGATACAACGGAAATCATAGAAGCGTAATCGGTATTCTGAACGAACAATAAACTATCACTATAATGATTAACACTATTCGTGCTTGTGCCAGCGAAATTTAATCAAGTAAATTAGAAGGAAAACATATAACATTCTTAGGGGTTGTTTTACTCATCGTATCCGGCAATCTGTTGCAGCATAAGTCCTTTAGACAGTTACTGTAAAAAAATAACTATAAAGTTATTTTTTAAATAATTAATCCTGTTTTTTGTTTCCACTGAACATTTATTATAATCTCAAATTAATTAAAGCATCTTGACAAATCTGAAATAAGTTATAACATACTTACAATAATGAAATAAATCAAGGTCAAAAAGCATAAATGCTTTCTGTCTAAATACACTCAAAGTACTGACCCGCACTGCCAACATGGCTGTAACTATTTATACTTTCTTAACAATCCTGGGCATTGTTTAAAATGAATATTTGATTAATTAACAATTAAAATTGATACAAAAAATTGAAAATACATATCTGATTGTATATTTACTCAAGAACAGCTAGTACACTACAATATTAGTGCATGTCTTATTTTATTCTAGAATAAATTCTCAAATAAGAAATTACAATAATACATATACATTTTTTATTAATTACTAGAGGCTCCCTTCATGGGAATTGTTCCCTTCATTTACAGAGCTTCTACACTTTGAAGTGAAAGAGATTAAACAGTTATTTTCTCAGTTATAATTTTTTCTAGACGAGTTACATATTTTGTTTACATGTGTGATCCTGAATTAGACTGGAAAATATTCATTTTAAGTGGGTCCTAATGGGCTGTTATGTTTCAAGCAGCTACTCTGAAACGAGCTACTGCTTGTCACTTAAACCAAATGGGGAGGTGTTTAACTATTGATAGTTACTTGAATACATATATATTTTTTTAAGAAAATAGTTACCTACAACTGTAAATACTGGGTCCTGTTGACAGTACATTACCAATTTTCATGCAGCTTTAAAATGAACAGCTCTGATTGCCATATAGCTAACAGAACTTTTCAATCACTGAAGCTAGGTAGTTAAATAATTTCTAAAAAGTATGACTAGTGAGATGTGTTTTTAATCTTCTTTTGAACCAATTGATATACTCTATTTCTTGATTCATAGTAGATGGGAATTTGCTGAACACCTATGCACCAGAGTATGTAACTCCACTCAGAACCCTAGATAAAGAGTCTTGTATTGTGATTATATAGACCACAGTTAAGTTGAAACTAATTCTCATTGTCAGAAAAAAATTAAGGCATAAATGTACTCATAAGTGAGTGTAAAAATTCCTAGATCCTTAAGAAGGGAATATGGAAGAAGTATGTTTATCTACTTTTACTGCTTGCTTCTGCTGACTTTAATTACTGTACATAAGATAATTCTGTAAGATGGCAAGCTATGAAAATGCGCAAACATTTTTAGGTAAATGCAGTGGGGGATGCAAAACATGCTGAACTCAGCTTCTTGACAATGGTAACTGTAGTTTATTTATATCAATGACCAGTCTCTATATTACTGCTTACATAATAAAGGAGCCCATCCAGCACAGGCAAAAGTGGGGCACTAGAACCTAAAAAACACTATTTGGCAGAAAACTACAGTTTTTAAGGCAGCTGTACTTCCTGCATACAATTGATTGCTGACTTTGTTGAATTTTGTTGTGCAGTTAATAACATATATTACTTCAGTTATAGGATTGGTTATCTTGTTTGACCTTGTACTTGCCTATAACAAATGTAGCCTGTTTTCAGGACATCAGTATAGCCTTGAAATGACAGTGAGACATTCAACACTGCTGAGATTGTGGTCTGTATTGGATGTTCTTAAAAGTGACTGAGGATTCTACCCTGCAAAGCAGGATTGAAATGAAATCTCTAGGCACTACATTGTAAACTGTACTAATAACGATAGGGCATGCTTTATGGGTCTGATGCACTACATTTGTTATCCTCAAAATATGAACCAACTGGGAGCACTGGAAGTCCTAATTTCCCATACAGATAATACGGTTCTAGTTTAGCAAGTGAACTTTGTCATTTTTGGTGGCTCTTCACTTATGTCTTTAATTTTTCTTCTTTCCCAGATATGCGTAACTTTTACTTTAGAATGTACGCATACTACCATTGTTCACAAACAATGATTCTATTGTGTCATTTTCTTTTGGCTAGGATTTTTCTTCTTTCCTTTTATTGTGTAACATGGAGCCAGTTAACATCTATATATCTCTCATGATTATCATATGCTACAGAAAGAACGTAAACTCAGTATCAAAGAGATATTTTGAATAACGAGTTTATTAATGAATTTTATGTTAATAAATGGATAGTTTAATGGGAATTTAACTTTTTGAAATGAAAGATTATATACACACACACACACACACACACACACACACACACACACACACACACACATATATATATATATATATTTAAAAAGAAAGATGATGAGACTTACCAAACAAAAGCGCTGGCAGGTCGATAGACACACAGACAAACACAAACATACACACAAAATCTAGCTTTCGCAACCAATGGTTGCCTCGTCAGGAAAGAGGGAAGGAGAGGGAAAGACAAAAGGATTTGGGTTTTAAGGGAGAGGGTAAGGAGTCATTCCAATCCCGGGAGCGGAAAGACTTACCTTAGGGGGAAAAAAGGAGGGAAAAAAGGACAGGTATACACTCGCACACACACACACATATCCATCCTCATATACACAGACACAAGCAGACATTTGTAAAGGCAGTTGCCTTTACAAATGTCTGCTTGTGTCTGTGTATATGAGGATGGATATGTGTGTGTGTGTGCGAGTGTATACCTGTCCTTTTTTCCCTCCTTTTTTCCCCCTAAGGTAAGTCTTTCCGCTCCCGGGATTGGAATGACTCCTTACCCTCTCCCTTAAAACCCAAATCCTTTTGTCTTTCCCTCTCCTTCCCTCTTTCCTGACGAGGCAACCATTGGTTGCGAAAGCTAGATTTTGTGTGTATGTTTGTGTTTGTCTGTGTGTCTATCGACCTGCCAGCGCTTTTGTTTGGTAAGTCTCATCATCTTTCTTTTTAAATATATTTTTCCCACGTGGAACGTTTCCCTCTATTATATTCATATATATATATATATATATATATATATATATATATATATATATATATACACACACACCTAAAAACAAAGATGATGTGACTTACCAAATGAAAGTGCTGGCAGGTCGACAGACACACAAATGAACACAAACACACACACAAAATTCAAGCTTTCGCAACAAACTGCTGCCTCATCAGGAAAGAGGGAAGGAGAGGAAAAGACGAAAGGATGTAGGTTTTAAGGGAGAGGGTAAGGAGTCATTCCAGTCCCGGGAGCGGAAATACTTACCTTAGGGGGAAAAAAGGACGGGTATACACTCGCACACACACACATATCCATCCACACATATACAGGCACAAGCAGACATATACAGAGGCAAAGAGTTTGGGCAGAGATGTCAGTCGAGGCGGAAGTGCAGAGGCAAAGATGTTGTTGAATGAAAGGTGAGGTATGAGTGGCGGCAACTTGAAATTAGCGGAGATTGAGGCCTGGTGGATAACAGGAAGAGAGGATATATTGAAGAGCAAGTTCTCATCTCCGGAGTTTGGATAGGTTGGTGTTAGTGGGAAGTATCCAGATAACCCGGACGGTGTAACACTGTGCCAAGATGTGCTGGCCGTGCACCAAGGCATGTTTAGCCACAGGGTGATCCTCATTACCAACAAACACTGTCTGCCTGTGTCCATTCATGCGAATGGACAGTTTGTTGCTGGTCATTCCCACATAGAATGCGTCACAGTGTAGGCAGGTCAGTTGGTAGATCACGTGGGTGCTTTCACACGTGGCTCTGCCTT
Source organism: Schistocerca cancellata (assembly GCF_023864275.1). Taxonomy (NCBI): domain Eukaryota; kingdom Metazoa; phylum Arthropoda; class Insecta; order Orthoptera; family Acrididae; genus Schistocerca; species Schistocerca cancellata. The sequence continues at coordinate 30,842,086 of NC_064631.1, read as the reverse complement.
TGATCGTGTACACCTTCTGGGTTACAGGACTGGAGTAGGTGGTGGTGGGTGGGTGCATGGGACATGTTTTACACCGGGGGCGGTTACAAGGGTAGGAGCCAGAGGGTAGGGAAGGTGGTCTGGGGATTTCATAGGGATGAACTAAGAGGTTACGAAGGTTAGGTGGACGGCGGAAAGACACTCTTGGTGGAGTGGGGAGGATTTCATGACGGATGGATCTCATTTCAGGGCAAGATTTGAGGAAGTCGTATCCCTGCTGGAGAGCCACATTCAAAGTCTGATCCAGTCCCGGAAAGTATCCTATCACAAGTGGGGCACTTTTGTGGTTCTTCTGTGGGAGGTTCTGGGTTTGAGAGGATGAGGAAGTGGCTCTGGTTATTTGCTTTTGTACCAGGTCGGGAGGGTAGTTGCGGGATGCGAAAGCTGTTGTCAGGTTGTTGGTGTAATGGTTCAGGGATTCCGGACTGGAGCAGATTCGTTTGCCACGAAGACCTAGGCTGTAGGAAAGGGACCGTTTGATGTGGAATGGATGGCAGCTGTCATAATGGAGGTACTGTTGCTTGTTGGTGTGCTTGATGTGGACGGACGTGTGAAGCTGGCCATTGGACAGGTGGAGGTCAACATCAAGGAAAGTGGCATGGGATTTGGAGTAGGACCAGGTGAATCTGATGGAACCAAAGGAGTTGAGGTCGGAGAGGAAATTCTGGAGTTCTTCTTCACTGTGAGTCCAGATCATGAAGATGTCATCAATAAATCTGTACCAAACTTTGGGTTGGTGTACGATGGGGCCATCCTGGTACCCATGGCTGTTCCCTTTAATTGTTGGTATGTCTGGTCTTCAAAAGTGAAGAAGTTGTGGGTCAGGATGAAGCTGGCTAAGGTAATGAGGAAAGAGGTTTTAGGTAGGGTGGCAGGTGATCGGCGTGAAAGGAAGTGCTCCATCGCAGTGAGGCCCTGGACGTGCGGGATATTTGTGTATAAGGAAGTGGCATCAATGGGTACGAGGATGGTTTCTGGGGGTAACGGATTGGGTAAGGATTCCAGGCGTTCGAGAAAGTGGTTGGTGTCTTTGATGAAGGATGGGAGACTGCATGTAATGGGTTGAAGGTGTTGATCTACGTAGGCAGAGAGACGTTCTGTGGGGGCTTGGTAACCAGCTACAATGGGGCGGCCGGGATGATTGGGTTTGTGAATTTTAGGAAGAAGGTAGAAGGTAGGGGTGCGGGGTGTCGGTGGGGTCAGGAGGTTGATGGAGTCAGGTGAAAGGTTTTGTGGGGGGCCTAAGGTTCTGAGGATTCCTTGAAGCTCTGCCTGGACATCAGGAATGGGGTTACCTTGGCGAACTTTGTATGTGGTGTTGTCTGAAAGCTGACACAGTCCCTCAGCCACATTCTCCCAATGATCAAGTACCACGGTCGTGGAACCCTTGTCCGCCGGAAGAATGACGATGGACCGGTCAGCCTTCAGATCACGGATAGCCTGGGCTTCAGCAGTGGTGATGTTGGGAGTAGGATTAAGTTTTTTTAAGAAGGATTGAGAGGCAAGGCTGGAAGTCAGAAATTCCTGGAAGGTTTGGAGAGGGTGATTTTGAGGAAGAGGAGGTGGGTCCCGCTGTGACGGAGGACGGAACTGTTCCAGGCAGGGTTCAATTTGGATAGTGTCTTGGGGAGTTGGATCATTAGGGATAGGATTAGGATCATTTTTCTTCATGGCAAAGTGATACTTCCAGCAGAGAGTATGAGTGTAGGACAGTAAATCTTTGACGAGGGCTGTTTGGTTGAATCTGGGAGTGGGGCTGAAGGTGAGGCCTTTGGATAGGACAGAGGTTTCGGATTGGGAGAGAGGTTTGGAGGAAAGGTTAACTGCTGAATTAGGGTGTTGTGGTACCAGATTGTGTTGATTGGAATTATGAGGTTTTGGAGGGAGTGGAGCTGGAAGTGGGAGATTGAGTAGATGGGAGAGACTGGGTTTGTGTGCAATGAGAGGAGGTTGAGGTTTTCTGGAAAGGTTGTGAAGGGTGAGTGAGTTGCCTTTCTGGAGGTGGGAAACCAGGAGATTGGATAGTTTTTTGAGGTGAAGGGTGGCATGCTGTTCTAATTTGCGGTTGGCCTGTAGGAGGATGCTCTGAACAGCCGGTGTGGATGTGGGAGAGGAAAGATTGAGGACTTTTATTAAGGTTAGGAGTTGACGGGTGTGTTCATTGGCTGAGTTGATGTGTAGGTGAAGGATTAGGTGGGTGAGGGCAATGGATTGTTCAGTTTGGAACTGGTATAGGGACTGATGGAAAGAAGGGTTGCAGCCAGAGATGGGAACTTTGTGTGAGGCCTTTGGGGGTAATGCCAAATGTCAGACAAGCCTGAGAAAATAAAATATGCGAGCGTAATCTGGCTTGGGCTCTGGAGCAGCTTCTAAAGTGTTTCCTTTTATGATTCTTCTGTGCTGTATCTATTGTCTTTGCATTAGCCATGCATAGTAATTCTCTTCAGAATTTTTGATTTTCTGTTCATCTTCTTACTTAGATGCTTGTCCTGATTTTGTCATTCATATCTTTTCAGAAATTTTTTAATTCCTTAATCTTTTTATTCAAGTAATGGAAACTACTCCATTTGCTGTTGAGAACTTTACTGAATCCTCTACCACTTTCAGTTTTACATTAGGCTATTTATAAGTGGGTCTGACAAACTGTGCAGTGGATAAGCAATATCATTTGACATATGTTCGATCAAATGATGTGCCTTTCCTACAGCAAAGTTCCACAGAAAGATTTGAAAAACACCTTCATGAAAAGACTGAAACTGGTAGTGGACTGAGTAAAGTTCTCAATAGCGATTGCAACAGTTTCCATTAATTAAACACACAGTTGCAGAATCAACACTCTCCTTGAATATGGAGAAATTAATAACAGCCTTTCTTTGTCACATCTTCTGCTGCATGTTGTGTACTGCTTACCTGTGAGAATTAATTCATATGCTCTATGGTACTTCATTACTGTATCAGTCACTTCATACTACACAGTCATTATCAGGCATTATTTCTGTTGGCGTATTGGTTTTCCTTTCATGTAAAGATAATACCACTTACCTTCATTCCAAATATTTTGTAGGATAAATTTAAGCCCGCAGTGTATTTTAAAATTCTCTTATTTTTGGTTCTGAGAACAAAGCCGAGGACACCGTCATTGTCAAGTTTGAAATGGCTCCTCCTGTAATACACTTGGTTCCTGACTCTTTGTTTCATTAACAAATAATCTAATTGTTAGTTTCTTTTATCATCTTTAATTTTCCATGTTACCCCACTTTTTCAGTCGATAAGGATTGTCAAAAAACTTATCAGTTTCTCCCAAAGTGCATCTTATCTTGTTGTTTTATTGCTTTAGGAGCTTTAAACTCCCTTCACTAAAATAGATAGATTAATGAGTTTTCCTTTGTCCCAATAAAGTGTACACACACACACACACACACACACACACACACACACACACACACACACACAAATCAATAAATCATCTGATTTATATTTCTGTGTTACAAGTGTAAGGCACACACACACACACACACACACACACACACACACACACAAATCAATAAATCATCTGATTTATATTTCTGTATTACAAGTGTAAGGTCTGAGGTACAAAGATTGTGGATATTCTCAGAGAGATCTCACAATTCAAACTGAACAATAAAGTATATACACCAAAATCAATGGAAAATCCAGAATGGAATGTAACAATATGAGAGAAGGAAAGTTGCTACTCACCATATAGAGGAGATGGTTCTGAGAACTTTTGGTTCTGAGAACAAAGTCAAGGACACTATCATTGTCAGGTTCAAAGTAGCTCCTCCTATAATACACTTGGTTCCTGACTCTTTGTTTCATTGATAAATAATCTACTTGTTAATTTCTACACTACAGTGTAGCTTCAGCTCTCTGAGACTGCAGTTGTGTGTGAAAGTTGCGCTTGCGTGAGTGTGTGTGTGCATGTGTGTATGTGTGTCTACTCCTGACAAAGGCCTTAATGGCCGAAAGCTAGGATTGGGTGAATCTTTTTATTGTGCCTATCACAGCTCAGCATCTCCGCTATATGGCGAAATATATACGCCACATTCACATACAGGGCAATATTTAGATGGTTCTTATATTCAGGTGAACAGTGTGATTAGGCACCTGCTATCACCACAGATTGGTCATTTGCTGTTGATTATGTCCCACATCCCAGTATTCTGGGTTCCTGAAACAGAATAAAACAATTGGATAGAACATCTTTATTATAGTTCAGAACCTTATTATATGGATGATGGGTTATTCATTTATATTAACCAGAGATGTTGTGTATGCATATACAAGAAGATTGTGTTTTTGTGGATGTAAAACTACAGGCCTGATTAATTAACTCAGGCTTGCATTAACTGTTGTTACAGTGCCAAATGTATGTGCAGTGTTACTATTGCCAGCTCTTACAACAAAGCTCAACCTTTTATTTTTAGTCTAGAAATAAAGTGATTAAATTATCCCTTCATTTTCCATTTCCTCCTTGTTAGTATTTCAATTCCCTCATACAATAATGAGCTTCTCCTCACATTCAACCTGTTTTGTGGACTTACTCATTTTATGGTGTATCTTCTTTATCTCTTTGTCTTTTTCTTGTGATGCTGCTATATGTTCTGGTAAAACAGCAGTTTCAGTTTATTTATTTATTTTTTTAATTAAGTAGAATGATGTCCATGCCAGATTGCTAGTGGCCTTTTAGCCTCTTTCTTGTTTTGTTGCTTCATCCTGCTCTTCCTTCTATTGTATGTGTATGGATTGCCTCCAGAAATGTTTTACATTTTAAAGTGTGGTTTTGAAATCTCTCTCTTACTATTATATATTCGGACTGAAACCTTCAAGTGTCTTCTCAAATAATTCTAATAATTCTTGAACAATACGTTGGCTATGATTAAATTGCTGTGTAAAATTTTACCAGGTGACTTCCCCTTCATTCCTTTCCCCCAGTCAATGTTCTTATATATATTCTTCCCTTTTTTTCTCAATATTGTTAAATTCTGCCCCCCCCCCCCCCCCCCCCCCCCAAATCACAATCAAATTTCAATCTCCCTTGACTATGTGGATAATTTCTTTTATCTCAACATGCAAAAAAAAAAAAAAAAAAAAAATAAAAACAAACCTGTCGTATCGAGGGTGCGATGCTGGAAGCTTTTAGAACCTGAAGCCTTCTGGCATTTTCAGTTGCAAGGTGAATGGTGGTGAACAGCAAAATATTTGACTTCACAACAAACGGCTCGGGGAGTACTTGTTACTATCTATTACATGTTATGACTTTGTAGAAAGTGACAGTGAAATGACGCATCTGTTTGGTGAAGTAGGGTATGAGTTGAATTCACAAAACTGTAGACTGTTTTATTTTTCTGTGGCACAGGACAGCTGCCTTCCTCTGCCCCTTGTTGTGTATGCCTCTGGGTCTAACGAGCATCTTCAATCCTCGAATCTTAAATGATAAGTTGTGGAAGGTGTAGCCATATAGTATGTTTTTAATTTTCTTTTGAACTTATAGTGAGTGTTTGTTTCTTAGTCAACACTAAGTGGGAACTCATGGTAGATCTTAATACCAAAATACAAAAACCCACTAGGAGTCCAGAAAAGGATGCAAAATCTGCATGGAAATTATTTTTTATTTTGATTATTTTTATAATTAGCAACAAATAAAATTAATGAACTCACATATTGTGTTTCACAAATCCCATGCAGAAGTGTGTTCAGGTATGTGAAATGAATCAAATGGTAAATACACTGAGGTGACAAAGTCATGAGATAGTGATATGCACACATACAGATGGCGGTAGTATTGCATACACAAGGTACAGAAATGGTAATTGGAGCTAAATGCATGGGACATTCCAGTTCGGAAATTTTTAGGGATTTCATTATTTCAAGATCTATATTGTTATGTGTGTGTCATGAATACCAAATTTCAAGTTTTACCTCTCACCACTGACAGTGCAGTGGCTGACGGCCTCCACTTAATGACTGAGAGCAGTGGCTTTTGCCTAGAGTTGTCAGTGCTAACAGACAAGCAACACTGTGGGAAATAACCTCAGAAATAAATGTGGGTTGTTTGATGAACACATTCATTAGGACAGTGTGGCAAAAATTTTCTGTTAATTGGCTATGGCAGTAGATGATCAATGCGAGTGCCTTTGCTAACAGCACAGAATTGCCTGCAGTACCCCTCATGGGGTCACAACTATTATCAGTTGGACCCTAGATGACTGGAAAACTATGACCTCATCAGATAAATCCTGATTTCAGTTGATGAGAGCTGATGGTGGGGTTCAAGTGTTGCATGGAATCTGCAAAGTCACGGACCCAAGTTGTCAACAAGGCACTGTGCAAGCTGATGGCAGCAGCTCCATAATGTTGTGGCTATGTTTACATGGAATGGACTGGGCTCTCTGGTCCAACTGAACTGACCATTGACCAGAAATGGTTGCATTTGGCTACTTGTTCCAAAACAACAATGGAATTTTTATGATGACAACATGCCTTTTTACCAGACCACAGTCGTTCACAGTTGGTTTAAAAAACATTCTGGACAATGATTTGACTATCAAGATTGCTTGACATGAATTCCATTGAAGACATAATCGAAAGGTCAGTATGTGCAAAAAATCCTGCACCTGCAACACTTTCACAATTATGGATGGTTATAGAGGCAGCATGGCTCAATATTTCGACAAGGGCTTCCAACAACTTGTTCAGTCCACGCTACATTGAGTTGCTGCCATACCCTGGACAAAAGGAGGTGTGATATGATATTAGGAGGTATCCCATGTCTTTTGTCACTTCAATGCCCACCTGCTTAGCTGGGTGGTAACGTGCTTGCTTCCCATGCAACATCACCTCAATGTGCACTAGCAATGAATGTAAGAATTTTAAGAGCTTTGTAAGTGCTTCTGCTGAATTTTTAGTTACGATGCCAGTTTTACTCAGTATTCTCACTGCTTCCATCATTATTTAATTTAGATGATGCTCCGCAGAAGATATTTCTGTAAGAGTAAAGGATAAGTAGGTATTTGGAATAAACTCACACCTCATTCTTGACATTCAGCACAGTGGGAGATAAATCTAAGTGAAGAACTGGTGAACTGAGCTTCTTTGTCAGTTTATTTATTTATGTAATCTACTTTAACTGGAAATTGGCTTGACTTGACTAAGAGGATATTTGCACATAGAGTTTCATGTAGTATAACCATTAATGACAACTTTTGGTAAAAGAATGTGTGTTTATCTGACTCATTGGTGATTTTTGTTTCATGGGCACATCAGTCAGGTTGTGACATCATCAGACCAGCACCTAAGTTTGCAGAGTCTGGCAGATGTTTGTTATTGAGCTTGTAGGGAGGAAGAATTGGTGCTGTGTGGTTTATTTAGCACTAAGGCACATAAATCTCATTTCTCCAATATAAGCTCCACAACATGCATCAGCATGAATCTGCGAACCTAGGCAATGATCTGATGACACCGTGACCTGACTTTTGCATGGGTGGATACCAACAGTTCAGCTTGCTGAGCTTGTTTAAGTTCGAAACTACTATATGAGCCTTTGTAGCCTCTTATGATATCTCCAGCTCTGGGAGACAAAATAATAGGCATAGAAATGTGCCTTGGATCTTGGCATAATGCCCGTGAAACAAGTCACCAAGGATGCAGAAACTGGTTGTGGAAACTTGCACTGTAGGATCGGTTTCATTTGTTTGAAACTGCATAATATGTATTACAAATTGCAACATGGTCATGAATAGAACAGTGGTTCAGAAAGTATAGTATGGTTTTCTTTTTTCATTTCTGTCTATGATCACAAAGTTTTAAGGTCGTTAGACTACTGATTTCACTCAGCAGTGATTGTCTTCAAATCGGCAGCACACATGGAAAGAGGTACAAATATAACTATCAGATTGTCTACATCTTAAGACAATAAAATAGGCCATAATTAAAAGTATTACTGACATACATGTGATAAAATAGACAGTTTTTATGATGAGGCATGTCTCTTTAAAATATGTCCTAATATAATGAAGCAATTGTGACATCATCAACAGATAAAAACAAAATGAGCTTAGCATCACTGCACATATCTTTAAATGTTATATAGTAGGCCACATTGTTGGCAGTGTCATCTTCTTAACAGTGCTACTGTACTGTTCCTGACAAACTGTTGTACAGTAGCCACAAAATGTTTGTCCTGTAAGTTCATTAGATGCCACTACTGTAGGCCTACACATATTTGTCAGTTATATAACTGTACAATATTGAATAAAAAGAATAATACAATAGGTAAAGTCTATTGTGGGCTTCTCATGTATATATGTTACTACAGTAATGAACTACACTCCTGGAAATTGAAATAAGAACACCGTGAATTCATTGTCCCAGGAAGGGGAAACTTTATTGACACATTCCGGGGTCAGATACATCACATGATCACACTGACAGAACCACAGGCACATAGACACAGGCAACAGAGCATGCACAATGTCGGCACTAGTACAGTGTATATCCACCTTTCGCAGCAATGCAGGCTGCTATTCTCCCATGGAGACGATCGTAGAGATGCTGGATGTAGTCCTGTGGAACGGCTTGCCATGCCATTTCCACCTGGCGCCTCAGTTGGACCAGCGTTCGTGCTGGACGTGCAGACCGCGTGAGACTACGCTTCATCCAGTCCCAAACATGCTCAATGGGGGACAGATCCGGAGATCTTGCTGGCCAGGGTAGTTGACTTACACCTTCTAGAGCACGTTGGGTGGCACGGGATACATGCGGACGTGCATTGTCCTGTTGGAACAGCAAGTTCCCTTGCCGGTCTAGGAATGGTAGAACGATGGGTTCGATGACGGTTTGGATGTACCGTGCACTATTCAGTGTCCCCTCGACGTTCACCAGTGGTGTACGGCCAGTGTAAGAGATCGCTCCCCACACCATGATGCCGGGTGTTGGCCCTGTGTGCCTCGGTCGTATACAGTCCTGATTGTGGCGCTCACCTGCACGGTGCCAAACACGCATATGACCATCATTGGCACCAAGGCAGAAGCGACTCTCATCGCTGAAGACGACACGTCTCCATTTGTCCCTCCATTCACGCCTGTCGCGACACCACTGGAGGCGGGCTGCACGATGTTGGGGCGTGAGCGGAAGACGGCCTAACGGTGTGCGGGACCGTAGCCCAGCTTCATGGAGACGGTTGCGAATGGTCCTCGCCGATACCCCAGGAGAAACAGTGTCCCTAATTTGCTGGGAAGTGGCAGTGCGGTCCCCTACGGCACTGCGTAGGATCCTACGGTCTTGGCATGCATCCGTGCGTCGCTGCGGTCCGGTCCCAGGTCAACGGGCACGTGCACCTTCCGCCGACCACTGGCGACAACATCGATGTACTGTGGAGACCTCACGCCCCACGTGTTGAGCAATTTGGCGGTACGTCCACCCGGCCTCCCGCATGCCCACTATATGCCCTCGCTCAAAGTCCGTCAACTGCACATACGGTTCATGTCCATGCTGTCGCGGCATGCTACCAGTGTTAAAGACTGCGATGGAGCTCCGTATGCCACGGCAAACTGGCTGACACTGACGGCGGCGGTGCACAAATGCTGCGCAGCTAGCGCCATTCGACGCCAACACCGCGGTTCCTGGTGTGTACGCTGTGCCGTGCGTGTGATCATTGCTTGTACAGCCCTCTCGCAGTGTCCGGAGCAAGTATGGTGGGTCTGACACACCGGTGTCAATGTGTTCTTTTTTCCATTTCCAGGAGTGTATAATAAATAAAAACATGACTGAAGTTAAATTTAGATTGTTAAAAAGGAAGTGATTAAGTGATGATAATTTTGATATGCTGTTGTGGCAATTTTAAATAAAAATTTGATTACATACATAAGAACAAGCTTATGGAGCTGGAGAATAATATAAAATGATAAAATAAATATGGAAAAAATCCAAATGGATGAAACAACAGACTGTAGTAAGCAATTAGTTGGTGTGGCCACCAGAATGTCAAATAGTCGAGGCATGATCAGAGGAACTTAGCCGCCTCTTGTACTCTACAACAGATCTTACAAGAAAAGAATGATAAGACTACCAGTCAATTGATCTAGTTAATGAATTAGATCATATAAACAGAGAAGGGACAAGTAAGCATGAGAGTAATAAACAACTCAATGTGAAAAAATATAGCAAATGTATAATGCACTGTATACTTGGTAAAAACCAAAGGAAGATATATATGAGAGAGGTGTTCAGTGGTTAAAGTAGAATATTGTCAAACAAAGCAACATAGGCATTTGGTACAAAATTGCTCTGCCCATTGAGCACTTTAGCTGACTCCTGGTTTTTCATTTTGTAAATTTTTCTAATGATATGAGAACACAGCCTTTTTGCGCCCTGTGGAGAATCTGCATACTATTCTCAGTGTTCCCTATAGTATGACCGATTTCTAATAAATGCAATCCCAAAGAAATTTTGTTATGCAGTTGTGAATGCTCCCTGAACCTCATGTTAAAAGAGTAGCCAATTTGGCTGAAACAACATTTATCACAGTTATTAAAATCAAACCTGTATACTCCAGAGCCATCAAATTTCTCATATGCATTTTTCAGTTCATGTTTCAGTTGCTGTTTTAAATTATTGTTAAATTGAAAATTACAGCTAACGTTAGATTTTCTGAAACATTTCCACATTTGTTGGGATGTGCTGTTGTGAAATTTCATGAGGCATTTGCCCAATCCATACTCTTCCATAAAAGTTTCAGTGGGGTGTAGCATGATTCATCACTTCAAATTGTGCATTCCATCCATCTACTGTCCAGTGGTGTTGCACTTCACACCACCTCTTGATTACAGAAATGTGTGGCTTATGAGAAACTGCTTGATCGTTGTACCCCATTTCTTGTAATTCCCTGCTCACAGTCATTGTGATAGGTTATTGCTGGTATAGCACTTTGTAACTCATGAGCGAATCCTTCTGCTGATTTCATGGGATTTCTGACAACCACCCTCTTCAATGCTCAGTGGTTCAAGTCTGTTAGTGTATGAAGTCTGCCTGGTCTTGATGTAGCTGTGGTTGTTCCTTCATGTTTCCACTTCACAGTCACATCACCAACCGTCTGCTTGGCAGCATTAGAATGGTTGGAATGTCCTTGAGGGATTTGTTAATGAGGTGATGTCCGATGATTTGCCCATATTTGAAGTCGCTGAGCTGTCCTGACTTACCCATTCTGCTATTACTACGTCTCTACTTGCTACACCATTACCTCCTTTTATACTGGTAGGTCCACCTCTCATGACACCTACTGGTCTATTTCACATTATGTAGGGATATCCAAACACTTTTGATCAGATAGTGTAAATGTAGTTGGTGAATGACACAATGAGCCAAATTTTGTGGCTGGTTGCATCATTCATCAACTATGATTAATGGCAGCAGCATTCAAAGCATCCACCATGGATAAAATAACATAGTGTAAATGTATTTCTTCAACAAACCTAACTGCAATATTGAATACAAAATTACTTGGAAGTCAATGACACCATAAAGACTTGGTTACTCATATGAATGATTTTTATCATTTCATGTGGAAGAAGAAAGAGGTATAACTTATTCAATTTTTTTAAATTTGTGCTGACTGGCATGAACAACGTTGTTACGAGAGTTAGATAAAAAGCTCCATTCTTTCTACACTTGAGAATCTCTCTCATTGTGTTGACCTGCATATGGAATTTTCATCATACATTCACTTAGTACTGTCCTACGACTAAGTGGTAATCTTCTAGTGCACTGCAGCATAGAATAAAAAATATTTATTCTAGAGAAGGGTGCAGTGGGAATATTATGTGAGGTTGATAACCAAAAGTCTTGCACAGACCTCTTCAGGAACTTGGGGATTCTTTCATTTCTGTGCCAATACATTTACTCCCTGTAGTGAGTAATAAGAGAGGATGAACTACAAATTTTACAGCCACATTATTAGACATAAAAATAATTTCCATGTAGACAATGTGTGCAGAAGTTCCTAATTGAAAATCTCTCAACACTAAAAAAACAAAATAAAAGTGTTTCTATTAGCTGCTACTTATATGATTTATCCGACTAATATGAATTCAGGGAATGTCAATATCACAGAGATTTTTTAATCCTGCAGTATATAAACTGTTCATAGTGTCCTCTGAAATCAACAGACCTACTATTTCTTACTAAGTAGTAAATAAAAACAGTAGCTGAATGAAACCTTTTATTAACTTAATTAAAGAGTTTCCTGATGTAGTAATTAATTAATTAATTAATTAATTAATTAGTCTTTGGATTCTCCTAGGACAAAATATGAATAAAGACTTTTGTACTAATCAAGAGAGTTACTTTTTATTAGTTCATAATGAACAGGTGAAGTGGAGACCACTACATTATGTACAAAAATAAAACCACAGTAGTTGAGACAAAGAAATAGTATGTACCATTAGACAGCAGTGAGTCAAATGTATACAAAACCTTTACAGATTGAAAGTTGCTTCATCTAGGAAAAGAGAGAGACAACAGAAATGTTGTTTGAACAGGTATACAGACATTGGTTTTGCAGAACACTTATTTTGTTGTTGTTAGGCCTTTTAACATGTTACTCTAAATTTTTCATGAGTTAAGTACAATAGGCATCTGACAGGACTGCCAGTGAACAATGAGGCTGAGAGTGGAGAAACAGTCTTTCCCCCACTCCCTTCTGCCTTGTGACTATCCATGGTCTGTGTTATTGGTCATCTGAAAAATATTGCCTTGCCAGTAGACTTCACTGTAAGCCTTGTTGTGTTTTATTGTTTGCTGTTTATGGTCTCTGACTTTTTTCTATTTTTATGAACGGCAGCAATGTCCAAGAGGAAAATTCTCATGAAATGTCTATGGAGATGTCACATCCCCACCGTAACCAAGATACAGTGAGAAAAACCTAACATTGGTGAAGTTTTGATTGAATAAACAAGAGATGCATGCTCTTTGCAGAGTAATAATGTAATATGGATGTATTCAGTTTTGCTATTCAATTACCTTTTTCTCCTGTGAAAACATCTTCACAACAATGAAAAAGTCTGTAATAAACAACACTCAAAACATACAACCCAAGTATGTGGGAACAGCTAATGTAATGTTGTCATGCTACCCTGTCATTGCATTCAGTTACCAATACATGAGTCACATAGAATTGGCCAATTATTCATCAGTAAACCTATTCATACAGCTGTGTGTCACTGTTTGTGTACAACTAACAGAGCCAGAAAGACAAACTTGAGTTAGAACTGATTAGTGCTGAATGCAAACTTGAGTGCAAAGAGTAAAGTGGACATTACAGGAAGTACTGTGAGTGAATAGAACTAATTCATTTCCAGACAAGAAACACTGCCCATAGCACCACTATTTGTGCCTTTCAGTGTGTTACAGATACAAGGATAAATGCAAGTAAGAAATCAGACTTATTGCAGTTAGGCTGCTCTGTCAGAGGACACAGATACCTTATACCGAAATATTCAGAAAATATCCCTACACAGTCACTGAAAATATGTTGGTGAAGTATGGGTTTACCCTTTATTTATTTCACTCAGACCTCGAGTCAGTCACAATTACAATGTTAATGTAATTGTATTTATGAAAATGCTTTTAGAATGGCATATACTATTATTTAAAAGCACATCAGAATGAGCACCAAGTCACTGCTGTATCTTATCAGTGAAGGACAATAATTTATGCCTAATATAAAAACTGGAAGATTCTGATTTGTTTATTGTGGATGCTCCTGGCGATTCTCTGCAGAACTAGGCTCTCATCAGAAAATTCATATGCAGACTGTGCTGTACCTACGATGTGAATGAATAAGGAGAGATCCATCAATCAAATATGTGTGAGTGTTCTTGTCTTCTGAATAATATTGCTAAAGCCACATTAAGAGCCTCATCCAGGTCTTGTTACACTCGTCAAAGTGTACCGAGATCTAGACATTAGCACAAAATACTCTCCCATGGACATGCCTGTCATCTTCTATGGTCTAACTGAGATTAATTCTGAATTCTCAACTATGACAACATGATCTTTATACCAAGACCTTTCCTTAAAGAGCCTAAGCTGCAATTGATGTCCATCAGCTCTACCATGTGCTTAAAAAAAAGGCATTAGCTGATTTTCACAACACATTCCATCAGTTTCACTACAGTCCAGGCAGTGAGCACATCTATGTACCTATTACATCTATACCCTGCAAATTCACCACAAAGTGTATGGCAGAGGGTATGTCCCATTGTACCAGTTATGAAGGTTTCTTCCTGTTCCATTTGTCTATGAAGCATAGGAAGAACAATCGTTTGAATATTTCTGCACAAGCTGTAATTATTCTGATTTTGTTCTGGCAATCCCTATGTGAGCGATACATAGGGGTTTTCAGCATATTCCTAAATGTCAACATTTAAAGGTGTTTCCTTAAACTTTGTTAGAAGACTTTCTTGGGATAGTTTGCATCTATGTTCAAGAGTCTGCCAGTTCAGTTTCTTCAGCATCACTGTAAAGCTCTCGCATGGGTCAAACAAACCTGTGACCATTTGTGCTGTTCTTCTCTATATATATATGTTCATTATCGCTTGTTAGTGCTGTTTGGTATGGGTCCCACACACTTGAGCAATATCCTAGAATGGGTGGCACAAGTGATTTGTAAGCAGTCTCCTTTGTAGACTGGTTGCACTTCCACAGTATTCTACCAATAAAATGAGGTCTTCCACTTGCTTGAGTCCAGATATCACAGTCACAGATTACTAAGTTTTTTCCTTTTGTGAAGTGAACAATGTTACATTTCTGAACATTTAATGGAAGTTGTCACTATCTGAACCACTTCGGAATGTTATCAAGATCTAACTGAATATTTATGCAGCTTCTTTCAGATAGTACTTCATCATAGATAAATGTATCATCTCCACAAAAAAAAACCCTACTAATATTGTCAACAAGTTCATAAATATACAACATGAACAGGAAGGGTTTGGGTTCCAACACACTTCCTTGGGGCACACTGGAAGTCACTTCTACACCTGAT
This sequence comes from Schistocerca cancellata, assembly GCF_023864275.1. Lineage (NCBI taxonomy): Eukaryota > Metazoa > Arthropoda > Insecta > Orthoptera > Acrididae > Schistocerca > Schistocerca cancellata. Next base: position 30,826,983 of record NC_064631.1, on the reverse strand, counting down.
GATGACTCTCCATCCAAGATAACATGCTGTGTCCTCCTGACCAAAAACTCCTCAATCCAGTTGCAAATTTCACTTGATACCAAATATGATCAAACTTTTGACAATAAAAATATGTGTGGTACTGAGTAAAATGTTTTTTAGAAATCAAGAATTGCTGCATCTACCTGACTGCTTTGATCTAAAACTTTCAGTATGTCATGTGAGAAAAGTGCGAGTTGGGCTTCACATGATCAATGTTTTCGGTATCCATGCTGGTTGGCATGGAGGAGGTTATTCTGTTTAAGATACCTCATTATGTTTGAGCTTAGAATATGTTCTAATATTTTACAACAAACAATAGTCAAAGATACTGGACAGTAGTTTTGTGGATCACTTCTACTACCCTTCTTATTGATGGGTGCGCCCTGTGTTTTCTTCCAACTACTGGTCATGGTATTTTGTTTGAGGGATCTACAGTGGATTATAGTTAGAAAGGGTCTAAGTGGCAAATTCAATATAGAATCTGATAAGGGCTTTTATTGCTTTTATTGGGACCAGGAGCTTTGTTCAATTTTAATGATTTCACCTGTTTCTCAATGCCACTAACAGAAATACTGATTTCAACTCTCTTTTCGGTGGTACAAGGATTAAACTGTGGGAATTGTCCTGTATTTTATTTTGTAGAGGAACATTTGTAAATTGAGTTAAGCATTTCAGCTTTTGCTTTGCTGCCATCAATTTCAGTTTCTGTCTCATTCACTAGGGACTGGGCACTAACTTTTGTGCTACTGGCAGCCTTTACATATGACCGGAATTTCTTTGGGTTTTGTGAAAGATCATTTGACAATATTCTGCAACTGTAGTCACTGAAGGCTTCTCGCATTAGTCTCTTGACAGCCAAATGTGTTCCATTCAGAATTTCTGATACCATCACTCAAAGCACATAAGAAATACGACTAGACAAGCCATTAGGATATTTTGCAGAACATTAGAATAATCAGCCTGTCTGGACAACTGGAAATATGTCTTTGACTTCATGACATTCCTTCAGTGCATAGTCACCAAAATATAAAGAAAAATGATCAAACTTATCCACTATGACAGTTTCAGAACATATGAATGTTTATGTAAATACATAAAATGAAATCAGTCACTTCTTTGGAATAGTTATTTATTTCATGAACTGGTTTTTGAATCTTTTCAGGCTCATCTTCAGATGGTACAGGAAGTTACACAGGCATTTCAAAGCATAATGCTAAGTGCTGGCTCTGTGACAAGAACATTAAAGCATATTCCATCTTCTTGTCATAGAGACAGCATCAAGCATTATGCTTTGAATTAGCTATGTAACTTCCTGTGCACTATATGAAGATCAGCCAGTTAATGGATAAATGGCTGTTTCAAAAAAGAGACTGGTTACAGTTTTATGTATTTACATAAATAAAAAATATAGTTTAATGGTATACTTGTAGGTGTTCATCCAAATTGTTGTTTTCAGTTTATTTATAAAGTGGAAGCAACTCAGCCGAACATCTGAAAATACACCCTTAGCCAATCACAGCAAGAAAATGAGAGAGACCAAAAAAGTAACAGTTCTGTACTGGCTTTAACATTCCCATCTCATGATTAGCTGCATAAGAATAAGGCCTTCTTAGCTGTAATAAGTATTTTTTTATGTCTAAACTTACATTTTATCCACATATAATCAGACTGATCTTTCTGTATGATGCATACACTTTTGTTAGACTTGAAGTTCTGACTATCTTGATGATGTCTAATAGTTTGCCATTTGTGTAATTTTTGACTAGATGCCCCTTTAGTAACCTAAAAATTCCTATGGTGTTATGACTGTTAAAAAATATTCTGCTGTTTGTACATAATTCCAGAATAGTCTCCCATTCGGATCTCCGGGAGGGGACTGCCAAGGGGGAGGTTACCATGAAGAAAAGGAAGGATAATGTTCAACAAGTCAAGACATGGAATGTCAGAAACTTGAACATGGTAGGGAAACTAGAAAATCTGAAAAGGGAAATGCAAAGGCTCAATCTAAATATAGTAGGGGTCAGTGAAGTGATGTGGAAAGAAGACAAGAATTTCTGGCCAACTGAGTGTAGGGTAATATCAACAGCAGCAGAAAATGGTATAACAGGAGTAGGATTCATTATGAATAGGAAGGTAGGGCAGAGAATGTGCTTCTGTGAACAGTTCAGTGACAAGGTCATTCATATCAAAATCGACAGCAAACCAACACCAACAACAATAGTTCAGGTATACGTGCTGACGTCACAAGCTGAAGATGAAGAGATAGAGTAAGTGCATGAGAATATTGAAAGGGTAATACAGTATGTAAAGGGGAAAGAAAAACTAATAGTCATGGGGGACTGGAATGCAGTTGTAGGGGAAGGAGTAGAAGAAAAGGTTGCAGGAGAATATGGGCTTGGCACAAGGTATGGGAGAGGAGAAAGACTAATTGAGTTTTGTAATGTGTTTCAGCTAGTAACAGCAAATACCCTGTTCAAGAATCACAAGAGGAGGAAGTATACTTGAAAAAGAAAGGGTGATATGGGAAGATTTCAGTTAGATTACATCATGGTCAGACAGAGATTCTGAAATCAGATATATGATTGTAAGGCATACCCAGGAGCAGATATAGACTCAGATCACTATACAGTAGTTATGAATAGTAGGCTGAAGTTTGTGACATTAGTCAGGAAGAATCAATGCACAAAGAAGTGGGATACGGAAGTACTAAGGAATGATGAGATACGGTTGAAGTTCTCTAAGGCTGTAGATAGAGCAATAAGGAATAGCTCAGTAGGCAGTACAGTTGAAGAGGAATGAACATCTCTGAAAAGGGCCATGACAGGAGGTGGGATGGAAAACATAGGTACAAAGAAGATAACTGTGAAGAAACCATGGGTAACAGAAGAAATACTTCAGTTGAAGCTAAGATGAAATGGCTGCAGGAAAAATGTGAAGACATCAAAAAAGAAATGATTGTAGGAAAGTCAAAAAAACTTCTGTGACATTAAAAACAAGGGTGGTAACATTATGAGTGCAGTGGGAATTCCACTGTTAAGTGCAGAGGAGAGAGCAAAGCCTCTACTGGGGAAGATTTCTCTGATGTGATAGAAGAAGAAACAGGAGTCAACTTAGAAGAGATAGGGGATCCAGTATTAGAATCAGAATTTAAAAGAGCTTTGGAGGACTTAAGGTCAAATAAGGCAGAAGGGATAGATAACATTCCATCAGAATTTCTAAAATCACTGGGGGAAGTGGCAACAAAATGACTATTCATGTTGGTGTGGAGAAAGTATGAGTCTGGCGACATACTGTGTGACTTTCGGAAAAGCATCATTCACACAATTTCGAATACGGCAAGAGCTGACCAGTGTGAGAAATATTGCACAATCAGCTTAACAGCTCATACGTAAAAGTTGCTTACAAGAATAATATACAGAAGAATGGAAAAGAAAATTGAGGATGCACTAGATGACTATCAGTTTGGCGTTAGGAAAAGTAAAGTCATGAGAGAGGCAATTCTGACTTTGCGGCTAATAATGGAAGCAAGACTAAAGAAAAATCAAGACACATTTATAGGATTTGTTGACGTGGAAAAAGTGTTTGACAGTGTAAAATGGGTGCAAGATGTTTGAAATTCTGAAAAAAGTAGGGGTAAGCTACAAAGAGAGACGGGTCATATACAATATGTACAACAGCCAAGAGGGAATAATAAGAGTGGATGACCAAGAACAAAGTGCTCGTATTAGAAAAGGGTGTAACACAGGGTTGTAGTCTTTCACTCCTACTGTTCAATCTGTACATTGAGGAAGCAATGATGGAAATAAAAGAAAGGTTAATGAGTGGAATTAAATTTCAAGGTGAAAGGATATCAATGATACAATTTGCTGATGACATTGCTATTCTGAGTGAAAGTGAAGAAGAATTACATGATCTGCTGAATGGAATGAACAGTCTAATGAGTACACAGTATGGATTGAGAGTAAGTCAAAGAAAGATGAAGGTAATGGGAAGTAGCAGAAATGAGAACAGTGAGAAACTTAACATCAGGACTGATGGTCACGAAGCAGATAAAGTTAAGGAATTCTGCTATCTAGGCAGTAAAATAACCAGTGATGGATGGAGCAAGGAGGACATCAAAAGCAGACTAGCAATGGTAAAAAAGGCATTCCTGGCCAAGAAAAGTCTACTAATATCAAATATTGGCCTTAATCTGAGGAAGAAATTTCTGAGAATGTATGTCTGGTGTACAGCATTGTATGGCAGTGAAACATGGACTGTCGGAAAACTGGAACAGAAGAGAATCTAAGCATTTGAGATGTGGTGCTACAGACGAATGTTCAAGATTAGGTGGACTGATAAGGTAAGGAATGAGGAGTTTCTACACAGAAATGGAGAGGAAAGGAATATATGGAGAACACTGATAAAGAGAAGGGACAGGATGATAGGACATCTGTTAAGACATGAGGGAATGACTTCCATGGTACTAGAAGGAGCTGTAGAGAGCAAAAACTATAGAGGAAGACAGATTAGAATACATCCAGCAAATAATTGAGGATGTAGGTTGCAAGTGCTAGGAGAGGTTAGCATAGGAGAGGAATTCATCCACAGCATCAAACCAGTCAGAAGACTGATAGGGGAAAAAAAATACAGCATTGGGAGACTGTGCTAAGAAGGGCAGGGGAAGGGGAGAGGAGAGAAAGGAGAGAAGTAGAGAAGGGGAAAGGACTATGCAGATGTGCTGGAGGCACAGAAAGCACATGCACAGAAGTCTGAAGTGGGAACAAGAAATGGCGTTAAGGCAAGTGGAGGGCAGGGATTACTGAAGGTTGAGGCTAGGGTGGTGGAAAGAATATGTTGTGGGGAGGAAAAAGCTGATGCTGCTGGAAAGAATCCAGATAGTATCAGGTGTGAAGCAGATACTGAAATGAATCACACTGCCTTACAGTGGCAAGAAGGTGGACAGACAGCTTGATAATGGTCGTGATCATGTAGAATGTCACACAGTGGTTACAGCTAAGTTGGTAGTCCACATGGATGCTTCACAGGGGACATTGCCATTGATGGGTTAGGAAACGACTCACAGGACAGGAGCGGATAGCAGTGGGAACTTGGTGTATGAGACAGGTCTTACATCAGGGTATTTCACAGGGGTGTGAGCCATGGGGCAAAGGGGTCAAAGTAGGAAACACATTAAATGAAGGGATTCTAGAAAAAACCAGGTAAGAATTAAAGACTATAGAAGATCCTTACAAGGAGGAAAATGGTAATGAAACATATGATAACTATGAAGGAATGGTTACTGTTCTGAAAAGAGCAGCAATGGTGAAAGACAACAATTAGGGAAAAAAAACAGTGTTTCACTATTAAGAATGAAAGCCAGAAGTTGACTCCTTGTTGATGAACAGTTTCTTTACTGGGTTGTTTACTGTGCACAGATTACAGCCTTCAAGACACTCTTAAATTGTGGCAGACATCTTACATTTAAGTGATGTAAGTGAACCTACTTTTATGTATCAAAGAATAAGAATACCTAATAAATTCATGTGTTAAATTCATGTGCTAATAAGTCTAACACAAAATCAAAACTTATCATCAGAAGACACAAATGTGCTACTGTAGATGGTAACAAGTAATCAACTCAGCTCTTCTACATGCACTGAGACGTATGCCTATGCAAATCAGGTTTACATATTTTCATGTGGAACGGTATTAATCAGGAATCCCAGACCAGAAAAAGTTTATTGTGGAGTTTTCTAGTTTTATCTTTCATATCCTGGAATTGGAAATGCTGTTCTGAATTGGGGAACTCCTTTGCACCTCTTCCAGTTTGCAGTGTCTAGGCTGCAAATAATCACATTTCCACTTGGGCAGAGAAGGAAAACTCAGAGAAAAATAAAATGAATGCAATGTAAAGGAGAGAAAAAATAAAATAAAAAAGGAATCCATGTAGTCAAAATGAAGGAAGGAAGGAAGATTTAGAGTTTAATGTCCCATGTTATTGGTGATAATATTAGCAGTAAAGATAGAGCATCTGTTATTCAAAAACGTAAGCCATTAATTTACATTTGAAACTGGAAAATCTGCCCTAACTTACTTGCTGAAAAGATTCGTAAATGCTCATCTCAGCATCTGGATTTAGGCTTCCCATGGCTTCCTTAAACTCTGTCCATATAGCCAAGCATGATAAAATGGCCACTTAAGGCCTGGGTAGTTACACCAGCCCCATCTCGAATCGAAATCACTGATTAATGATGGGGGCTGAGCAGTTTTTAGGTGGTTTTCTGCATCCACTTAGGCAAATACAAGCTGGTTTCCAAGTCATCTCAGTTACACAATGTGCACACACTTTGAAAAACAATGTCATGTTTGACCATGTACACTTAGACACAGACAAAAGAGGCACACAGATTGGAAAGCTGGCAGCAACTTTAAAATGCCCTTGTGAGTGGTGACCCCACTGTAATAATTATGGACAGGTATAGCTGATTCTCTACAAAGTTGGAGAAATGCCATGCCAGTCCCAATCCAACATAGGTCAGTTATAGGATACTGAAATGGATGGATGGATGGATGGATGGATGGATGGATGGATGTTTTCCCTAAATTGATTAATGTGAATTTGTCTGATTTATTTCCCCATCCTGACATTAAATCTGAATCTTCCTTTCTTATTTTTCACTTTGATATTGTTTTCAGATAGATAGGCTACAGGAACTGCCATTTCACTTTCAAGTTTACTGATTACATTATGACTTATTTGTTGTTACTCAGTAGCACTTCATTTTGTAAATCATGAAAATTAATAGTGTGGCATTCACTGGTGTGTGCCTTACAGTACTGATGGTATATTCTGATTTTGGTGTTGACAGCATATCAAGTTGATTCAGCTGCCCCTACCTATGGATTTTTTGCAACATACAACACCTTAAAAACCATGCACAAGATTTTCATATTCTCATGCTCGCCACATGTGAACTATTAGTCCTAAAGAACAAATGAACAGGACCTTTTGTAGGAAATTTAATGTAGTTAAATTTTGTACTGGGATCATTTTTCACCAGAGGCCACAGCTTATGAGTTATTTAAGAAACACATGTTTGGAGATTATTTTCATGTGTTTTCTTGAATGATTTGAAAACTAAAGCCTCTAGCAAAAACATGCCCCAGTACAAAGTTTAACTATATTAAATTTCCTGCAAAATGTTTGTTTTTACTGTATCATTAATAGTTTGTGTATAGAATGAGAGACTATGAAAATCTGGTGCATAGTTTTTGAAGGCATTGCAGATTGCATAAAACCTCTAGGCAAGGGTAGCTGACTCACCTGTATGTTCTTCATTTAATAAATCTGAGAACTTTATGGTGGCTGGAGGCACAATAATTTCAACTTGATGAAGCTATACTAAAGTCCCAAGTCAATGAAATCACCAGCTGCTTTTACTGCAGTTTAGGACCAACTTAATGTTGTTTTTGTAGGACAAAGCATGATAACAGCAATGCAACAAATTATCACTTGCATTGTGTCTCTGCAGAAAATTAAAAACCTGCTTTAGTGGAAAAACATACTCCTTGTGTACTTTTCTTTCTTCTGTATGCATTCAAGCTATGTTTTAATGATGTGGGGTAACTCGGCTGGAGCCAAGAGAGTTTTTATTTGCCATAAGAAAGCATTTGTGGTCTGAGTGTCACCACTTCCCACAAAATGTATTTCATTGAAAGCAAAACATTGACCTGTGCTGAGTCTATACATGTTTCATACTATTGTGCACACTATGATCAGTCTGGAAGAGAGTAAAAGAAAGATCACATGTCCAGTTTTTAAATACCGTATTTACTCGAATCTAAGCTGCACTTTTTTTCCAGATTTTGTAATCCAAAAAACCGCTTGCAGCTTAGAATCGAGTGCAAAGCAAGCGGAAGTTCTGATAAATGTTGGTAGGTGCCGCCACAACTAACTTCTGCCGTCGAATATATGTAGCACAACACAGGCATGCTTTGCAGGCACAAAGATAAACACCGGCGCCAAAACCTCTGCGTCAGTAAATAAATGTAAAAAAAAAGGTGGAAGACGAGCTTTTTTCTCCACCCCGAGTTTCGACCACTGCATTTTCATACATTATCCAACGAAGTAAATACAAGTTCCGTATTGTTCATCTTCGAATGTGGCAGCATTCCAATGTACTACGAAAATCCGACTGACAAGACTTTGGGAGGTTTGTCAATATGGCCAACTCTACGTTCTGAATTTTTTCATACCTGTGAGAAGAGATGGTTGCTAATATGAACTTTTATGAATTGTGAATCACATGCAGTATTCTCTTATAAGAATAATACGAATATAAACATTTTGCCATGTATTGTTTCGTGTTTGCTGCTATCTCACTTAAATCCTGTCTGCCTAATAAACTACGAAACTAGAGTAAGACAACAGCAAATGTGTAAGAATATACATATTATGTCATGTTTATATTCGTATTATTCTTATGCCTGATAGTGATACAGTCAGAAATGAAGCACGGTAGTTGACTAGATTTTTAAATCTAAGATGACTCTAATTTCTGTGCAGAACGTAATGTACTAAAGAGGCGCCTGCAAAAATTTTCAAACATAGAAAAATTTTTGCTAAACTCTCCTTCAGAACATCTTCTTATCTTACACAGTCTATTATTTGGTTCTTGTTGATCATTATCAAAGAAAGCAGCAGTGTGAGTAACAACAAATAGCAGTCTCTTGCCGTTGTTTCGGTTATGAGACAATTCCTCTCTTTTTTTTATTTTTTATTGTAAGCTGCGGTAGCACGCACAAAAGCAAGCCATGCCGTGACAAACAATGCATGACTCAGTACAGTAATGCATTTTCAGCTCAGAGTGACGTAAACACCTATAACAAAGAGAACGGCACTTATCAGATCAAAGAAAAATATGCAATCAAGACAAAGCCAGATGAAGCACGTGAAAAAGGAAGGGTACCCGTATAAATACGGATGGAGCGCCTGACGCATAGCAATGGCTACCTGGTTAAGCTTAACTGCTAAGCTTACGGCTTGAACCAAACTACTGTAGCTGTATCGTCATTCATTCGACCTAAATTGTGTCTCATATTGCAATGGACCAACTTTGTTTCGATTTGGAGGTGCAGCCTAAAACTTTTCCCTCCTCTTGAATTTCGAGTCTCAAATTTCAGGTGCGGCGTAGATTCGGGAAATTTTTTTTTCCTTGATTTCGAGTCTCATTTTTCAGGTGCGGCTTAGATTCGAGTGCGGCTTAGATTCGAGTCAATACGGTATGCTCTGGGCAAAACTAAAGAATACAAGAAAACACTCTGCTTCTAGGAAAATATTTTATTTGTAAATTACCAAGGCAAGCAGTTATAAATTAATAAGCTCAGAAACAGAATAGAATCTTTACTGAAAGAAAATGCTGTCCACATTGTTGACAAATTTGTACATAATAATGTAAGTGACCCTTTAAGATAACTGTAAACGTATAGCTTCTGGCCTTATTATTCTTAACACTATGTGTTAATGATATGAATATTGCAACTAAATGTGGCTTATGTCTAATTAGTTTAGTTGAAAAGTGTCTTTCTCTGTAACAGCATGTTGCTAGTAATTATGTATTGACCAATAGAAATTTTTTTGAAGTAGGTGCAGTATATCCAAGTAACATTAGATGATGTCTTTTGCCATTTGAAAGCTGTCTATAGACTAATAAATAATGAAAAAAAATTCACGTTAATGGTACAGTTCAACAAAATTTTCAGATTCACTGCAGCTGATGATGCCATTTTAAGTAAAGGTTTCACTCCACAAAGTATGGCTACTGGTGGTGCATATCAAAGTCTTAATGGATTTAACCAAAAGCACTGAATATAACAGAATTGGCAGACTGATTAAAAAAAGTATTTTTTTCTTTGTGAAAATGTAAAAGAAAGAAGTTGGAATCTTGCTGTGAATCATCAACTTAAAAACTATGTTCATGCACTGAGATGTTCCAGTAGCTATTTGCAAACAATGAAAATAACTGACACCTACTCCACTTGAAACAGGAACACGTTCAGAACTGATCTGATTACCACTGGAATAAAGTTCGAAAGACTTTTTCAAGGCAGAAATATAATCAGTCATAGTAACATTATTAGAGCTTCTCCAGGCAAAGTCTCATAGTGTCTTACATGGAGATGCGAGATCAAGGTTTGAAAAAATGGACTTCTTTGTTTCCAGTCAGATGTGCAACATTCTACACAGATGATGATTTCTAACCAAGAAAATTGTAGAACAGACTTCAGTTCTCTCTGCTGTTCTGGTACCACGCGCCGCGGAATTTGAATCCGCGCCAGACGTCATGGACGTCAAAGACCCATAGAGGTCTCTGCACCTCCTGGCGCACTTTTAGTGTGAGGGCACCACAGTTGAACACGTGGTCCCTGCGGCCAATAGTGGCGCCCCCGATAGCGTACTTAAGTGCCCGCCTCTCGCTCAGCCAGTCAGTCTAATCTCACTTACATCGGTTTATACCTTGCTTTGTGCTAGACTGCTTACTTCCTGGTTCATGTACGAGTGGATGTGTTTGTTTCCTTGTGACTCTGTTGTTCGCTCTTGTTGTGTTCGTACTGTCATTCATTGGTCGTGTCCGCCCTCTTCCATTGTGTTGTTGTTCAGGGGCCTATCTGCAGGTCCCGCCGCACTTTCCGTCATTGCTACCCCGTGACCGTCCTGGTCGCAGTTACTACAGCTGTCATTGCTCTAATGTATTTTGTATCAGTCAGTTTCTGACTAAACTGCCAAAAATAGTGTTATTCAGTACTTATTAAATAAATTATAGATGTCTCATTCAGCCAAGCCAGTGCTTCCAAATTGTTTTAAGTGATTTAGATACATTTGATAATCTTATAAAATTGCTGCTCCCTTTGCATTGAAAATACACCTACTGCCTGGCAAAAAGTGGAGTACCCAGAAGGCATGGTCAGATGTCAATGTAACTTTGTACGTGTACATACTACCAACGGGTATGTAAATGGTTACAGTTTGTTTTCTGTGACAGGTAGAATGGCCACTAGAGTGGACTAGTGTTGTTCACATTCATTTTTGGTACTAACCTGGTAAGGTATATATGCGGGTGACCAGTGTAACACATTGATCAGCCAATGTGAAGAACATGGAGATGCTACGTACTTGTGTGAGACAACATTGCCAGTACCTTACTGAGCTTGAAAGGAGACTCGGTGTGGGGGTTTATTTGACTGGCCGGTTGTATCACACAAGATCCATATTTGTGGGACATTCAGATATATCAGCGTTACATCACAGAAATCCTGGTTCCTCATGTGTTGTCTTTCATGTGACAGTATGATAGTAACATTTTTCAACAGGACAATGCTCATCCACACATGGCACATGTCTCTGTGAAGTATGTGAGATGCAGAGGTACTCTCATGGCCACAAAGATACCTGGATCTATTCCAGGTAGAACATGTCTGGGACCAGCTCAGCTGGCAAATTCCACTGCCAGTACCTGGAGTATCAAGGACCAATTAAAGTAGTTGTGGGACAGCTTGCCTCAGTTTTGAGACATTCTTCTTAACAGAATGAGGATATGGATCCAGGCCAGAGGGGGTGTAAAGTCACACTGTTAAGAGGGCTCATAATGCGAAGTTCTTGTAAATTAGAGTTGATACTATAATCACTGAAATAGTGCCACATACCCTCTCAACCCCAGAATTTTCAGTTCAATTCCTCCTCCCTCCCTCTTGGTGCCTCACTTTTCTTGTCAGTCTGTTTGTATCTGAGGTCAAACTTTACACACTTTGCACACTGAATGTTGTTTTAACCTCTGCAGTACCTCTTTCACCATGATTTGAATATTAGTACTGTGAGCTCACTCCTCCTTAAGTACCTGAGGTTTGAGCTAGTGAGTGACACTGCTGACATGTATGGCTCCAAAGTTGTAGGAATGGCTGAAACACTGCTGCACTTTCGCCCTTTAATGGCACCAGCTTTTTAATGAGAGGGACTTATCAGGATAGGAAAATCAGTGGAAATGAAGAAACAACTGTGGGCAACACAGTGAAGACTTGCAATTTAAAATTCAATATATTGTTCAATGAAAAATATAAGTCTTATGGTGACTTCACAGAAAATATTGAAGAGTGTATGGTTTTTCATAGCAGAATTAATAAATGAAATCACCGTATGGTATAGTATAGCAGAAGTCAGAGCGCGTTTACAGCGAAAAAGTTTTGGCAGTATCGCAGATAAGTAAATACCCTTAAAACAGAACCACTTTAAAGTTCCAGCTTTCTACCAGTTTAAGTTCCTCAGAGTGTATCAGAATGAAATAACACTTGCACAAGATTACAGTTGGTCTGCCACAGATACTTCTAATACTTGTAGGCAGTGTGAAAATCTTGTGGCTCCAGATTCTGTCACCCGCTACCCACAAAATGTTAAAAGTACTGAAGGCATGGGGCTGGCAGATGCCAGGAGATTAACAAGGGGAGCTCCAGGTGGTCAAGTGTTCACAAAAAAATTACCTTTTTCATGTGGTTCAGGCGAGGCATGAGCTGTTTATGTTGGCATAGTTACCAGGCAGAATTTGGTGCAGCAGCAAGAGTACTGAACGGTAATCTGAGGCAGTGAGGTCAAGTCCCTATGTGGTAAATTCTTTATTTTCAATGTTTACATTACTCCCACTGCAAATAAACTGAAATAACATGTAATGCATTTTATTTATTAATTTTTTCATAAAATACATGAAAAAGATATGCAAAGGAAAATTTGGGACTGTAAATAAATTCCCAGGAAGAGATATTATGGCAAATGTCATGCTCTCTTGACACTGTGGATTTTGGTTTATTTGCAGCAGTAGTAGTGGTGGTGGTGGTGGTAGTAGTAGTAGTATAAAAACTGAAAATAAAGTTTCTGTATAGGGAGTCAATCCCATGACCCTCAGATTACTGTTCTGTACCCTTTCTGCTGCGCTAAACACTTCCTGAACTATGGTTACATGAATAGCTCATGACCACCTTGAATGACTGAAGAGCAAAAGACCTTATCACTTGAGGGCTAATTTGTAAACCACTTGGTGGAAAAATGTAAGAAGGTGCTATCAGGCACATCTCTTTAAAACATGAATTATACTTAAGGATTTGTCATTATATATTTATAGGTCTGACACATCAGTTTATAGTGCCTTTTCCTACTGCCTGCAGTGGTGCTGTTAGTTTTTATGTAGCATTAATTATTTTTAAATTATGGTTAATCGTATTTGGTGGTCCTTTGAAGTTAGTAAAATGTTCAAGTTTTCACACAGATATCTCATTTCTATGCATATTATTTTAATTAGGATGTAGGGTGGGATGTGGGTCCTTACCTTCTGATCTCATGACATTTGGAGGCATGGAGTACTCTCAGCTCTGATAACTTTTATTGATTAACCAGCTGAGTCTTGGCATTGCAGGGATATGAATTTATCCCAGTCTTCTGTTAGCCCATCTTCTCCTCTCCCTCTTTCTGTCCATATTCTCCTCCCTCCTCTCTCTTTTCCATCTCCTCCTCCCTCTTGCTGTCTATCTCCTCCTCTTCCCTCTCTGTCCATGTCTTTCTCCCTCTTCTCTCCTATCATCTCCTCTTCTTGTCTTCTGTCCATCTCTGCCTCCAGCTCTCCCTGCAGTTTGCCCCCATCTCCTTCTCTTTTCTTTCTCAGTCCATCCCCCCCCCCCCTTATCCCTCCTCATTATCATTCCCATCCCAATAGGAGGTTACTAGTTCCCACCTCACATTATTTCTTTCCAGATAATAAGTAATATGACTACCAAGTTAGGTGGAAATCTATCAGGAGCTTTAGGAGGAGCTTTTTACCCGTGGCTTTGGACGCATGCACATGCACATGTCAGATATATTTCACATGTATTTAAGATATTTCACACATATCTCACATGTATGGCAAGCGGATTTCACTCTGAAGTTTCGTTTTCACACAGATCAATGTTTATGGTGTCATACCTCTTCAACTACATGTTGTACAACAATATAATTTTTCAGGCACATCCAGAGCTAGTAGTGAAGAAGTAATAGATTAAAAGGTCATGCCACATGTGGAAGTTTTACTGCATGATCAGCGAAAACGCAGTAAGCGATTCACTTTTTTCCCTTCGTCATTTTGTGGGGGATATCAGCAAGAAAATGTTTCCTAAAGGCTTGAAACCCTGTGTAAGGTTGGTTGAAAGTCGTTATGTGTTCTCATTCTCAAATACTGGATGAATATAGTCTGGCTCTTTGTGCATCGTGAGCTATGCTTCATTTTCACCCTTACCTCCACTAGTAGGGCAAAGCAGGTATCAGGGCTTTTTGTTAGTGTGAGTTGCATGCATGCGCAAACTTGATTGATTTATGATCGTAACCTATGGGTATGACCCCTGAGGGTTGTTTTATGACTTTCTGGGGATAATCCGGACTTCTGAGAAACCTCCCCTCCCCCTTCTCCCCCTCCTTTGAGGGTAGGATCTCATGACACGAAATTCAAATCAGTGTTAATAATATAGTGATGTGTGTTATTTATTTAATCAGTTTGTGGGAGACAGGGCTCCCCCACCTGGATAGAGCTCACATCTTCAATTTATGTGGGAAAGAAGGGGGTTGGGGAATAATCATCCAGCACAAACACCCATCATATTGAATCTTCTCACGCAACACATGCATCTGCTTCTGTCGCTGCTCACCCAGCACATGGGTCGTTTTGCCAGGCCCCACTGCTGCGAGCAAGAGCAGACATGTTGGGCATTCTTTGAACCTAACTGGACATAAAAGTACCAGCTAATCCGCAACTTCTGGTCCCTAAAGCTGGTGTGCAGTACACTGCGAGACAAACAGCTGAAGCTTGGATGTATACATGTATACAGTATACGTGTACAGTAGTTCTAACCAATTCCAGCGCCCCCCCCCCCCCCCACTTCTTCCCCCCCACCACCCCGTCAGTTTAAAAAAAAATCGCTTTAACCAATCTGAGACAGACATGTTGTTGACTATACACCTCAAATTTCTCATATAGGTATGAAAAGGGGGTCACTATACTTTCAGCTACCTAGTTTAGACTACTTTTCAAGATCAGCTGACTACCCAAGTTCCCCATCCAAAACTAATGCACACGGGTCATTATAAATAGAAAATGGCGTAGGATTTTTGATAGGTATGCCAATAAGATAACCAAATACTATAGTAAGAATCTTTTTTAACTTTCGTAATCACATTTACTCACAGAAAACAACTCTTTCCTTGTGTTTGTTTGGTGCAGTTTTAATTTCATCCAGCTTAATTTTTATCTTATTATTTAAATCCACATCTGAATTGGCTATTTCATCCTCCAGCCAGTAACTTGACAGGTACAAAGAAAATATTTTCTCGAATTCCAGTATGAACTATTTTTTTTCCTGTAAACTACCTCTTTTATGCCTTTAACAATTAGTTCTATTTCTTCTGGCAGTTCTTCTAGACGAGGGCATTCGGGAATTTTAACTTTTCCTCTTATTTCCTGCATAATACTGTTGTAACAACACTCCACATCCTCCTGGGTGTAGGGTGCCAGTTGTTCTGCTGCACATTCTTGTGGAATTTCGCTACAGAACTTTAAGTTTACAGCTTTTGCAAACGAATTGCCATTAAAGATTATTATTCCACGGTTGCCCTGTTGTTAGGTGTATGACATCAAGCCCACCACATTTCGATATAATGTAACCATCCTTTTTAAGCAGATCCAAGGAGGAATCTCAGTTGACAAAAATATTCTCTCTAGTGAGGTCGAAGTTGAGTGTGGCAGTGAAGTCATCTTGTCGCGTATAACAGGTGTAGGTGAAACTAAATTAATTACTAGATTGCCCACTCGACTCCGCTGTGACAGTTACAAAGTCATTCAAAGAAAGTCTACGGTCAATAGCGCGTAAGTACACAGATCATGCAATACTAATCGGAGGCGACTTTAACCTGCCGGCTATAGATTGGGATGTCTGTGGATTCATTTCGGGGGTACAGACAGACACAGTCATGCTAAATACTTTTGAAAACGTTTTCTAAGAATTGTCTTGAGCAGCTAGCTAGGTAGCCCACATGCAATTGAAATACCTTAGACCTTGTAGGTACAAATAGGTCGGACCTTATGGACAATGTCAGTATAGAAACGGGGATTAGCGATCATGATGCCATTATAGCAACTATGATTACGAACGTTAATAAGTCGGTCAAGAAAGCTTGGAGAATGTTTCTGCTAGATAGATCAGATAAGCAGTTGTTAACATCTCACTTAGACAGTGAATTGACATCACTTTGTTCCAGTAAGATGGATGTAGAGGAATTGTGAGCAAAGTTTAAGCAGGTTGTAAATCGTGGTCTGGAGAGTTATGTGCTTAGTAAGAGGATAAAAGATGGAAAAGACCCACGATGGTTTAATAACGGAATTTGACAGATGCTGTGGAAGCAGAGACTCTCTAGGTTCAAAAGGGGACACACAAATGACAAGCCAAGGTTAGTAGAGATTCGTACGTCTGTGAAAAGATCTATGCACGAACCATACAACAGTTACCATCATCACACCTTAGCAAAAGATTTGGCAGAGAACCTGAGAAAATTCTGGTCGTATGTAAAATAGCTAAGCTGGTCTAAGACTTCCATTCAGTACCTTGTTGACCAGTCTGGTGTGACAGTTGAAGATAGCAAAACGAGAGCCGAAGTTTTAAATTTCACGTTCAAGAAATCGTTCACACAGGAGAACTGTACAAACATACCGTCATTTGACCATCGGACAGACTCCTATGTGGAGGACATAGAAATAAGCATACCTGGCGTATAGAAGTAACTGAAAGTTTGAAAACAAATAAATCTTCTGTTTGCTGCAGAATCCTTGAACATATTCTCAAATCGAATGTAATAAACTATCTTGAGGCTAAAAAGCTTATGTCCACGAATCGGCATGGATTTAGAAAGCATCGATCGTGCTAAACTCAGCTTGCGTTTTTCTCACACGATATGCTGCAAACCATGGATGAAGGGCAAAAGGCAGATTCCATACTTCTAGATTTCCGGAAAGCATTTGACACAGTGCCCCATTGCAGGCTGTTAACGAAGGTACGAGCGTATGGAATAAGTTCACAGAATTGTGAGTGGCTCGAAGACTTCTTAAGTAATAGAACCCAGTTTCCAGAATGAGATTTTCACTCTGCAGCGGAGTGTGCGCTGATATGAAACTTCCTGACAGATTAAAACTGTGTGCCCGACCGAGACTCGAACTTGGGACCTTTGCCTTTCGCGGGCAAGTGCTCTGCCAACTGAGCTCCCGAAGCACGACTCACGCCCGGTACTCACAGCTTTACTTCTGCCAGTACCTCGTCTCCTACCTTCCAAACTTTACAGAAGCTCTCCTGCGAACCTTGCAGAACTAGCACTCCTGAAAGAAAGGATATTGCGGAGACATGGCTTAGCCACAGCCTGGGGGATGTTTCCAGAATGAGATTTTCACTCTGCAGCGGAGTGTGCGCTGATATGAAACTTCCTGGCAGATTAAAACTGTGTGCCCGACCGAGACTCGAACTTGGGACCTTTGCCTTTCGCGGGCAAGTGCTCTACCAACTGAGCTACCGAAGCACGACTCACGCCCGGTACTCACAGCTTTACTTCTGCCAGTACCTCGTCTCCTACCTTCCAAACTTTACAGAAGCTCTCCTGCGAACCTTGCAGAACTAGCACTCCTGAAAGAAAGGATATTGCGGAGACATGGCTTAGCCACAGCCTGGGGGATGTAGAGCACTTGCCCGCGAAAGGCAAAGGTCCCAAGTTCGAGTCTCGGTCGGGCACACAGTTTTAATCTGCCAGGAAGTTTCAGAACCCAGTTTGTTGTCCTCGTCCGCGAGTGTTCATCTGAGACAAGGGTAACTGCAGGAGTGCTCTAGGGGCGTGTGATAAGACTGCTGTTGTTCTTTGTATACGTAAATGATTTGGTGGACAGGGTGGGCGGCAGCCTGTGGCTATTTGCTGATGATGCCGTGGTGTACGGTAAGGCGTCGCAGCTGAGTGACTGTAGGAAGATACAGGACGACTCAGACAATATCTGTAGTTGATGTGATGAATGGCAGGTAGCCCTAAATGTGAAAAAATGTAAGTTAATGCTTATGAGTAGGAAGGAAGGACAAGCCTGTAATGTTCGGATACAGTATTACTAGTGCCCTGCTTGACACAGTCAAGTCGTTTAAATATCTGGGCGTAATATCGCAAAGCGATAGGAGACGGAACGAGCGCGTGAAAACTGTGGCAGGGAAGGCGGATGGCCCACTTCGGTTTATTGGAAAAACTTTAGGAAAGAGTGGTTCGCCTTAAAGGAGACCGCATATAGGACGCTGATGCGAGTGTTTGGGATCCGTACCAGGTCTAAAGGAAGACATCGCATCAATTCAGAGCCAGGCTGCTAGATTTATTACCGATACGTTCGAACAACACAAGTATTACGGAGATCGTTCGGGAGCTCAAATGGGAATCCCTTTAGGGAAAGCGACGTTCTTTTCGAGAAACACTATTGGGAAAATTTAGAGAGTAGGCCTACCCGCATATGAGGCTGACTGCCGAACGATTCTACTGCCGCCAACATACATCGCGCGTGAGGGCCACGGGGATAAGATACGAGAAATTAGGGCTCATACCGAGGCTTACAGACAGTCGTTTTTCCCTCGCACTATTTGTGAGTGGAACAGGGGGAAATGACAAGTAGTGGTACAGGGTACCCTCCGCCACGCACCTTACGGTGGCGTGCGGAGTATCTATTTAGATGCAGATGTAGGTGTATACGTAGGAACTGACTTTGATAAACACATTTTTCGTCTGTCCTTTAACGTTGTAAACTTGCTCCAATCCGCCATTTTCATCTAAGGGCGGGACTGCTACGGTCGCAGGTTCGAATCCTGCCTCGGGCATGGGAGTGTGTGATGTCCTTAGGTTAGTTAGGTTTAAGTACTTCTAAGTTCTAGGGGGCTTATGACCTAAGATGTTGAGTCCCATAGTGCTCAGAGCCATTAATTCATCTAAGGCTCCAACATATGGCCAGTTACCTCTGCTGTTTACAGTAAATGCTAATATCTTGTATTCATCAGTAGTAGTCAGATTTCTCCAGTCACTGTGTTTAAAGCCATATGTAAACCTTGCCTGCACATCCGCAATAGCCTCTTCGTTTCTCATTTGCTCATTCGCAGCTTATATTCTTCCTCTATGGAAGTGTTTTTCCTCCATATACTCCTCCTTTTGTTTCTTTAATTGGATGTCCTCAATTCAGTTTCATTTTCTGCGCGCACAACACATTAACTGTGCTTAAAGGTGTTGATAGGGAATGGTTTAAGTCTGTGTGCTACATTTACTCTTTCTGTTAGGACTAGCGGAACAACGTAGTTCGTGTCAACCAATCCCAGTTCTGCAATATTTATATCGGACAGTATTGTGAAGAAAAAGTTTCTCCTGCTTTAACATAACACTTCTGTGGGATACTTATATCGGCTTTATTGTAGTTAGAGTTAAGACTCTCCACGTAGTTTATGGGTAGATAATTAAAGCCGTATGCTGACAGGACATAGCTGATAAGCTTTTCTCGGTCTTGAATACCTGAAAAACTTACTTGCACGCCTTTCAATTTTCGGGTATTCTTAGTAGCCCAGTACACAAACTGCAGAACGTTACTAAACACAACATAATAGTTTTTCTGTACGTATTCTGGTAACTGACGCCACATGTAAATAAGTGTCACAGAGTAAAGTGGAGCACATTGTAAATACTGTTTTTTTGTGTCTAATACACGTCAACACTGGTGGCCAAGGTCGAATGCACGTTTCATTACGTATTTGTATATTGTAGCCTCCAGCCTGTTAATGCTGCTTAGCCAAGGAAGACCTAAAAGTTTCTGCAGTCACATGCCTGAAACTATAAAATCTGTAATGTGGTTACTAATATCTTTGTTCACTCCCGGACTTGTGTTTGACGTATAAATTTGATTTGTTTCATGTATCTTTACTGTTGGAGCTTAACCACGTTAGACAGTCTATTCCAAATATCTTATCGTTATCCACTATCTCATTGCAGTTTTCCTGGCTTTCGTCTCCCATGCAGAAGTCGTGGGTTGATATAAGTAGTCTCACACTCCATTCCATTACAGTTTCCGGCAAAGTCTTGCGTTATGTCCAAATCCAAAAGGTAATAGTCGTCTACATGCAGGTGTTGCAATATGTCAGGCAGCTCTTCCATTAGAACATTCATTTTAACATCAGCTAATTCCGCTTTATATGGTATAACCACAGGATTTTTATATTTCCTCGAAATAGTTTCCAGCGCTTGCTTGTCGATTTTTTCCCATATACGTCTTGCTGTCATACTGTGATTCCCGTGCACGCAGCTTCGCCTTGACGCCTTGTCTCGCAGTGACGAAATTGGAGAATTTACTGCGTACATAATAGTTAACTGAACCACAAACTCCTTCTTTAACGTTACAGACCGCCATTTTTTTTATTGTTCTTGACAGTCAACTTGATCACAGATTTTAACCACCATAAGGTTATCGCAAAACGTTCTGTAATAGATGTTAGCACTTTCACATTCTTCTTGCTAAGTAGTATACCAGATTCGTTGTAATTTATGTTGCCAACGTCAGTAGCATGGAAGATCACCAGGAAAACTGCAATGTGATAGTGGAATAGACTGTCTAACGTGGTTAAGCTCCAACAGTAGAATAAAGATATACGAGGGTTGGAACTTTAGTAGTTCCAACCCTCGTATGTAAAAAGTTTGTATGTCAGTTCACAATTGCAGGAGTGAACGAAGATATTGGTAACCACATTATAGATTTTATAAAGTTCCAGACATGCAATTACAGAAACTTTTAGGTATTCCTTGGCTAAGCAGCATGACATTACCAGGTTGGAGGCTACAATATATAACTACAGAATGGCTTGTGTATTCAACCCCCTTAGCCCTACTAGGTAACCGGAGGGAAGAGGGGGACAAGAGGAGGAATTTGGAGGGAGGTGGGGTAGGGTGGTTGCTTCTCTCAGTGTCCTCTGCTGGGAGCAGATTGTGCAGATGCTGCAGCCAGAAGTGAGGTGGCAAAGTAAACCACCACGAACATTGGGGAGCGCAGTTGTTGCTGGGCAGTCACAAAAATATGAGCACAGTATTCTGAGAGACTACAGTTTCCTGGTTTAGAAAAGTTTATCGGAATTATCCCAAGCAGTGGCATGCAATAGGAAGTGAGCACTTGAGAGGGGGGTATCAACATCAAAGGGTTGCCGCCACCTAACACTTTGTTCAGTAATCAGCATGACCTCCGGACTGTGCACAACATGAGATGGCTGGCAGTGCAGTAGTCGACAGCGGTCGTGGGGCACGAGCAGACGTAGTGTACTCTCTTGGATATTGGCTCACGGTGGAGCATGGTGAAGTGGTTAAAATATGGGCACACAGTGCCCTGCGGTTGCTGAGAAATTTTTTTAACAGTGTAATTACATGCGGTGAGTTATGTTGACATCTATTTGGTGACTGTATTTCTTGCACGACTGGAAAAAAATCGATCTATTTAATTACTTCTTCATGATGTATTTCACAAGGCCTTCATCTTCCAATACAGCAAAGAATGATGAGCAAGCGAAATCCAGCCCCTGCGAATTAAATTTTATGAGAAAACCGTATATCATTCGCTATGTAATTGAATTTTGTGTTGCCAGTTCCTTCCTCTCCAGCACAGACCTGCCAATTTTCTGATGGGGGATGGGAAGTGGGGCTTTGGAGCTTAGTGGAGGGGGATAGGTTAAGTAATTCATCGATTTAATCAATTAGTCAATTTGATATCAAAGGTGTGCTTGTATTGGCGAGGTGGAGGTGGAGGACAGATTATCCCCAAGAGGTCATAAACCGCTTAACAGAACAATAGGTTAAGGGGAGGGGTAGGGAGTCATAAATCAATCAAGTTTTCCCTGAATGTATGCAGCCTGCACAAACAAAACGCCCTGACACCCGCTTAGCCCTGCTACTCGTGCGTGGATCGTCGGCTGTGGAGGTCCATCGTTTAGAGTGTTTGGTGCACTGTGTGTTCAGACATACTTGTACTCTGCCCAGCAATAAAGTCTGATGTTTGTTCCACCACAGTTTGCAGTCTGTTCTGTTTTACCAGTCTGCTCAGCCTGTGACAACTGACATCTGTAATGAGAGGTGGCCTCCCAACACCACGACGTCTGGACGTGGTTCCACCTTGGTTTTGCCACGTGTTGGAGACACTCACCACAGCACTGCTCGAACATCTGACAAGTTGTGTAGTTTCCCAAATGGTCATCCCAGGCCTCTGGGCCATCACAATTTGCCCTCAGTCAAACTCGGATAGGTCACGCGCCTTTCCCATTCCACACACGGACACCACGCTCACTGATACTACACGCGCCGTGCGTGTGTCCGACCAGCAGTCATCCCTCCCCAGGTGACGCCGCTATCGCCTGGACGGGTTTATGCCGATAGTAGGTCGCTGGGCATAATGTTCTGGCTGATCAGTGTGTATACTCTCGTAAATAATTCGAACGTTGTTGGTTGTAGTAATTTCGTTCATTACAATCACAGAAATTGTTCAAAATTACAGATAATGTTATCATTTGGAGATTACAACTTCTTCTTCCATGTGTTTTTGCTTTTAGGAAGCTTTAATTGTCGAGTGCTAGTAATAGTGCTCCATCGATTTCGTTTTTGTTTTGAATACAGTCAGAGAGCGTCCTTTAGGTCAACCATAGTGCCAGTAGTGCTAGTGTTTGTTTTCAATACGGTCCAGAGACAGGCAGTGCTATTTTCATTGTTTCCTACAAGAAGTGCCTAGCAATCACAGTTTAGTCAACAATCAGCCGCCTTTAGTGAATTAGCAGTCTAGTTAAAAGTTGATTAACTCTCTACAGTAAATTGATTTCTTAGGATGGATAGGATGCGTGACTGCTGTGTACGTACGCAGGAGGAGCTGGCCACTATTCTTGAACAGCTGAGCGTGTTGATGGCCGCGGTCAGCCGTCTTCAGGCTGCTGCCTCGGAGTGTAGCGGCAGTGGGGAGTCTGGTGCGTCGCATGGTAAACCCCAGGTGTTACATGCTTCACCCACTGTGCCTGCTGTCGAGACATCTTCGCGGGTAACGGACGCGGTTGGGCCACCCTCTCCCCAAGGGGAGTGGCGGGTTCAGCGGCGTTCGCGGCGCACGAGGCGGAGGGTCAATGTGGATGCTGGCCGTGTGGCATCGCCCGCTCTGCCTGTGAGTGGACATGTGGCTGCTCCTTCAGCAAGGTCCGAGCAGGCACACGGGGGGAGGGGTTTATTAGTTATTGGGAGCTTCAACGTTAGGCGAGTGATGGAGCCCCTTAGGGAAATAGCGGAAAGGCCGGGGAAGAAGCCCAGTGTTCACTCTGTCTGCTTGCCGGGGGGTCTCATCCGAGATGTGGAGGAGGCCCTGCCGGCGGCGATAGAGAGCACTGGGTGCACTCGACTGCAAATTGTTGCTCATGTCGGCACCAATGACTCCTGCTGTCTGGGTTCAGAGGTCATCCTCAGTTCGTACAGGCGGTTGGCGGAATTGGTGAAGGCCGAAAGCCTCGCTCGCGGGGTGGAATCAGAGCTAACTATTTGTAGTATCGTTCCCAGAACCGATCGCGGTCCTCTGGTTTGGAGCCGAGTGGAAAGCTTAAACCAGAGGCTCAGACGATTCTGCGGAGATCTGGGGTGCAAATTTCTCGACCTCCTCTATCGGGTGGAGAAATGTAGGGTCCCCCTGAATAGGTCAGGCGTGCACTACACGCCGGAAGCGGCTACAAGGGTAGCGGAGTACGTGTGGAGTGCACATAGGGGTTTTTTAGGTTAGAGAATTCCCTCCCTAGGCCCGACAAGACGCCTCCTGAGACGCGGCAAGGTAGGAGTAGGCAAAATACAACAGGGAATAACAATATTAATGTGCTAATAGTAAACTGCAGGAGCGTCTATAGAAAGGTCCCAGAGCTGCTCTCATTAATAAACGGTCACAACGCCCATATAGTACTAAGGACAGAAAGTTGGCTGAAACCAGACGTAAACAGTAATGAAATCCTAAACTCAGATTGGAATGTATACCGCAGAGACAGGCTGGACAGTGAAGGGGGAGGCGTGTTTATAGCGATAAGAAGTGCAATAGTATCGAAGGAAATTGACGGAGATCCGAAATTTGAAATGATTTGGGTGAAGGTCACGGTTAAAGCAGGTTCAGACATGGTAATTGGATGTCTCTATAGGCCCCCTGGCTCAGCAGCTGTTGTGGCTGAGCACCTGAAGGATAATTTGGAAAATATTTCGAGTAGATTTCCCCACCATGTTATAGTTCTGGGTGGAGATTTTAATTTGCCGGATATAGACTGGGAGACTCAAACGTGCTTTATCTGAAAACTACCTTGAGCAGATAAACAGAGAACCGACTCGTGGCGATAACATATTAGACCTTCTGGTGACAAACAGACCCGAATTATTTGAAACAGTTAACGCAGAACAGGGAATCAGCGATCATAAAGCGGTTACTGCTTCGATGATTTCAGCCGTAAATAGAAATATTAAAAAAGGTAGGAAGATTTTTCTGTTTAGCAAAAGTGACAAAAAGCAGATTACAGAGTACCTGACGGCTCAACACAAAAGTGTTGTCTCAAGTACAGATAGTGTTGAGGATCAGTGGACAAAGTTCAAAACCATTGTACAATATGCATTAGATGAGTATGTGCCAAGCAAGATCGTGAGAGATGGAAAAGAGCCACCGTGGTACAACGACCGAGTTAGAAAAATGCTGCGGAAGCAAAGGGAACTTCACAGCAAACATAAACATAGCCAAAGCCTTGCAGACAAACAAAAATTACGCGAAGCGAAATGTGTAGTGTGAGGGGGGCTATGCGAGAGGCGTTCAATGAATTCGAAAGTAAAGTTCTATGTACTGACTTGGCAGAAAATCCTAAGAAATTTTGGTCTTATGTCAAAGCGGTAGGTGGATTAAAACAAAATGTCCCGACACTCTGTGACCAAAATGGTACTGAAACAGAGGATGACAGATTAAAGGCCGAAATACTAAATGTCTTTTTCCAAAGCTGTTTCACAGAGGAAGGCTGCACTGTAGTTCCTTCTCTAGATTGTCGCACAGATGACAAAATGGTAGATATCGAAATAGACGACAGAGGGATAGAGAAACAATTAAAATCGCTCTAAAGAGGAAAGGCCGCTGGACCTGATGGGATACCAGTTCGACTTTACACAGAGTACGCGAAGGAACTTGCCCCCTTCTTGCAGCGGTGTACCGTAGGTCTCTAGAAGAGCGTAGCGTTCCAAAGGATTGGAAAAGGGCACAGGTCATCCCCGTTTTCAAGAAGGGACGTGGAACAGATGTGCAGAACTATAGACCTATATCTCTAACGTCGATCAGTTGTAGAATTTTGGAACACGTATTATGTTCGAGTATAATGACTTTTCTGGAGACTAGAAATCTACTCTGTAGGAATCAGCATGGGTTTCGAAAAAGACGGTCGTGTGAAACCCAGCTCGCGCTATTCGTTCACGAGACTCACAGGGCCATAGACACGGGTTCACAGGTAGATGCCGTGTTTCTTGACTTCCGCAAGGCGTTCGATACAGTTCCCCACAGTCGTTTAATGAACAAAGTAAGAGCATATGGACTATCAGACCAATTGTGTGATTAGATTGAAGAGTTCCTAGATAACAGAACGCAGCTTGTCATTCTCAATGGAGAGAAGTCTTCCGAAGTAAGAGTGATTTCAGGTGTGCCGCAGGAGAGTGTCATAGGACCGTTGCTATTCACAATATACATAAATGACCTTGTGGATGACATCGGAAGTTCACTGAGGCTTTTTGCAGATGATGCTGTGGTGTATCGAGAGGTTGTAACAATGGAAAATTGTAATGAAATGCAGGAGGATCTGCAGCGAATTGACGCATGGTGCAGGGAATGGCAATTGAATCTCAGTGTAGACAAGTGTAATGTGCTGCGAATACATTGAAAGAAAGATCCCTTATCATTTAGCTACAAAATAGGTCAGCAACTGGAAGCCGTTAATTCCATAAATTATCTAGGAGTACGCATTAGGAGTGATTTAAAATGGAATGATCATATAAAGTTGATCGTCGGTAAAGCAGATGCCAGACTGAGATTCATTGGAAGAATCCTAAGGAAATGCAATCCGAAAACAAAGGAAGTAGGTTACAGTACGCTTGTTCGCCCACTGCTTGAATACTGCTCAGCAGTGTGGGATCCGTACCAGATAGGGTTGATAGAAGAGATAGAGAAGATCCAACGGAGAGCAGCGCGCTTCGTTACAGGATCATTTAGAAATCGCGAAAGCGTTACGGAGATGATAGATAAAGTCCAGTGGAAGACTCTGCAGGAGAGACGCTCAGTAGCTCGGTACGGGCTTTTGTTGAAGTTTCGAGAACGTACCTTCACCGAAGAGTCAAGCAGTGTATTGCTCCCTCCTACGTATATCTCGCGAAGAGACCATGAGGATAAAATCAGAGAGATTAGAGCCCACACAGAGGCATACCGACAATCCTTCTTTCCACGAACAATACGAGACTGGAATAGAAGGGAGAACCGATAGAGATACTCAGGGTACTCTCCGCCACACACCGTCAGGTGGCTTGCGGAGTATGGATGTAGATGTAGAAATATATGAAATAGGATACAGGTTAAATACATATTATTATTTTCAAGGAAAAGTAAGTGAAATGATTCAATAATGCTGATTACGTTTTTGTTAATTACAATGAACCTACATTATCCCATGTATTCATACCATATTTCCTGCTTCAAATATGAGTACATTATTTTTTGGTGTAGACAGAATTTGGATATATAATCCAGTAGCCTAAATACACACTTTGTTTACATTGTCAATTAGTTTCGTATTGTGAATTAAAGTAATTACGAAGTAATTAGGTGCTGTTATGTCAAACAGTTGTACAACAAGGTGACAGCATGACAACTGGTGTTGTTACAGGTTCCTGGCAGTATCAAATACAATTTGGTGCCTCTTTTGTTATCTAATTGATTGTAAATGAAAAGTCGTATTTGCAGCCAACCGAATCGACAATATCTGCATCGGCATGGATACTCTGCACATCACTTAGGTGACTGGCAGAGGTTCATCGAACCACCTTCACAATAATTCTTGATTATTCCAATATCCAACAGCCCGCGGGAAAAACGAACACCTATTTCTTTTCGTGAGCTTTGATGATGGTTTCTCCCCATGTAGGTCGTGCTCAACAAAATATTTTCGCATTCTGAGGAGAAAATTGGTGACTGAAATTTTGCGAGAAAATTCCACCGCAATGATAGACGGCTTTGTCTTGATGATTTCCACCCCAAATCCTGTATCACGTCAGTGACACTCTCTCCCCTATTTCACGACAATACAAACCGTGCTGCCCTTCTTTGAACTTTCTCGGTGTACTCCTTTAATGCTATCTGGTAAGGATCCCAGAGAGCGTAGTAGTACTCCGAAAGGATGGGTAGGCGTTGTGCAGGCAATCTGTTTAGTAGATCTGTTACTTTTTCTGAGTATTCCGCTTTTTTCCAATTTAAGTTGTTCGTGATTGTAATCCTAGATATTTAGTTGCATTTACGGCCTTTAGATTTGACTTAAATGTCGTGTAACTCATGTTGGTGACCTCACACTTTTCACTATTTAGGGTCAATTGCCAATTTACGCACCATTCAGATATCTTTTCTAAATCGTTTTGCAACTTGTTTTAATCTTCTGATGAGTTTACTAGACGATAAACGACAGCATGCTCTGAAAACATCCTAAGACGGCTGCTGAGATTGTCTCCTAAATCGTTTATATACATAAGGTAGAGGAGAGGGCCTATAACCTTGGGGCCTACCTTAGGGAACGCCAAAACTCACTTCTGTTTTACTCGATGACTTTCCGTCAGTTACTACAAACTGTGACCTCTCTGACAGAAAATCACGAACGTAGTCATATAATCGAGGCGATATTCCATAAGCACGCAATTTCACTACAAGCAGCTTGTGTTGTACAGTGTAAAAACCCTTCTGGCTATCGAGAAATACAGAGTCAGTTTGAAATCCCTTGTGAGTAGCTCTCAACACTTAATGTGAGTAAAGAGCTAGTTATGTTTCACAAGAACGATGTTTTTAAATCCGTGTTGACTGTGTGTCAATAGACCGTTCTCTTCAAGGTAATTCATAATGCTCGAACACGATATATGTTCCAAAATCCTGCTGCATATCGACATTAAAGATACAGGCTTGTAATTTAGTGGATTACTCCTACTATCTTTCTTGAATATTGGTGTGACCTGTGCAACTTTCCAGTCGTGGGGTACATATCTTACGTCGAGCTACCGTTTGCATATTGTTAAGTGTGAAGCCATTGCATCAACATACTCTGAAAGGAACCTAATTCGTACACAGTCTGGACCGGAAGAGTTGCTTTTATTCAGTGATTTAAGTTGCTTCACTACTCCGGGGATATCTACTTCTATGTTGCTCATGTTGGCAGCTGTTCTTGATTCGAATTCTGAATCATTTACTTTGTCTTCTATTTCGGAAAGCTCTAATTCTGCTTTGGCAGCACTATCGTCGATAGTATTTCCGTTGCTATCGCGCAGAGAAGGCATTGCTTTGTCCTGCCGCTAGCATAATTTACATAAAGGGCGACAATTCTTGAACTCCATGAAATAAGTCATAACTTCTGATCACTTTTCATTAGGACGTTCAAACTGCACGGTTGGCCGCGGGGAATGATCGGAATTAGTATGCGCTGTATAGTTCCCACTTTAATATGGATAGGTTGGTCAATAAGCAAGATTGGCGCATTTAGGGAACTTAGAATCCGCATTTCGCGGCCGAGAAGTCTTTTCACTCTCAAAGGGTGACTGTGTGGTGTGCAGTGTCCAGTCACGGAATAATTGGTGCAATATTTCTTGACGGCACGGTGACTACCGAACGGTACGTGAAGGCTTTGGAAGACGATTTCATCCCCATTATCAAAAGTGACCAAGATTTCGGCAATTTGTGGTTCATGCAAGATGGTGCTCAACCCAATCGAAGCAAGAGAGTGTTTGATGTCCTGGAGGAACACTTTGGGGACCGCATTCTGGCTCTGGGGTACCCAGAGGTCACAGGCATGGACCTCGATACCGCCGTATTCTCCGGGTCTGAATACGTGCGACTCCTTTTTGTGGGGCTGTATTAAAGGCAATGTGTACAGCAATATCGATCTGCAAACAGCCATTCAGGAGGTCATCGACAGCATCGATGTTCCAACACCTCAGCGGGTCATGCAGAATTTCACTGTTCGTCTGCGCCACATCATCGCCAATGTTGGCAGGCATATCGAACATGTCATATCCTAAATCCGAATATCTGCAGTGACGTTTACATAAAGTGTGTGCACACAGCAATTTGTAATTGATTTACTTTTTTTATATAGTTCAATAATTGTCACCTCGTAAATGTTTCTACCAATGGATGGACGTACTACACTGCTGGCCATTAAAATTGATGCACCACGAAGATGACGTGCTACAGAAGCGAAATTTATCCGACAGGAAGAAGATGCTGTGATATGCAAATGATTAGCTTTTCAGAGCATTCACACAATGTTGGCGCCGGTGGCGACACCTACAACGTGCTGACATGAGGAAAGCTTCCAACCGATTTCTCATACACAAACAGCCGTTGACCGGCGACCTGCTGAAACGTTGTTGTGATGCCTCGGAGGAGAGATGCGTACCATCACGTTTCCGACTTTGATAAAGGACGGATTGTAGCCTATCGCGATTGCGGTTTATCGTATCGCGACATTGCTATTCGCGTTGGTCGAGATCCAATGACTATTAGCAGAATATGGAATCGGTGGGTTCAGGAGGTTAATACGGAACGCCGTGCTGGATCCCAGCGGCCTCGTATCACTACAAGTCGAGATGACAGGCATCTTATCCGCATGGCTGTAACGGATCGTACAGCCACGTCTCGATCCCTGAGTCAACAGATGGGGACGTTTGCAAGACAACTATCTGCACGAACAGTTCGACGACGTTTGCAGCAGCATGGACTATCAGCTCGGAGACCATGGCTGCGGTTACCATTGACGCTGCATCACAGACAGGAGCGCCTGCGATGATGTACTCAACGACGAACCTGGGTACACGAATGGCAAAACGTCATTTTTTCGGATGAATCCAGGTTCTGTTTACAGCATCATGATGGTCGCATCCGTGTTTGGCAAAATCGCGGTGAACGCACATTGGAAGCGTGTATTCGTCATCGCCATACTGGCGTATCACCCGGCGTGATGGTATGGGGTGCCATTGGTTACACGTCTCGGTGACCTCTCGTTCGCATTGACGGCACTTTGAACAGTGGACGTTACATTTCAGATGTGTTACGACCCGTGGCTCTACACTTCATTCGATCCCTGCGAAACCCTACATTTCAGCAGGATAATGCACGACCGCATGTTGAAGGTCTTGTACGGGCATTTCTGGATACAGAAAATGTTCGACTGCTGCCCTGGCCAGCACATTCTCCAGATCTTTCACCAACTGAAAACGTCTAGTCAATGGTGGCCGAGCAACTGGCTCGTCACAGTACGCCAGTCAGTACTCTTGATGAACTGTGGTATCGAGTTGAAGCTGCATGGGCAGCTGTACCTGAACACGGCATCCAAGCTCTGTTTGACTGAATGCCCAGGCGTATCAAGGTCGTTATTACGGTCAGAGGCGGTGTTCTGGGTACTGATTTCTCAGGATCTATGCACCCACATTGCGTGAAAATGTAATCACATGTCAGTGCTCGTATAATATATTTGTCCAATGAATACCCGTTTATCATCTGTATTTCTTCTTGATGTAGCAATTTTAATGGCCGATACCATGCCATGAAGTTGTTGCAAAATCACATTGCAGAGCTCAGAAGCCGAAATTAAATGTACGAGTCCTACCTAACAACAATTAATCAAGCGATCCAAATTAGCTTCGAATCTTATGGAAAACAGTCTGTTAAGTTTGAGTATAGCACGAAATGGGATTTCGTTGGCGGGAGCAGGTATTACAGCGACACGCGCAGCCGACAGATTTGCCGCGTCGCTGCATACGTAGTAACAGTTGGGCCCTTCCCGCAAACGTTCCGTCAGCAGCCCAAAGGCGGCGCCTGTGCGAACGTGAAGTCCTGTAGAGGCGAAAGGATGAGAGAAGCTGTGAACCTAAATTGGCGCGAAGGAGAGCTGTTTACAGCAGTTTATTTTTAAGTGGTACGACAGGCCCACTGGTGTTGACACGATGCAGCTACATGCGTAGTAATCTTATCAAAGCGCGGCGGATCCGTTGCGCTGATGGTTCCGTCGTCACGGAGATACACGCTATGCAGGGGAAAGCACCGAGACAGGCGTGTGACAACAGATGTCGCGGGGGAATAACTGCGCACATATCTCGTGGAACTGCCGATAGCCGAAAGGGTTGCGTAAGCGTTCGCCAGTAGGCTAAACAGAAACGACACGTTGCGCGCTCATAGAACCCACCATGTCTTCCTCACTCTCTCTCTCTCTTTCTTTTCTTTTCTCTTTCTCTCCCTCCTTTTTCCTTTTTTTTTAAAAAAAATAAAGAACAGTTTTGAAGTGAGCAAGTATTCAAACCCCAAATGATCCTCATCCATGGCCGGTTTACGGTCGCTCATTGCATTGATGAAATTTGGGGTCCCTATTCACCGATATGTACTCAAAAGTTCTTTTAATGTATTATGTTACTTCCATATTATATGTGAAAGTAACACTGAAATAAAATTTTATTTCACTACTTTAAGCGAGAACAGATGGTAGGCACCGTCCTTTTTGAACCTTAGCTCTGACAATATAATCAACATATCCCAAAACACTAAAACTGCGCATCATAGTTCAATACTCTTGCTAGCTCCAGACACATAGAAAGGAAATCATAAGTGTCTCATCAAAAAAATTGAAACAAAATATTTAGACGTCTATCTACTTCACTGAAACTGATCAAGTGATCAGTGTCTCTACAGTGCGTATATGCGGACAATTAAAAAAGAAACAGACTTTTCGTGGATAAAAATACACTTTTTCTCTGGTGAAAATACACTGTTCTTCCGGGTGAAAGTACATTTATTTCCTTCTTAAGTGACTATATACTTTCTGTGGAGTTGTAAAACTTAGAAAATCCTTTGGACGGTGAAGGATTTGTACACCGGAATGGAACTTCCCGGCACTTTAGGCAACGCAACCCAGCAAAAAACAATGCATTTTGGAAAGATCTTCGATGCGCGTATTACGAAAGTATAAACACGAATTTCACCAGTTACAGCACGGTAGCTTCTGAAGCACAGAAATCGAAATTGCGATGCGCTTTTCCGTCAGCCAATCGCACTTCATTATCACGTGATGTCGCCAGCCAATGTCAGCAGATATTCAGAGTGATGTAGTCAGCCCATAGCAACATCACTGTTAATCAGCGCGAACGCACAAATAGAAAAAGTTAACGGTTTAAACGGATATACAAACAGTATAACTACAGGAAAAGCTAAGCTTTCAGATGTAATATTAGTCGTCAACATTTTTTTGCGTTTTTTTTTATCCAAGAATGTGGTTAGGCAGGATCCTAAGAGCACCAGCTTAAATTGCAGCGGCTAAATGTTTCTGACAAGCACGATTGTAGATTTCAGTGCTGTGCACCGAACATTTCGTGGATTGTGGATTACTTGAATGAAATCTTCCGTCGAGCGCTTCGACTTTTCCATAATAAAGCCAATTATGTGAGGAATTGCTCAAGAACTCACTTTGTGCTTTATATTTTCTGTCACCGTTTTGCATAATTTGTAATCTATGAATGAACTGAAATAAATATGAGAAACCAGCCTTGAAACTTGGCCTTCTTAGCGTGTGTTAACTTTTTGAGATATATCAAACATATATGTTTCAGTAAAATTTTAAATAATGATATAAATCTCTGGTGTTGTGGGTCCGAAATTATTTTAAGTGGCTGGTCGTCAGTGTTTTAAGTTTTGAATGAGTCTAACGCTCTGTAATTTAAGAAATTCGTCGCACATTCTCACACGTAACAAAAATCATCTTGCCTAAAAGGAAATTTAATTTGAAATCAACGCTCCTGAAATCATCACTCGCAATATTTTCCGGCGACCTATGTAGTACCAATGTGAACAGTTGTGACGTCACGTTCCTCGAAACAAGGTAACGAGAAAGACACATCGAAAGCAATTTGTTATTACGAGGTACTGCATAGTCTTTTGAGACGTTACGCTGTCGGCAGACGCGTCTATGTGCACTGTGTTTTGTTGTAAATGGCCATATTTTTGCAACTTAAGTTCAATTTCGGTGTTATTCTCCCGTTTATTTTTTATTGCTGCAGTATTATTCTGCAATAGCGGGCGGATGTTAAATTCTTAGAGTGTCAGTTTTTACTTGTCAAAATTATAAAAATTTAACTGAAAACTAAAACAACGGAAAATTTATGAAATTCCAAAAAATTTTCGGGATTTTCACGGATTTCTCCCGGATGAAAAAATTCCCGTGTTTTTCGCGGATTTCCCGACTGTCCCGGAGCACATACGCCCTGTTCTACCGTTTTTACTAATTAGGAGGAGTAAGCTAACCAAGATTCTCGACTGCCAGCAAGTAGATCTGATTACTACACGCCGTTGCAGCATAGTGCCTCAAAATAATAATACGAGGAAGTACACAAAAAAAAACGAATAACATTGCCGTGTGCGGAGCTTGTGTAGTACGCATTCCTGCCCCCTATGCATTATAGCGCAACTCATTGTCGCCTGTGTTGTCAATCTGGCTTCTTCTGTTTATCTGCAGTGATTGTTTTTGATAGCGCTGTTCCGTACTTCTTTCGTTTTTTTTATGATGGCAAGTTTAAGAGAACAATGTGCAGCTTTGAAATTTTGTTTTTTACTTAGAAAAAATGCTGCTGAAACTGCTTAATATTGAAAACAGCTTACCAAGATGACGCTATGGGAGAAACTTAAGTGTACGACTGGTTTGCCCGATTTAAAAATGGCGACATGTCGACCGATGACAATCTCGTTCTGGACGTCCAGCAACTGCCCGAATCGACGAAAGTATTAAAAATAATTCGAGATCTTGTGCTCACAGACCGTCCACAGACGATTGATCAACTGTCAGAGATTAGTGGATTGTCTTGGAGCTCGGTTCAGTGAATTTTAGCGGAAGATTTGGGAATGAAAAGGGTTGCTGCCAAGTTTGTTCCTCGGGTTCGGACTGACAGTCAAAAGGGGCGTGGAGTTGAAACACGTACTTTGAAACAATAGCTTGAAACTGATCTAGATATTTTGTCAGAGGTCATTACTGGTGATGAGACATGTTGCCATGGTTACGACCCAGAAACAAACCAGCAGTCAAGCCAATGCTAGACATCATCGTCGTTCCATCCTAAAAAATGTAGTTAAGGCAAATCAAAACATCACAACAGTACTGATTCGCTTTTTCGATCCCAAGGGCATAGTTCATTTAGAGTTTGTTCTCCCCCAGGTAAGACCGTCAATCAATCCTTTTATTTGGAAATTTTAAGAAGATTGCTCAACAGTTTTTGTGAAAAAAAGGCCATATTTGTGGCAGACGGGGGACTGGTTCTTCCACCACGACAACGCATCTGCACTCACAGGCGGTTCTTTAGATACTCCCTCGTAAATTATTACAGCTCACTTTAAAAAGCACTTCACAATTGTGAACTTACGAAATTTAAAACTCTAAAGACAAGAAAATTTCGCGACAATCTGCACAGATCTATGTCCCACGGTAAAACGTCTCGACACACATTGCAAATAGAACCCAGAAGCTGGAAATTTAGTACTGCGAGTGTGGCAGAGAATGAGGCGTACCTGAATGGGATGTGCACGAAAACACACATGAAGACTTCACAGACGTAGGGTGAATCATGGTAGACAGACATGTCGTTCTTTAACTAAAAATTAGTAAAAAAACGTAATACAAGACCGCAGAAAAGTACACATTGAGTTGGATTATTACTAACCTTAGTTCAACAGGCTGTCCGTCAGACTTTTTTTAATATTTTGATTGTCCTACTGTTTCGCTGAGCAACCTATTGTTAAGTCCTTTGGCGATTGTGTTTATTAGCAAACATTTTTAGGCGAGTGTTGTTAACAATGTACAACAAATAATCACTGTCAACAATGTAGGAAAATCACATATCACCAAACAGCAGATCGCAGCTGAACAGAACATGTAAGTCTCTTGTGTCTACTTGAAATACATAACACGTGTATGAAACAGGATTACGTCGAAAATTTCCTCCAAAGTTCGAAAATGCACATAGTTTTACGCCAATGGTCTATTACTCCCGTTGCTATAAAACTGCTGCATAGTCGTACGCATATAATTGTAAACAGTGTTATAATTTTCGATTCAAAACTGTTAATGGGAGATTCGACACCGAAAAATTTGGCAGGGCGGTTGCGGCTCCGTTGATAGTTCGAGCTCCACGTGCATAAACTGTCTCTGAGCCCATCCCGTTCATTTCAGTACCATGAGTCCGCAGCAACATGAATAATTTCTGTACCTTTGGTTCCAGAACGTTTATGAAGTTCAAGAATGACGTCCTTTTATTCCACAAGAGGGGCAATTTGTTATCTACACACACCAACAAAAGTTTTGCATCACCCAAATATGTCGTGCAGGTGTATTGTATTGTGACTGTCCCTGTACCGATCGAAAGGTCACCCCTGACCTTGTTTGCAAACATACACACTACTACTATTAGCAGTGTACATCGGTAGAGCGCTGAACTTCAGTAGGCTAAAGCATTTCAGTTGAAAATTAGGTATTAGTGGGGACGTATTGGAGACGTCTGTGGAACGGTAGAGGACCATCCACAATGCTACGAAGGATTCGCGACCGAAGATCAGGTCCGCACGTTACTCGCAGAAGGCTTGTCGACAAGGGACGTTGCCGAACGTGTTGCAGCGGCGTCAAAGTGATATGGTGCGGACATTGGTTCGGTTCCAGTTGATGTGTAGCGTTGAGGACTTACAGCGCACAGGTCGTCCACGTTCTAGAGGTGCGCAGAAAGATCAACGTCTACCACTTCCGATCAAAGGAACCGTGGGCTGAGTCCTCTAGACCGCGATGGAAGACGCTACAGGACATCGTGCATCGCATCAAACGGTTTGGAGACGATTGCACGATGCGAATCTCCTTTCTTGACGACGATGGCGAGCGCCACAACAGCATGGAATCCGTTACAGACGGGCAAGAACGCAAGCACAGTGGGCGCCACAAGATTGTCTGGCGTTGTTTGCGGACGAAACTCGAATCTGTTTGTATCCTGCTAATCGCAGGAAACATGTTGGGAGAGTGGCTGGTAACAGCGAATGCCTCCACCGCTGTGTCGTACATGTGCGACAAGGCGGTGGTGAAGTGATGTTCTCGTGGTTGTCGAGAGCAGTCTCACTGCTCTACATTATTAAGGACGAGGTTTTAGAACCAATAGTGCGACCATATCGCCAACATTTTGGCGGCAGTTTCATTTTGATGGATGATATTTCGTGTGGTCATGTGCTGTTATCGTGAACACGTTCCTTCCTTCATATTGCTAGCATCACCAGAATGGAGTGGCTCTCTCTTCTCCGGACATGGCCCAATAGAACATGTGTGGGATCTATTGAAAAGGGCCGTTTTTGGGCGTCGACAGCAATCACGTGTTCTGCGCGTCTTACGCAGCATCGTCATTGAAGAGCGGCGCAATTTGATCTCATCGATGGTATGCCACGACGGACTTACGATGCAGCCGAAAAAGGGTATGTTCCTCTATGTATTGACACTGCTGTGAACCCCCCTCCTCGCCCCCCCCCCCCCACCCGAATTAGTAAGCAGCCGATTTTGTCGTTGTACAAATGTTTATTTTTTTGAATTGGTGAGCTAAACCCATCGCAAATGATTATACACTGTTGTATCAGAGCCGATTTTTGGTTGTTTTGTGCATAATCTCGCTACTAGTTCCGAACGGAGTTCTTCATCAGGCAGTATATGTTACAAAATAAGACTGTCTGGAAAAAACATATAGTACCCAAAATCATAAACAGTGAAAAACATTTAACAGGTAAACGCTTAACACGAAGAATCATTCAACGTAATATAATATTGTGCTCCCGACAAAATAGGAGTATTATGTAGTTTCATAAGTTATACCTGTTTCGCTTATCGGACAGAAGAAACTGCTTTCGGTAATTCTGATCTCATCTATGTTTTTTTGCATTTCTTTTTCTCATCGAACCGTACAAAGTGAACGCTAGCCGTTGCTGTTACGTTACGGATTATCTTTTGTTTTGGTGAGTTGTTATCTAAGTCTGTGTTTTGTTTCAAAATCGTTTCGCAGGTTTTATTTTATTGTATTATTATTATTATTTTAAGAAAAGGGCCCCACAGGGGAGCGACGAATCGCAGCAAACCGCCGAATGGACATGGGATACAAGGAATAGCTTCGTAGATGGCCCATGTGTGAGCGAATCGCAACGATCGGTCGATGATCGCTTGGAGATCACAGGCAATCTGATGCATCGTGTGTGATTTCTGGCAATATGGCCGCGGTTCGTTGTTCTATTTATTAAGCGTGGCCCTGGAGTTTGCTTCGTGTCGCTTTGCCCACGTTGAGTAAGAACTTCGCATTAGAATTTGTTACACACATCAAAAAAAGTTTTACATCACCTCGGTTCCGAGAGTTCCGGAACCTGTACAGAAAAATGGAATAGAGAGCTACATAAACATAATTTCCTCCCTTTTTATTGCTCATGAAAACAACAAATTGCATGTTGTACCACTATACAGCGAGACCTTCAGAGGTGCTGGTCCAGGTTGCTGTACACACCGCTGCCTCTGATACCCAGTACCACGTCTTCTTCCACTGCTGCATGCCTGTATTCACCATGGCATACTATCCACAAGTTCATCAAGGCACTGTTGGTCCATATTGCCCCCACTCCTCAACGGCGATTCGGCGTAGATCCCTCAGAGTGATTCGTGGCTCACGTCGTCCATAAACAGCCGTTTTCAGTATATCTCAGGCATTGCTCGATAGGGTTCATGTCTGGAGAACATGCTGGCCACTCTAGTCGAGCGACGTCGTTATCCAGAAGGAAGTCATTTACAAGATTTCCACGATCGGGGCGCGAATTGTCGTCCATGAAGACAAAAGCCTCGCCAATATGCTGCCGATATGGTTGCACTATCGGCTGGAGAATGGCATTCACGTATCGTACAGCCGTTACGGCGCCTTCCATGCCCACCAGCGGCGTACGCCGGCCCCACATAATGCCGCTCCAAAACAGCAGGAAACCTCCACCTTGCTGCACTCGCTGGACAGTGTGTCTGAAGCGTTCAGCCTGACCGGGTTGCGTAAAAGCACGTCTCCGACGATTGTCGAGTTAAAGGCATATGCGACACTCATCGGTGAAGAGAACGTGATGCCAATCCTGAGCGGTTCATTCGGCATGTTGTACCGCGCTGCATGGTGTCGTGGTTGCAAAGCTGGACCTCGCCATGGACTTCGGGAGTGAAGTTGCGCACCGTGCAGCCTATTGCGCACAGTTTGAGTCGTAACACGACGTCCTGTGGCTGCACGAAAAGCGTTATTCGACATGGTGGCGTTGCTGTCAGGGTTCCTCTGAGCCATAATCCGTAGGTAGCGGTCATCCATTGCAGTAGTAATCCTTGGGCAGCCTGAACGAGGCATGTCATCGACAGTTCCTGTCTATCTCCTTCATGTCCGAACAACATCGCTTGGTTCACTACGAGACGCCTGGACACTTCCCTTGTTGAGAAGTAACAATGCGGACGCGATCGACCCGCGGTATTGACCGTCTAGGCATGGTTGAACTACAGACAACAGGAGCCGTTTACCTCCTTCCTGGTGGAATGTAAGGAACTGATCGGCTGTTGGGTCCTCTCCGTCTAATAAGTGCTGCTCATTCAAGGTTGTTTACATCTTTGAGCGGGTTTAGTGACGTCCCTGAACAGTCAAAGGGACTGCGCCTGCTATAATATCCACAGTCAACGTCTATCTTTAGAAGAACAGGGGTGATGCATAACTTTTTTTGATGTGTGTATTATTAAAGTGCCACGAACGACTTTGGGAAGTGAAGCTGAGGCCGGAGCTACCATTTATATTAAGACTTAATATGAATTTAATAACTCCGACGCCGGCCGCTGTGGCCGAGTTGTTCTAGGCACTTAAGGCCGCAACCAAGATGCTGCTGCGGTCGCAGGT
The DNA here is from genome assembly GCF_023864275.1 of Schistocerca cancellata. Lineage (NCBI taxonomy): Eukaryota > Metazoa > Arthropoda > Insecta > Orthoptera > Acrididae > Schistocerca > Schistocerca cancellata. Next base: position 30,787,622 of record NC_064631.1, on the reverse strand, counting down.
TCGAATGCTGTCTCTTGCATGGATGTGTGTGATGTCCTTAGGTTAGTTAGGTTTAAGTAGTTCTAAGGGACTGATGACCTCAGATATTAAGTCCCATAGTGCTTAGAGCCATCTGAACAATTTTTTGGATAACACTGACAACCTCAGATTTTGTAGTAATTAACATTTTGAAGATCGTGCTGTAGAATTTTGATAGGAAGTTGTAAGGTGGGCATGTCATTTTTGATGTTTGTATGTTGTCGATGTGCACCTCACAGAGAGAGAGAGAGAGAGAGAGAGAGAGAGAGAACAAGTTACGTTACTGTTAAGCAATCTTTGGTCTTGTCGTGGCACAGTCCTTGCCTCTGCGCAGTCTGACACGTTCTTAGTTGAAGTGTGGTAGGTGATAGACGTATTCTGTAGTGCTATGTTGACTTGTGATTGTATCTGTTAGGTGAAAAACATTGTAAAAGACAGCAGAGATTAATACGATGTATATATTGGCAAACGAAAGGAATATAAATTTTGAATAATGTTATTATTTTTTGAAGAGAAGTTTGATGTAAGACTGCAGCACTGCGCACCTAATTTGTAAAAATGATTATTGGGAGCTAGTTAACTTGGTTGACTTTCTCAGGGCTGAGAGAAAGACCACCCCACTTCCGTACCATGCATTAACACATTAACTGATTAAGCTGTCTGATTTCTATTGAAACTCTCTCTTAATTTTGTACCCTCCTTAAACCATTGTTCACTCTGTTAAGCATACTATTTTTCAGATCTATGTTAAGTGTGAAGACCACACGAAGATTGATCCTGTCTATTTTAATATATACTACATTCTAAAATCGTTGTCTTGGAATATCATTTCATAGGAATAGTTACTTTCCCCACCCCACTGTTTATCATTACACATTACCACATGTGGTACGCAACAGTTGCAAAATTTATTTAGAAATAGAAATCTAGCTTAGCCACTGCCTGCTTGCTGTCTGATGTTACGCTTTCGAGAAATCTGCAACAATATTCTCAAGACGCGAAATTCGTGGAAAATTTGATTACGGCCAGATAATTGCTTTATTTCAGTTGCGCATTTAGTATAAAGACAAGCTGCATTCATATCAACTACAGCTCAGTCTAGATTAGCTCCATATGATGACATGGAGTTATTTATAAACTACTACAGGCATTACTAAGGTTTTTGGCTTCCAAACGGAATGATGTACCGTAATATTAAGTGGTCATTTTAATTTAAATGTATAGGGCATATCTGTTATACAGATGAACTCAAAATTCCCTGTCATTACATATAATCTGACTCTTTCGGAGCAGAAGGCCCATTCGTGTACTCTTGATGATTTCACGACACAAAGATTTACGCCTTGCGTGGCCCTGTGAACACTGAAATTGTACTATTGATGGTTGAAAACATGTTGCCTGGTAGCACGAGTCTCGTTTCAAATTGTATCGAGCGGATGGACGTGTACGCGTATGGAGACAACCTCAAAAATCCATGGACCCTGCATGTCAACAGGAACTGTTCAAGCTGGAGGGGGCTCTGTAATGGTGTGGAGCGTGTGCAGTTGGAGTGATATGGGACCCCTGATACGTCTAGATACGACTCTGACAGGTGACACGTACGTAAGCATACTGTCTGATCACCTGTACCCATTCATGTCCATTGAGCATTCCGACGTACTTAGGCAATTCCAGCAGGACAATGCGACACCACACAGGTCCAGAATTGTTAGTGGCTTCAAGAACACTCTTTTGAGTTTAAATACTTCTGCTGGCCCCAAACTCCCCAGACATGAACATTATTGAGCATATCTCTGATGCCTTGCAACGTGCTGTTCCACCATCTCGTACTCTTATGGATTTATGGACAGTCTTGTAGGATTCATGGTGTCAATTTCCTCGAGCTCTATTTCAGACGTTAGCCGAGTCCATGCTACGTTGTCTTGTGGCACTTCTGCGTGCTCGCGGGGGCCCTACACGATATAGGCAGGTGTACCAGTTTCTATGGCTCTTCAGTGTGTAAGACATAAGAGCATGTATGAGGAGAAGGCGATTAGCCTTCTGTGGACATGTGATCCGCATGAAGTCCTGCGGGATCTTCGCCACAACATGTAGAGGGAAAGTCTCCAAGAACAAATGGATCGCCATAGTGAAATCAGATCCGGAGCAACCTGGAATTTATGAAGAAACCATACAGGACCGGTCCAGATTCTGGAAGATCACTGTACAAGCGGTAATCCCAGTGTCCCTTACCGGCAAGAAACCACAGGAACCAGAAGACTAAAGTGGACTGAGGAGGGGACGCTTACTCACAGCCAAAAACGAAAGCTTTTTGGGCTAAGAAGAATCAGGAAACCCGTGAGAAGTCAGAACAAGTCCTGTGGTCCTACGTAGGTCCAAACGGGAATAAGAAGAAAATGGGAATCTTAATTTGTTAATATTGTTTTGAAACGCTTTTCTTGGGATGTGTGGGTGATGTTATATAATAAACTTGTCGTTGATGGCGTGTATAATGGTACATTTTTCTTGTATGTATTTCGGTAGTGCTTCATTAAGTAAATTCTTTCTTCATTTATCAGTCTTTTAGTTTAACTGTAAGTATTTGTACGTTACTTTTGAAATCTTGACGTGTCTGTAGGAATGTTACCAAATGCAGCACTGCTGTTGTACGTATCTCTTGTAAACAGTATGAAGCAGACTTTAAAGTCAGTACCGCCATTAGACTTTTTTATTTGCAGCGTAAATGTAACACTGCAAATAAAACACAGTCTTATGGCGGTACTGACATTAAAGAAATATATTATGTCTGTGGCCCCACATTATGAGAAGAATATTAAGTATGAAGCAGAGTTAGATTATATGAAACAAAAACGGGCTTAAGTACAGCTGTAGAATAGATATGATCCAAAGTTTTAAATCAAAATATTCACGTGGTATTACCGCATCCTGTTTCCAAGTAAAATGCATCTTGCGGTCTCATGGGTAACTCACAAGGGAACCTCCCCATCGCACCCCCTTCAGATTTAGTTATAAGTTGGTACAATGGATAGGCCTTGAAAAACTAAACAGAGATCAATCGAGAAAAGAGGAAGTTGTGTGGAACTATAAAAAAAATTAGTAAAATATACAAACTGAGTAGTCCACGCGTAGATAGGCAACATCAAGGACAATGGGACTCTAGGAGCGCCGTGGTTAGCGAGAGCAGCGACGGAACGAGAGGTCCCAGGTTCAAGTCTTCCCTCGAGTGAAAAGTTTAATTTTTTGTTTTCAGTATATGTGACAAACTCTTATGTTTTCATCACTTTTTTGGGAGTGATTATCACATCCACAAGAGAACTTAAATTGGGCAAGGTAGAAGAATCTTTTTACCCATTCGCTAAGTGTACAAGTTAGGTGGGTCGACAACATTTTCCCGTCATGTGACGCACATGCCGTCACCAGTGTCGTATAGAATATATCAGACGTGTTTTCCTGTGGAGGAATCGGTTGACCTATGACTTTGCGATCAAATGTTTTCGGTTCCCATTGGAGAGGCACGTCCTTTCGTCTACTAATCGCACGGTTTTGCGGTGCGGTCGGAAAACACAGGCACTAAACTTATTACAGTGAACAGAGACGTCAATGAACGAACGGACAGATCATAACTTTGCGAAAATAAAGAAAGTAAAATTTTTAGTCGAGGGAAGACTTGAACCAAGGACCTCTCACTCCGCAGCTGCTCACGCTAACCACGGGCCCACGGTGCTCTTGAGCTCATAATAAATTAATTGTTGGTAAGGCGGGTACCAGGTTGAGATTCATTGGGAGAGTCCTTAGAAAATGTAGTCCATCAACAAAGGAGGTGGCTTACAAAACACTCGTTCGACCTATACTTGAGTATTGCTCATCAGTGTGGGATTCGTACCAGATCGGGTTGACGGAGGAGATAGAGAAGATCCAAAGAAGAGCGGCGCGTTTCGTCACAGGGTTATTTGGTAACCGTGATAGCGTTACGGAGATGTTTAACAAACTCAAGTGGCAGACTCTGCAAGAGAGGCGCTCTGCATCGCGGTGTAGCTTGCTCGTCAGGTTTTGAGAGGTAGCGTTTCTGGATGAGGTATCGAATATATTGCTTCCCCCTACTTATACCTCCCGAGGAGATCACGAATGTAAAATTAGAGAGATTAGAGCGCGCACGGAGGCTTTCAGACAGTCGTTCTTCCCGCGAACCATACGCGACTGGAACAGGAAAGGGAGGTAATGACAGTGGCACGTAAAGTGCCCTCCGCCACACACCGTTGGGTGGCTTGCGGAGTATAAATGTAGATGTAGAATGTAGATGTAGATAATCGCCTTGATGTTGCCTGTCTTGCACATGGACTACTCAGTTTGTATATTTTACTAATTTTTTTCATAGTTCCACACAACTTCTTCCTGTTTTCTTCATTGATCTGTGTTCAGTTTTTCAAGGCCTATCCACTGTGCCAACTTATAACTAAATCTGAGGGGGGTGCGATGGGGAGGTTCCCTTGTCAGAATCACCTGATGGAGCCCTGTATAAAATGAGTATAGCCGAGAGCTGCCCATGAATTTCTGCTTCTACACCACAAGCTTCAAAATGCAAATCACTGAAAAATATGAGGGCGTCAAAGTTTTCATTTTTGTATTCCTTCTTAATATAAGACACAAGTCTGGTTTCAACCTAATTTTTCAGAGTGGTTTGTGCCCCCTGAATAACTCGAAATTCCAATGTGAAGTTATTACTCAAAGTGGCCATACCAAAACGAAACAAAATTACACAACCACGCTTCGTATCTAGACACCGAATGGCGGCCAGGCTGCTATTTTATCACATGTCGCAAGCGCTGCATCAGATTGCGTGGAATTACAAGCGACCTGCGATTTGGCCACACACGTGCTGATTGCGGGCAGGGGTGCCACCTGGCGACGGATTAACGTGACACATCGTTCCTGTGTGCGGGGTCCTTGCATGTGAATTATGCGTGGAACTGGATTATTCCAAAGGCGACTGAATATTTTTTTTCACCATGAGAAATTCTCAGTGTTACAAAATTGTTTGGTGCCTCAAGAATGAATGGGTATTGAAACTGAGCTGATGGAATGTTTGGGAAAGTTTCCACGTTATTAAACAGTCATACAATACCACTGGATGAATTTGTTGCTGACCATCTGATCATGATGATGGTGTGTGTACAGCGCCGACTATGACAAAAGGTATTTTGGAGCTAGTTTAAGGCTCTAAAGATCACATGGATGTAAAAGACACAGAATTTGGAAATAAAATCTACATCACAGTTCCTTTCTGTTACATCAGAAATGAAGAACTTAGTGGCCAGCATGTGAAGATGAGCATTCGAATGGTGAAGTGAATAAAACGAAGTATAATGTCGAACAATTTGTCGAAAATTTGAAGCTGAAAAAAAATACTGTAAAAAAAAGAGGATATTCTCCAAAAAGCAATACTCTGTGGTATACAGATATTGAAGCTTAAGAGTAAATTTTGGAGTGAAATCGAGTGACTGTATTGTAATAAAATTAGACGAGATTAAACATACAGGACAGGTTGAGTCAAAAAGGACTTTACAATTTTTGAATGATACTGAAATTTATTGAGATAACATACAGAATACGCAGTGTGTCATTTTGTAGCGAACAACCTTAAGTTTCACAAAAAAGCATCAAGTGTCATTTTGGTTAGATGTGACTACCGTTTGTGGTGCGGCAAACATCCCACTGGTAATGAATTTGTTCCCACACTCGTTGCAGTAAATCGAGCGTAACTTTTTTCAGGTCTGCTAAATTGTTTGGCATAGGAGGAATACGCAAACGGTATTTAATAAAATCCCAGAAAAAGAAATCTAGTGGTATCAAGTCTAGTAAGCCCTCAATGACCTGGGAAGCGATTATCGAGGAAACCTCGAACTTCCTTGAGGAAATGAGCTGATGCATCATTTTGCTGGCAGTAAACCATTTCCTCTTGCATGTTCAAATGTGTGTGATTTCCTAAGGGACCAAACTGCTCAGATCATCAGTCCCTAGACTTACACATTACTTAAACTAACACACACACACACACACACACACACACACACACACACACACACACACACACACACACACGTCCGAGGGAGTTTTCGAACCTCCGGCGGAAAGGGTCGCGCAATCAGCGTCATGGCGCCTCTAACTGGGCAGCCACTCCGCGCGGCTATTTCATCTCGCTAATCTTCGGCGTTCTGTGGAACTAAGAAGTTTTGAGGCATATCCGGATACACAATACCAGTGACAGTTTTCTCCATGAAGAACAAAGAGCCTTACACTCTGTTTGCTAAAGGGACAAAACACATTAACTTCGGAGCTGTCACGACTGTGTTCCAGGATTGCATGTGGATTTTCGCTACCCCATATTCTGCAGTTGTGGGTGTTCACCATGCCACTGATATTTAAGTGTTCACTCCGCTTGAGATTACTGTACCTCGTCGACCGATATCCGAGCAACATTTCCGCACAGACTTTCCCATCAACAACCTTATCTGCATCACTCATGTGGTGCGCCATTGTGAATCTGTATGGTTTCAAGTGTGAAGGTCTGTGCAGTACTCGCCAAACAGTCCTTTGTGGGATGCCTGTCTCGCGAGACGCGCTTCGCGTTTATCTTGTGGACTGCGGGCAAAGCTCTCCCTAACCTGTTCAACATAATATTCAACACGCAGACGACATGGCGATTTATCATGTCGCAGCGAACAACACGTCTCAACAATGTTCTTGTGCCAAGAGTAAATTGTAGGCGTCCTTGGAAGTTCTTTAGCGTATGCGGTGCAAAATTTACGCCGAACAATTTTTGCACAGTTCGTTTTATGAAACGAAAACACACAGCGAGCACGCTCCGCACCGGTGAAGTTAACAATTTTAACTGTAGACTACTCTGGCGCTCCTGGTGGCTGCATGGCGTGCTGAAGCGTTACGGGAGTCAAACTGGAGGTTGTTGTCTACGAAATGACACATCCACCGATTCTGCAAGTTATCTCAACAAATTTTTTTTATCATTACAAAGTTGTAAATTGCTTTTTGAATCACTCTGTATAGTTTTTCTTTTGCATGCACCGTTTGACACGAAATTCCTTTTATACGAAAAAATATTTCTCCATGTTGTATTTTGTTAAACGTTTTGACTGTATTGTAACCAGTAATTTAAAATGTTGTCCATAACTTAGATGTTTATGCTACCAACTGTTAGACAGGTAAAACAACAATGTACTTGTGGCGTGCACATGGGTTTTTTTAATGCTAGGCAGTAGTGCGAGGCGTCCTGATGAACACTCACCAGTCGATATGCAGGCTGGGAAATCAGGACGCGCTCAGCTATCAAGATATTAGCAGTAAATTTTCAGAGTATTCGGAATAAAGTTCCTGAATTTACTGCCCTCCAGGAAGCGTGTTGCGCGCAAATTATTCTCGCGACTGAGACCTGGCTGAACCGTGAGATAGGAAGTTCTGAAATATTTAGTGAGGGTTGGAACGTGTATCGGAAAGACAGATTGGACACCGTAGGAGGTGGTGTCTTCATTGCAGTTGACAAAAATATTGTGTCTACTGAGGTCGAAGTAGAGTGTGATTGTGAAGTCATCTGGACACATTTGACAGGGCTAGGAGAAATAAAGTTAATTGTTGGGTGTTATTACCGGCCACCAGGTTCCACCGGAACAGTTCTAGAATCATTCAAAGGGAGTCTACACTCTGTATCGCAGAAGTACCCGGATCATGCTATATTAGTCGGAGGCGACTTCAACCTACCTAGTATTGACTGGTATGTCTATGGATTCATTACAGGTGGTACAGACAAGCCGTCGTGTGAATTACTTTTGAACACATTATCCGAAAACTGTCTTGAGCAGCTAAATCGACAGCCAGCGCGTAATGGAAATATTTTACATCTGGTAGCCACGAACAGACCAGATCTCATCGACGGTGTCTGTGTTGAGACAGGGATTAGTGATCATGATGTTGTCATTACGACTATGGTTACGAAAGTTAAAAAGTCGGTCAAGAAGGCTAGAAGAGTATTCTTACTAGAAAGAGCAGATAAGCAGTTGTTAGCATCCCACTTAGTAAATGAATCGACTTCATTTACTTCCGGTACGATGGACGTGGAAGAATTATGGGCAAATTTTAAACACATTGTAAATCACGCATTGGAGAAGTATGTGCCGAAAAAGTGGGTTGCGGACGGAAAAGATCCACCGTGGCTTATTAGCGCAATTTGGAGAATGCTCAGGAAACAAAGACAGTTGCATTCGCGATATAAGAAAGATTGGGAGAATGAGGATAGACAAAAGTTAGTAGAGATTCGTGCTGCTGTAAAAAGAGCGATGCGCGAAGCATACAACCACTACCACCGCATACCTTAGCAAAAGATATTGCTGAAAACCCAAGGAAATTCTGGTCTTACGTAAAATCGGTAAGCGGGTCGAAGGCTTCCATCCAGTCACTCAGTGATCAGTATGGCCTGGCAACAGAAGACAACAAAACGAAAGCTGAAATTTTAAATTTAGCATTTGAGAAATCTTTCACGCAGGAGGATCGTACGAACATACCGCCGTTTGAGTCTCGTACAGATTCCCGTATGGAGGACATAGTGATAGACATCGCTGGGGTTGTGAAGCAGCTGAATGGGTTGAAAATAAATAAATCGCCAGGTCCTGATGGGATGCCAGTTCGGTTTTACAGAGAGTACTCTACTGCATTGGCTCCTTACTTAGCTTGCATTTATCGCGAATCTCGTGCCCAACGTAAAGTCCCGAGCGACTGGAGAAAAGCGCAGGTGACGCCTGTATATAAGAAGGGTAGAAGGACGGATCCTCAAAATTACAGACCAACATCCTTAATATCGGTTTGTTGCAGGATTCTCGAACATATTCTCAGTTCGAATATAATGAATTTCCTTGAGACAGAGAAGTTGCTGTCTATGCATCAGCACGGCTTTAGAAAGCATCGCTCCTGCGAAACTCAAATCGCCTTTTTTTTTCACATGATATCTTGCGAACCATGGATGAAGGGTATCAGACGGATGCCATATTCCTTGACTTCCGGAAAGCGTTTGCCTCGGTGCCCAACTGCAGACTCCAAACTAAGGTACGCGCGTACGGGATTGGTTCCCAAATATGCGAGTGGCTCGAAGACTTCTTAAGTAATAGAACCCAGTACGTTGTCCTCGATGGTGAGTTTTCATCGGAGGTGAGGGTATCATCTGGAGTGCCCCAGGGAATTGTGGTAGGTCCGCTGTTGTTTTCTATCTACATAAATGAATGATAGGGTGGATAGCAATGTGCGGCTGTTTGCTGATGATGCTGTGGTGTACGGGAAGGTGTCGTCGTTGAGTGACTGTAGGAGCATACAAGATGACTTGGACAGGATTTGTGATTGGTGTAAAGAATGGCAGCTAACTCTAAATATAGATAAATGTAAATTAATGCAGGTGAATAGGAAAAAGAATCCCGTAATGTTTGAATACTCCATTAGTAGTGTAGCGCTTGACACAATCACGTCGATTAAATATTGGGGCGTAACATTGCAGAGCGATATGAAGTGGGACAAGCATGTAATGGCAGTTGTGGGGAAGGCGGATAGTCGTGTTCGGTTCATTGGTAGAATTTTGGGAAGATGTGGTTCATCTGTAAAGAAGACCGCTTATAAAACACTAATACGACCTATTCTTGAGTACTGCTCGAGCGTTTGGGATCCCTATCAGGTCGGATTGAGGGAGGACATAGAAGCAATTCAGAGGCTGGCTGCTAGATCTGTTACTGGTAGGTTTGATCATCACGCGAGTGTCACGGAAATGCTTCAGGAACTCGGGTGGGAGTCTCTAGAGGAAAGAAGGCGTTCTTTTCGTGAATCGCTTCTGAGGAAATTTAGAGAACCAGCATTTGAGGCTGACTGCAGTACAATTCTACTGCCGCCAACTTACATTTCGCGGAAAGACCACAAAGATAAGATAAGAGAGATTAGGGTTCGTACAGAGGCATATAGGCCGTTCTGTTTGGGTGTGGAACAGGGAGAGATGATGCTAGTTGTGGTACGAGGTACCCTCCGCCACGCACCGTATGGTGGATTGCGGAGTATGTATGTAGATGTAGATGTATTAGTATGTGTCATAGAAAGGATTGGTTGAAAATTTTTTGTCGTATGGTGCGCTGTGAAAACCCTTAGAAAACACCAAGGATGTTGTGGTCCACATCACCTCGTAATACATAAAGGACAGTAAAGGGAAACTGGAGATACTCATACCGCAGCTGATGTAGTAACAAATATTAAAAGTCTGCATAGAACGGAGAAGGGGAAATTAATGAACATTTTAGATGATGAAGATGATGATGGCATTAAAAACGCTAAATATCCTAAACCAGGAGGCTGAGCTTAGAAGAAAAGTAGGCGTTTTGAAACTTGAATTACCTGCTCTGCGATACACAGTCGTTGTATATCTTTGATACTCCAGCTTATCTGAGAACGGGAGGTAAACTCGTAGCCGCGGCGTACATCACATCAGAAACTGAGACTCTTATCATTCTGGATCCAAAACTGCCATTAGTACTGGCACCTAGTTTCCTTGCCTGCTGCGTTCAAATCAGTTTTACACCACTGCAGTAGAAGCTGCATGCTTGTCAGTAGCAATTTGAGGAGTGAAACCTAGATCTTACCTGAACGAAGAAACGCTAAATAAAGGCATTTGCGACACACCGTGGTAGCAACAAATTCTAGCGCCTTGGGTAGCTAGATGCGTATAGTAGTTTCCATTTCATTTGAGATTTAATGGTTCCCATTGTTCGAGAATCAGCTGCTAGCATAAGTCCATTATCGACAGCAGCCAAGGGCACCTACAGCTATGGAGAAGGTAGGGCCACGTCCGCCTCCCCCTAGCTCTCTGGGAGAGGAAAAATGTGGTGTTTTCAGGTGATTTTCTTTCAAGAAAACGATTAAAAAATCAGTATTACACAGGTTTTTGTGAAACATTTTTGTGGCTACTTACAAATCGTCATTCGTCTTTCAAAATATTGAAAATATACCAGGTCTCCAGGTCGAGAGGCCCCCCCCCCCACAAAAAAAAATTGTATGAGCGCCCTTGGTAGCAGCCATTTTTGATTGAAACAATTACAAATCAATCATTTCTTTTTTCAAATGGTTCAAATGGCTCTAAGCACTATGGGACTTAACATCTGAGGTCATCAGTCCCCTAGACTTAGAACTACTTCAATCTAACTAACCTAAGGACACCACACCCATCGATACCCGAGGGAGGATTCGAACCTGCGACCGTAGCAGCAGCGCGGTTCCGGACTAAAGCGCCTAGAACCGCTCGGTCACAGCGGCCGGTTTTTCTTTTTTGATGTAGCATAACGAACGACAGTGAATGAAAAAGAATGAAAGGACGGAAAGCGGAGTCACGTTAGTTAGGATGTCTTCTGTTTTTTCCTTCCCGGGTGTCCTTTAAGAAGTCCAAAGAGATCCCTATTCTAATTTGGCCAAAGGGAAGGAGTCTGAGTACAAGGCTATCACTGAAATTAAGGTAATTTATTTTTATGTCGTGTTTCCCATTGTAACTTACGTCACACACTGAAGAGTAAAAGGCTTGGTTATCATTGAAATGTTTGTTCGCATTGTATGTGTTCCTTTGATTTCGATACTTTCATACTGTATTTGTTTGGTAGATAGCTTTTTTTGTCCTGTGGACTCGTGGGTAGGAGATCGTAAAGGATATAGAAGCTGCCACGAAAACAAAACTCCATAATACATACACGATCTGGACAAAAGTATCAGGACACGCCTGTGTAATGCGGAATCGACCAGTAGATGTTGACGAGAGGCGGAGGGTGTTGTGTTGACAGTGACAAGCAGCAACAGCATAACGGGTCGGACGGGAGAGCTCAGCGATTTCGAACCAACTGAGTAACAAATGAATCAGGGACATTTCAGCTCATCTAAAGCGGCTCAACTCGACTGTTGGTGATGTGACTGTGAAGAGGAAACGCGAAGCAACAACCACAGATAAACAAAGACCAGTCAGACCCCAAGTACTGATGGACAGGCAGTGCCGAGCATAGCGGGAGATGGTTGTAAAAAGTCTCATGAACTCAGCGGAAGGAATCACTCGTGAGACGCAAAGTACCACCGGCAGTCCAGCTATACTCGTACAATGACCGTGCGTAGGGCGTCACAAATAACTAGGTACAATGGTCGAGAAGGTCCCGATCCGCCGCACACTTCGAAGTCAGTGCTAAGCCTGACTTGGGGTGGTATAAACAACGTTACCACTGGACACGGGATGAGTGGAATGATGAGTCACCTATACTCTGTGCCCGTCCGATGGATGGGCTTGTCGAATGCCTGGAGAACTTTTGCATGCCATCATGTGTAGTGCCAATAATGAAGGGCAGAAGAGGTGGTGCTATATGTCTTTCGTGGTTAGGGTGTGGTCCCCTTATTGCGCTTAAGAAAACGCTAAGTGCGGAAGGATATGAGAACAGCTTTAATTCACAACATTGTGTACAGCAGAGGAACAGCTCGGAGACGATGATTGTTTGTATGCACGCTGTCATAAAGCAGCACTGCGAGGCAGTAGTTTGTGGAGAACAACTTGCTTGAAATGGGCTGGTCTGCCCGGAGCCCCCAACCCGAAGGTGATGACTTCGCATCAGCCGCCGGCAGGCAGCATCACTGCCTTCTGTGTTTTCGGCTGTTGAAGCGGAATGGACTGATATTCTTCCACAGAAATTCAGACACCTCATCGAAAGTGTTTCCGGCAGAGTTCAAATTTTCATAAAGGCAAATGATGGACACGCCACATATTAATGTCTACTAAACGGGTTTCAGATGCTTTTGACCATATAGCGTTTCTCTTCGTCAAGAAAAGGTGGACTGAAAGGGTGGAAGCAAGACTGCTGGGAAGGAAAATGATTTAAATATGCAAACTGTCCATAATTAAGGTTCCAGTGTGAAAACGCTGTAGAAACAGAACCACTGCTCAGAATGACATCAAATTTGAACAGCATATTATTGAAGCACTGGGAAAAATCGTGGAAGAAAAAAAAATTAACGAATATTTTAAAAATAGGTGGCACTGTAATCGTCTTAACGTAAATGGGGTCGTTTAAAAATGACTGATGAATCGCAATACGACGGCTGTGATCTGAGTTGCACATTACACCACCAGTACTGCAGAATGTGCATGAGTGCACAAATTCTGCAACGAATAGTTAACGGCACTGTTAGTTAGGTAAACCCACCGCGGCAAGGTTGTGCCACATCTGACGGGAAAAATCGGTTTTTAGTTGTGCTGGGGCAAAAGCCGCATAAAACAAAATTGCATAGGCTTTTAATTGTCGTGGGACTGACGCAAGACACATTCAATAGCTGTCCACCTTTTTCTGCCATAAGTTGAAATCGAGAAACAGCATGTTCCACAACAGATCGGATGGCTTCAGGGGTCACGTTCAGAATGTGTTGCACAATGCGTGCCTTCAATTCAGCTACATTTATAATTTGAGCACTGAACATAACATCTTTCAGATAAACCCACAGTCACAAGTCATACAGACTAAGATCAAATGATCCGGACGGTCACACAGTAGAGAAATGACACCTGATGGTTGATAATTCGTCTGGAACCGCGCAACCGCTACGGTCGCAGGTTCGAATCCTGCCTCGGGCATGGATGTGTGAGATGTCCTTAGGTTAGTTAGGTTTAAGTAGATCTAAGTTCTAGGGGACTGATGACCTCAGAAGTTAAGTCCCATAGTGCTCAGAGCCATTTGCACCATTTGTTGATAATTCAAGCATTTCTGAAATGCCCGTGCAGCAGTCGTTTCACTGGATGTGCAATGCGCGGAGGAGCGTCAGCTTGTACATAAATGATGCTACCCACACATCCACGCTGTTGAAGGGTTAGAATGATGTTGGGTCACAGAAGACTCTCATAGCGTTTACCAATGATGGTACAGGTAACGCGACCCGCAGGACGCCTCTCCTCGAGAAAATACGGACCTGCGGTAAGCAATGCCGTCAGACCACGCCACACCGTCATCTTCGCAGAATGAAATGCTACTAGTTGACGTGCATGCTGTTTTTCTGTTGCCCATATTCTGCAGTTCTGCGTATTAACGTGTCTTTGGAGATGACAATGGACTTCGCCTGTCTACAGAATGTTCCATGGCCATTCACTGTCCACTTCGTCTTTCTAGCAGGTCAGTAGGAAGCAACTCCTGAACATGGATGATTTTGTATGAATACAAATGCAGGATGTTTTGTAGGATTTTATGCCCTGTGCTCGCAGGCGTGTCCGATTTTCCGGCAGTTCCCTGTGCACTTCATGTTTGCACACCACCGCTCGACATATCCCGCAGGGCTGTGGCCACAACTCCTGAACATGGATGATTTTGTATGAATACCAATGCAGGATGTTTTGTAGGATTTTATGCCCTGTGCTCGCAGGCATGTCCGATTTTCCGGCAGTTCCCTGTGCACTTCATGTTTGCACACCACCGCTCGACATATCCCGCAGGGCTGTGGCCACATCTTCGACAGACGCCAGAACAACTGCTCCTCTCTCTGTTAGACTGTACTTCAGGACCTCTTTTCGAATTTTGTAATCACTTACTCCAGAGTCTTAGCGCTCACGGGCACAAGCCTTTTTTCGTACCCTTCAGTATCCAGAACTTCAGCAGGCATACTGGGGCATAGTCACAGTTCTTGCAAAGCAGGTTTACCAGCAGCACGCGATCCTTCTCGGAGACAGTTATGCGAGGCGTCTCAGAAGCAAACTGAGGAACAGCAGTGTGCCATTAGTCTGTTGGCGCGCGTATTACGACGCTTATAGCGCCATCTGTTGGTCAAATTTTCGTTAATTTTTTTTTGTTCCATGACGTTTCCCCCTGTGTCAAAACGTGATGTTCAAGTTTGACATCATTCTGAGCAGCGATTCTCTTCCTCCTTATCATAGCCACCCTATCAAACTTGGGTATCGCTAGGGTAACTAATATTTTGTACGGTCATCTTATTTTAGACGTCCGCCTGACACAAAGCTCTTAAAAGTTATGAATTACACGCTCAATACATTTTCGTATATCCATAATTAAAACGGACGACTTGGGACGTAAGCTGGTATAATACAGGGTGTTACAAAAAGGTACGACCAAACTTTCAGGAAACATTCCTCACACACAAAGAAAGAAAATATGTTATGTGGACATGTGTCCGGAAACGCTTACTTTCCATGTTAGAGCTCATTTTATTACTTCTATTCAAATCACATTAATCATGGAATGGAAACACACAGCAACAGAACATGCCAGCGTGACTTCAAACACTTTGTTACAGGAAATGTTCAAAATGTCCTCCGCTAGCAAGGATACATGCATCCACCATCCGTCGCTTGGAATCCCTGATGCGCTGATGCAGCCCTGGAGAATGGCGTATTGTATCACAGCCGTCCACAATACGACCACGAAGAGTCTCTACATTTGGTACCGGGGTTGCGTGCACAAGAACTTTCAAATGCCCCCATCAATGAAAGTCAAGAGGGTTGAGGTCAGGAGAGCGTGGAGGCCATGGAATTGGTCCTCCTCTACCAATCCGTCGGTCACCGAATCTGTTGTTGAGAAGCGTACGAACACTTCGACTGAAATGTGCAGGAGCTCCATCGTGCGTGAACCACATGTTGTGTCGTACTTGGAAAGGCACATGTTCTAGCAGCACAGGTAGAGTATCCCGTATGAAATCATGATAACGTGCTCCATTGAGCGTAGGTGGAAGAACATGGGGCCCAATTAAGACATCACCAACAATGACTGCGCAAACGTTCACAGAAAATCTGTGTTGATTACGTGATTGCACAATTGCGTGCGGATTCTCGTCAGCCCACACATGTTGATTGTGAAAATTTACAATTTGATCTCGTTGGAATGAAGCCTCATCCGTAAAGAGAACATTTGCACTGAAATGAGAATTGACACATTGTTGGATGAACCATTCGCAGAAGTGTAGCCGTGGAGGCCAATCAGCTGCTGACAGTGCCTGCACACGCTGTACACGGTACGGAAACAACTGGTTCTCCCGTAGCACTCTCCATACAGTGACGTGGTCAACGTTACCTTGTACAGCAGCAACTTCTCTGACGCTGACATTAGGGTTATCGTCAACTGCACGAAGAATTGCCTCGTCCATTGCAGGTGTCCACGTCGTTGTAGGTCTTCCCAGGTCGCGAGTCATAGGCTGGAATGTTCCGTGCTCCCTAAGACGCCGATCAATTGCTTCGAACGTCTTCCTGTCGGGACACCTTCGTTCTGGAAATCTGTCTCGATACAAACGTACCGCGCCACGGCTATTGCCCCGTGCTAATCCATACATCAAATGCGCATCTGCCAAGTCCGCATTTGTAAACATTACACTGACTGCAAAACCACGTTCGTGATGAACACTAACCTGTTGATGTTACGTAGTGATGTGCTTTATGGTAGTACTGTAGAGCAATGAGTCGCATGTCAACACAAGCACCGAAGTCAACATTACCTTCCTTCAATTGGGCCAACTGGCGGTGAATCAAGGAACTACAGTATATACTGACGAAACTAAAATGAGCTCTAACATGGAAATTAAGCGTTTCCGGACACATGTCCACATAACATCTTTTCTTTATTTGTGTGTGAGGATTGTTTCCTGAAAGTTTGGCCGTACCTTTTTGTAACACCCTGTATATGTTAAAAATGACGTAATTCCTCCAGCTGTATTAAGATGTTGGTTTTATTGGCAACTAGTTTCGATGTTGTTACATCGTCATCTTCAGGGCCATACTTGTTGACAGTAACCGTGTGGGTCTAACACTAGTAGTCAGGGGCGAGACAGGGTGTTCCATGCGGAAGGCAGGTAGTTCGCCCGCATCTCGTGGTCGTGCGGTAGCGTTCTCGCTTCTCACGCCCGGGTTCCCGGGTTCGATTCCCGGCGGGATCAGGGATTTTCTCTGCCTCGGGCATGGATGTGTGTGATGTCCTTAGGTTAGTTAGGTTTAAGTAGTTCTAAGTTCTAGGGGACTGATGACCTTAGATGTTAAGTCCCATAGTGCTCAGAGCCATTTTGAGCAGGTTGTTCCTGTGGAACATTTGTGTACTGCTTAGGGAGGAGAGACTGTACAGTGGTTGTTTTGTTGTTGCAGACGCGGACCGGTGCTCGCCGGCGGCGAACGCCTGCTCGGTGCACGAGTGCCCGCCGGGACGCGAGTGCTACCTGCACCAGGTGCAGTGCGCCGCCGCCGACTGCCCGCCCATCCCGGCCTGCCGGGACCCCGACTACGACGACTACGACGAGTAGTCGCTCTGCTGTGGAGGTGCTCCACAGCGTCTGTCTCAGGGAACCCGCAGCACCTAACAGCCACACTCACCCGCTTCACTTTTGCTTAACGAGACACCTGCTCGGTGGTTCAGTGTCTGGCACTCCATGAACAATCGTTGATAATTTGCGAACATACACTCCCCGGTGTCAGAAAATATTTCGTACGCCTTAAGATAGGCAACCCAACCTACATCATTCGCTCCTCGTACTAATGGCGTAAGTTGGGTTGCCTATCTTAAGGGGCATGACATATTTTCTAAGCCATTTCACTTCTGCTCACCCTGTGTAAAACACCTTCATGAGACTTGTTACCATCTCTGAAGTTGTCATGGCCGTATTTTCCAGGTGTGAAGTTCGTCTGTCCAAAAGAGTGTCGACCTCTTCTTAAATACACACTAGTAAGAAAAATGCGATACTGACTTAGAGGGATCATAGGGGGCATCTTGACCGTAGGAAGCGATGTCTGGAAAACTCCAACAGAGGTACACAGCGTCTACAGAGATTAACCCTCCTTCAAATGAGATGGGATTTTTCGGTACCAAATTCCAAGCACAGTTGTGATACAGGTGGACGCCTACGGCGCCATCTAAGGTCTTCAGTGCTTTCAGATGTTTGCCGTCGAAGGGACTATCGGCAGGGTTTGTCCGCTGCAATTTCGACGCCCTGTAGATCGCTGGACGACTCTTCCGGACATCTCTTCCTAATCTCATTTTTCCAAAGTTCTTATGAGTTTATCCGTATTTTGGTATTAAAACGGCAACACTTAAAAGTTTGTGCCGGACCGGCACTCTACCCCGGACCTCCCGCTTAACGTGGTCGCCTTTACCTCCTCAGCCATCTGAGCGTGCTTCCGATTCAACCCAAATTCCCAGCCTGTTACAAACTACCGACTTAGCGTCGCATACCCATGAGCCACTTACTCGCAGTTCCTGTGTCCCGGAAGAGCTCGGGCATGACGTGCATCCGCACCGAAGACAGGATCATTGTTCGTCGGCACCTGAGCTCTTACGGGAATCGGGAACTGTGAGTAAGTGGTTCATGGGTAGGTGTGTAACAGCCTTGGAACTTGGGCTGTATGGGAAGTTTGCTCGAATGGCCAATTTGGTTGAAGCGGCCGCTCGCGTTGAGCGGAAGATACGAGTTCGAGTCCCAGTCTGAAACAAATGTTCACCTATTACCACCGATTGATGTCAATGCGCAAATGCGGCTAACGTCATTAAACCATTACAGCAATCTGTTGTATGGCTGCTGGATCAAATAAGATATCTGTTCTTCCACAACTCGCTTTTGGTCCTAAAGGGAGTTTCTACAACCTCCGAAAATTTGTCGGTATCCTTTAATTTCAATCTGCGTATTTCTTGTAAATTTATTTGTTTTATCTACTGGGAAATGCTACTTTAATGTACTTATTTCAATAACAAGTGAGCTTTTTCAGACATTCAATGCTTTTCAGTGTGAATCTCATTCTGCAAAGCAATGTTCGGTATTCTGAAACGTTATTGCATATTGAACTGTGTGTCGGACCAAGTACCGAACAAGGAACTTCCTCCACCGCGGGCGCTGCTGTTACCGGCTGAGCTATCTGTGTGCAGCTCACGACTCGCTCTCACGGCTTCGTCATGGTACTGAGAGAATGAAAGTTAAAGCTGTGAGGGCAACTTGTAAGTTGTTCCTGTACTCTCAGTCGGTAAGCGGTTCCAGGTTCGAGAATCAGTACGGCACACAATTTTAATCCGCCAGGACGTTTCATTCGAAACTTTATCTGCACATTTATATTCGTCCACCGTTTAGAATTATCCAGAGTTGGGTACAAAATTGCAGAAGGTGCGATAGAAATGTACAACAAGTGTCCTGTTGAAACGAATTCAACAGTAAAAATAAGTCGTGGCAGTAACTGCGTATGAAGAAGTCTTGTAGCTTGGAAATAGTATGTACGGTTTTTTACATCGTGCAAACTTCATATAATGTAGAGTGAAATACATTGTCTTCTGGTCACATTCAGTGAGACAAATACTGACAAACACGAGTAACTGTGTTTTAATGGCAGACAAAGAAAAGAACTGATGACATTAACTTTAAAAAGTGTACTTTGATGAATCAGGACGTACACGAAGTATGACTAAATATGAGTCTACAGTTTCTAATACTAACAGCGTAAGCACAAAACTAAAAGCTAAATACGAACATTAAAACTCAAAATGTTAACAAAATTTTAAAAAAGTACGAATTTACAATATAATAGGCGTATTTTCGCATCAGTCGTCCGTATGATAGTAGAAACGAGACAGAATACGTAAAAAAAATAGACATTAATTTGACGGTTATTGCTTTTGATGTTTTTTAAATGTCAGAATGTTATTGTTTACTGTGAACATAAAAAAGTGACGGAGAGGAATATTTTTTAGGGTATTGTCGTTTGTCGCATCATACGCACTCAGTAAAATTTTTAAGGAGATGGAATGATAGCTTCTGATTTTTTATGATTGTTGAACGTCTTTGATTTACAGCTGACTGAAATCAACACTTCATTCCAAAGTTACTTTCCACCTCCTGAAAACTGTAGGTAGCAGGTTCACAAAAATCTGCAGTAACATTCAAAGCTATTTTCTCGTACTTACGCACTTACAAAGGCATAAGCCTATAAAAAGCTAAATCAATACACTTTGTAAGGAGTGCCACCTCGAGTTCCAAGCAGACTCACTATTTTCAAGCCATAGTGATGTCTACAGAGATACTAAGAGTATAAATATTTGACTTACAGAAGTCTTTACTTATGTAGCAGCAGACATTTCTAAACGGAATCATTGTAATACGAATGTTAGTTTTATTGTTTATAGTTACCTCAGCAGACGTTATAAATAATCTATAATTTGTAGCTTAGAACAATGCAATTATGGAAAAAAATACTTATTATGTGTAGAGTAGCGATTTATGAAATGCTTATTTATAATTGTGAAAATAAATATGGCTACTTAACCCGTGTTCTTTTTCTTTTGTGACCAATAACTAAGCAACAAGAATTAGAAGCTTTTCATCACTTTGACGCATATGTGCTTGCTTTTTGCAGATAATGTTTACACATTCAACCTCTCATGTGGTGACTTCTTCGTGATACACTAATGAATCCTCCAGAATGCAACCACTTCTTCACCTGTATTTTATTTAGATGGATCAGATAAAAGTGCTTTGTAATTTTTAAACTAGTTCATGACAGCGAGCAAAAAAAATGGGGGGCGGGGGGGGGGGGTGACGGTGGGGCCTACGAACGAACGTGTGTCAAATATCGTTCAGTATGTTATTTAGCGTGCTGAAGCAAGTATTTTGGGACACTAGAGCCTTCAGCCATCTGGAGGCTTGAGAACAGTGGTTAGTGTCTTCGCAGACTTAGAACTGTTAAGTGATAATGAATTACTCTCCATTGCTAAGAAACCGTGCTAGGCTAGGAGAAGGGAGGAGGACTGTGGCAAATGAAAGTTCTGATGCGCTCCGTGACACGTGCTCAAAAAAAAAAAAAAAAAAGGTTCAAATGGCTCTGAGCACTTTGGGACTTAACAGCTCAGGTCATCAGTCCCCTAGAACTTAGAACTACTTAAACCTAACTAACCTAAGGACATCACACACATCCATGCCCGAGGCAGGATTCGAACCTGCGACCGTAGTGGTCACACAGTTCGACTGAAGCGCCTAGAACCGCACGGCCACTCCGGCCGGCCGACACGTGCTCGGCCAGGGCAGTTCGTAGCGCACAGTCTTGATACGGGGTCGACTCTTGATGTCGCGCACAGTTTTATCTCGTCGCAGGTACTAAAAACAACGCATATTCTCCAGAAGGTACGAATTGTTCCGTGGCGCCCTCAGTATGTGTATAATGTAGATCATTAACATTCCTGTTCTGGCAGAAACAGTTCGAAGCCTGTTTGTAAACAAATCACACATGATCAGGGTATTATTTGAATACTGGTAGTACTGGAACTATAAACGGGCTGTCAAAACGAATTTCATCAATACAGCTTTAAGCTTCTTTTTTAATTGTGTTAATATTCTATCTCATAACTTCCAACTGCTTGTTATGTTTCCAGATTTCATTCCCACTGAGTTTCAGAAAAAAAAAAGTTAGTGCCTTTTGTATTATGTGGTGAGTTACACTTGATTTACGGAAGGCCGAAACAAACGAACATTGTTGTTGACTACTTTGAAACTATCGTAGGGGAACTATGAAACTGAATCTACAGGGTGAAAAGCATTTAAACCGACAAACTCGGGGAGGTTGTAGGAGACATCAGAACAAATATTTCTCCCTAATGTCATTTTTTATTATGGGGATTATTTAAACCGGTGGAGACAGTATTCAGTTGTTACAGACCGTGTTACGATCTTCAGTTCTTAGAGGGCGTATTACGCTCTTCAGTTGTAGCCAACTGCTGTCCACCAGTGTGGTAGTGCATTGTCTCTGTTTACTAATGGAGCGATACACCCGGAGTGAGTACACTGATATGGTTTGTGCGTACTACGTAGCGCACCACAACGAACGAGCTGCACAGCGGGTTTATCAACAACAATATCCTAATCGCAGTATCCCGCATCATATGACCTTTGCTGCTGTGTAGCAACGTCTGCGTGAGACCGGCTCATTTAGAGGATTAGCTGGACAGGGACGCCGTCGCACGGCAAGAACGCAGCACTTCGAGGAAGTTGTCTTGCAGCATGTGGAGCGGGATTCTTCAATCAGCACTTGTGCAATTGCACGTAACATGGGTACGAATCAGACGAATGTAAGAACAGTCCTTCGAGAGCAATTGTTACGTCCATTGCACTTACAGCGTGTACAGCCGGCCGCGGTGATCTAGCGGTTCTGGCGCTGCAGTCCGGAACCGCGGGACTGCTACGGTCGCAGCTTCGAATCCTGCCTCGGGCATGGGTGTGTGTGATGTCCTTAGGTTAGTTAGGTTTAAGTAGTTCTAAGTTCTAGGGGACTTATGACCTAAGATGTTGAGTCCCATAGTGCTCAGAGCCATTTTGAACCATTTTTTGAACAGCGTGTACACAACCTGGAACCAGTTGATTATTCATCCAGAGCACAGTTTTCGCAGTGGTACCTGGAACAGTGTGAAATGCATCCTAAATTTCCATCCTTTGTGTTGTTTGCCGATGAAGCAACTTTCGGGCCTGATTGAGTCTTCAAAATGCACAATTCTCATGTTTGGCGTGAGGATAACCGACATGCCGCAGTTACTAGCGCTCAGAAAGTGCGGTTCTTCGTTAATGTGTGGGTCGGTGTTGTTGGGGACTTTAATTAGGCCGTATCGGCTACCTAGGCCATTAAATGGCAGGCAATATTACAATTTTCTCGCCAGAATTGCTTGAAGACGTCCCGCTTCCAACAAGACAACGCATATGGTTCCAATGTGACAGGGCGCCGGCACATTTCAGTCGTCGTGTGCGTCGATTCGTGGACCGACGGTTCCCAGAAATGTGGATTGGCAGAGGTGGTCCTGTACCATGGCCTTCTCGATCCCCAGATGTCCCCTCTGCAATTTTTTGTCTGAGAAGAAATGCGCAACCCTGTTTACGCAACTCCTGTCGCATCAGAAGAGGATTTGGTCGCCCGGATGGTAGTAGCAGCAGGAACAATTCAAGATACTCCTAGGGTTTTTGCCCATGTCAGACAGAACATGATCCGATGGTGTAACCTTTGTTTACGTGTCAATGGAGGCATTTTTGAAAATCTACTGTAACTGAAATTGTATTGTGTTAATGTGTTGTCTCTTGGTCGGAGAAGTGTTTGTTGGTTTAATTAATTTGCCGCCAGAGAAATCTTGCTCTACTGGTTTAAATACTCCTTATAGGAAAAAATGACATTAGGGAAAAATATTTGTTTTGATGTCCTCTACAACCTCCCAGAGTTTGTCGGTTTAAATACTTTTCACCCTGTGTAAGAAGAGTCGTCATTGTTTTCCCCAACAACGCATTACAGCGACACAAGGGAATAAAAAGAAATACGAAATGAGGCAAGCGTATGAGGGGACTTCAAAAGGTAAGTCACACATATTCAGGGCAACGCAACTACACTCCTGGAAATTGAAATAAGAACACCGTGAATTCATTGTCCCAGGAAGGGGAAACTTTATTGACACATTCCTGGGGTCAGATACATCACATGATCACACTGACAGAACCACAGGCACATAGATACAGGCAACAGAGCATGCACAATGTCGGCACTAGTACAGTGTATATCCACCTTTCGCAGCAATGCAGGCTGCTATTCTCCCATGGAGACGATCGTAGAGATGCTGGATGTAGTCCTGTGGAACGGCTTGCCATGCCATTTCCACCTGGCGCCTCAGTTGGACCAGCGTTCGTGCTGGACGTGCAGACCGCGTGAGACGACGCTTCATCCAGTCCCAAACATGCTCAATGGGGGACAGATCCGGAGATCTTGCTGGCCAGGGTAGTTGACTTACACCTTCTAGAGCACGTTGGGTGGCACGGGATACATGCGGACGTGCATTGTCCTGTTGGAACAGCAAGTTCCCTTGCCGGTCTAGGAATGGTAGAACGATGGGTTCGATGACGGTTTGGATGTACCGTGCACTATTCAGTGTCCCCTCGACGATCACCAGTGGTGTACGGCCAGTGTAGGAGATCGCTCCCCACACCATGATGCCGGGTGTTGGCCCTGTGTGCCTCGGTCGTATGCAGTCCTGATTGTGGCGCTCACCTGCACGGCGCCAAACACGCATACGACCATCATTGGCACCAAGGCAGAAGCGACTCTCATCGCTGAAGACGACACGTCTCCATTCGACCCTCCATTCACGCCTGTCGCGACACCACTGGAGGCGGGCTGCACGATGTCGGGGCGTGCGCGGAAGACGGCCTAACGGTGTGCGGGACCGTAGCCCAGCTTCATGGAGACGGTTGCGAATGGTCCTCGCCGATACCCCAGGAGCAACAGTGTCCCTAATTTGCTGGGAAGTGGCGGTGCGGTCCCCTACGGCACTGCGTAGGATCCTACGGTCTTGGCGTGCATCCGTGCGTCGCTGCGGTCCGGTCCCAGGTCGACGGGCACGTGCACCTTCCGCCGACCACTGGCGACAACATCGATGTACTGTGGAGACCTCACGCCCCACGTGTTGAGCAATTCGGCGGTACGTCCACCCGGCCTCCCGCATGCCCACTATACGCCCTCGCTCAAAGTCCGTCAACTGCACATACGGTTCACGTCCACGCTGTCGCGGCATGCTACCAGTGTTAAAGACTGCGATGGAGCTCCGTATGCCACGGCAAACTGGCTGACACTGACGGCGGCGGTGCACAAATGCTGCGCAGCTAGCGCCATTCGACGGCCAACACCGCGGTTCCTGGTGTGTCCGCTGTGCCGTGCCTGTGATCATTGCTTGTACAGCCCTCTCGCTGTGTCCGGAGCAAGTATGGTGGGTCTGACACACCGGTGTCAATGTGTTCTTTTTTCCATTTCCAGGAGTGTATTACTGAATGCTGCACAACACTTCAAAGTGACTCGAATAAACGACACTGTTTTTAACATAGTCATCAAATCACTAAATAAACAACGAACGGTCGGAACGTTCTACCTGTCGTTCAGTTCGTCGACAACAGAAATCCATTCATTGTCTTGAAGCCATTCGAGAACCGCCTTGTACGGACCCATCGTCGGAAAATATAAAACTGCCTGGACACTGTCGTCTGTGATCGATGCCGATGGGTATCCTTCCCATCAGCATCAGTCACGTCTACACGGTCTTGGTCAAATTGTTGATGCTGTCTCAGTACGGCTGGACGCTACATTGCATTCTGTCCTTATACCGCCAGATTTTCACGGTCTGTCTGTGTCATTTAGAAGTTTTACCCACAAGCTTCATACAGTCCTCTCGCAGTGTCCGGAGAAAGTATGGTGGGTCTGACACACCGGTGTCAATGTGTTCTTTTTTCCATTTCCAGGAGTCTATGTCTATTACACTTCACAAATCGGACATCGTCACAGTCAAGAAATGTTCAAAACAAACTATTGACTTGCACCATGAACACCGAATGAAAAATGGCGCGTCACAGTGATGACAAAGGTTCGCACCATCAAGATCGAAGGCGAACTCCTTGGGAGTTCCAAACCATGCATGACGTTCCGCTAGGTATCCACTCCTAAAGAATGCATACAGACGCATGTTGGTGTAACGGGGTGATGAAAACTCATGGAATGTGATGGCATGCAACGGAATGCGAAATAATCTGGCGGTTGAGTTTACCATGAAACTGGCGTAGCTGCATATACTGCGATAATATCTTTTGTAGGCACGGAAAAAACTGAGGCTGAGTTTGTCCAGAGGTTCCAAGTGGTATGAATTGCAATTTCACACACTTTTCGGGAGGGGCAGTTTGTTCTAAAGGAGTATGATTTTTATACGCAGACCAGGAATCAAGCAGAAGTAAACTACCTTGACCAGATATTGGCCAAAAGCCCATTTTCCCACTCTTGCTTACTGTGACGTAGATATTCCCCACTGCTCTTGCAAGATCACGCACACGATAAAAAATGGTAGGGGGCAGAGGACCCCCAACTTCTCGCAGCACAATAAGTAACTTTTCAGCCACTTTACCACCCACATTAACAGTCGGCATAATTGCATGCGAACGTATTAAGGCATTGATCTTAGTTATCTTGATAAAACTCTCTTCGTACCTTTAATTTCCAGTGTTCCTTTCGTATGCACTTCCTCTTCACATCCCGACTGGTCACAGTTGAAAACAAATTCTTTACGATGGCATAAGTTTATCTTATCTACAACTTTTCGGGTCGATTCCGCAGTTTGCTGTTGCCATTTTGTTTGAAATTTCGTTACCATACGTCTTCCAGTTCTGTAGCACTGTTCGAAAATATGCAACGATACACTACTTCCTTTGAAATCACTGTAAACTGTTGAGCGCTATTTGGTGTTCACAACTCAGTAGGTCACTATCATGCACGTTCTGTAAATTCTATCAAGCATCCTTGAAACGCGACAACACTAGTTTTTGTAGCAAGTGCGCCTTGTCCTCCCTTGAATATCCGTAGTTTTTCTTCTGCATAACAAGGTCATACTGGTGCGAAATTATTTGAAATCCTTTCATAATTTCTTTTTACTGTACTGCGGATGATCTTCCATGTACGTAATAATGTTTGGTACCCACTCCTTGGACAACGATTTCCCTTTATTATGTTTCACTGGGGACGGGATTTGTGACTCCCTGTCCGACAAGCATGATGAACTACATGGCTCGACAATACCACTTTCACTTGTTAAGCACGTATCGTCAACATTGCACTCCTCGTGTACAAAAGCACTTTTAGCACAATCGACTGTGTACGACACCACACATTGCACTGACTAAACTTGCAGTAACGCTAATACGTCATCTACTACTTCTTACTCACTCTGCGAAATGCCTTGGGTTCCTTACTGACGAAATGTCAGCTACAACTGTCGTTGTAGGCATAATGCATTTTTTTCTTCGTTTATCGTTCCCACTAGAGTCCTGCATGACCGAGTAAGCGAGCACAAAATACGAGATGGGCCGAGCACACCCTAACTGGATAGGCTGCCTCTCTGCAATCATGCAGTGCGAGGAAACCAGTGCAGTAAGACGTAAGACTGAAATCAATGTTTACACATTGAAGAGACGGGAAGGTCTAAAAAGCCAAGTACGGAGCATATTTTTGGTGGTTGTAGACGAAAGCGGTGCGTCTACTGGATACGTATCGTGCATAAACTGCTCCACATTATTGTGTTTCCAATCGGGAACCACTCTTTTAAAGAAACACAGTTGCAAGAAACCTCACAAAGATACAGCTCCTTCAGGAATACCGGCAGTAATAAAAAATAGTAGTACAGCAAAGTGTGTTGCAATGTCTGCTAAAGATATGAGACCTTTTAATGCTGTTCGCGGTGAAGGTTTTAGAGAACTAGGCCAAGAATTAATACATCTAGGTGCGCATTATGGAAAAGTTAACGTGGCAGATGTCATGCCACATCCCTCTACTATAAGCAGACATGTCAAAGAACAAGCTGATGCAATGCGAAACAGTATAATGCCTTCTGTTATTGCGGAAGTTATTAATAAAACATGTGCTGCGATAGTTGATACGTGGACTGATTCGCATAATCAGGTGCACTATTTGACGCTTACATCTCATTACATTAACACAGATTGGTCTCTTCTGATCAATGTTTTATTTACAACAAAATTCCTGGACGTTAGGAAGACGGGAGTAAATATTATAAAAGAAAGTGCTCTATGAATGTAGCTGAGGAACGTACCCGTTGTTGGAAACGTTACTTTTGTATTAAAAGAGAGAGAGAGAGAGAGAGAGAGAGAGAGAGAGAGAGAGGCGTTGGATTTGTGCAGTACAGAGCAGCGAGCCGTGGCGAGGCGAGTTGAGACGTCAGCGGTGACCGGTCATGCTCGGTTATCCGCGTGTCCGGAATCCGGACATCAGACATGGGGCGACTACGTGACCGAGCCGAGTCGTATGGGGCCGGACACGAGCGGCTCGGTCCCCCCGTCAACAGGCGAGCCGTGACCGGTCAAACATGGAGCATTGCAGCACTCTAGTTCCCACTGCTCTCCTTTTTTATCAACACTACTAGCATTGCAGCACCGTTGAGGTACTCGCCGACTAAGCAGTTCAACTACGCTCCGTAGCCTCATACTGTGCTCACCATTGGATAACTCCAACCCCGCTCCCTGTTGCCATTAGCAGCCAACGTTGTGAACGTTGTGGTTGCACCGTAAGCAATATGTGGGGCGTTGAAAACCGTGAACGTCATTGGCCATTTGCGACCTCGCACTCAGGGGTTTTCTTGTTAGCATGAGACGACGACATGTGTAACTTACTTTTCCAGGTCTACTCGAAAACACACAGATTCTGCTCACCGTCTCAGAGTTTCAGATAACTATCAATGTCCAACTGAGAAAAACAGTTATGAAAGATTTCAAACATTATTTTTTACTTACAACATATATTTGTTACAATTTCAGCACATCTACCGTTGGATAATGCTGTGTGCTCCTTGTCTCCAGAAGTGAGGCGCGCTGCAGAGCTTGCAGCAACATGAGATTCTAAAAGCTTTTCTTGTACAGTGCTAATTTCTTATACCAACAGTATACAGTATGTACCAACAGTATACAGATTCAAAACGGGGCGAGAGTGCACCTGTAACAAAGTATTATTCATTCAGCACCAATGATATAATCAATGAAATTTTCATTTCTGAGAAATGATAGCTCAACATGCTAAAGATCTAGTTTGAGTAAATGCCATTGAGCTTGAAGTGCACAGTCCAAGATCAAACACTGATGGTGTTCGCTTATCAGTGATCATGGAACAGTTCCGTGTGGAATAAGGGACACAGACTTCTTTTATCGTCGCGATTTCATGAAGAAGCAACGCATGAAAACGCACAAAACTCGATACCATTTCAAAGACAGCCTTCGCCCACGCATCAGAAATGTCGCAGCAGAAAAGTTGCACGAATACAAGCGGGAAGTTTGCCTGATGCAATCTACATTCCTCACAGGAGTACATCAGAGGATTACTTCTTTTTTTTTTTACGACGGCGTCTTACAACGAAAGTATTTGCGTTGGAACGAAAATATCTGTACGAAATTTTGGTTGCAGTACCATTACGTACCTCTAAATGTACTGGTGATATCGTTTTGCTGCATTAATTTGCAAATGTGCTCTAGATATCACTGAAGCTGTTGAAACATCCCCTTTGGACAATTAAAAATGACTGTGCTGGTGAACCTCTACGTTATTTCATTTTCAAACAGCTGAACAAAACTGAACGTAGTCAGACATTTCTCTCTTTAATTATTCTGATCAACACTAAACTGACACACACTATTTTTAGCGCAACGCAATCTGACTTTCAATAATCCCTACAAAAGAAAGGCCCTGATTAACAATAACCTATACCTTTCATGAATCACTTACCTCACAAAAATCTTCGTTATTCGAACTACTGCAATACAGCGAGCGTCAATACTGCCAGCTAAGTAAAAGATTCTAACTATGGAAGGCACTAAATACTGATAGGCATAGTTAGCAAATTAAAGATTTTGATAGGGAACAAACAATGTATTTACCTCAATAGTGTTCAAAAGTCATAATATATATCAGTTCATGACATCCAGTCTTACAAATTTCCTTTTTCTGACGGACACACGTCCAGATCGTACGCTCTCAAAATTCTGCCATCTCTCTCCTCACATCCACCACTGCTGGCGGCTCACCTCCAACTGCGCAATGCTACGCGCTGTTCACATCCAACTGCCCAACACTACAATAGCGAATATTCCAACAATGCAAACCAGCCACAGACTGCACACAGCACAGTCAGTGATTTTCATACAGAGCGCTTCGTGGCGTTACCAACATAAAAAACTAAACAGCCTACTTACAATGTCTTTGTAGAAGCCAAACGCAGTGCAGATATCTTAAGTGCAAATGCAAATGAGGATTTTCAACAAAATTCTCAGAGCAGTATGAATGACTACAAAACGGACAGTGGAGAAAACCAAGTTGATCACATGTCGTAACTGCTCATTCTACAATATCGGTGCCGAACACCACGTTCCCCCAGGGAGCTCGACACTCTTTGGTGGGTTCGTGTTTGGCTGCCACGAGGCCCCAGCCTTCGCAGCACCTTTTCCCTTCCTAGATGCCTGTCTATCCTCCTCCTATTCTTGTCCCTAGCCTTGCGGAAGATGTCTGGGATATTTTTGGGAATGTATTTTGAATTTTCAGTAGCCTAACATCAGAACAATCCCTCCACTGTTTTCTCTTTCTTTCTTTGTTTCTTCCTTTCTCTCTTTTTTCTTTCTCCATCTCCTGCCCTTCGACGTTGAGGTTCCTCTTTGTCTCTTCTTACTCCCTGTGCGCTCCTGAAGGCCGGCCCACGCGTCAGACGTGTAACAAGTGAATTTCCAGCTCCTAGTCGACACGTACCACCTGGTACAGTCTAGAACCAGGGAGGGGGGATTGCCTGAGCTGTTATCTTCACAAATCGCCAATTGGTCCTTCCTGTCAGGTGTCCGGGAGGTGTGGCCCGAGGTGTGCACAATCACGGAAGGTGAGTGAGCCCCGCTCTGAGAGGGGGGCCCAGCTGGAAGGAGTGCGCCATCGGGGACGCTGGCAATCGTGGGGAATATTCTCGCTATGAGCCAATAACCATCTGAGTCTACGCCTACTAAACGTAAAAAGATTTCAAGATTCTCCCAGCTGCACCTCCGTTCCTCGTGGTATCACTTACTGAAGGAGGCCAGTCCTTTGCTATGGTTAATCTGTTTATAATTCAGAAAGCTGTTGATGTAGTTGCCGGCTCTGTGAAATCCTGCAGTCGTTTATGTAGTAGCACTTTGCATTTGGAGGCGAATTGCGATTCTCAAGTCCAACAACTGCTTGCAGCTTCGCTACTTGACGGCTATCCTGTTGGTGTTGGAGCCCATCGAACGTTGAATTCTTCGCGTGGTGTTATTTACATTAGACTGGTCGATGGTCCGTCCGAGGGAGAAATCCAAACTTACGTCTCTGACCTGGACGTCACTGAAGTCCATCAGGTAAAATGTTGATCAAACCTTAGTGTGCCTACGCATACTGTCTCTGTCACGTTTGATAGAGTAGTGCCTCCACCAAAGATTAAAGCTGGCTATGAAGTCATCACGGTCCGACAGTACATTCCCATCCTGATGCACTGCTACCAGTGTCAATGTGCACTCAAATGTCCTGTCGAAGCACGGCCGAATGTGTTACTTCTGGTAATCTGAACCAATCGCAGTACATTAGCAGGGTTGATTACCAATCGCCGAGCCATCTGACGCTTCACTACACAATTAATTCCCAAAAAAAATGTAGCTTCACATCACTCTGCACTGTTTCTACTGCTCTCGACTGGTGTAGCGGTAGGCAAAGGTCGAATATCGCATGACATATCTAGTGGCCTATGATGGACGACTGCAGAGGTTTGCAGATAAACCAATATCACCGGTGCGATAAGGAACCTTCAAATGATTTCTCACGCGATTGTGGTGTAAATGTTTTCGTTCGAACCCAAATACGAGGGCAGTTCAATAAGTAATGCAACACATTTTTTTTCTCGGCCAATTTTGGTTGAAAAAACCGGAAATTTCCTGTGGAATATTTTCAAACATTCCCGCTTCGTCTCGTATAGTTTCATTGACTTCCGACACGTGGCAGCGCTGTACGGAGCTGTTAAAATGGCGTCTGTGACGGATGTGTGTTGCAAACAACAGGCAGTGATCGAGTTTCTTTTGACGGAAAACCAGGGCATCTCAGATATTCATAGGCGCTTGCAGAATGTCTACGGTGATCTGGCAGTGGACAAAAGCACGGTGAGTCGTTGGGCAAAGCGTGTGTCATCATCGCCGCAAGGTCAAGCAAGACTGATTGATCTCCCGCGTGCGGGCCGGCCGTGCACAGCTGTGACTCCTGCAATGGCGGAGCGTGCGAACACACTCGTTCGAGATGATCGACAGATCACCATCAAACAACTCAGTGTTCAACTTGACATCTCTGTTGGTAGTCACAATTGTTCACCAGATGGGATATTCAAAGGTTTGTTCCCGCTGGGTCCCTCGTTGTCTAACCGAACACCATAAAGAGCAAAGGAGAACCATCTGTGCGGAATTGCTTGCTCGTCATCTGGCTGAGGGTGACAATTTCTTGCCAAAGATTGTTACAGGCGATGAAACATGGGTTCATCACTTCGAACTTGAAACAAAACGGCAATCAATGGAGTGGCGCCACACCCACTCCCCTACCAAGAAAAAGTTTAAAGCCATACCCTCAGCCGGTAAAGTCATGGTTACAGTCTTCTGGGACGCTGAAGGGGTTATTCTGTTCGATGTCCTTCCCCATGGTCAAACGATCAACTCTGAAGTGCATTGTGCTACTCTTCAGAAATTGAAGAAACGACTTCAGCGTGTTCGTAGGCACAAAAATCTGAACGAACTTCTCCTTCTTCATGACAACGCAAGACTTCACACAAGTCTTCGCACCCGAGAGGAGCTCACAAAACTTCAGTGGGCTGTTCTTCCTCATGCACCCTATAGCCCCGATCTCGCACCGTCGGATTTCCATATGTTTGGCCCAATGAAGGACGCAATCCGTGGGAGGCACTACGTGGATGATGAAGAAGTTATTGATGCAGTACGACGTTGGCTCCGACATCGACCAGTGGAATGGTACCGTGCAGGCATACAGGCCCTCATTTCAAGGTGGCGTAAGGCCGTAGCATTGAATGGAGATTACGTTGAAAAATAGTGTTGTGTAGCTAAAAGATTGGGGAATAACCTGGTGTATTTCAATGCTGAATAAAACAACCCCTGTTTCAGAAAAAAAATGTGTTGCATTACTTATTGAACTGCCCTCGTACTTTCCTTGTTAGGAGTGCTGCAACTAAATCTTTCCAGTCGTTTTAGCTCAGTCAATGCAAAACAGGGAGAAGATATATGTATTATTATGGATTACTTCTGAAATAACCCTCATACATTAAGTTTATTCGATTATATAGCTCTCATTGTACATGATTTGCAATGCCTATTTCATTTAAATTAACTGAAATATTTTGCACATTGTATTTAACCTCTAAAAGTAAATATTTGCAAAGGATGCAACATAATAATTTAAATGACGTCGACCACAAATATCCTACTTCGTAACTGTCTGGAATGTCGGGCCTGGTGGTGCAGTGGTAAAGCGCCTGGCTGGAAACATGGAGGTCGCGCAATTGAATCCAGGTCGGACCACGGGAATTTTCAGTCTGCCTTTAATTTAACCTTCACCCCTCAACGACTTGGGAAGTCGTCAGGCACGTCATGTGGTTCGGATTCCACGTTAAACGGTGAAGACCCCTTTCCCCAGTTGGTTTTACTCTCCCTTCCTTGCAGCGGGTGAGTTAAATTGAAAAATCTACGGACTGAAGTTTTACAAGTCGCAATATATTGCTCTTTCGGAATAAGCGGCTTGGCTTCGTATTTTCGCGACAACTTTATTCGCACTGAGCAATCAGACTTGCAGAATTTAATGACAAGCAGGCTTTAAGTAATAACTGCAGTTCATAGTCACCTCCATGTTATGGCCCGAGAGACAGCTCAACAGATACTGCCCAAGCAGCTTATCTCCATTTATAGAACAAGACTCGCCCACAGTTCCCGTTGGAAACCTGTCAATCACATATTAATGGGATTAGTGGTTTCAAATAACAGAACATGAGTCAATGCTTGAACGAAAATAAGCAATTGTCCTGATGCGTAGGAACTTACATTAATACATATATCTTATCCGATCAAGGCCAGCAGGAGGAAAAGGTAAAGAAAAAAGTAACAAAACAAAATTGTCAGACGAAAGATAGAGGTTACTTTACAAAGATATCGTAAACGCGACTTAAAAACTCAGCTCCTCGTCACCAGTGGCACAGTTCAGAATTAGTTGATTACATTTGCTTTTAGAAAAAAATAATTTCTCCATTAATATGTCATTACACTGGAATAAGTTAGGAACACGCAAGTCGACGAAGTAGGTTCCAATTCAAAGACTTGCATTTGGCCATTCAGACACATGCAATTGTAATTGATAGGAAGAATTACAAATTTGTTCCTCACACAACATCTACGCGTGGTTCCTTACCCCGCAAGATGAGGGTGCTTCTACCATTTCCTCTTATATTCGGAAATAGTGCGTGGGAAGAACAGCAGATAAGCTGACGTATGAGATCTAATTTCTCTGATTTCCCGTCGGCTAGACGTATGTGAGAGGAAGCAAGATGTTGCACGACTAGTCTCGGAACGAGCGCTGTCAGAATTTTGATAGTAAATTTCCCTGTGGTGGATGACGCCTCTCTTGTACGACTAGTTATAAAGTTTTAATTTTTGCATGTAAAGCCGGCCGATGTGGCCGAGCGGCTCTAGGTGCTTCTCTGGAATCGAGCGACTGCTACGGTCGCAGGTTCGAATCCTGCCTCGGGCATGGTCTTTACGTTAGTTAGGTTTAAGTAGTTCTAAGTTCTATGGACTGATGACCTCAGATGTCAAGTCCCATAGTGCTCAGAGCCATTTGAACCATTTTACATGTAAAAATAGAGTTACGCAATTAATATGTTGTTTGTTTTTTTGGTACAGATTGCAGGCCTAGTAAAAACAGAAACCCCCAAGACACAGTTGCGCAGTACGTAAATAGAGAAACCAAAACAAGATGATGCAAACGATCTCCACTTTATCAATGATTTGAATTATCTTGTTTTGGTTTCTTTATTGGCGTACTGCGGAACTGTGCCGCGGGGGTTTCAGTGTGTACTAGAACTGCAACATGTACCAGGAAAGAAACAGAAAATTAATTACATAACTTTATTTTTTCGTAGTGAAAATTACTACTCTGAGTACTGCTCAGAGTGTCTGTCACGGAGATTTTGGTGAACATTTCCGTAACGATCTCATGCTCACTAATCGAACCTGTGACGAAGTGGGCTGCTCTTCTTTGGATACCCCCTGCCCTCTCTGTCAGGGTTCGGTCACACATATACGGGTCGTGTCAGTGCAGGGACACGTCTGACTATTGGCGGTAACCCGGAGAGCGAAGGAAGGAAGGAAAGAAGGAAGGAAGATGGAGTTTAATGTCCCGTCGGGATCGAGGTCATAGAGACGGAGCAGAAGCTCGGTTTGCGTCAAGGACGGGGAAGGAAATCGGCCGTGCCCTAGCCAAGGAACCATTCCGGCATTTTCCTAAAGCCATTTAGGGAAATCACGGAAAGCCGGCCGTTGTGGCCGAGCGGTTCTAGGCGCTTCAGTCTGGAACCGCGCGACAGCTGCGGTCGCAGGTTCGAATCCTGCCTCGGGCATGAATGTGTGTGATGTCCTTAGGTCAGTTACGTTTAAGTAGTTCTAAGTTCTAGGCGACTGATGACCTCAGATGTTATGTCTCATAGTGCTCAGAGCCATTTGAACCATTTCAAATCACGGAAAATCTAAAAATGGATGGCCGGACGCGTGTTTGAACCGTCGTCCACCCGAATGGGAGTCAATTGTGCTAACCACTGCGCCATCTCGCTAGGACCAGGAGGATGAAATACACCGTTAAAATAAATGTAGCGGTCCGGCCGTGATGGCCGGGCCGCGCTCGAGCAACGTCAGTGAGCCGAGAGCGTGCCGCGCGGAATTTGTTCTGCTTAATTTCTCATGTGACAGACGTTAGGGACGGGACGGACGGACATAGCGGCGGTAGAATGGTTTTCTAGGCTGTGTGACTGGTTCAAATGGCTCTGAGCACTATGGGACTTAACATCTGTGGTCATCAGTCCCCTAGAACTTAGAACTACTTAAACCTAACTAACCTAAGGACACCACACAACACCCAGCCATCACGAGGCAGAGAAAATCCCTGACCCCGCCGGGAATCGAACCCGGGAACCCGGGTGTGGGAAGCGAGAACGCTACCGCACGACCACGAGATGGGGGCTGGCTGTGCGACTGTGCAAGTGTACAAAAAATGGAAACACTAATAGAAGTAGTTGGCAAGTTACCTGTGCTTTTCTGCCACACGAATGAAAAATACCGGAATGCTGACTACAAAGACAGAGTCTGGATGAAAACTACTGCAGATTTGCAAACCGGAGGTAAGACAGAAATTATGCAAATTTAAATACCAGAAAGACACTATTTTCCTTTTTATTTTGCAAACAGGTAGGCGTTTTTGTTTTATGGCATCGCTGTATCGCCAAGGCGACGTGTTGTTGCCATTCCACACTCCCTTGTAGGTTTCTGAGATTTGATGATCTTTCGGAATCTTTTGTTTACCGTCAGTTCATTCGTTTCCGAAAACACCTTAAGGCTCGTTTCACACTGGGACACGTGTGACGGTCACCGGTGACGGTCACTGACAGAGATACCTTCGTGTGAATTGGAGCGTTCACACCGGGACACTGCACTGAGTCACCGAGTCACGGTGACCCAGCAGTGACTCACCCTCGCCACATGTGACGGACACCGATACTGTGTTCGCAGCGGTCACCGCCGGACATGCATTAGCCTGTATTGGAGTGTTCACACTGGGACACCGATCACAGACACGGCATTGCAGAGTTGCCAACAGACAGGCAGCCGTTGCTGAGCCCAGTGGTTCTCCACACAGTGCAGCCATGAGTTTAGAGTTCATCAACACAGGAGATTTTATAAGTGAAGTGGAAAGTCGTCCCGTTATTTGGGATATGAAAAGCGATGACTACAGTAACAAAGTCATGAAAATGAAAGCGTGGCAAGAAATTATTACGTAGTTTGTGCCTGATTTCGATGAAAAGAGCATAGATGAAAGAAACAAAATTGGTAAGTTCTATATTCTTTTTTCACTTTAATACCGTATTTTTCGGACCACAAGAATAGCGAAATATATTTTCTACCCCTGTACGAGGCTAGGAGGTTAATAAACTACAAGGAGAATGCTAGTAGTTCATCAAATGAAGTTTTTGACATTCGAAAATACTGAAAAAACTTCTTCTCAGATTGTCTCAGATCGTCATAAAATGTGTAATACAATCCTTTCTCCAGCCGATCACGTAGCAGTGGATGTATGTGTAATGAACGTTTTGTCTTCATTCTCCTCCTCCTCCTCCTCCTCCTCCTCCTCATTACAAGTACTAACAACAGTTCCTCCTCGCTCGAGTCCATTTCACCAACTAATCAGTTGGCAACAGCTGCAGTGTGGGACACCAGTGGCCCAGCAGTGTTCGCCACAGTCACCGGTGACCGTCACAAGGTTCCCAGTGTGAAACGAGCCTAAAAAAAAAGAGCCGGGCGTTGTTCGTGTGAAATTGATTGTCTCCAGAAAATGTTTTTTTCAGTATTGGTTCTACTTTGTTTAAAAGTTGCCATAAGATGTGCTGCCTCATCTCAAAATATTCATAAAACTTTGGCTCATCATCCATGAGATCAGGAACTAATGTTAGACTCTCTTCCTGTTTTCGTCTTGTTTTCCAAACACTATGGATCCACGTATTTCTTCCTCTTCTTGCCTTGTTTTCCTTCTTCCTCTAAAGCAAGTGCTATAAGTCCTAATTCACCATCACGAAAATTAGCGAGCATATTTTCAACATTCACAAACACAAACACAGACTACCACTGCCGAGTCACTACGAGGAACAACAGAAATGTGGACGAGCGTCGGCTACATTCCAGAGCAACGGGTGTACTTGTCCGACTCTCGGTCCTCACACGGCCCCGACGTGTGTGACCGGACCTGCAATCCTACATGGTAACTGCCAGTCTTTGCACAAAACGTCGATCCAGTGCAGGCCTTCCGGCGCTTCCCTGCAGTTTTATAACCTTTCAACCTTCCTACATACACCAGCACCACCGGTCAACGGCCTGAGGAAGCGTGCGATGATGTCCATCAGGTCGTTTATATACATATCTTGAACAATACTGGCCCTATAACTCTCTCTCCGGGCGCTCCGAAAACAGCTGTTACGTTCACGATTTCACCCCGAACGACGACTTAAATTCAGATAGTATGTCCATCTCAAAACATCCTAGGAAATCGCAATACGAGGGTAACCCCAAAAGTAAGGTCTCCTATTTTCTTTATAAGTACATAGACCTGTGTATTTATACAACGATTTACATCAGTTTACAACGTGAACATTTAGCTAATTTTCGACATAATCACCATTCCCGTCGATGCATTTTTGTAGACGCTGTGGCAGTTTTTGTATGCCCATGTCATACCAGCTCACCGCCTTGCTGTTCGGAAAGTTATCAACCACTTCTTCCACCTCGTCGTCGGAACTGAATCGCTTTCCGGCCAAATGTTCTTTTAACCCAGGGAACACGTGATAGCCACTGGGCGCCAAGTCAGGTCTATAGGGTGGGTGGGTGATTACGTCCACTGAAACTGTTGCAGGAGAGCAACGGTTTGCCGTGTGATGTGTGGGAGAGTGTTGTCATGGAGAATGTGTACGCCTTTGCTCAACGTTCATCTTCTCCGGTTCTGAATTGCCCGTTTGAGTTTTTTCAGAGTTTCACAGTACCTGTCAGCGTTAATTGTGGTCGCAGTGGGCATAAAGTCGACCAACAATACCCCTTTCCGATCGCAAAAAACGGTTGTCATGACTTTACCGGCAGACTGTGTTTGTTTGAATTTCCGTGGCTTTGGCGAAGAAGGAGGCCGCCACTGGCGTGATTGTTGCTTGGTCTCAGGTGTAAAGTAGCATGCTCAGGTTTCGTCACCCGTGACAGTTGAGTCCAGAAAGTTGTCCTGTTCGGCTGCAGGGCGGTGAAGAAATGCGCGGGAAGCATCAACTCGTTGCCCCATGTGGTCCTCAGTCAGCATGCGTGGCACCCATCTTGCGCACGCTTTCCGGTAGTTCAATGTTTCCGTTAAAATTCTGTGAGCGGTGCTGCGGGAAACCTCGGGAACCAACGTGCAGGGATCGTCCAGGGTGATCCGCCGATCTTCACGCATGCTTTGCTCAACCTTCCACACTGTCTCCTTAGAAATTAACGGTCTCCCGCTCCTTTGTTCGTCGTGAATTTCGGTCCGACGAGCTGCAAACTCTCTACACCACTTACGAACAGCCGGCCGTTGTGGCCGAACGGTTCTAGGCGCTTCAGTCTGGAACCGCGCGACCGCTACGGTCGCAGGTTCGCATCCTGCCTCGGGCATGGATGTGTGTGATGTCCTTAGGTTAGGTAGGTTTAAGTAGTTCTAAGTTCTAGGGAACTGATGACCTTAGATGTTAAGTCCCATAGTGCTCAGAGCCATTTGAACTTACGTAAATTTTTGACTCATAGTACAACTCTGTCAATTGGCGATGGATTTCAATCGGTGCAGTGCCCTTTGCGTTCAAAAACCGAATAACTGCGCACAGTTCGCACTTGGCGGTAACATCCAACGGGAGCTCCATTCTCAACAGCGCGGCGTGCACATGTTTACACACAGGGCGTGGAGGACTCTTCGTAACAGTGTGACCAACTGCCACACAAACAGATTTCTGTTCTTATAAAAAGGGGAGACCTTTCTTTTGGGATTACCCTCGTATAATGTTATTTTTATAGCAGACGTTACATTCAAAACTATTAAAATATTACTGTAAGTGCTGCTGGAGGGTATTGACTAAATACACTCCTGGAAATGGAAAAAAGAACACATTGACACCGGTGTGTCAGACCCACCATACTTGCTCCGGACACTGCGAGAGGGCTGTACAAGCAATGATCACACGCACGGCACAGCGGACACACCAGGAACCGCGGTGTTGGCCGTCGAATGGCGCTAGCTGCGCAGCATTTGTGCACTGCCGCCGTCAGTGTCAGCCAGTTTGCCGTGGCACACGGAGCTCCATCGCAGTCTTTAACACTGGTAGTATGCCGCGACAGCGTGGACGTGAACCGTATGTGCAGTTGACGGACTTTGAGCGAGGGCGTATAGTGGGCATGCGGGAGGCCGGGTGGACGTACTGCCGAATTGCTCAACACGTGGGGCGTGAGGTATCCACAGTACATCGATGTTGTCGCCAGTGGTCGGCGGAAGGTGCACGTGCCCGTCGACCTGGGATCGGACCGCA
This sequence comes from Schistocerca cancellata, assembly GCF_023864275.1. Classification (NCBI taxonomy): domain Eukaryota; kingdom Metazoa; phylum Arthropoda; class Insecta; order Orthoptera; family Acrididae; genus Schistocerca; species Schistocerca cancellata. Next base: position 30,747,624 of record NC_064631.1, on the reverse strand, counting down.
GCGACGCACGGATGCACGCCAAGACCGTAGGATCCTACGCAGTGCCGTAGGGGACCGCACCGCCACTTCCCAGCAAATTAGGGACACTGTTGCTCCTGGGGTATCGGCGAGGACCATTCGCAACCGTCTCCATGAAGCTGGGCTACGGTCCCGCACACCGTTAGGCCGTCTTCCGCTCACGCCCCAACATCGTGCAGCCCGCCTCCAGTGGTGTCGCGACAGGCGTGAATGGAGGGACGAATGGAGACGTGTCGTCTTCAGCGATGAGAGTCGCTTCTGCTTTGGTGCCAATGATGGTCGTATGCGTGTTTGGCGCCGTGCAGGTGAGCGCCACAATCAGGACTGCATACGACCGAGGCACACAGGGCCAACACCCGGCATCATGGTGTGGGGAGCGATCTCCTACACTGGCCGTACACCACTGGTGATCGTCGAGGGGACACTGAATAGTGCACGGTACATCCAAACCGTCATCGAACCCATCGTTCTACCATTTCTAGACCGGCAAGGGAACTTGCTGTTCCAACAGGACAATGCACGTCCGCATGTATCCCGTGCCACCCAACGTGCTCTAGAAGGTGTAAGTCAACTACCCTGGCCAGCAAGATCTCCGGATCTGTCCCCCATTGAGCATGTTTGGGACTGGATGAAGCGTCGTCTCACGCGGTCTGCACGTCCAGCACGAACGCTGGTCCAACTGAGGCGTCAGGTGGAAATGGCATGACAAGCCGTTCCACAGGACTACATCCAGCATCTCTACGATCGTCTCCATTGGAGAATAGCAGCCTGCATTGCTGCGAAAGGTGGATATACACTGTACTAGTGCCGACATTGTGCATGCTCTGTTGCCTGTGTCTATGTGCCTGTGGTTCTGTCAGTGTGATCATGTGATGTATCTGACCCCAGGAATGTGTCAATAAAGTTTCCCCTTCCTGGGACAATGAATTCACGGTGTTCTTATTTCAATTTCCAGGAGTGTATATAAACTTAGAAAAGCTGATCTCTGGTCGCGTTCCTTTTCTTAGTACTTGGCGGAAAGAGTACTCCAATCGAGTACAAAGCTCTAATTTGTCATTACAACATGGCTACAGTAGTTCTTAAAAATGTATTTTTGCAATACGTTCGCTTACCGTAACAGTATCATGTTTGTCCGCTTTATCTGTGATAGCGTTATGTTTCATCAGCTATCTCCAGTAAGTCAATTGCGGTTCCCGCTTCTAGCTGCTACACGACGGCAAATTTTCAAAAAAAAGTTTGAGTTTTATCTTTCAAGGAAGGAACGTGCCTGAGGAAAGAATTTTTCGTGGAACTACTCCACCAACATCCGCCAATCGCGTCTACATCTGACTGATTTCATTTTGTCTTGTTCTTATCGAAGCAGATGCTCAGTGCAGTAGCACTGAGTTGAAAGCCAGAACTTAGCGAACAGTCGTTTGCACAAATTCACCCAAGAGATTCTTAAATAACTAACATTACGGCCAATACAGCGACGAGGTACGCAGCGCAATCACCAAGTCTTATTTCGCAAACTACAGTGTATTATTTGGTCCTGTCCCATTGGAAGTTACTTCGTTTTGCTTTGTTTCCCTCCGAACTGTGTATTCGCTCTACTAGCAGGCGATACTCAGATTCCATTTGCTGTGGAATCTGAGCCACAAAAAATGGTTCAAATGGCTCTGAGCACTATGGGACTTAACATCTGTGGTCATCAGTCCCCGAGAACTCAGAATTACTTAAACCTAACTAACCTAAGGACATCACACACATCCATGCCCGAGGCAGAATTCGAACCTGCGACCGTAACAGTCACGCGGTTCCAGACTGAAGCGCCTAGAACCGCACGGCCACACCGGCCGGCAGGAGTCTGAACCACAGTGAAGCTTCCTGTCATTCTCTTCATTGGAGAAAATTCGTTAGAAGCGAGCCCAGCCGCATGGTCAGACACCTCTAATTACTGGAGGGAATACAACGACCAGCCATAAGTGACAGGTTGCTGTACTTCTTCAAGTAAGGCCACGGTGCTCAACCACCATTCTGCTTTGAAATTAAAAGGTGCAGTTGTCCGTACCTATTTCTATAATAAGGACCTAAAAATAACGTCAGTTTATTAGTATTTTTGTGTTTAGGGAGAAGTTTTTGACGACGAATCGAATACTTTTTCTGAAATTCGATGTTATCAGAGACAAAATAAAGGAAGAAAACGACCATCTACAATCTGAATAGAGAGCAGCCTGTAGTTATATGGGACGGACCTGAAACAGAGGCATTACTTGAGAAGAGCTTCAGAAAGGTTTGCAGTCTTTAGCTCATGTTATTGAATCTAAAAATGAAAGCAGTAAAAAAAATACAAATAAGGTATCTGGAAAATGAACTAAAGGTCAGGGGAAAGAAATAAAATTTTTAAGGTTTGTAGATGATGTTCTAATTCTCCCAGAGGCGCGAAGGATTTGGACGAGCAGCTGAGTTGAATGAACAGTGTCTTGAAAGTAGGCTTTAATATAAAAATCAGCGAAAGGGAGACAAGGGTGGTATTAAATCAGGCAAAGTCGAGGGAATTAAATTAGGAAATGGAACACTAAAAGTAGATGAGATTTGCTACTGTAACTGTCGACGGCTGAAGTACAGAGAAAGTAAAATACAGACTGTCACTAGCAAGGAAAACTTTTCTAAAACGAGAAAATCTGTTAACGCTGAATATAAATTAAAATGTTAGGAAACCTTTTTTGAACGTATTTGTCGATGTGTAGTCTTGTACCAAAGTGAAACGTGATCGATGAGCAGTACAGCCAAGAAAGGAACATAAACTTTCAAAACCTGATGCTGCAAAAGAATGCTAAGACTAGATGAATAGATCGCATAATTATGAAAGGGGTACTGAACAGAATCAGGGAGAAAGAGCTTTATGACGGAATTTGATTGAAAGAAGGGTTTACTTTATGGGACACACCAATATCAAAGAATCGTCAGTTTTGTAATAGAAGTGTTTGGGGCAAAAATTGTAAGACGAGATCTACGTCTTGAATATAGTAAGCAGGTTGAAATGGATGTAGGATGCAACACTCATGCAGAGTTGAAAATGGTTGCACAGGACAGACTGGCGTTGAGACCTGCGTCAAACCAAACTTCGGACTGAAGACTAGAACAACATTAGGCGATGCGAACAACCTACAGTCGTCGAAATAAATGTTACATATTGCTTCATTGTCAATACTGGACATAAGGGAAACAAAACTCATCTTTTTTCTGTCTGGTACAGTCATATGAAACAATAAACAATATATACAAAAAAATGGTTCAAAGGGCTCTGAGCACTATGGGACTTAACATCTGAGGTCATCAGTCCCGTAGAACTTAGAACTACTTAAACCTAACTAACCTATGGACACCACACACATCCATGCCAGAGGCAGGATTCGAACCTGCGACCGTAGCGGTCGCGCGGTTCCAGACTGACGCGCCTAGAACGGCTCGGCCACACTGGCCTGCAAACAATATATACATTTCCACCTGATAAACACAAACAAAGAAACAGGAACAAACCTTGCAAAAGATTCCACTTGAAATACTACAGTTTCATCTCACTGTCGTCTTGCATAACACATTGTTATGATTGCAAACCGCTCACTTTAGCGTGGCTCATGAGTTATCAGTGCAGTTGAGATCTGGGGAATCTGGAGGCTATTCCGTCAGTGCTGTTGAGATCCGGGGAATGTGGAGGCTATTCCATCCGGCTGATTCTGTGCTCCACTTGGAACGTGTTCACAAGATCCTGGCGAAGGGGGACGTGCATTGTTGTCCACAGCGTGATTCCCGCTCCAGTATGTTCACCAAATGGAGCGACCATGCGTGCAACCATGTCGTCCAAAGACTTCTCACTAGTTATTGTCCCATGTGTTGGCACAATGGGTGGTCTGAAAGATTCCACCCAGAAAGGTAACTGAACTGCTTTGATAAGGATGGAAGTCTACAGTACAGTTAGAGTGTAATCGCTGTCCTCGTAGCTCCACGTGCGAATGTCAGTACTGTCAGGGTGGAGCCTCATCAGAAATCGACGTTGTGTCCCACTGCTGCCCAACCCACAAAATGGTTTCGTGCCCATGTTGCGCGAGCCTCTCTCCGAACCCGATTTAGGGCACGAGCCCTGAGAGGTCTTCTGGCCCGTAATCCCTGTTGATGCAGGCTATTTCATATCGTTTTGTGCTGACACTTGCACTCCTGCAACTGTTTGGAACTCGCGTGGCGGACGGGTAGCATTGCGATGATGGTTCCTGCTTGCTGTTATACGCAGATATCGTTCCTGCACAGCTGTACTTCTTCTTCTGTGGCCACAGCTGTGAAGATCTTCAAGTGATGCTGTTGCTAGAAAAATATTCCAGATTGTAAAGACATCACTTTGACTCGCAGCAACATTAACGTCCAGCCGTCTCATTCCCTGCTCCATTCGAGTAACTACACGGAGCCTCTGATCGTACGTTATTGTTGTCCGAACCATTCTGAAGCAACACAATTCTCGTAATGACGCACAGTACAGGTGCTGCAATGTTGCTATAGACAGCACTTATTGTCCCCTCACAGTACAAACATGGACTACTTCCGCTACAGTTACATCACAACTCTATTAATGTATTGGTATCATAACGTATTTCAGGATCACAACGTTCAGTATTGAAGTTTCGGCAATGTGCAACATTTATAATGTCCACTGTGTTTTTATTGACCTCCAAAGTATTGAACACCAGAGCCCAAAAGAGCAGTCGTGTTTATTATTTTGCTGTGAGCTTAGTGAAACTAGAAACGTGTTGGACACATATTACACTTGCACACTGTTCAGCTTCGTTGATTCCTCGAACGCCTTGAAGTTGGCCAAATGCAGACCGCATCTTCAGCAGCACTGAACCTACGATAAATAGTCCTTGTAAGGCTTTGGCGATTGTTCCAAGACACAGAAGATGTTCGTCGTAGGGCAGTACAAAGTCGAGAAGAGTAACCACTCCTCAACATTATCGATACTGGTATATGGCCTTAACTGCACAACGAAATATAATGATATCCGCAAGAGAATTGCTTGCATAGCTTGAAGTTGCCTCGGAAGTTGCTGCTTACCATCAAACTGAGTATCAGAGGCTCAGGACCATTGATACACATGCAACGTCTCATTTAAGCTTATACGCCAGACACAGTGCCAGACAAATGCTCGCTTAATGTTATACAGGGTGTTCAAAACCAAGTGTAGACTACTTTGAGAGATGGTAGTACTCATCGAAACAAGAAAAATAAGTAAAATAAACATGGACCCGAAAATGCATACTTTATGCGATAAACACGTGTCTACAGAAGGTGTACTACGTGGCGTCCTCTGCCCTCCGTCGTAAGGAATGACATGTGTATGAAACTCTAGAATTTATTTAATTTATGAAAAAAGAAAGAGCTCTTACATTTTAAACGTCATGTTTAGAAAAAACTCCAATTTTATGGTTAATTATCTCAATCTTTACCTTAGTTTTCAATAGATTTGGAAAATTCTAGAGTTTCATACACCTGTAAGTACGGTTTGTATGCTGTGCAAAATTCATCGAAGCATCTCTCTTACCTACGAAGAAAAGTGTACCTATAGCAACGAATGCAGCCAATAGTAAGTGAAAAACTTATGAAATGTCACTTGTAAAAGAAACATTTATTTTGTTACGTTTATGAACTTCCACTGCTATGAGTATGATTCCTGAATCCTTCAGAATGCTGAAAAAGTTTTATGATTTTATTTTTAAAAGTATAGACAGTGGAAATCGGTAAGTCCTGTGGTGCCTTTAATGGTCCAAGGCGCCGGCCGGTGTCGCCGAGCAGTTCTAGGCGCTTCAGTCTGGAACCACGCGACCGCTACGGTCGCAGGTTCGAATCCTGCCTCGGGCGTGGATGTGTGTGATGTCCTTAGGTTAGTTAGGTTTAAGTAGTTCTAAGTTCTAGGAGACTGATGACCTCAGATGTTAAGTCCCATAGTGCTCAGAGCCATTTGAACCTACAATATACAGAGTGTCCCAGGAGGAATGATCAATATTCAGTAATATGACAGGACGCTCATGTGAAGCAAATAATCTCATATGGAGATATGGCCTCTTCCTAATGTTTTTCGAGATAGAACACATTTAATACCACTTTTGTACGTTTTCTCGAACAACTCGAAAACTGCGGCCTCTAACGAAAACTACATTTCCTGCAAAAAAGTTCTATTTACTTTTTCTCTAGGATTAATAGTTTATACGGAGAGCCCAAGTGACAGCCGAAAACCTCGCACGAAGCTTAGGTAGTTTTTGTTGGCAGGTTTGAGGTAGTTTCCTGACTTGACAGACCGCAAGTGTTGCGTATCAAATTGTGGTCTCAACTTCCTCTACACTACTGTGATATGTTGTAGACAATGACGATGTGCTAAATAATATAGAAAATAAATTCCAATGTACATTAAATGTATTCTGTCTCGGAAACAATTTGAAATAAGACATAGGTCCGTTTGAAATTTTCTACTTCAAGTGCTCGTTCCTAACATATCCCTCAATATTGATTGTTCCTCTTGGGACACCCTGTCCACAAACGAATACATCCACAACTGTACACCTGACTATCAAATAGTGCTATAATTACAGTGTATTGCATGAATTAACATACGTTGTAGTGCATAAGGAAGGAAGGAAAGTAGGGCAGACTTTGTCTCGTTGTCTACGATGGCTTGAGAGACCGGAAATCGTTCGAGTGGAGAATAATTCGCCAGGGAATCTATCGTTTTCTTAGTAACCTCATTGGCGTTATTGACACAAACGACTTATACCCTGTAGTCACGAGTTAAGCTCGTAACAAATGGTGGAAGTCATAAGCGTCAGTCTTTTATGCACGCATAACAAAGACACACAAAATTTTGCCACGATTTCTATCAAATATCGCTGTTGCCTGTTGCACAATTAGACACGCCGCTAGGGCCCTGCAAACCAGTTGCTCTTCAGGTTTACGTTGTGCTTTCATACACCAACGACTTCTGATCCCATAGGAAAATAAATCCACCGTCGACACATCACAAACGACTCACAAACACAGTCAATTCACAAACAAAAATCTGACTCACATTGCTTACTCCCGAGTTCGTAACGCTTGAAATAATATTATCCGACGACAGTTTCTCGTTACAAAAAACTCAATTTTGGATCCTCTTCCGATTTTTTTCACCCAGAAGTTTCAGAACACCCACTATAGTGTAACGACTCTACTGAGGCAGGCACAGAGAAGAACCAAACTTATAGACATTCCGTACGGTTGTCTCGGTTGCCATGTGTAATACTTCATATTTAAACTTGATGATTTTCAAATTCTCTTTAAAATGGGAGTTGGTTTGGTTACTCGACAACAGCCATTACCGAGAAGCATGGGTTTAATTTCCAGTGAGGGGTTGCAGAGGTCATCCACAGCACGCGTCAGCTCATCCACTGTACTCTTGGAACTGAATCTCTGCCGGTCTTAAGATGTCACAATACTCTCCATATAAAGTTTTTAACGGTAGATACAACGCCTTCCAGATGAAGAAAAACTATAAATTTGGATGACGATGAAGACGACGACGACGGCGGCTGCAACGTCGCTCACTGGTGTATCTAGAGAGTGTGGTTAACATTAAAAAATATTAAAGTTTCCACGATCTCATACACAAATGAGAGAGCACGCGGAAGACAGAATTACGTTTCTGGGTGGTCGCAGAACAAACAAAGGCTGCAACAGCCATTCTGCAAAACAGTAAAATTTTCAGCCTAAAACTCACACTCATCCTTAAAACATAGGCTGAAGTCTGGACTACACACAAAATTTTAAAAGTTTTACCATACTCATTTTGCTATCGTCCCAAAGCCGGAAGACAGATCCCCACTTAAGCTACCTTCTGCCCCCTCATTAACATTAAAATGCGCTCGGATTAAATTAGGCATACACTGACACGTACGTCATGTGTAAATGGCAGTGGCTAGTTGGGACGCCCACTGAGTGACTAGCATGAGGTATGCTGCTGTTGAACAGTCGACTTCACCAGCTGCAGCTGACTGTCCCTCTCCACTGGCAACTGCCAAAGCTAAACTGCGTTGTTACTCAATAACAAAATAACGTCCAGAAAGAAAATGACAGAGTGTCTTACACTGTCATCGCTGCAGACCACCTTAGCTGCAATGTTGCCATGCTCATTTCTATTAATTTCCATGTGCTTTGGTATCCAGCAGACTGGTACAAGCTCCTCCTGCTGTTAAAACTGAACACGGCCGATAGATGCTTGACTGGTTTAATTCCAGAATGCCAAACAGGTATCGTACATCGCAAATGGGAGCAAAATGCGGTTATAACAGTCTTATCCATACACACTGTATCTGGGTCACACGCGATGACGGTCGTCCTGTATGAACAAAGACATCAAAGAGTGTGGGTCCAAGAATACTTTAGTTTCATTCATCAGGGTGAACACGAAGGTGGATCACGCAGTTTAGTATGCTGGCATGTACGGTATATGCCCAAAACTTTTCTAAGAAACCTACGAGAAGCTGTCAGGTCTTGCCGCACATTGCAAGTGTTTACGTGATGGTCAAAACAAAATCATTCGATGAAGTGCACCTAATGCAGATAGTTGTGCGTCTTGTTGCATCTGTTGTCTTGTTGTTCTCAAAAGCTTAAGGAACCATCCTTTGGAGTACACAAAGCACTCCGTCTTCAGGCCACAAGTGGTCCATCGGGACCATCCGACCGCCGTGTCATCCTCACTGAGGATGCGGATAGGAGGGGCGTGTAGTCACCACACCGCTCTCCCGGTCGTTATGATGGTTTTCTTTGACCGGAGCCGCTACTATTCTGTCGAGTAACTCCTCAGTTGGCATCACGAGGCTGAGTGCGCCCCGAAAAATGGCAACAGCGCATGGTGGCCTGGATGGTCACCCATCCTAGTGCTGGACACGCCCGACAGCGCTTAACTTCGGTGATCTGACGGGAACTGGTGTATCAACTACGGTAAGGCCGTTGCCCTTGGAGTACACAGAAGACACTATATCTTCCTTTGAGTTATATCAGAACGTTCATCAGTCTGGCATATTTTTCAGTAACCACAGAGTACAGTGATGCGAATAACTTGAGGAAGAGTTATTTGAGAATATGTTCACTACAGTTTCCATGAGAGCAGCTATTTGTACAATTTTCTTAAATCTTTCAAAACCTTGTATCCAAATTACTGAACTTATCTGCATATGCGACAAGGCCTGTATTACTTCTTCCAAATACACTCCCGGAAATGGAAAAAGAACACATTGACACCGGTGTGTCAGACCCACCATACTTGCTCCGGACACTGCGAGAGGGCTGTACAAGCAATGATCACACGCACGGCACAGCGGACACACCAGGAACCGCGGTGTTGGCCGTCGAATGGCGCTAGCTGCGCAGCATTTGTGCACCGCCGCCGTCAGTGTCAGCCAGTTTGCCGTGGCATACGGAGCTCCATCGCAGTCTTTAACACTGGTAGCATGCCGCGACAGCGTGGACGTGAACCGTATGTGCAGTTGACGGACTTTGAGCGAGGGCGTATAGTGGGCATGCGGGAGGCCGGGTGGACGTACCGCCGAATTGCTCAACACGTGGGGCGTGAGTTCTCCACAGTACATCGATGTTGTCGCCAGTGGTCGGCGGAAGGTGCACGTGCCCGTCGACCTGGGTCCGGACCGCAGCGACGCACGGATGCACGCCAAGACCGTAGGATCCTACGCAGTGCCGTAGGGGACCGCACCGCCACTTCCCAGCAAATTTGGGACACTGTTGCTCCTGGGGTATCGGCGAGGACCATTCGCAACCGTCTCCATGAAGCTGGGCTACGGTCCCGCACACCGTTAGGCCGTCTTCCGCTCACGCCCCAACATCGTGCAGCCCGCCTCCAGTGGTGTCGCGACAGGCGTGAATGGAGGGACGAATGGAAACGTGTCGTCTTCAGCGATGAGAGTCGCTTCTGCCTTGGTGCCAATGATGGTCGTATGCGTGTTTGGCGCCGTGCAGGTGAGCGCCACAATCAGGACTGCATACGACCGAGGCACACAGGGCCAACACCCGGCATCATGGTGTGGGGAGCGATCTCCTACACTGGCCGTACACCACTGGTGATCGTCGAGGGGACACTGAATAGTGCACGGTACATCCAAACCGTCATCGAACCCATCGTTCTACCATTCCTAGACCGGCAAGGGAACTTGCTGTTCCAACAGGACAATGCACGTCCGCATGTATCCCGTGCCACCCAACGTGCTCTAGAAGGTGTAAGTCAACTACCCTGGCCAGCAAGATCTCCGGATCTGTCCCCCATTGAGCATGTTTGGGACTGGATGAAGCGTCGTCTCACGCGGTCTGCACGTCCAGCACGAACGCTGGTCCAACTGAGGCGCCAGGTGGAAATGGCATGGCAAGCCGTTCCACAGGACTACATCCAGCATCTCTACGATCGTCTCCATGGGAGAATAGCAGCCTGCATTGCTGCGAAAGGTGGATATACACTGTACTAGTGCCGACATTGTGCATGCTCTGTTGCCTGTGTCTATGTGCCTGTGGTTCTGTCAGTGTGATCATGTGATGTATCTGACCCCAGGAATGTGTCAATAAAGTTTCCCCTTCCTGGGACAATGAATTCACGGTGTTCTTATTTCAATTTCCAGGAGTGTATAAGGAAAAGGGGCTGCAGTGAGTCCTATAGAATCAAGCCGCTTGGTACTCCTGTTGAGTCGACAAACATGTACTGTAACCTCCCCACAAAAATTTACAAAGAAAGGACATAAATATTTAATAAAATGGAGCCAAGTGAAACCTTCTCACAAAAATGTTGACCGGACAATAATTTGAATGTTAACAAGAATACAACCTAACGTAATCTCCCAGCAAATAAATTTACTGACAATGACAATTAAACAAAAATTCGCAATCTGACTCTGGTGTAAGCTCCCGCAAAAATAATGAAAAACAATTCAGTGCTAATGAAAATGTCAGTGATAATGATAATTCAATTAAACCGAAATATCGGTCTTTGGCCCTGTGCAAATCAGAATTAAATTCTTACCTCATTGTAACTGCTAGTCAAATTTCTGCTCTTATTGTTGCGCACAGCTTGGAGGAACTGCATTGCAAATAATAATATTCCTTTTTTTTTTTTTTTTTTAACTGAGACTTGTCTTTAAGGGAAATTTTTTCTTTAAGGAAATGCAACGGAAATATTATTAAAAAAGAGAATTGATTATTAAAAATGCTTAGCTTGAAATCAAATTATTATTGGGGCACTTGTTGGAAATTAATTACAATAAATAAACTTTACATTATCTGATGATTACCTTAATTAACAATATACCTCATTCAGCATCTTGACCAGTGTTGCCCACAGACTGCTCTGTATGACGACTACTAGCGTACTCCACGACGACTACCACTGACAGAGAGCTGCCCTCAACTAGACAGAGCTACAGACTCGCAACGACTGACTGACAGACTGAGAACCGCTCGCAACACTCGCGCGGTCAAGCGCATACTCTCTGGTCACAGATGCTACAATGCCTCGCCATCGCTGCTATGTTACATACGTGTTTCATAACCCTCCACTAGGGGGGCAAAAATTTGGCAGCGATGGTGAGTCATTTGGACTTGCCAAGCGTGGCAAAATTTTTCTTTAATTAACAAACTTCTACAACTTACAGAATATTTAGATGTAGTACATGAATTAAATGTTGTGCACACGCACTAAGTACAAAATATATCAGACAAAGACAAAATGTGAGTACAAAACATAGTAGCAAATCAGAAAAATGTATATACAAATTATTTGACAGATAACAAAGTGCACACGCACTGAAAAAATTCTTTAGCATATTCAGAACAAATAAACAGACTGGCAAAAAATATTATGTTGACAAGTGACATGAGTGCACATGCACTGCAGTTGAGAACATATCAGTAAATGATGAAATGTATATACAATTAGTAACAAATGACATAAGTGCATACGCATTGAAGTATTGAATATACAGAATAGTACAAATCATATTGAAAAATGAGAAAAGTGCACAGGCACTGAAGTTCAGTAGAAAACATATTAACACACAACATAAGTGCACATGCACTGTAGTTCAGAACATATCATTAAAATAAAATACTAAAAAAAATGTATATACAATATAAAAGACAAGAGTGCACACACTGTACTTGAGAACAAATCGAAAAAATGTCTTAGGTATTTTTGCAATAAATAAACATAATGGCAAAAATCATATCGACAAGTGACATAACTGTACTCGTACTGGAGTTCAGCGAATCAAAAAAATGTATAGTCATGAACATAAATAATGTTAGCAAAAAAATGATTTTCACTATGTGACAAGAATTAGGATAGGAAAGGGAAGGATTGCATCATGGTTGTAGCACTTTAGATTGCACACAGCTGTTCTGAAAGTCCATATCTTTCCACAGAAGTACAACACCAAGGGACACAATTTGCAGTTCTTTTCCCATCAGAATCCATCAGTGTAGCCAAGACACTGAACTCTCGTAGTAATATTTCATGTTCTCATTTTGGCAGTACATTAGGTACACCAAACAGTGGAACCATAATAACGTCTTCATCGCTCATGGTGGTGGACAGCATGTCGTGTCAACACCACGCTTTTACAAGACACACCAACGTAGAAGTAGTGCAAACCCAAAGGTAGTGCTCCATGATCACTAGGATAGACAGGACAAATGGACATTGCAGTAATTCAGGGTAGTTGGCTCATGAGGTGAAGGACATTAAGTCACATAATATTGACAATTACAGTTTTCATTTGGGGCATTCATAGCCCAGTGTTGAACATTTCTGTACCATGAATGTAGTATTACAGAAAAATGTTCACAAAATTAAATTATTGGCATCATGGGTAATCGTATTACAATAAACAGTGGCAGTCCTTGGACGGTTACAAAGCCTATTTAGTATGACAGAATAATGTTAATTATTGGCACTCAGTGGCCAGCAAGTATTGAATATTACAGAACATTACACTCATTCTTGGCACTCAGTGGCCAGCAAGTACTGAATAGTACAAAACATTACACTCATCATTGGCACTTGGCATAATACATTGAGTTATACAAATTATTGGCACCCATTGGCCAGTGACCAAAACATGAAAAGTCATAATTGAAAACAAGAGCTAATTCATTTAGTTACATTAATTATCGGCACTCAGTGGCCAGTTATTAAAACATGAAAAGTCATAATTGAAAACAAGAGCTAATTAATGGCATAATTATTATTCAGAAATCATTTAATTCACTATAAAAAATCAGTTAATTACAGTCATAGCATTAATAATCATATACATTATAAGTAGTCTCATTACAATAAACAGTGGCAGTTATTACCCAGTTACAAAGCATTATTTTATACATATATTTTTTGTGTCATTACGAAGTCATTACTGAAGTGACATACTATTCAGAGTTGATCAGTATTATTCAGAACTTTCTCAAACTGGTATCACTATTTGGGACTGGTAATACTTTTTTTTGTTAGCAATGCATTGCGTTTGGTAATTATAAGAGAAAGCAAGAAGAGAAAAGGAGAAAAAAAAATAATTGGTAGTGGGTTGTTCCTGTAAATGAAAAATGTGTAACGTCATTCGTCATGAGTCAGCTGTAGCAAGATTGTGAAACAAGGCAGTAATGTGATCACATGTATAAATGATAGACACAAATGGGTAAAAAAAATAAATGCAAGTACTAGAACAGGTATAATAAGTAATAGGTTTAGTATGTATCATGAAAAACTTCTCCTGGAAAAAATACAAAATGGATTATTGACCTGAAAGAAGAAACGCACACTATGCTGAAAAGTAGTGAACTTCGAATTAACAAGTAGTGAAATGTGTATAAAATGTGTTCCATAGCTGTTCTTTCCAAAACTTTCCAACATCCTACTATGCAATATAACACCTGCTGTCGAAACAAACTGCAACAAATACTTAAATAACTACATAGCATAAACACATAACTTCAACATTATCCTTATCTGTAAAGAAAAAAACTTCATTATCAATCACTTCATTATCCATATTATCATAACTTCATTATTATCATCACCTGTAAAGAAAAACTTCATTATTCATAATAGCATATTCTTCATCATTATTCATCAGCATTCATTATCATCTGCAAAAAAATATCACTTCATTATTCATTATACAACTATTCCTTATCTCTAGCATATTTCATCACTAAAACTAAGTGTGTAGTTCTGTCTGACAGCCTGCATCAATCACCTTGTATTCTGAAAGAAAAAATTAGTTAAGACTGCTATTCTACGATGAGTATAGTATATTCTTGTTAATGCTTGTTAATCCTGATCCATTTACTCTTCCTCATAAAGTTATTGCATCTTCTATCGTTTATTCCGTAGGTGAAATTCCCATTTCTGTTTAATTTATTTTCTTTACACGTTATTTCTTTCTGAAAATGATGAACAAAGATTAATGTCTTGCATTCAAATCATATACCCACTAAATAATTACTGATTAACGGTAACAGAATCAAGCATACAGCATAACATAACAGAAAACGTAATATGTCAAAAGCATAGACAGTGTTCAAAGACAAAATGTACACGGAATATCACAATGCAGCAGCAAAAAAAAAAGAAAAAGAAAAACGTAAAATAGTCACGATGTTGAGACATCATAGGGCAAAAATGTCAAAGTCAACTGGTGTTTGCTATATCTTAACTAATTCACAGTGCATACAAACAAAAGAGGAAAACAATCATACACACAAAAAATGGAAAATGTGCACGGTCTGACGTGTAACGACAAGAAAAGCGACCTGCTAACCTTACCTTGCCGGGCACTTGCCAAGAAAAAAATACGACACTCATCAGTAGGTAATCATATAATTGCATAAGTGGTTATAAAATGTGTAAGTTCGTCTGGAAAAAATATGCACGGTCTGATGTGTAACGACAAGAAAAGCGACCTGCTAACCTTACCTTGCCGGGCACTTGCCAAGAAAAAATACGACACTCATCAGTAGGTAATCATATAATTGCATAAGTGAATGGCATCATAGCATGTTACATCATAAAGTGATTTCATTCAATGAACGGTTTAATGTTTGAGATATGGTGATTGCCTTTCGATTTTCTGGTTCTCAAAGTTTCGACGTGTACAACATTGGGGTGAGGGATGCTGCGAATCCGATATGGACCTGCGTATAGAAGTTCAAATTTACTGCACTTACCTTTTAATTTGCTGGATAAATGGTGTGTACGTACTAATATTTTCTGTCCAACGTGAAAGTCGCGGCGTGTACAAACCTGTTTTTGCTGTCTTCTCCGGCGCTCTGCGGCACGTTTGATGTTGTTCAGTGCAATGTCGATTATTTCGTGGTGTCGTAAGCGACGAGATGTAGGAAAATTTACAAATTCCTTAATTTTGTTTGGTGGTTCAACGTTTTTCAGTATTACAGACGGAGATAGCATAGTGGATTCATTTGGAATTGAATTAATTACATCTTGGAATGAGAGTATGTGTGTGTCCCAATCAATATGTCTTTTGTGGCAGTATATTCTACACAGTTTACCAATTTCTTTCATTAATCGTTCACAAGGATTCGAAGAAGCATGGTACTTCGATATATAGATCGGAGAAATGTTTCTAGCTCGTAACATACGTGTCCATATTGCAGATCGAAACTGTGGTCCATTGTCGGAAATTACTTTCATCACATGCCCTACATGAAATAGAAAATGTTTTACAAATGCTTTCGAAACAGTTTTAGCAGTAGCTTTGCGTAACGGAGTGAAGGTAACAAATTTTGAAGTGAGCTCAACAGCGACAAAGATGTAGCAAAAACCTCTGTTAGTTCTCGGAATCGGACCAAAAATATCTACTGCGGCCATGTGTCTTAATTTAACAGGTACAATGGGATATAAAGGAGGAATATGTGAAGTGGTGTCTGATTTAGCTTTCTGGCAAATTTTACATGACGCTAAAACTCGTCGTATACGTTTCTCCATGTTGTTAAAATAACAGTTCTGTCTCAATATAAGAAAACATTTTCGTGCTCCGTAATGTGCGTAACTTAAATGAGTGTACCAAATTAATTTGTTAACCAGTTCGTCAGGGATGCATAATAACCAATTGTTGCTGTCAGGATGAGAGCGGCGAAACAGAATGTTCTTGCGTACAGTGTAATGGTTTCTAATGGTAACATTATTCCTATCTTGCCAAAGCTGTTTAATTTCTTTCCACACGTTGTCTTTACTTTGCTCTTGTGCTATGTCCTGTAATGACGACGAAATAAAGTTTTCAAATGCTACTTGCTGAATGTACATGACACTGAAATTTGTTTTGCAGAAGTTGGTTGCTATGTCTTGCTGATTGTTGCTGAGAGAACGCGATAGTGCGTCTGCTACAACATTTTGCGTACCGGGAATGTGAACTATTGTAAAATTAAATTCCTGTAAATAAAGTTTCCATCTACTTAATCTATCGTGTGTGAATTTAGCTGAAAGTAAAAATTGTATAGCTCTGTGGTCTGTGTACACGGTGGTATGTCTGCCATAAAGAAAATGTCGAAATCTCGTAAAAGCCCAAACAACACATAATGTTTCAAGTTCAGTAACGGAATAATTTCGTTCAGCGGGTGACAAAATGCGGCTTGCAAATGCGATGTTTTTAATTACTATCGAACCATCTTCTTCAATTTCCTGGAAAATGTGTACGCCTAAAGCTGTGTTGGAACTGTCGGTGGCAATGGAAAAATTTCTGGAAAGATCTGGGTGCGATAAAAGTGGAGCATTCAACAAAGTATGTTTCAGGTTCACAAATTCAGAATGTGCTTGCTTATCCCAAGACCAAATAGTGTTTTTACCTGTCAGTTGACATAATCTAGGTGTGTCTAAAGCAGAATGATGAATAAATTTACGAAAAAAGTTAATTAAGCCCAAAAAACTGCGTAGTTGCTTTTTTGTCGTAGGAACAGTAATGTCACGTAGAGCTTGAAGTTTTTCCGGATCAGGTGCAATGCCTTCCGCTGAAATTACGTGTCCAAGAAATTTTATAGAAGTTTTGCCAAAATGCGATTTACTAAGATTAACTGTAAGTCCTTGTGCATGAAAAGTTTGTAACAGTTGTTCAAGAATCAGATTGTGATCAGACCAGTTAGCTTCTGCGATAAGAATGTCGTCTACGTACGTCGTAATTCTGTCCTTAAGTTCTGTCGGAAGTATTGTGTTCAAACCGCGAATAAAAGCTGCAGAAGAAATAGTTAAGCCGAATGGTAATTTACAAAATTGATAACAGTCGCCGAAACAAAGAAAAGCTGTATATTTTCTGCAATTTGGATGAAGTTGTATTTGCCAAAATCCCGATTTCAAATCTAATGTGGAATAAATGGCAGTACCGTGAAATTTCTGTAAAAGTTCCTCTAGTGTCTGTGGTCGATCTGTTTCATTAATAATAATGTCATTAATGTGACGTGAATCAAGTACAAGGCGAAGCGAGCCATCTTTTTTCTTAACAATATGTAGCGGGTTTATGTACGGACTAACTGCTGGTTCTATAATTCCTTGGTCAAGCATATCCTGCAATTCTTTCTTAACTTGTTCTCTATGGATATATGGAATAGGATAATGCTTTGCTTTAAATGTATCGTGCTGTTTGACTTGAAATTCATACATAAATCCGGACATAGTACCAGGAATGTTATCAAAAACTGGAGCTTGCTGTAAAAGAATTTTGTGTAGTTGCATTCGTTCGTCGTCTGTTGTTGCACTGCTTTGTCTAACTTTATCGGAAATCATTTGCATTACGTCGTAGTCAGCTTCGTCTGGAGTATTATCGTTGTGTACGTACGTATTCGTGAACAATGTGGGATTACAGTCTATGTTACGTGTTGCGGAAATGACCTCTGTGCGATTAATTGTTTGTTCTTCCGCAGATAGTGAGTACTGAAATTCTAAAGCAAGTTGTACATTTTCATCCTTTAGCATTAAATAAGAATTTTGAAAATCGATAACTGCGTCGTGTTGTACCAGAAAATTCGTACCTAAAATTACGTCTGTTGTCAATAAAGGAACAATCCAAAAATTAGAGTGGAAAGTATGACCTCCAATACAAAATGATAAATGCGTCTGTAATTTAACGTCTACCCTTTTACTCGAGACTGCTCCTTTCACTTTTGTTTTGCCTAAAGGTAATGTCGGATAAGTATTCTCTTTGTTGCACACGTTAAAAGTCTCCTCATTTATTACTGATATAGGTGATCCAGAATCAATTACTGCTGAGAATTTTGATGAACCAATTTTAATTTCGATGACAGGATGTGAAATAGTTTTCTGAACAAATGGTCTTTCCTGCAAGAGTGTGTCTCTGATATCGTCAAAAGTAATTACATTTTCGTGAACAACATTTTGCGTGTCAAACGTAGTGCTTGTGTTATTGGAAGATGCGTCCTGTACAGTATCTAGTCAGATTCTGTCTGTTGTGTTATTATTATTAGGAGGATTCTGTGGCATTTCGACTATTTGCACTGTCCTATTACTTCTTCCAGATGTATTACGCTCTGGATGGTACCTACTGTCGGGTTCATTCATGAGAATAGGTTCTTGTGTAAAACTTTGCTGTTGGTATGTCCGACTGTTATTATATGTACGCTGATAATTGTGCTCATCGTTTTTACGTCTGTCGTGATAGTCATTCCTATACGGTGCATTGCGATAGGAATTGAAATATTGTCTTCTTTGTACATAGTTGTTTCCTTGCTGTCGTGCGTTACTATTTGTTGGATCTGTGACTATATGTGTACGCGGCGGAACATTAAAGCCTGGTTGACCTTGTGCATTACATTGTTGGTTACGTATACTAACCGGTTGACTTTCATGCTGTTGCGGTGGAAAACTTCTATTGTTACCAAAATGTGGTTCCTGTTGCTGATAATTTTGACGATATTGATAATCAGAATTCTGTCTGTGATTTAAGTTCTGGTGATTGCCGTTCCTAAAGCGTCTGTTACTTTTCCTATTGAAATTACGTCCCTGATCATAATTACTGTAAGTTTGTTGACCTTGGTTATTATACGAAAAGTTTTTATTCACAAATGAATAATCAGATTGCTGTACTTCTAAAAGCTGCAAAAGATCCCTGAATGCTGAAATGTTTTCTTTTTGCTGGCCCGTTAGCAGCGACACTCGTAATGACCGTGGTAATTTGGAAATGCATAATTGTATAAGTGCGGATTCACTGTACGGTTCACTTAGGTACTGGTTTTGTTGCACCATGTGTTCAAAAAATTGCGTGACACTGGGAAAATTTGTGTTCTCATAATTTGGTAAGCTAATTAACTGATCTTTAATTCCACGCTGTGTCGTCTTCGACCAGTACGCTGACAGAAAAGCATTCTGGAATTCTTCTACCGAGTAACATTGCCTCGCGATCGGTCTCATACGAGTTGCCGGTTCGCCTTCCAAAAAGCTGCAAATAAATTCAAGTTTATGCGTAACAGGCCAAGTCGGTGGAAGAGCAAAGCTAAATTGTTGAATCCAATCCAGCGGGTGAATCTGCGTTCTATCGTTTTTAAATACTTTAAACTTTCTCACTGACAGAAAATGTTTGTAATCGAAATTATCATCTCTGTGTGATGCAACAGGTTCAGGATCGTAAGAGTATCTATTGAACTGTGGTTGTTCGGAATCTAAGTCCCGTACTCTCTGTAGATTACTCAAATTATACGCACTGCGTGAGTCTGGCAAATGTTCGAAAAGTGGCGCCTGCTGTGATGTGTTATTAACTGAAATATTTTTAATCTCTGTTACTTCTTGCTGTAAACTTGACAGTTTTCTACGAAACGTGTTGTTAGACGAGTCAATCTCATTAATTGTCTGCTGCAAATTTTGAAATTCAGGTGTTTGGTTAAATGAAATCGGTGTAGTGTCGTCTGATTTATTGTCATTACTACTTTCAATAGCATCAATACGACTGGCTAGTTCATCATATTTTTCAGTCAGTATTTTTGCCTGATCATCGGTTTTAGAATCGGACGCATTAATCTGTTTTTGCAACTTACGCGTAGTTTCGCTCAGTTTTTTAACATCAGCTTTGATGACATCGCAATCCTGTGTCAGTTCTAATTGTTCGAATCTGTCTGTTACTGTTTGAATATCTACTGTGTGTGTATCTGTTTTTGATTTAAGATCAGAGATTTCATCCCGTAATTCCGCGTTCAACTGTTCTATGGTATTAATTTTGTCGGACACTGTAGTAATATTATTGTCTACATACGTCTTCGCTTTCGCGAACATTTTACGTTTGTCTTCTTGTCTTTGTGCAGTGATTGTTTCCATGACCTGACGTTTGACTTTATTTTGACCTTGAATAAATTTGCGGAAACGTGTATTACTGTTTTCTATGTGGTGATTAAAGCGTTCGTCAATCTGAGTATTCTGCTGTTCGAATTTCGCGTCTATCTTTTCATCCATTGTGCGCGAAAGTTCTGCTGTCATTGCTTTAAACTCGTCGCGTAATTGTGTAGCTTTTTCAGAGCATTGTTTAGCGACTCCGCTAATTTCGTCTCTGAGTGTTTCTGTTGCGGCTGTTTGCATTTCCCTTAATTCTTGCGCAACAGACTTAATTTCTTCGCTATTTTTACGTGAACAAGCCTCAATTTCCACGCGCAACTGCTCCTTAGTGTCATGACACTGTGCGGCAACGGCTCTAATTTGTTCACTAAGCTGTCTGGAATTGTCGTCTAACTTTTCGTTTAACTGTCTGGAATTGTCATCTAATTTTTTATTTAATTGTTTATTCTGCTCACTAAGATTGTCTTGTTTTTCATTAAAGTGTTGTTTGAGATTTTCATTATCTTGTTTGTTCTGTTCCTTAAGTTGTTTAAAATCTTCACTTTGTTTGTCTAATTTTTCGTTCTGTTCGTTCCTAAACTGTAGCATTATTGCCATAAATTGTTCCAGAGTAACATTACCTACTCCATTATCTGTGCTGTTTGATTGTGTACCTGGAATTGTCGCGCTTTGTGTGACCATTTGGTCATTCTGTAATTTACAAAAACGTTTATCGGTCGCATGTACACTGTCAGTCATTATTTCGGAATTACATAACTCCGGCGTACTTTGTGTAGCTTGTTCATTTTCATTAGAAAAATTCGTCTGTACATTACTTGAATTCTCCAAACCGGGTGTGTTAAGCTGGGCAGCGCTCATTACAATAGGGCGCTCCGCGTTATCGATTGTCGTCAAATCAACAGAAGACACAATCGAGTTCGTTCGTTCATCATTAAGAAAAAAGTCATCATTAATGGTTGGAATGCACTGATTGTTAGTGAACGCAGGATTGTCATCATTACACTGCGTGTCACAAGTCCTATCGGTAACGTTGTTTGAGTCGGTAATTTCATTCATAATACTTCGCGATACACTATTCATAGTCTTTCGCGGCATTTTTGCAATAGTCACAATTATTCACAAAACAATAAACATAAATGCAAAAACAACACACAAATACAACAGAGCAACGAATTGCCGTTGACCTGTAGAAAGAAAGTCACAAGATTAGTAAAAGCGTAGCGCCAAATCCCAATTATACATAAGCAAATAAGAACAGATATCTGACTGTTGTTCAAAAGACTCTCAACGAAATACGATCCTGGACTGGGTGTCGCCAAGTGTAACCTCCCCACAAAAATTTACAAAGAAAGGACATAAATATTTAATAAAATGGAGCCAAGTGAAACCTTCTCACAAAAATGTTGACCGGACAATAATTTGAATGTTAACAAGAATACAACCTAACGTAATCTCCCAGCAAATAAATTTACTGACAATGACAATTAAACAAAAATTCGCAATCTGACTCTGGTGTAAGCTCCCGCAAAAATAATGAAAAACAATTCAGTGCTAATGAAAATGTCAGTGATAATGATAATTCAATTAAACCGAAATATCGGTCTTTGGCCCTGTGCAAATCAGAATTAAATTCTTACCTCATTGTAACTGCTAGTCAAATTTCTGCTCTTATTGTTGCGCACAGCTTGGAGGAACTGCATTGCAAATAATAATATTCCTTTTTTTTTTTTTTTTTTAACTGAGACTTGTCTTTAAGGGAAATTTTTTCTTTAAGGAAATGCAACGGAAATATTATTAAAAAAGAGAATTGATTATTAAAAATGCTTAGCTTGAAATCAAATTATTATTGGGGCACTTGTTGGAAATTAATTACAATAAATAAACTTTACATTATCTGATGATTACCTTAATTAACAATATACCTCATTCAGCATCTTGACCAGTGTTGCCCACAGACTGCTCTGTATGACGACTACTAGC
The DNA here is from genome assembly GCF_023864275.1 of Schistocerca cancellata. Lineage (NCBI taxonomy): Eukaryota > Metazoa > Arthropoda > Insecta > Orthoptera > Acrididae > Schistocerca > Schistocerca cancellata. Next base: position 30,725,231 of record NC_064631.1, on the reverse strand, counting down.
GTACTCCACGACGACTACCACTGACAGAGAGCTGCCCTCAACTAGACAGAGCTACAGACTCGCAACGACTGACTGACAGACTGAGAACCGCTCGCAACACTCGCGCGGTCAAGCGCATACTCTCTGGTCACAGATGCTACAATGCCTCGCCATCGCTGCTATGTTACATACGTGTTTCAGTACACAGGGTGTAACGGTTATAAGTGTAGATGTTTTTATATGTATGTACCTTAATATGTACGCATATCAGTGTGATGGTTGTTTTTTCTCTGCGTCGTACAGTCTTCCCTGCAAACAAGTCACATAATTTATTACCTGGTATTTTCTGCCTGGTCACAGCGACGAATAACACAGTCAGTGTAGACTACCCATTCTGCGGCCACACATCGACATCTTAGCACCCGAGCTTTTGCCCAGGAGAAAATAAGCATAAATGGCTTCCTCTTGCCGGATGTAGTAATAGCTATAATCATTGGTCTGCAAATAATTTAAATACTAATGTATTACTTGTTACTTCTAAATACTACTTCTTGAGTAAACTGTACTCAGTCACTAACAGAAATAGCAGCACGTACACCCCAATTTTGCGATTTACTTTCTTCAAAGACTTGAACCGCAGTGGATCTCAGTTAACGTTAACATCTGTTGTACTCAGTGTTTTGGAGAATAGGTACTGATGTTGGACAGACAGGGGACACACTTTGCATGGAAAGTGAGAGCTTCATGCACTAATGTCAAATTACATTTTAGACTGTTTTAGGGGAAGAGCTGTAACTAGTCTATCATTATTATGAAAACAGAAATGGAACCTTTACACCACTAAACAAAATGTCGTTACGAAATGTTCTTTTTTCTGAGTTTCAGAAAGAGTATACTATACGTGCAGATGTCCACCGGTGTACGAGGTGTGGCTAGAAAAAAACCGGACTAGTACTGGTGAAACAATAAAACGAATGCAATAAGGCTGAAAGTCGCGTGGCCTGTCACGTGAATCTCGCTTCGCCTACTGCTCGAGTTTCATCTGCCTCCTGCACTCAGTCTGCCAGTGGCGTCTGTTTTAAGTAGTTGACGTTTTGTCTGTGCGTCGGAAAATGTTCAGTGTAGAGAAAGAACAGCGTGTTAACATCAAATTTTGTTTCAAACTAGGAAAATCTGCAAGTGAAACGGTTGTAATGTTACAACAAGTGTACGGCGATGATTGTTTATCGCGAACACAAGTGTTTGAGTGGTTTAAACGATTTAAAGATGGCCGCGAAGACACCAGTGATGACACTCGCACTGGCAGACCATTGCCAGCAAAAACTATTGCAAACATTGAAAAAATCGGTAAACTTGTTCGACAAGATCGCCGTTTAACAATCAGAGCAGAGCAGCGATCTTGTCGAACAAGTTTACCGATTTTTTTAATGTTTGCATCAGTTTTTGCTGACAATGGTCTGCCAGTGCGAGTGTCATCACTGGTGTCTTCGCGGCCATCTTTAAATCGTTTAAACCACTCAAACACTTGTGTTCGCGATAAAAAATCATCGCCGTACACTTGTTGTAACATTACAACCGTTTCACTTGCAGATTTTCCTAGTTTGAAACAAAATTTGATGTTAACACGCTGTTCTTTCTGTACACTCAACATTTTCCGACGCACAGACAAAACGTCAACTACTTAAAACAGACGCCACGGGCAGACTGAGTGCAGGAGGCAGATGAAACTCGAGCAGCAGGCGAAGCGAGAGTCACGTGACAGGCCACGCGACTTTCAGCCTTATTGCATTCGTTTTATTGTTTCACCAGTACTAGTCCGGTTTTTTTCTAGCCACACCTCGTATGCACTTTGCAAAGCGTTGCTCTCACTAGCTCCGTTCCTGCTTCTTCTTCACAGGACGCAGGACCGGTTTAAGGCGCAAGCGACACAACCAGCTACTCGGAGCGGCCAAGCAGAGGGGCGCTCCTGCGCAAAAGCTTCGTACAGGATGTTCTGGCCGCGAGGGGCAACAAAGCAGAGGTCGGTGGTGTGTGGCAGACGCGTCGCCTGTGGCCTGCAGTCGTAATGCGCGTGTGTCAGCGCAGCTTCTTGAGCGAGCAAATATTACTGACACTTCAACTGCCTGGTAAATTTACTTCTGTTCGTGTTACATTGGTAAGAATAAAACGAGTCGTTTCGCAATAGAAAGACAAGTGAAACAATTTTGGTGACGATGACGGCGCATATAACTAGGCAGGCGATGCGGTAACGAGGCCGTCCTGCGCAAATACAAGTCGTAGGTACTATTTATCGCACTAATACCTTGGTGGATGTTGAAAGCGGCTTATGGATGCAAAAACTCGGTGGGAAGATAAGCAACAACGACTGTAGTGACGTATTCATCATTAAAGAGGTAGAACAATAATATGGAACATTGTTAACGCTTTTGAGTGGCGAAATCAGGAAATATAAACAGAATGGCAAACTTGTAAACCATCGTTAGTTAATGATGATTTGCAGATCCACGATGAGAGAGTCGTAAATGGCTGAATATATTTCCTGGAATTCTGAGAGTACTTCGGTTTTTTTTTTTTTTTTACTATAACCTCCACTGCACCATTAAGGCAAGACGATCTGGCCACCTATCTGTAATACCTTTTATTCCAACCAAGCAATATCTAGTATAGTGTGTTGCAGAACAGAAAAGATAAGGAAGCTACGGAATGCTGGGCGCTGCTGAAGATGTCGAGACAGCGGAGCAGTTCCCACGTTAACGTCGGAAAGTGGGTGGTATCAGAGCACCTTCAGAACAACTCGGACAAGTGTCCAGTGAGATAACGGTTTGTGGTATAAATTGATATGAAGATGCCTTATTTGGCTAAAGATACATTTTTTGTTGTCTCAACATAAGTACATTGCGAAGTATAGTTGCTCTTTGAGATCAGAAATTTCTGTTTAAATAAGTTCTCTTGGTTCTTCACTGGATATTTAACTTCAAACATTGTTGCATGCTAACAGATTCTATGTCTGACAAAGCATACTAGCAATGTAAAGTGAAAAGTTATATGGCAAAGACAAAGTTAAAAAACAGATTACCTTTCAATAAACGGTTTTACATGTGAAATGTGGTGTAAACCTTTACTCTTGCTAGTACACAGAGTTTCAGTTTCAACGCAATTATCATGTGGTTACGTCGGTAAGGAACACTGGAATTTTTCTCAAGGTTAGCGTCTATGTAATTTTCCCCTGAGCCAGCCGGCGCACGCGGCTGCCTGCGGTGCGAGTCATTGCTCTTTATTGGCGCGCGTCGTTATTAGGATTAGGAGACCCAACTTCTACAAATTCACCTTGTTGAGAGTGCCCTGCTCTGTTTGAATCTCGCCAGTTCTGTTGCAATTCAAGTCTGTCGTTACGATTATATCGTCTGTCGTCATGTCGGTAGTTCCTGTAGCTTCTTTCTTGTCGGTTACGTTGCGTCTGAAGTTATTCTGTCTCCCCTGATAATAATTATTTTGGTTCCCATATTGTCTGTTTCTCTGATTGTCTCTGAGATAGTCACTACCGCGGAGAGGTGATCTTTCCCTGTAATTATTACTGCTCTGCCAACGGTTGTCATACGGGTGGTGTCTGTTTTGGTCACGATTTGTGTTGTGAGAATAGTCTTGTCGTGTCCAGCAATTATTTCTTTCATCGCGGAATTGCGACGGATGTGACCTGTAATTGTTGTGTTCCTGTTTTTGCATTCCGCGATTGTCAGTGTCAATTTCTAATTCTTGTAAGAGCCCCTGAAAAGCTTCAATGTCGTCTTTACAACGTCCTGCCAAAATAATATGTCGTAAATGTTCAGGTAATTTGATTAAGCAAATGTGGATGAGTTCTGAGGGGCTGTATGAGTTTGACAGGTACTGATTCTTGTGCAACATGTCTTCAAAATATTTCACAAGACTGGAAAATTCAGATTGTTCGAAATTTTTTATCATTATGATGCTATGTTTTACTCGGTCTTGTGTAGTTTGAGACCAATATGCTGAGAGGAAGACATGATAAAATTCTCCTTCACTGTGACAATCGTGAATGACCGGTCGCATTCTTACAGCTGGTTCATTCTCTAAACAGCCACACATAAATTCTAATCTGTGCTCTAATGACCAGTTGGGAGGAAAACAATGAGAGAATTGATGGAGCCACGCTTGTGGATGAATGTCGTTGCCAGAATTCTTAAATGTTTTGAATTTACGTGTAGTAATGACCAGCTTATAGTCAAAATCATCGTGTCGGCGAGACGCATATCGGTCATTGTTACGTCGTGTCGGCGGTTCCATCTCAAAATTCGGTGCACCTTTCCAATTTCTTTCATAATTTCCGAAATGCCCTGTGTTATTATTTTGTGGCTTTTCCGTATTTCCAAGTCCCTCTTCCCGTGTTGGAGCGCGAGTGTACTCCGAAATATGTAATTTTTGTATTACTTGTGCCAACTGATCTTGTACTTCCCGGATTTCTATTTTGTGTTGCGTATTAATTTGATTCTGATTTTGTTTGAATTTCTTAATTTGTTCATACTCTTCTGTGTCAGTGAAGGCTACAGGTTTTGTGTCATTCAGATCATCATCTACCTTTGCAGATAAGTTAGTGAACTCATCCGAAAGTTCGGCTATTTTCTCCGATAGTGTACTTATTTCCTCAGTGTGTTTTTCTGAACCAAATTTCAGAGTGTCCATTTGTGTGGAAATCGTACCTACTGTGTCCTTTAAGTTTTCCTGAGTTTTTGCAAGTTGCGTAACCGAATCGGTAGATGCAATTGAGTCAATTTTAGCTTGCAAGGTTTTCATGATTTTCATGATTTTCATGAACAATAGTCTGCAGTTCTTTTATGGCTAATTCGTGATTCTGTAATGTATTTTCATGCCGCGAAAAAATAGGGTGGAAATGCTCACAAATTTGTGTTTTTACGTCATTACAGACTTTTTGACATTTCGATTCGATTTTATGTAACTCAGTAGTTAAATCTTCACGTGTTTGTTCAAGCGTATGTTCCACTGAGTCTAACTTTTGAACTTTTGTTCCACTGTGTCTAACTTTTGAAGCTTTTGCTGTGTTTGTCTCTGATTTTGTTCCATAGTGTCTAACTGTTGCTGTGTTTGTCTCTGATTTTGTTCCATTTGTTGCAATAATAATGTATTAGTGTCTGGAATCTGTTCCTATATGCTTTTCGGCAGTGCATTTTCACCGGCAACATTCACATTTTGACAAGCAGAAAATGTGTCTTGACTTATTTGAGAAAACGGTGAGGACCCAAAACCTAAGTCGACAGTATTTGCAATATTGTGTTCTGTCATTTCGGATTCCTGAGGCGAGCTGTTGCCGACTGCTCGATCCGGGTTCACTAATTGTTTCACTGCCTACACCATTATTTGCAGCCCGTTCCATTTCCCTATGCACAATCACCAAATTACTACTTTGAACCTTAGTTAATTCATTACTCGGCGGCGCTAACACACTGCTTTCGTCTTCACTGTCATTTCTCAGTTTACTTTGGAGCCTAGTATTACGCTTTTCACACGCCATTATTGTCACAATATTTCACACGACAACACAGAAACCACAATTTGAGGAGCAAAATAATAAAACACATTAACATAGCATTGAAAATAATATCTCGTTAATTGCAAGCGCAGCTGAGAAATACTTGGTGCAAATCTACAAGCATGCCACAACTGTTTTACTGTACAAGAATGAAAAACTACAACTACAAAGGAGATTCTCTCTACAATTATGCACTAGCAATAAACAAAAGCTACACTAATTACAAAAACTACAAGAAACTACAAATCAGAATATTCGAGTGAGGTATCCTCAGCTAAGGGTCGACATATGAAACGTCCCCTTAGAAAAATTATACATGACTGTGTTTAAACTGACACACAATATTTTTAGCGCAACGCAATCTGACTTTCAAAAATCCCTATAAAAGAATGGCCCTGACTAACATTAACCTATACCTTTCACAAATCACTTACCTCACAAAAATCTTCATTACTCGAACTACTGCAATACAGCGAGCGCCACTACTGCCAGCTAAATAAAAGATTCAAACTATGGAAGGCACTAACTACTGATAGGGATAGTTAGCAAATGAAAGATTTTAATAGAGAACAAACAATGTATTTACCTTAATAGTCATAATATATATAGCAGTTCATGACATCCAGTCTTACAAATTTCAAAACTCCGCCATCTCTCTTCTCACATCCACCACTGCTGGCGGCTCACTTCCAACTGCGCAACGCTACGCGCTGTTCACATCCAGCTGCCCAACACTACAATGGCAGACAACAATGCAAACTAGCCACAGACTGCACACAGCAGAGCCAGTGATTTTCATACAGAGCGCTACGTAACGTTGCCAATAAGAAAGCATAAACAGCCTACTTACAACACGCTCCGCCTTGGGGGAGGGACGGGGGATAGCGAGGTGACAACAAAAATGGTTCAAATGGCTCTGAGCACTATGGGACTTAACTTCTGAGGTCATCAGTCCCCTAGAACTTAGAACTACCCCATACCTAACTAACCTAAGAACATCACACACATCCATACGCGAGGAAGGATTCGAACCTGCGACCGTAGCGGTCGCGCGGTGCCAGACTGTAGCGCGTAGAACCGCTCGACCACTCCCGCCGGCGCGGTGACGACAGAAAGGGCATCCAGGCAACCCTTAAATTAACCATGCCATATCCCTTAATAACCAGGCCGACCCTGCCGCGATGCGGGACAAAGGTACAAGAGGAAGTTTTGCAGTTTTTGCATATGCACAGTCGTTAGAACGTCGCGTAACAGCCACTGTCGGCACAAATGTACCCGCAAATGACGATGGTGACTCGACTGCTATGGCGAAGCAGGAAGTCCGAACACCGTAGAAACGGGCACGGAGAGAAAAAATAACACGGCTATGGCGAACGACTGAACAACTCTGCACGTGGAGCCCAAAGCACGGCGCGAAGCGAGAGCCAGGACCGAGTATGTTGACATCAGCGTAAGAGCTGTCAGCCCACGCCGGTTGCCCCCAGCAGGTCAATCACCTGCGTCTGTTGCCCTGCCCATGCAACACTCCGCGCGCGCCGTCCGTGAAAGCGTTCTGCGATGGCGACGCCAGTACATCTGCACCCATCTCGATGTCCGCTGGTGGAGATACACTCCTGGAAATGGAAAAAAGAACACATTGACACCGGTGTGTCAGACCCACCATACTTGCTCCGGACACTGCGAGAGGGCTGTACAAGCAATGATCACACGCACGGCGCAGTGGACACACCAGGAACCGCGGTGTTGGCCGTCGAATGGCGCTAGCTGCGCAGCATTTGTGCACCGCCGCCGTCAGTGTCAGCCAGTTTGCCGTGGCATACGGAGCTCCATCGCAGTCTTTAACACTGGTAGCATGCCGCGACAGCGTGGACGTGAACCGTATGTGCAGTTGACGGACTTTGAGCGAGGGCGTATAGTGGGCATGCGGGAGGCCGGATGGACGTACCGCCGAATTGCTCAACACGTGGGGCGTGAGGTCTCCACAGTACATCGATGTTGTCGCCAGTGGTCGGCGGAAGGTGCACGTGCCCGTCGACCTGGGACCGGACCGCAGCGACGCACAGATGCACGCCAAGACCGTAGGATCCTACGCAGTGCCGTAGGGGACCGCACCGCCACTTCCCAGCAAATTATGGACACTGTTGCTCCTGGGGTATCGGCGAGGACCATTCGCAACCGTCTCCATGAAGCTGGGCTACGGTCCCGCACACCGTTAGGCCGTCTTCCGCTCACGCCCCAACATCGTGCAGCCCGCCTCCAGTGGTGTCGCGACAGGCGTGAATGGAGGGACGAATGGAGACGTGTCGTCTTCAGCGATGAGAGTCGCTTCTGCCTTGGTGCCAATGATGGTCGTATGCGTGTTTGGCGCCGTGCAGGTGAGCGCCACAATCAGGACTGCATACGACCGAGGCACACAGGGCCAACACCCGGCATCATGGTGTGGGGAGCGATCTCCTACACTGGCCGTACACCACTGGTGATCGTCGAGGGGACACTGAATAGTGCACGGTACATCCAAACCGTCATCGAACCCATCGTTCTACCATTCCTAGACCGGCAAGGGAACTTGCTGTTCCAACAGGACAATGCACGTTCGCATGTATTCCGTGCCACCCAACGTGCTCTAGAAGGTGTAAGTCAACTATCCTGGCCAGCAAGATCTCCGGATCTGTCCCCCATTGAGCATGTTTGGGACTGGATGAAGCGTCGTCTCACGCGGTCTGCACGTACAGCACGAACGCTGGTCCAACTGAGGCGCCAGGGGGAAATGGAATGGCAAGCCGTTCCACAGGACTACATCCAGCATCTCTACGATCGTCTCCATGGGAGAATAGCAGCCTGCATTGCTGCGAAAGGTGGGTATACACTGTACTAGTGCCGACATTGTGCATGCTCTGTTGCCTGTGTCTATGTGCCTGTGGTTCTGTCAGTGTGATCATGTGATGTATCTGACCCCAGGAATGTGTCAATAAAGTTTCCCCTTCCTGGGACAATGAATTCACGGTGTTCTTATTTCAATTTCCAGGAGTGTACTAAAGTAATTATCTGGGATATAAGTTAACTTTTTAAGTAGTATTTGTGAGATGAAACTTCGTTCCCAAGACATAGAGTTTTAATGGATTATAGTGAGCTATGTGACTGGGCCATGAATGGCTGCAAATAGTCTCCAAGCAGCCGGACATAACCATCTCCAGTCAAGTATCAGTTCAGTTGGATCTTCCATGTAAATATAGCCGGCAACATCGTGTACCCACCACCAGCTTGCACATGCCTTGTTGACAAATCGGGACCACGCCTTCGTGGGGTCTGCGCCAGCCATGAACCCTATCATCAGCCCTTACCAAATGAAATCGGGACTTATCTGACCAGGCCACGGTTCTACAGTCACCTAGTGTGCCGTCGATATGGTTACAAGCCCAGGAGACGCCTGCCATGGCTCATTAACGCCAAATCTCGCGACGCTGCCCTGACAGATACATTCGTCGTCGTTCGTCGTCCATGGTCGCCTTACCGCCAAGCAGTACATCGAACGGATCCTGTTGGCCCATGTGATGACTGCTCAAGACGGTAGTGGTCTGAATTCATCCTCACGTACGATAATGCCAAGTTCCATAGTGGCACACGTCACAAAGGATGACTTGCGAACCGCCGGCTGGGGTGGCCGAGCGGTTCTAGGCGCTACAGTCTGGAACAGCGCGACCGCTACGGTCGCAGGTTCGAATCCTGCCTCGGGCATGGATGTGTGTGATGTCCTTAGGTTAGTTAGGTTCTAAGTTTTAGGGGACTGATGACCTAAGGCGTTAAGTCCCATAGTGCTCAGAGCCATTTGAACCATTTCTTGCGAACCCTGGACAGTAGAGAAATGGAATGGCCAGTGGTGAATCTCGAAGTAAACTCCATATAGCATGTGTCGTGCATGCATGACAGACGTGTTCATAGTCATCCTGTTACATCACACACTAGAAGAAATAATTGAAGAATGGGAACGGGTACCACAGGGTTGTCTACATAAGCTTATTCTGAACATGCCACATAGGTGTCAAGCAACGGAAAACGGTCACGATGAGCATACAAAAAAGTCCAATGGAAAGCACCCAGTATGACTGATAGCACTTTCTGTACTATATTGTAGCGTTCTTTCTACACTCCTGGAAATTGAAATAACAACACCGTGAATTCATTGTCCCAGGAAGGGGAAACTTTATTGACACATTCCTGGGGTCAGATACATCACATGATCACACTGACAGAACCACAGGCACATACACACAGGCAACAGAGCATGCACAATGTCGGCACTAGTACAGTGTATATCCACCTTTCGCAGCAATGCAGGCTGCTATTTTCCCATGGAGACGATCGTAGAGATGCTGGATGTAGTCCTGTGGAACGGCTTGCCATGCCATTTCCACCTGGCGCCTCAGTTGGACCAGCGTTCGTGCTGTACGTGCAGACCGCGTGAGACGACGCTTCATCCAGTCCGAAACATGCTCAATGGGGGACAGATCCAGAGATCTTGCTGGCCAGGGTAGTTGACTTACACCTTCTAGAGCACGTTGGGTGGCACGGGATACATTCGGACGTGCATTGTCCTGTTGGAACAGCAAGTTCCCTTGCCGGTCTAGGAATGGTACAACGATGACGGTTTGGATGTACCGTGCACTATTCAGTGTCCCTCGACGATCACCAGTGGTGTACAGCCTGTGTAGGAGATCGCTCCCCACACCATGATGCCGGGTGTTGGCCCTGTGTGCCTCGGTCGTATGCAGTCCTGATTGTGGCGCTCACCTGCACGGCGCCAAACACGCATACGACCATCATGGAGACGGTTGCGAATGGTCCTCGCCGATACCCCAGGAGCAACAGTGTCCCTAATTTGCTGGGAAGTGGCGGTGCGGTCCCCTACGGCACTGCGTAGGATCCTACGATCTTGGCGTGCATCCGTGCGTCGCTGCGGTCCGGTCCCAGGTCGACGGGTACGTGCACCTTCCGCCGACCACTGGCGACAACATCGATGTACTGTGGAGACCTCACGCCCCACGTGTTGAGCAATTCGGCGGTACGTCCACCCGGCCTCCCGCATGCCCACTATACGCCCTCGCTCAAAGTCCGTCAACTGCACATACGGTTCACGTCCACGCTGTCGCGGCATGCTACCAGTGTTAAAGACTGCGATGGAGCTCCGTATGCCACGTGTGATCATTGCTTGTACAGCCCTCTCGCAGTGTCAGGAGCAAGTATGGTGGGTCTGACACACCGGTGTCAATGTGTTCTTTTTTCCATTTCCAGGAGTGTATGTGTGGTTCACATTCGATCCAGTTATCCTATCTGGCAGTGACACAGCATGAGTAATTTACTTTCGTCCTTAAGTTTAGCACACGACCGTAGAATCGTTTGGTACTTCTCTCACATGACGCCACCCCTTACGCCATTTTTTAAAAAGTTGTGTGAGTTTCGTTTCGGCCAACCGTGTCTACCAGTCACTGATACTCTAAAATTTATATGTATTATTTATAGGCTTAGCCACATCGCATAAAATACTATATCTAAAGACATCTCTTTAATTTCCAGTGGCCCGTACCTCTGCGGACCTTCTGCGAATGATGGTTGAAACAAACAGGAAGCTGCACGTTCAGGAAAAGGTAGTGGCCAAGTTTGTTCCGTTTGTCAACTAGTTCTAGATTTATCTGCGAGGTTGTAAACCTCTTCAAAGAAATCTGACGTGGGAGTCTGGTCCTTTGAATTCAGGACGGACTTAAAGTCACCGATAAAAAAAAATGGATGTATTTATATTACAGAAAAGAGGAATCACCTCATAACCAGAAAAGTCACGTCTGATAAGTCTAGTTTTGATGAAGTTGGTAAAGTGATGTGATACGAGACCTTTCACAGTATATCCAGAGTAATTTTATTCGAATGCGTGTCTGTTAGATTTATCTAGAGAAGCGATTAGAAATAATACAAGCCACCAGTAAATTCAAAACAAAAATATGTCTTAGAATGGTGTGTTCTTCTACGGGATGGCAGGAAAGACTGCTTGTTGTCATGAGCACCAGAAATTATCGGAGAACGAAGGTTCGAGTTAACATTCAATCAGGGCCAATGTTATTGGTCAAGGAACACAGTTTCAGATTGGAGACGAATGTGAAACCAGTTGATCCCTTCCATTGTTTGAGAAGCCAAACCTAATCAGAATCGATCTGTCGTGATTCACCTGTCAATTGTGGGAATACGCCCGAGTACAGAATCCCAAGATAGCGTTCTTTGTCACATCTTGAAAGTGTCATTTCATTCGATGTGTGCTTGACGACGGAAAGAGATAAGGCGATATATTGGTTCACAGTAAATTATCTGATGGTTATCTGTTGCTAAGAGTGTGGCGCGAAATGACTTTATCTTGTAGGCCCGCCTGCACTGGAGAGTGCACACTCGGTACACTTTGTCAACTTATGCGTTCCTCAGCCACTGTGACTTGTGATATTTGCGCAATAACTCTACCTCAAACGAATATAAATGGCTTTCCGATCTACCTGTATTCTCTATAGTTAAATACAGGGTGTTTCAAAAACGACCGGTATATTTGAAACGGCAATAAAAACTAAAGGAGCAGCGATAGACATACACCGTTTGTTGCAATATGCTTGGGACAACAGTACATTTCAGGCGGACAAACTTTCGAAATTACAGTAGTTACAATTTTCAACAACAGATGGCGCTGCAAGTGATGTGAAAGATATAGAAGACAACGCAGTCTGTGGGTGCGCCATTCTGTACGTCGTCTTTCTGCTGTAAGCGTGTGCTGTTCACAACGTGCAAGTGTGCTGTAGACAACATGGTTTATTCCTTAGAACAGAGGATTTTTCTGGTGTTGGAATTCCACCGCCTAGAACACAGTGTTGTTGCAACAAGACGAAGTTTTCAACGGAGGTTTAATGTAACCAAAGGACCGAAAAGCGATACAATAAAGGATCTGTTTGAAAAATTTCAACGGACTGGGAACGTGACGGATGAACGTGCCGGAAAGGTAGGGCGACTGCGTACGGCAACCGCAGAGGGCAACGCGCAGCTAGTGCAGCAGGTGATCCGACAGCGGCCTCGGGTTTCCATTCGCCGTGTTGCAGCTGCGGTCCAAATGACGCCAACGTCCACGTATCGTCTCATGCGCCAGAGTTTACACCTCTATCCATACAAAATTCAAACGCGGCAACCCCTCAGCGCCGCTACCGTTGCTGCACGAGAGACATTCGCTAACGATATAGTGCACAGGATTGATGACGGCGATATGCATGTGGGCAGCATTTGGTTTACTGACGAAGCTTATTTTTACCTGGACGGCTTCGTCAATAAACAGAACTGGCGCATATGGGGAACCGAAAAGCCCCATGTTGCAGTCTCATCGTCCCTGCATCCTCAAAAAGTACTGGTCTGGGCCGCCATTTCTTCCAAAGGAATCATTGGCCCATTTTTCAGATCCGAAACGATTACTGCATCACGCTATCTGGACATCCTTCGTGAATTTGTGACGGTACAAACTGCCTTAGACGACACTGCGAACACCTCGTGGTTTATGCAAGATGGTGCCCGGCCACATCGCACGGCCGACGTCTCTAATTTCCTGAATGAATATTTCGATGATCGTGTGATTGCTTTGGGCTATCCGAAACATACAGGAGGCGGCGTGGATTGGCCTCCCTATTCGCCAGACATGAACCCCTGTGACTTCTTTCTGTGGGGACACTTGAAAGACCAGGTGTACCGCCAGAATCCAGAAACAATTGAACAGCTGAAGCAGTACATCTCATCTGCATGTGAAGCCATTCCGCCAGACACGTTGTCAAAGGTTTCGGGTAATTTCATTCAGAGACTACGCCATATTATTGCTACGCATGGTGGATATGTGGAAAATATCGTACTATGGAGTTTCCCAGACCGCAGCGCCATCTGTTGTTGAAAATTGTAACTATTGTAATTTCGAAAGTTGTCTGCCTGAAAATGTACTGTTGTCCCAAGCATATTGCAACAAACGGTGTATTTCTATCGCTGCTCGTTTAGTTTTTATTGCCGTTTCAAATATACCGGTCATTTTTGAAACACCCTGTATATAAAGAGTTCAAAAATGGTTCAAATGGCTCTGAGCACTATGGGACTCAACTACTGTGGTCATAAGTCCCCTAGAACTTAGAACTACTTAAACCTAACTAACCTAAGGACATCACACATCCATGCCCGAGGCAGGAGTCGAACCAGCGACCGTAGCGGTCGCGCGGTTCCAGACTGGAGCGCCCAGAACCGCTCGGCCACTCCGGCCGGCCTATAAAGAGTTGCTGTTACTCGGAAACACTGCGGCACGGATTAATTTTACTGAGTTACAGATAAACAATCACTGACAAAGTCTGTGAGATTGCTTTTGAGAGTTTCGACATACTTTCTCGCTATCTTAGTTTTGCTTGACCTGCACGACAATACTCGTTTTTCCTTCTGGCTCGCTACTGCCACATTTTATAAATGTTCTAATGTCAGTGCAGGACTACAAGTCTCCCTTATCATTGTTTTACAATGAATTTACTGTCTCACTATATCGCAGTTCTACATATTGTCAGGATTGGCTTGACGATGCATACCATCACTAGATTCATATTACACTCGTTACATATACGCATCAGTTCTGATATTACTGTATTTGAACGAACACATCCTCTGTCAACTCTGATCAAGTGTATTTATGACGGTTCTTCCGTAAATGCAGCTACTTGCTCCACTGTCACAAATGTCTTGTTTGGAAGTTCAGTTTTTTACCGGACAGAGATTCTTCAGTTTCACAATTTTTTTTCCTATCAAAGACTACTGGAAGTACGCTCCCTACCTTTTCCTTTACCATTCCTCAATTCTTATTGGAAGAAATTTCAGTTTACAGACAGTAGCTCTCAGTACTCTTACGAAACAACGCCTGTCTCTGTAGAGGTAGCAGCTGTTAAAAGATGAAAACAATAAAATTTATACAGAAGCATGGAGTCTATTCATACTCCTTTCACACACCTTGGGCAACATGAATCGAAATTCCACTTTCAGTGTAAAAAGTATTCATCCTGCTCTAATGGCTCTGAGCACTATGCGACTTAACTTCTGAGGTCATCAGTCGCCTAGAACTTAGAACTAATTAAACCTAACTAACCTAAGGACATCATACACATCCATGCCCGAGGCAGGGTTCGAACCTGCGACCGTACGGGCGCTTGGCTCCAGACTGCAGCGCCTAGAACCGCACGGCTACTCCGGCCGGCCATCCTGCTCTAATCTGTATGCGAAAATTAGCACGGTTTGCTACAACGCGATGCTGTTCACGTACAAGGCAAGCCAAATGTGTGATATTCGGGTATAAAGCTTTTGAGAGCAGTACTGACCAGAGTATACTCTTTATTTTTCTTTATAAAACTTCTTCTAAGAGCGTTTGTTAATTGACGCAGTGGAGTATTTGGTGACGAGAATACTTCCGAGTTTTGGAGAGAAAGAGAGAGAGAGAGAGAGAGAGAGATGTGGCGTAACAGTAGTTCGTTCACTTTCACTTTGAGGTGGTATCCGAAAGTTCCCGAAATATTATTAGGGAAGAGTGGCGGAATTTGGTCAGTGGGTAAAATGATGCACATCTATACGTCTTTAACTGTGAGAGCTAGTCTTATATGATCAGTGCTGCCATCTGGTGCTTAGTTATACAAATAAGCATACAGAACCCGTGAACCGTTACTTGGCAGTAGGCGCAAGAAGCTTGAGTGTATTTTATCTTTGTTTCTTCTAATATCTGACCTCTAGTTCCTAAGAGGTAAGCCATCTCCTGTTATGTTAAAATACAAGTTTTTGTTGTTGTGCCTATCTTTGCACATCAACACTCACAATTATACAGGGTGTTACAAACAGGTACGGCCAAACTTTCAGGAAACATTCCTTACACACAAAGAAAGAAAATGTACGTCAGGATAGAAGTCAGGAGCGGAGGGCGTTGTAAAATGACAATTAATTGAGTGGAATGGACCCAATTTATTCTGGTAATGATGGTACAGGGGTGCCTACGTAGGGCTGAGCAGCCCCAAGAGGGGTTGCCGTCTGTTCATCAGTGAGGCAGAGGCTAGAGGAGCGACTACTCGGGGCCGAGGTCAGAAGCTAAGAGAGCGCGGAGCTGTTTCCAAGCCGCCCTCGCCGCTCCCGGCCGCGTCCCCACGTGATCACACGATTAGTCTCTGATTGGGGGGTTGATTCCGCCAACGCGCCTTGCTAGTAGCGTACCCCCGTCAGCGAAACCAACCCGTGGGACTTGAGTCTAACCGAGGAGCACGTGGCAGGAATGTGCCGACCATGGTCTTCCGGCCAGCACCTTCCACCACAGTATGCCTAAGCCGGCTACGCCGAACATTGTGCATTGAAAATTTACTTAATAAAATTTTGTCGGCAATGATCCCTCTTGGGGGGTCTCATCCCTGCACAAAAATATGTTATGTGGACATGTGTCCGGAAACGCTTACTTTCCATGTTAGAGCTCATTTTATTACTTCTATTCAAATCACATTAATCATGGAATGGAAACACACAGCAACAGAACATGCCAGCGTGACTTCAAACACTTTGTTACAGGAAATGTTCAAAATGTCCTCCGCTAGCAAGGATACATGTATCCACCCTCCGTCGCATGGAATCCCTGATGCGCTGATGCAGCCCTGGAGAATGGCGTATTGTATCACAGCCGTCCACAATACGACCACGAAGAGTCTCTGCATTTGGTATCGGGGTTGCGTGGACGAGAACTTTCAAATGCCCCCATAAATGAAAGTCAAGAGGGTTGAGGTCAGGAGAGCGTGGAGGCCACGGAATTGGTCCGCCTCTACCAATGAATCGGTCACCGAATCTGTTGTTGAGAAGCGTACGAACACTTCGACAGAAATGTACAGGAGCTCCATCGTGCATGATCCACATGTTTTGTCGTATTTGTAAAGGCACATGTTCTAGCAGCACAGGTAGAGAATCCCGTATGAAATCATGATAGCGTGCTCCATTGAGCATAGGTGGAAGAACATGGGGCCCAATTAAGACATCACCAACAATGGCTGCCCAAACGTTCACAGAAAATCTGTGTTGATGACGTGATTGCACAATTGCGTGCGGATTCTCGTCAGCCTATACATGTTGATTGTGAAAATTTACAATTTGATCACGTTGGAATGAAGCCTCATCCGTAAAGATAACATTTGCACTGAAATGAGGATTGACACATTGTTGGATGAACCATTCGCAGAAGTGTACCCGTGGAGGCCAATCAGCTGCTGATAGTGCCTGCACACGCTGAACATGGTACGGAAACAACTGGTTCTCCCGTAGCACTCTCCATACAGTGACTTGGTCAACGTTACCTTGTACAGCAGCAACTTCTCTGACGCTGACATTAGGGTTATCGTCAACTGCACGAAGAATTGCCTCGTCCATTGCAGGTGTCCTCGTCGTTCTAGGTCTTCCCCAGTCGCGAGTCATAGGCTGGAATGTTCCGTGCTCCCTAAGACGCCGATCAATTGCTTCGAACGTCTTCCTGTCGGGACACCTTCGTTCTGGAAATCTGTCTCGATACAAACGTACCGCGCCACGGCTATTGCCCCGTGCTAATCCATACATCAAATGGGCATCTGCCAACTCTGCATGTGTAAACATTGCACTGACTGCAAAACCACGTTCGTGATGAACACTAACTTGATAATGCTACGTACTGATGTGCTTGATGCTAGTACTGTAGAGCAATGAGTCGCATGTCAACACAAGCACCAAAGTCAACATTACCTTCCTTCAATTGGGCCAACTGGCGGTGAATCGAGGAAGTACAGTACATACTGACAAAACTAAAATGAGCTCTAACATGGAAATTAAGCGTTTCCGGACACATGTCCACATAGCATCTTTATTTGTGTGTGAGGAATGTTTCCTGAAAGTTTGGCCGTACCTTTTTGTAACACCCTGTATACTTCAGTCCGGAGCCACGCGACTGCTACGGCCGCAGGTTCGAGTCCTGCCTCGGGCAAGGATGGGTGTGATGTCATTAGGTTAGTTAGGTTTAAGTAGTTCTAAATTCTAGGGGACTGATGACCTCATATGTTACGTCCCATAGTGCTCAGAGCCATTTGAACCATTTGAATAATTATATAAGTTTATTTGTCTTAAGCAAAGCACGGGTGTCGAACTATAGTTTTGTGTAAGCCACGCTTGTTTGGGTAATTTGACAAACAGAGGCCGAGAACATCATTTCACCCAACTTCACTGCCACACTAATGAAAGTAGGTAGCTAACTGAGACGCGTTAATGTATATTTAATGAAAATCAAAATAAAATATTGCATCATTTTTCAAATATTCATATGTGTGTGAAATCCTAAGGGGCCAAACTGCCAAGGTCTTCGGTCCCTAGACTTACACACTACTTAAACTAACTTATGCTAAGAGTAACACACACACCCATGCCCGAGGGAGGACTCGAACTTCCGGTGGGAGGGGGGTTGGGGTTGGGTTGGGTTGTTTGGGGAAGGAGACCAGACAGCGAGGTCATCGGTCTCATCGGATTAGGGAAGGACGGGGAAGGAATTCGGCCGTGCCTTTTCAAAGGAACCATCCCGGCATTTGCCTGGAGCGATTTAGGGAAATCACGGAAAACCTAAGTCAGGATGGCCGGACGCGGGATTGAACCGTCGTCCTCCGGTGGGAGGGGCCACGCAATCCGTGACATGACGCCTAAAACCGTGCGGCCACTCAGCGCGACGCATAATTTTTATAAGAATGGGTTTCTCTGATCAGATGCCGAGGACGTACATCTGCAACACAGAAAGAGTTTCTTGGACGGCGGGTGAGTTAAGAAATGGCGTCAGTGCTGTTCCTAATGGGACTTGTATTAGTGCGCCATCGAGCAGAAACTACAAGCGGCGAAGACCTGTGCGCAGCGTGTGGTGAATTCGGCAAAGATGGCCGGGAGTGACACCAATGTATTTCTTATGCTTTTTTTAGTATCAATCTGAATGCAGTGGTTACTACAGTCCTAGAAACTGTAACGTTGACTCCTGTCTGAAGAGGCGTTAGTTGCTTTACAGATATGAAGGAGTCCAGTTACTAAATACGCTTATACTCGAGTCGTCTTCTTCATTTTCCTCACTATTTAATAAGAAAACAACTATTATTGTTTTGAATCACTTCAATAGTTAATTAAACTGCTATTTTCACTATTTTCTTCTTTTTGTAAAACTTTTTGCTTAATAAACATGATATTCGTCTTTTTACCCAGTAAGTCGGGTAAATATCTTTTGCTGTTGCGGATGTATGTCACATCAGTATTTCTTGTGATATCGTGAAATGCGATGGAGTTACTGAAAAAAGAAGTAACTTTTTAAAATCATATTAAAATTTATTTTATCATCATCACAATCTACATGGATACTCTGAAAATCACACTTAAATGCCTGGCAGACGATTCATCCAACCTCATTCACAAAAAGTTTCTATTATCTCAGTCTCGAACAGCACGCGGAAAAAACGGACACCTCAGTGTTTCCGTGCGAGCTCTTGTTTCCCTTATTTTAATGCAATGACATCATAATTACTGTTCTTTCTTAAGAAACATGTAGCTGTATATTTACTGTTTTAAGATATGTTACAGTAAACACGTTGTGCTAGTCCTCTACGAAATATGGTTCTCTAACAGTTATAGAATAAACGTTTTATTCAAAATGCCTTAGGTGCGCCGAATTTCCCCCCTTTCCTCTAGGTTTCACGTAAATCTTATTCTGCAAAATCACCTTCAAAATAGTCCCCTTTGGAACCAATAAACAGATTCCAACATCTTTGCCACTTTTGAAATGCATCGTGGAAATCATTCTTAATTTGGGCTTTCTGTGATTCCATTTGAATCTCCTCAAGTATATTCAACGTGCGGACGAACAAGAAGTTACACGCAGCTAACAAGGGTAACCCTCCAAAGGTCAATCTCTGACGCAGACCAAACTTCATACGGGGAAAGAAGGGTAGAAATAAAGGAACAACTGTTTTAGCTTGCTTGCCAACACGCAACAGTTTCCGAGGAAACGACGATTAAAGTTTCAGCGCTAATTTGTCAGTCTATTAGGTAATGCAAGAGGACGTGCGCCAGTAGCATAGTAGTTAAGGCCACAGTCTCAAATATTTAATCTTCGTGTTCGATTCGAATCTTATGCAGCTTTTATTCTTTACCTTTTGTTGTTGCGGATGTACACCGTGTGACCAAAGGAATCCGGACACCGCCAAAAACACGTTTTTCATATTACGTGCATTGTGCTGCCACCTACTCCCACGTGCTCCATATCAGCGATCTCACTAGTCATTAGACATCGTGAGAGAGCAGAATGGGGCGCCCCGCGGAACTCACGGACTTCGAACGTGGTCAGGTAACTGGGTGTCACATGTGTCATACGTCTGTATGCGAGATTTCAAAATGGCTCTGAGCACTATGGGACTTAACTTCTGAGCTCATCAGTCCCCTAGAACTTAGAACTACTTAAAACTAACTAACCTAAGGACATCACACACATCCATGCCCGAGGCAGGATTCGAACCTGCGGACGTAGCGGTTGCTCGGTTCCAGACTGTAACGCGAGATTTCCACACTCCTAAATACCCCTAGGTCCACTGTTTCCGATGTGATAGTGAAGTGGAAGCGTGATGGGACACGTACAGCACAAAAGCCTAGAGGGCGACCTCGTCTGTTGACTGACAGAGACAGTTGAAGAGGGTCATAATGTGTAATAGGAACACATATATCCAGACCATCACAGGAGTTCCACAGGAGTTCCACTTGATCAGGATCCACTGCTATTACTATGACAGTTAGGCGGAAGGTGAGAAAACTTGGATAACTGCTGATAAGCAACACGACACGCCTGCAAATGCCAAACGACGTCTCGCTTGGTATAAGGAACGTAAACATTGGACGATTGAACAGTGGAAAAATGTTGTGTGGAGTGACGAATCACGGTACACAATGTGGCGATCCGATGGCAGAGTGTGGGTATGGCGAATGCCCGGTGAACGTCATCTGCCAGCGTGTGCAGTGCCAACAGTAAAATTCGGAGGCGGTGGTATTATGACGTGGTCGTAATTTTCATGGAGATGGGTTGCACTCCTTGTTGTTTTGCGTGGCACTATCACAGCACAGGCCTACATTGATATTTTATTCTTGCTTCCAACTGTTGCGGTGATTGCATCTTTCAACACGATCGAGCACCTGTCCGTAATGCACGGCCTGTGGTGGTTATACGACAATAACATCCCTATAATGGACTGGCCTGCACAGAGCCCTGACCTTAATCTTGTAGAACACCTTTGGGATGTTTTGGAACGCCGACTTCGTGCCAGGCCTCACCGACCGACATCGATACCTCTCTTCAGTGCAGCAATTCGTGAAGAATGGACTGCCGTTCCCCAAGAAACCTTCCAGCACTTAATTGAACGTATGCCTGCGAGAGTGGAAGCTGTAATGAAAGTCACTATATTGAATTCCAGACACGAACTTGTGAGTCATTTTCAGCCAGGTGTCCTGGTACTTTTGATCAAATCGTGTATGTCCCATCAGTGTGTCTTCTGACATCATGAAATACGATGGAGTTATTGACAAGAGAACTAACTTTTTAAAATCTAATTAAAATCTGTTTTATCATTATAAAACTTATATCATTCACAGTCTACGTATACATCTACACTAATACTCTGCAAATCACACTTAAGTGCCTGGCAGGGGGTTCATCTCGAACAGCGCACGGAATAAAAGAAAACCTATATCTTTCGGTCCAAGCTCTGATTTCCTTTATTTTATTATGGAGATCATTTCTCCCTACGTAAATCGGCATCAACAGAATATTTTCGCATTCGGAAGAAAAAGCTGGTGACTGAAATTTAGTGAGAAGATTCCGCTGCAACGAGAAAAGCCTTTGTTTTAATGATGCCCACCCCAAATCTTGTATCATGTCCGTGACACTCTCTCCCCTACTTCGCGATAGTACAAAACGTGCTGCCCTTCTCTGAACTTTCTCTATGTACTCCGTTAATCCTATCTGGTAAGGATCCCAAACCACGCAGCAGTACTCTAAAAGAGGACGGACAAGCGCAGTGTAGGCAGTATCTGTAGGAGACCTGTTACATTTTCTAAGTGATCTGCCAACAAAACGCAGTCTTTGGTTTGCCTCCCCGAGAACATTTTCTGTGTGTTCTTTCCGATTTAAGTTGTTCGTAATTGTAATTCCTAGGCATCTAGTTGAATTTACGGCCTTTAGATTTGATTGATTTATCGTGCAATCAAAGTTTAACGGATTCGCTTTAGCACGTGTGTGGATGACCTCACACTTTTCATTATTTAGGGTCAATTGCCAATTTTCGCACCATAGAGGTATCTTTTCTAAATCGTGTTGCAGTTTGTTTTGATCTTCTGATGACTTTACTAGAGGATAAACGACAGCATCTGCAAACAACCTAAGACGGCTGCTCAGATTGTCTCCTAAAACGTTTATATAGATAAGAAACAACAGAGGTCCTATAACACTAGCTTGGGGAACACCAGAGATCACTTCCGTTTTACTCGATGAATTTCCATCAATTACTACGAACTGTGACCTCTCTGACAGGAAATCCAATCACATACTGACGCGATATTCCATAATCACGCAATTTCACTACAAGTTGCTTGTGTGATACAGTGTCAAAAGCCTTCTGGAAATCTAGAAATAAGGAATCAATTGAAAATGAAAAATATAAATCCTAATATTTCAACTGTTGCTTACATTTTGACTATCATGTTTCAAGAGAACCAGCGTCTTCCCCCTGACGACATCGATCACGACAACATTTAACCATAAAAATTCGGAGCACCACAAGAAATGTGCGGAGGCACGTACTGCATTCCACAATCACATTTTTTAGTATGAATCTCATTAGGAGAAGCAACATCGTTAGCGTTGCTAAATACTTCGCGATCCGGCGATAATTTCGTGGCAAATCACCATGCATATCGAAGCAATTTCTCGAAAGCTGCAGCCTGCAACTGATGATCGATCGAGGCGTGTATCTTAATTGCATCACTTCTATTCGTGATTTACCTTTGCTGTGCGAAGAGAATGGGGTACTTCAGTTATCAGAGAATGTTATTCTTCATCTGTCGGCAAAAGTGTAGGAGGCAGCGTTGACACAACGGCGTGCACGTTAGCAGAATTACTTTTAGTGAACACATTAGTATTCCGATTCCATCGACAAACAACCCATTATGTAACGAAATTGAAAAACTAGAAATGACATGTTTTTCATCATCAGCTACTATTAATACTCTACAGTTACAATGTGTACAACTTTGCATCCGCCGTTTGCCGATAGGTGGCGACAACGGTAAGTAGCGATCGAAAGAAACAGATCGCAGATGTCAGGCAGTTAGCTTGGACCTCGGTCAACATAACCTCATTCAAACATTAGTCGATTTGTGTCCACATCATAAAGTTGTTCTTGATTGAAAATGTCAGTTTACGAGCCTAATTCTCGTCATTTGAGGGAGGTGTTACTGTTTTGTTTCAGTATGAAGAAAACAGCGGCTGAGTCTCATCGAATGCTCTCAGGTACGTATGGTAAGGACGCTATTAGTGAAATAACGTGTCGTGAGTGGTTTCAACGCTTCAAGAACGGTGATTTTAACGTCGTAGACCGGCATAGTGGTGCAAGAGAGAATGTTTTCGAAGATTCAGAACTGGAGACATTGCTGAGTGAAGACTCGCGTCAAACTCAAGAAGAATTGGCACGATTAGTGGGAGTGACACAGAAAGCCATTTCAAAACGTCTCAAGGCTATGGGCATGATTCAGAAAGAAGGAACCTGTGTCCCGTGTGAGCTGAAACCAAGAGACCTTGAACGGCGTTTGTGTGTTTGTGAACAGTTGCTTCGGAAGCAAAAACGGAAAGGATTTCTGCATCGCATTGTGACCGGGGACGAAAAATGGGTGCATTACGATAACCCTAAATGCAAAAAGTCATGGGGATATTCCGGCCATGCTTCCACGTCGACGGCCAAACCGAATATTCACGGCTCCTAGATCATGCTCTGCATTTGGTGGGATCAGCTCCGCATCGTGTACTATGAGGTATTAAAACCAAGCGAAACAATCACAGGCGCTCATTTATCGAACGCAATCAATGCGTTTGAGCAGAGCATTAAAAGACAAACGGCAGCAATAGAGCTAGAGGCACGGTAAAGTGATTTTGCAGCACGACAACGCTAGACCCCACGTTGCAAAAGAGGTCAAAACGTACATGGAAACGTTGAAATGGGAAGTCCACCCGCCGTTCTCCAGACGTTGCTCCCTCTGACTATCACCTAATTACATCAATGGCGCATGGCCTGGCTGACCAACACTTCCGATCTCATGAAGAAGTCACAAAGTGAATCGATTCGTGGATAGTTTCAAAAGCTGAACAATTTTTTCGACATGGGATTCGTACAGTGCTCGAAAGATGGGATAAAGTAGTGACCAGCGATGGAAAATATTTTGAATGATACATGCGTAACCAATTTGTTTCATTAAATCCTCAAATTTCGGGAAAAAAACGGGGGAAGCAAAGTAGTACATCTTTTACATAAGATTTGTGATGATAAAATCTATTTCTTAATAAGGCTTATAACACTTATATCTGTTGACAATAGCCGGCCGGAGTGGCCGAGTGGTTCTAGACGCTACAATCTGGAACCGTGCCACCACTACGGTCGCAGGTTCGAATCCTGCCTCGGGCATGGATGTGTGTGATGTCCTTAGGTTAGTTAGGTTTAAGTAGTTCTAAGTTCTGGGGGACTGATGACCTCAGAAGTTGAGTCCCATAGTGCTCAGAGCAATTTTGTTGACAATAAATCTATTGTATTTCACGATGTCACAAAAAAATGTTGGTGTCACATACATCGACAACAACAAAAGATAAGGAAAAGAAACAACATAAGATTGGATTTGAACATGTGTCACAAAAATTCGAATCTGTGCTCTTTTTCACTACGCAGTATAGCGTCCCCAGTGCTATATTACGAAAAGACTTAAAAATTGAATAACATATTTTTATCATGTAGCCGTAAAACAATAATTTCTCTGTCGAGAAATGCAAGGAAATGCAATGCAAAGAAATAATTTATGACAAAATGATCTAAAGAGACGACAAGATACGCTCTTTTGTTAATTTTTTAGTCGTCTTCACTTCCTCTTTTGTCTTGAGTGTGTATAGACGGACATCTTTCGAGTGCTGACAAATGTAAGCATATTTGTATGAGTTAAGCAGATAATATATTAAATGAATATTATTGTGCACTTTTAATTTTTAAGAGGTGATCCCGATTTCATGTCCGCCTTCCTTGAATTAACTTGCATTCAAGTAATTTACAGTTCAACAATCGCAGCGGCCGATGCAGCTAACGACGCCATTACGTGGCGATATTAACTTCTCAAAAATTAGCGGAAGCGGAAAACTCGCCCGCTATTAACATAATATTAATTTTTCTCCACAGCCGCCCGACGTTGCAGAAAATACTTAGCTTTAAGATTCTTATTTTCAGTACCATAGCCGAGACCCAGAGCCAGGACTCCGACTACAATACAATGGTTAACGGAGGTAAGAAAAAATACTCTCGCGCGTGTGTGGGCCGCAATTGTAATTAATAACTAAAGATCTTTTGCTTTAAAGTGAATTGACTAGCCGAGGAAATTAATATAAGAAGTTTATTACATTGTTCAGCTTGTATGCTCATGTTTTAAGATGCAGCAAGTCTAACATTCATTAACGTAACAAATAATCTGAGATTAATATTGTTAAAAAGGAGAACTTCAGGAAAGCATTTAACCGTAAAATCGAAATTAAATGGAATATCATTTTTATTAAGGCCCACCACGTAAGTCGGCAACAATCAAAAAATAATAATAATAACAATAATAATATATTAAATTACGACGGCCGACGGACGCGAGAGCAGCCGACGCATTTAAAGCCAGCATTTGACTAGAGACTGAAGAAGTTCGCGCAGAAATTTTAACCGTCATCTTCTTGGAGAGTGCCGAGTGTTGACGCCTGAGCTAAAATAGGTGTCCCCTTATTCTGTCCTTCCTTTCACTCTGTAAGTTTCGTCTGTATCAGAGGGCGGCTTGTGGAGGGTTTCCCTTGTAAGTCTGGTGAACACGGCGGATGGAGAAAAATTGGAATCTTGTTTGAGTTAAAAAAAAATCATGAATAATGTATCTCGCATGCGGTCGTGTTTTGTCACAGCTGAGTACCCAGTCTTTCGTACGCCACCTCTGTTGACTTTTCCTCCTCGTGTGCTCCCTCCAGTGTCTTAGTACATAGCTAAAAAAACACTGTACTGAGCGTCTGGTCAGGAGCGACGAACTCTTTATGAACAATTCCGAAACTACACTCGAAGACAAAGAAAACGACGCACCACGAAGGAAGTATCCGAATGGAACGGAAATCGATAGATGTGATATACATGTACAAACAAGTGATTACAATTTCAGAAAAATTGGACGCTTTATTCACGAGAAAGAGCTTCACAAATTAAAGCAAGCCAACAGCACATTAGTCCTTCTCTGGTTCTTATGCAAGCAGTTATTCAGCTCGGAATTGATTGGCAGTTGTTGCATGTTCTCCCGGGGGATATCGCGCAAACATTCTGACAAACTGGCGCGCTACATCGTCAAAATCCCAAAATGGTTGGATGACCGTGTTTGGCAAGCAGAAAAACAAGCAGTAGAAAGTGTCACTGTGTGCCGACAGGCCTTCTTTAGGTCAAATGTAAGTTCAGGATGGCTTGCCACGAAGGGCAGTAAAATAGGACGTAGAATATCGCCGATATACCGCTGTGCTGTAATGGTGCCACGGATGACAACCAAAGGAAAAAAGTGGAAATTGGCGTATGGCATCGTTGGCCGGGAGACAACTATTCGGGGGAAGTTCGGCCGCCAAGTGCAAGTCTTATTTCATTCGACGCCACACTGGGCGACTTGCGCGCCCGTGATGAGGGTGAAATGATGATGAGGACAACACAACACCCAGTCTCCGAGCGGAGAAAATCTCCAACCCCGCCGGGAATCGAACCCTGGCCAGCTTGCATAGGAGGCGAGCACGTTACCACCTATGGTTTCTTTTTAATCTCATTTTGTTCTATATTGTTCGTTGAATTTGTTCGTGGCGGATGTCCGATGACACCTGTTCAGGGTTCTTTAATCTGTTCACCCAGTATTTTTTTTTTTTTATTACAGAGGGGAGCTAAACACTCTGACCGAACACACTGAGCTACAGTGCCGGCGGCCCAGCTAAGCAGGCGGACACAACCAAAGGAGTCCTGCTATGAAAGGAAATGGCTCCCCAGACCATCACTGCTCGTCGTCGGTTCTTATAGCGGGTGACAGCTTGGTATCCCATAGCTGTCCGAGGCGTCTCCAGACTCGTCTTCGCTGGCCGTTGTTGTTGTTGTGGTCTTCAGTCCTGAGACTGGTTTGATGCAGCTCTCCACGCTACTCTATCCCGTGCAAGCTGCTTCATCTCCCAGTACGTACTGCAGCCTACATCCTTCTGAATCTGCTTAGTGTGTTCATCTCTTGGTCTCCCTCTACGATTTTTACCCTCCGCGCTGCCCTCCAATACTGAATTGGCGATCCCTTGATGCCTCAGAACATGCCCTACCAACCGATCCCCTCTTCTAGTCAAGTTGCGCCACAAACTCCTCTTCTCCCCAATTCTGTTCAATACCTCCTCAGTAGTTATGTGGTCTACGCATCTAATCTTCAGCTTTTTTCTGTAGCACCACATTTCGAAAGCTTCTATTCTCCTCTTGTCCAAACTATTTATCGTCCATGTTTCACTTCCATACATGGCTACACTCCATACAAATACTTTCAGAAACGACTTCCTGACACTTAAATCAATACTCGATGTTAACAAATTACTCTTCTTCAAAAACGCTTTCCTTGCCATTGCCAGTCTACATTTTATATCCTCTCTACTTCGACCATCATCAGTTATTTTGCACCCCAAATAGCAAAACTCCTTTACTACTTTAATTGTCTCATTTCCTAATCTAATTCCCTCTGCATCACCCGATTTAATTCGACTACATTCCATTATCCTCATTTTGGTTTTGTTGATGTTCATCTTATATCATCCTTTCAAGACACTGTCCATTCCGTTCAACTGCTCTTCCAAGTCCTTTGCTGTCTTTGACAGGATTACAATGTGGTCGGCGAACCTTTAAGTTTTTATTTCTTCTCCATGGATTTTAATCCCTACTCCGAATTTTTCTTTCGTTTCCTTTATTGCTTGCTCAAGATATGGATTGAATAACATCGGGGCGACGCTACAACCCTGTCTCACTCCCTTCCCAACCACTGCTTCCCTTTTGTTGTATACATAGTTGCGCGTAGTCAGCGCGTACACAACTTTCCCACTAGGGCGCGCCCCGCCAAGCACAACAGCGCTGGCGCATCGGTCGTCCGTCTCCGCTCTGCGAGATGGCGCTGCCTTAGAGATGGACCAAATTCTGCTTCCGCCGATCCACGTATTAATATATAACACGGTCAATGAGATTGCTACTAATGTAGAACCTATTCTCCTTACGGATCACACTAGCGCAGTGATACATGAACGCGCGAGGTATTATAACGAGTGTACAGACCTCGGATTGGTCAGTCTGCATTTGTCTGCACCAGTCTGTACCAGTCTACATTAGTCTCTACCAGTCTATAGTCAATTGGTTGGTTGGTTTGGGGAAGGAGACCAGACAGCGTGGTCATCGGTCTCATCGGACTAGGGAAGGATGGGGAAGGAAGTCGGCCGTGCCCTGTCAGAGGAACCATCCCGGCATTTGCCTGGAGTGATTTAGGGAAATCACGGAAAACCTAAATCAGGATGGCCGGACGCGGGATTGAACCGTCGTCCTTCCGAACGCGGTCTATAGTCAAGTTTCAGTCTGCGCATAATAAGATTACCATATTCCTTTACATATCCGTGAAGATAAATGAATAGACACTTTGTCAAGTATCATAGATATGTGAGAATAAGATTAACGTACCTAGACCAAAGGAACTTCAGATTGTCAATTGTAAACAGCATCCAGAATCAAGTTACGTAATGTCTATGCTTTTTATTATTTTAATAAACGTGTGTTAAAATTAATCAAGTTCTGTTTAAAGTTGGTCACCATCAATCTGCTACTCTAAGCGTGTAAGTGGCATTTCTATCGTCTGACCTACCGGCAGAAGATAAACACGCCACGATAAGACCACAAGACATATTGCTGACACTAGCCTACTTCGTTAGAGCGACAAGTCAAATAATCTGATGGTGTGTGTACCGAAGGTCTTACAGTACGCACACCACACCTTTCATGTCCCTCAACTCATATAACTGCCATTTGGTTTCTATACAAATTGTAAATAGCCTTTCGCTCCCTGTATTCTACCCCTGCCACCTTCAGAATTTGAAAGAGAGTATTCCAGTCAACATTGCCAAAAGCTTCTCTAAGTCTACAAATGCTAGAAACGTAGGTTTGCCTTTTCTTAACCTATCTTCTAAGATAAGTCGTAGGGTCAGTGTTGCCTCACGTGTTCCAATATTTTTACGGAATCCAAACTGATCTTCCCCGACGTCGGCTTCTACCAGTCATCGGGGCTCAATTCGAAGCGGATCTCATCACTGACGACAATTCTACTCGAGTTAACGAGGTTCCAGGCGGAAGAAGTGTTTGGAGACGCCCCGGAGACCAGTGGGGTACGAACCTGACTACCGCCGGCAAACGACCCGACAACCAGGAGTCATGATTGCGGATGCCATTTCATTTCATAGCGGGACCATTTTGGTTGTCATCGGAGGCGCCTTTACAGAACAGCGCTACATCGACGGTATTCTCCGCCTAGTTTCGTTGCCCTTCATGGGCAGCCATCCTAAGCTTACATATCAGCAAGGTAATGTCCACCCGCATACGGCGAAAGTTTCTACTGCTTGTCTCCCTGCTTGGCAAACGTACCTTGACGAGCAAGATCGCCGGATCTCCCCCCAATTGACACCATTTTGAGCATTATGAGCATAGCCCTCCAGCACACTCGGGATCTTGACGACCTACTGCGCCAACTGGACAGTTTGGCACGATGTCCCTCAGGATGACAACCGACAACTCAGTCAGTGCCAATCCGAATAACTGCTTGCGCAAGAGCCACAGATGGACCAACGCGTTATTGACTTGCTCAATTTGTAAAGCTCTTTCTCTTCTACAAATCATCCAGTTTTTCTGAAATTGTAATCATTTGTGTATCTGTATATGAACATCACATCCACCGATATCCGTCCCATTTGGATAATTCCTTCGTGGTACGACCTCTTTTTTCCCTTTTGCCTGAGAGTGTATATCCATACTGATAAGCCAAAATACGTTGACCAGTTCCTACGGGGAGATCGAATGCCGCCTGGTGGCATTGGAGGCACGTAACGCAGTTAGGTAAGCATATAATAGACCAATGAAAAATTATTATGGGTCGCAAATGCGGCAATCCACAATTTGACAAAGGACAGAGTGTTATGCCTCGGGAACGAGCTTCACGGAAAAGGCGAAGCTACTGTCGAGAGCAGCTATGAAAAGTTGTCAAAGGAAGGAGAAACCACGCGAGTGGGCGACAAGGCTTTGGAAATCCACGACTCGTGACAGAACAAGGAAATTGTGGAAATTTGTAGTAAGATTTTATGGGACCAAACAGCTGAGGTCATCGGTTAAAAAATGGTTAAAATGGCTCTGAGCACTATGCGACTTAACTTCTGAGGTCATCGGTCACCTAGAACTTAGAATATATAAACTTAACTAACCTAAGGACATCACACACATCCATGCCCGAGGCAGGATTCGAACCTGCGACCGTAGCGGTCGCTCGGCTCCAGACTGTAGCGCCTAGAATCGCACGGCCACTCCGGCCGGCAGGTCATCGGTCCCTAAGTTTACACACTCCTTAAACTAACTTACGCTAAGGGCGACACACACACTCATGCCCGAGGGAGTACTCGAACCTCCGCCGCGGGGAGCCGGGCAGACCGTGACAAGACGCCCCAGCCCCTACCCTGCGCGGCGCAGAAGAAGCAAGTCGGAGACTCGCCTGGTCTGTAAAGGAGAATAAGCGGCTAAGTGTCGCAGACCTGACAGTCTGGTGCAAGTGCAAGTGTTGGGAGAACATCGTTCGGCGCACATTCTTGAACGTGGGCTCCACAACGTACGAGCCCTACCTGTTCCCACGTTGACGCAACGTCATAGTCAATTATGACTGCAGTAGGCGTAAGACTGGACTCGGGATCAATGGAAATAAACTGCCTGGTCCAAAGAAAGGCGTTTCTTGTGACACCAACTCGTTGGTCGTCCAAGGGGACGGCTCCTAGCAGGATACCGACAGGTGAGAGCTGCCTTACACTGTGTGGGACATTCACCTGGGCTTCCATCGTGGTAGTACTCGAAGGCACTACGACAGCTGTGTACCGCATGGACATTGTTGGGGACACCTCTTCGTGCTTGGTATCTTCGTCTACAGCGATGGCATCTTATAGCAGTATAACTGTGCGTGTTACAATGCCAGAATTAAGGCTTTTGGTGCATGATAATGAACCCAAGAATACCTGATAAACGCATGAATTTTTACGTGAAGCATTGCTAAGACTGGTGACGGAGAAGAAGGGAGGTAAAATGGAGGAGTACGCTAATGCCTGATACGTTTTGACTGATCGCAACGAAACGTTTTACATATTACAATTGATATGTGTTGTTGTTGTGGTCTTCAGTCCAGAGATTGGTTTGAGGCAGCTCTCCATGATACTCTATCCTGTGCAAGCTTCTTCATCTCCCATTACCTACTGCAGCCTACATCCTTCTGAATCTGTTTAGTGTATTTATCTCTTGGTCTCCCTCTACGATTTTTACCCTCCGCGCTGCCCTCCAATATTAAATTGGTGATCCCTTGATGCCTCAGAATATGTCCTACCAAGCGATCCCTGCTTCTAGTCAAATTGTGCCACAAATTTCTCTTCTACCCAGTTCTATTCAATACCTCCTCATTACTTATGTGATCTACCAATCTAACCTTCAGGATTCTTCTGTAGCACCACAGTTCGAAAGCTTCTATTTACTTTTTGTCTAAACTATTTATCGTCACGTTTCACTTCCATACATGGCTACACTCCATACAAATACTTTCAGAAACGACTTCCTGACACTTGAATCTATACTCGATGTTAACAAATTTCTCTTCTTCAGAAACGCTTTCCTTGCCATTGCCAGTCTACATTTTATATCCTCTCCGACCATCATCAGTTATTTTGCTCCCCAAACAAGAAATCTCATTTACTACATTAAGTGTATCATTTCCTAATCTAATTCCCTCAGAATCACCCGATTTAATTCGACTACATTCCAGTATGCTCGTTTTGCTTTTGTTGCTGTTTATCTTATATCCTCCTTTCAAGACGCTGTCCATTCCATTCAACTGCTCTTCCAAGTCCTTTGCTGTCTTTGACAGATTTACAATGTCATCGGCGAACCTCAAAGTTTTTATTTCTTCTCCATGGATTTTAATACCTCCTCCGAATTTTTCTTTTGTCTCCTTTACTGCTTTCTCAATATACAGATTGAATAACATCGGGGAGAGGCTACAACCATGTTTCACTCCCTTCCCAACCACTGCTTCCCTTTCATGCCCCTCGACTCGTATAACTGCCATTTCGTTTCTGTACAAATTGTAAATAGTCTTTCGCTCCCTGCTTTTAATCCCTGCCACCTTCAGAATTTGAAACAGAGGATTCCAGTCAACATTGTCAAAAGCTTTCTCTAAGTCTACAAATGCTAGAAACGTAGGTTTGACTTTCGTTAATCTATTTTCTAAGGAAAGGCGTGGAGTCAGTATTGCCTCACGTGGTCCAACATTTCTACGGAATCCAAACTGATCTTCCACGAAGTCGGCTTCTACTAGTTTTTCCATTCGTCTGTAAAGAATCCGTGTTAGTATTTTGCAGCCGTGGCTTATTAAACTGATAGTTCGGTAATTTTCACATTTGTCAACCTCTGCTTTCTTTGGGATTGGAATTATTATATTCTTTTTAAAGTCTGAGGGTATGTCGCCTGTCTCATGCATCTTGCTCACCAGATGGTAGAGTTTTGTCAGGGCTGGCTCTCCCAAGGCTATCAGTAGTTCTAATGGAATGCTGTCTACTCCCGGGGCCTTGTTTCGACTAGGTCTTTCAGTGCTCTGTCAAATTCTTTACGCAGTATCATATCTCCCATTTCATCTTCATCTACATCCTCTTCCATTTCCATAATATTGTCCTAAAGAACATCGCCCTTTTATAGACCCTCTATATACTCCTTCGACTTTTCTGCTTTCCCTTCTTTCCTTAGAACACCGAATGGGAGACTATTTTACCTCCGGAATATTTTACCCAAGAGGACGCCATCATCATTTAACCATACAGTAAAGCTGCATGCCCTCGGGAAAAATTACGGCTGTAGTTTCCCCTTGCTTTCAGCCGTTCGCAGTACCAGCACAGCAAGGCCGTTTTGGTTAGTGTTACTAGGTCAGATCAGTCAATCATCCAGACTGCTGCCCCTGCAACTACTGAAAAGGCTGCTGCCCCTCTTCAGGAACCACACGTTCGTCTGGCCTCTCAACAGATACCCGTCCGTTGTGGTTGTACCTATGGTACGGCTATGTAGCCTGATTTAGGACGCCCCCGATGAAATTTATGTCCGGATTTTATCAGACAGAAATATGAACAGCCTTTTGAAAATCACTTGGTTGTATATTACTGGTTTCTGTATTCTCATTCCTTCCAGATATCTTTGTATCTCTTGGACCCAGCGTACTTTGGTTTCCTTGTTCACCAGAGACTATTATTTGCTTTGTTAACTTCCTCTGGTCCATTATAAGGATGTGTCCGAAGAACACGCTCCCTTTTTTGCTGATGATGTCCGAGATTATCACTATCTTCGTATACGGTTCTTGCTTCACTCGTCTTAAATTGGCCGACTTGTGTTCTTCGAGGTCCACATAATCTCATACCAATCTTCTAATCTGTCTAAGTACTCCTGTTCTTCTAGGACTAGAGTTTCTACTGGGTAAAGGCTTCAGGACGGGTCACGGTCTGATAATTTCTTAATTTTTCATTAATTGATGTTTAGTCTGTACGTTAAATTCATTTCGTTTATTCGTGCTCCCATTGCTTCCTTTTCTCTCAGATCATTTCTGTCCATTCCCCTATGTATTTATATCTCTCCATCTTCTGAATTTCTCTCCTTCTATTGTCATGCACCTAGGAACTCCCTTGATGTTTGTCACATACTGCGTCTTCTCGAAAGAGATTTGCAGGCCTGCTTTAGCCGTTTGTCTCTGTAGCTGCGTGGTTTGGTTGACCGCCTCTTCTAACGATTCTGACAATAGCACAATATCATCTGAGGTCTTACGCTTGAAAAACTTTTCTTAGTTTAGAAATACTGTGAGATCCTGAATTCATTTAGTGTATTCGAAAACCTGTGATTCGTGGCGCTTTCCAGTAGCTGTGTTTTGCCGAAATAGTTATAGGTGTGGATCCGTCTGCTTATGAATACCTGCATTTCTAAACAGATAAAACGGTCAGGTGCTGGTTGCCAGTCTAACGGCGTCCAGGGACCACAGTTATTAGATTTTCAGTATTTCACACGATTATTGATCGAATACAAAAATATAACATACTGCCATAATATGCCCAGGAAGAAGTATAATCGTACGGTAAAACTGGCAGAGTAATTCACAGCGTGAAAATTATCTAGAATATACCGAGGTGACAAAAGTCGTGGGATAGCAATATGCGCATGGGGCCAGTATCGCGTTCCCAGGGAATAAAAGGGCAGTGAATTGGAAGAGCTGTCGTTTGTACTCAGCTGATTCACGTGAAAGGGTTTCCATGCCACGTCGATATGCAGCAATACGCCCGGCAAAAGAAGGTCCGAGACGATATTAAGAGATCCCATAAGTTCTGTCAACGCAGTGTATGGTCATGCAGTATTTGACAAAGAGAGCACTTCGTGACTTCCGAGAATGTTAACACATAATTTCAAGCCTTTTCGATAGTTTCTCCTGCTTCCGCCCGCCCTCACCCCTCCCCCCTCCCCACACACACAAAATGAAAGGAAGAAAAATTTGTCCCTCACTACACTCTCGCTGCTCGTGCACCACTAATTTATACGTCTTTAATACCAATTCTATTCGCAACACATTTTGCCAACAGTAACCATATATACCACTGAATGTATCTAAGACACTGAAACTGTTATATACTTGGGATTTTGATTCTTTAAAGAATCGCGCGATTTGGCGAAGGGGGGGGGGGGAATCACTTGTTATAAGGAAGAAGTAAGATTCTAGAACGCTCAGAAGCTTTTGAGATCATTGTCCACTTAATTATAAATTACAGCGAAGACCAAGTTGGCGCGTGATAAGACACTGGATTCGCATTCGGAAGGGCAGCTGTTCGAATCTCTGTCCGGCAACAAGATTTGGATTCTCTAGTCTAAATCCCTCTCCGCGTGTGCGAGGATGGCTTCTTTCAAAAGGACCCGCCCGATTTCCTCCCCTACCCTCCAGCATTCCGAGCTTGTGCTATACGTCTGACGACCGCGTCGTCGGCGGACATTAAACCCAGTCTTTCTCTTTCTAACAAATAAACAAACACCGTCTGGATCACAACCTTTTATATACCGACTACCGGTTACAACCTGCGTCGCAGATCATCTTTGCGTGTGGATTGGAACAAAAAAGCAGCAACAGTACTGACTTTGTGGAAGTGCGATATTGTAAACACTTGTCTCATGTGTCTTACAAATAACAACAAAATATTAATAACTTTCACAGAGCTGACGCTGCAACGTCCAGTTCGTCAACAGTTGTGTAAAACTAACATAAAAAACAATGATGTGGTGGGAAAAACGTTTTATATAGTCGCATGACGTATCGGTAAGACATAGGTGAGAGCATTAAAACAATCTATACCAATTCTCCGTAAATAAATAAATAAAAAAGTAATAAAAATTCAGACTGAAGGACACGTTACTGTAGTACATTTCAGCATGCATGATTCGTTACACAATAGCAGATAAAAAAATGTTATCAACATACTGACGGCACACTGTGCATCGTAAATTTTCGTTCTTGTTCACATATTTTTAAAGACAGTGCGAAATTACCGAACATACGTGAATTAATAAATAAGAATAGAAATACACTGAGGACTCTTACTGTAAGTTAAACAGGAGCGGAAGGAAAAGGAGTCTAGATACGAAATAACCACAAAAAAATTTAGCAAACAATTAGTACAAATCATCGAAGGTATTCGTTCACTTGCAGTCATTCTGAAGGCAGCGTTCTTTTCTGCTTCTATTAGTCGGGAGTATTCTGTCGTTCCGTATGTTCATTACATATCATGGATATCTTGAAATCGATACTGAATTCATTCGTCCGTTTTTGTAGTGGAATAGTGTGCGAATTCGGTCTGCCAAGATCACATTGTTTTCTAGGTATGTGTGTGTGTGTAAGTATGAGAAAGAGAGAGAGAGAGAGAGAGAGAGAGAGACAGACAGACAGAGACCTTATCTATGATCTTACTCGATGTCAGCTTCATTAGTACTCGTAAACGACCCCAAACGATGCAGCTGTTCTCTGAAATCTGTCGCATTAGGTCTTGTGTATGGTTACCTTTGCAGATGCTCCTCACATTCTTGGAATACTCCCAACAAATGAAACACTTCATCTAGCCTTCCCTACATCTCGTTTCATGTTGTTGTGTCAGCAAAGTGGTCTTAAATCGTGGTACCACCATCTTTCGTGAATAGTCATGTAGAACGTGCACGTAGTTGCACGGAACTTAAAGCGATTATGTGTTCTCACACTTGCTGTGAACGTGAACTGGACGTGTCCCTATGTTATCTGCACTACTCGTTGAACTTAATCACATAGCTTGTTTATCGGTATATGGCGGTCTGTGTCGCAAAACTGTTATCAGCCTGTAGCGCACGTGGACGCTGCATTATGTACTTTGGAAGTAAAATAACGCGTAGTTTATATCGACGAATGTTTGTTCGATTGGCTCAGTCTTATCTGATGTTGAAAACTTTGCTGATGTAAGGAAGAGATATCAAGAAAATATTTTACTTGATCACGAAATATCTTCTCAACAAAAGAAAATCACCTGTTTCAAGGCACTAGACATAATTCAGGAACATCTTTTCCAAGCCATGTCTTTGCAGCACTGCACTGATTTGGCATAAGAATGAAAATATGTTCAGAGACACTAACATGAAGTATACTTTGCTGGCCATTAAAATCGCAACGCCATAAAAACGGCTTGCAGTAAACGTCTAATTAGCTTGGATACGAAAATGAGGAGTATTTCGGTGCTCCACAAAGTGGGTATGGGTAATGCCATATACATTCTGTGTATACTGCCTGACGAAAGAAAGTGACGTACCTATGAGACGCGGACGGGTGTCAATGTAACATCGTACACATGCACAACATCGGCGGGTATGCGAATGGTTAGAGCTGCAGTTCTCTGTGACCCGTAGGACGGCCTCCAGAGTGCGTTAGTGTTATTAATGTTGAGTGGTGTTACAAGGTCCGGTAGGACATGCCAGGGGGGTGAACAGCTTTAGATGTTGAGAGATTACTGTGAAGTCCACGAAGTGTGGTCAGCACCTGGCAGAGTTTGGAGCCTCATTCTGGGTCTCCACTTTGCCCAGCTGGTCGAATCGTACAGTATCGAAATTTGTGGGGCATTCGGATGTGACACGGCCCGATACTGGCGTGGGAGTGAGAGGGTGGACACACTCGATGTCATGGGTCCAGTCGATCACGTCTTATCAGCACAAGGGCAGATCACTGTATTCTG
The DNA here is from genome assembly GCF_023864275.1 of Schistocerca cancellata. Taxonomy (NCBI): domain Eukaryota; kingdom Metazoa; phylum Arthropoda; class Insecta; order Orthoptera; family Acrididae; genus Schistocerca; species Schistocerca cancellata. The sequence goes on along the minus strand of NC_064631.1, from coordinate 30,687,705 downwards.
CACCTGACAGATGCCAACCCCGTCACAACTATGTTATAAAATGGAACACTTACAGCCGTCCTTATGATGATGTTTATTATATTTGGGTTCTTCAGTGCACCATATTAGGGAATTATCGCCACGGGGGTTAGTCGCGTGGTTTGAGGGACCTTGTCACGGTTCGCTCGGCCCCTCCCGTCGGAGGTTCGAGTCCTCCCTCGGGCATGGGTTGAAACGTCCCCTTAGAAAAATTTATACACGACTGTGCTTAAACTGATACACAATATTTTTAGCGCAACGCAATCTGACTTTCAGAAAGCCCTACAAAAGAATGGCCCTGACTAACATTAACCTGTACCTTTCACAAATCACTTACCTCACCAAAAATCTTCGTTACTCGAACTACTGCAATACAGCGAGCGCCACTACTGCCAGCTAGATAAAAGATTCAAACTACTGAAGGCACTAACTACTGATAGGCATAGTGAGCAAATGAAAGATTTTAATAGAGAACAAACAATGTATTTACCTTAATAATCATAATATATATGCCATCCAGTCTTACAAATTTCAAATCTCCGCCATTTCTCTCCCCACATCCACCACTGCTGGCGGCTCACCTCCAACTGCGCAACGCTACGCGCTGTTCACATCCAGCTGCCGCTGCCCAACACTACAATGGCAGACAACAATGCAAACTAGCCACAGACTGCACACAGCACAGCCAGTGATTTTCATATAGAGCGCTATGTAACGTTGACAATAAGAAAACATAAACAGCCTACTTACATAAAGAAAACATAAACAACCTACTTACATAGCCCCCATGCTCCCTACAAAAAATTTTACAAATTGTTTTGGGCAGTGGCCAATAATGATTTGAAAAAATTTTTCATAATTACAATAACAAAGATATCAAATGCACACACTTATTTCTACAATGTTGGTCAAAAGCTAAAATTTTCACACAGTCCATAAAGATAGTCCTGATCATTCATCACAGTATTAATTACCATTTTATGCACAAAGTCTGAGCAGTAAATGAAAATGCACACGGAAGTACTGGATTTCCATGCAGTCTTGTAGAAGTAGTGTTGTCCTTCCAAAATTTTTTGTGGGGAGCATGGGGGCTATGTAAGTAGGCTGTTTAGGTTCTTATTGGCAACGTTACGTAGCGCTCTGTACGAAAATCACTGGCTGTGCTGTGTGCAGTCTGTGGCTAGTTTGCATTGTTGTCTGCCATTGTAGTGTTGGGCAGCGGCAGCTGGATGTGAACAGCGCGTAGCGTTGCGCAGTTGGAGGTGAGCCGCCAGCAGTGGTGGATGTGGGGAGAGAAATGGCGGAGATTTGAAATTTGTAAGACTGGATGGCATATATATTATGATTATTAAGGTAAATACATTGTTTGTTCTCTATTAAAATCTTTCATTTGCTCACTATGCCTATCAGTAGTTAGTGCCATCAGAAGTTTGAATCTTTTATCTAGCTGGCAGTAGTGGCGCTCGCTGTATTGCAGTAGTTCGAGTAACGAAGATTTTTGGTGAGGTAAGTGATTTGTGAAAGGTACAGGTTAATGTTAGTCAGGGCCATTCTTTTGTAGGGATTTCTGAAAGTCAGATTGCGTTGCGCTAAAAATATTGTGTGTCAGTTTAAGCACAGTCGTGTATAAATTTTTCTAAGGGGACGTTTCATGGTGTGTCTGCTGTCCTTATCGTAAGTTAGTTTAAGTTAGTTTAAGTAGTGTGTAAGCTTAGGGACCGACGGCCTCAGCAGTTTGGTCCCATAGGACTTACCAAAAATTTCCAATTTCCAGGTCTTAACTGACGCTACGGAGGCTAACTCCAGTCATATACACGACCCATCAGTGGCCAACGTGTATGAACTCGTTTTCGCAGACTGCCTGTAACAACATTGTTGTGTCTCAAACCACCAACTAAAACCTTTTCAGCGTCAGTTAAGGCCTGAAGATGGTGCACTGAAACACTAAAACTTGTATCCATGTAATAAGTAACGCCAATGGCCTTGCCGCAGTGGTAACACCGGATCCGGTCAGATCACTGAAGTTAAGTGCTGTCGGGCTTGAATAACGCTTGGATGGGTCACCATCCGGGTCTCCCGAGTGGCCGGCCGCTGTGACCGAGCGTTTCTAGGCGCTTCAGTTCGGAACCACGCGGCTGCTACGGTCGCAGATTTCTAATCCTGCCTCGGGCATGGATGTGTGTGATGTCCTTAGGTGAGTTGGGTTTACATACACTCCTGGAAATTGAAATAAGAACACCGTGAATTCATTGTCCCAGGAAGGGGAAACTTTATTGACACATTCCTGGGGTCAGATACATCACATGATCACACTGACAGAACCACAGGCACATAGACACAGGCAATAGAGCATGCACAATGTCGGCACTAGTACAGTGTATATCCACCTTTCGCAGCAATGCAGGCTGCTATTCTCCCATGGAGACGATCGTAGAGATGCTGGATGTAGTCCTGTGGAACGGCTTGCCATGCCATTTCCACCTGGCGCCTCAGTTGGACCAGCGTTCGTGCTGGACGTGCAGACCGCGTGAGACGACGCTTCATCCAGTCCCAAACATGCTCAATGGGGGACAGATCCGGAGATCTTGCTGGCAAGGGTAGTTGACTTACACCTTCTAGAGCACGTTGGGTGGCACGGGATACATGCGGACGTGCATTGTCCTGTTGGAACAGCAAGTTCCCTTGCCGGTCTAGGAATGGTAGAACGATGGGTTCGATGACGGTTTGGATGTACCGTGCACTATTCAGTGTCCCCTCGACGATCACCAGTGGTGTACGGCCAGTGTAGGAGATCGCTCCCCACACCATGATGCCGGGTGTTGGCCCTGTGTGCCTCGGTCGTATGCAGTCCTGATTGTGGCGCTCACCTGCACGGCGCCAAACACGCATACGACCATCATTGGCACCAAGGCAGAAGCGACTCTCATCGCTGAAGACGACACGTCTCCATTCGTCCCTCCATTCACGCCTGTTGCGACACCACTGGAGGCGGGCTGCACGATGTTGGGGCGTGAGCGGAAGACGGCCTAACGGTGTGCGGGACCGTAGCCCAGCTTCATGGAGACGGTTGCGAATGGTCCTCGCCGATACCCCAGGAGCAACAGTGTCCCTAATTTGCTGGGAAGTGGCGGTGCGGTCCCCTACGGCACTGCGTAGGATCCTACGGTCTTGGTGTGCATCCGTGCGTCGCTGCGGTCCGGTCCCAGGTCGACGGGCACGTGCACCTTCCGCCGACCACTGGCGACAACATCGATGTACTGTGGAGACCTCACGCCCCACGTGTTGAGCAATTCGGCGGTACGTCCACCCGGCCTCCCGCATGCCCACTATACGCCCTCGCTCAAAGTCCGTCAACTGAACATACGGTTCACGTCCACGCTGTCGCGGCATGCTACCAGTGTTAAAGACTGCGATGGAGCTCCGTATGCCACGGCAAACTGGCTTACACTGACGGCGGCGGTGCACAAATGCTGCGCAGCTAGCGCCATTCGACGGCCAACACCGCGGTTCCTGGTGTGTCCGCTGTGCCGTGCGTGTGATCATTGCTTGTACAGCCCTCTCGCAGTGTCCGGAGCAAGTATGGTGGGTCTGACACACTGGTGTCAATGTGTTCTTTTTTCCATTTCCAGAAGTGTACTTCTAAGTCTAGGGCACTGATGACCACAGATGTTAAGTCCCATAGTGCTTAGAGCCATTTGAGCCATTTTCTTCCGGGTGATGTTGGCAGCGGGGTGCACCCAGCCCTTGTGAGGTCAGCTGAGGAGCTCCGTGGCTGAGAAGCAGTGACACCGGTCTGTAAAACTGAAAAGAGCAGTGTGCACAACACATGCCCCTCCGGATTCGTAGGTGTTTCATTTTATTACATAAGTGAGCAGTGGAAGTCCCACAAATCTCAAATCGAAAGAATGGACGTAAAAAAACCTTCACAACTACGCCTGCCATCCGAGAACAAGTGTATTGGACTCCCTGCAACATTTTGTTTTATTTCACATCATTTGTAACGGACTAACAGCAGCCGAATTAGGGAATTACGGCACCATGTGTAGACTGCCGTTGACACCACAGCACAAACAGTTACGTTTCGAGTGGTTCCTCGGCCAGAGAGCACGGACTACCCATGAGCGGCGTCGCACTGTGTTCAGCGATGAGTCGTGTTGTGCCCTACGCCAGATGACCGTCCTCGGGGAGTACGGTGGCGGTCCGGTCTTCCAACATTTTGGTGAAGCACAGCGGTGTTCCTCGTGGTGTCTCTGTGATGTGAGCCATTGGATATGACATCAGATCGCGGCTGGCAGTGATTGGTGGAACTCAGTACAGTGGTACGTCACACACATTCTGCTTCCTCATGTGTTACCTCTCATTCCACTATTTTGAAAGGCCAAGGCCGTACACACACGGCACAAACGTCTATGAACTGTGTGCTTAATGTTGAGACACTACCGTGGCCAGCAGTATCCTGAGATCTTCCCCAATTACACTCCTGGAAATGGAAAAAAGAACACATTGACACCGGTGTGTCAGACCCACCATACTTGCTCCGGACACTGCGAGAGGGCTGTACAAGCAATGATCACACGCACGGCACAGCGGACACACCAGGAACCGCGGTGTTGGCCGTCGAATGGCGCTAGCTGCGCAGCATTTGTGCACCGCCGCCGTCAGTGTCAGCCAGTTTGCCGTGGCATACGGAGCTCCATCGCAGTCTTTAACACTGGTAGCATGCCGCGACAGCGTGGACGTGAACCGTATGTGCAGTTGACGGACTTTGAGCGAGGGCGTATAGTGGGCATGCGGGAGGCCGGGTGGACGTACCGCCGAATTGCTCAACACGTGGGGCGTGAGGTCTCCACAGTACATCGATGTTGTCGCCAGTGGTCGGCGGAAGGTGCACGTGCCCGTCGACCTGGGACCGGACCGCAGCGACGCACGGATGCACGCCAAGACCGTAGGATCCTACGCAGTGCCGTAGGGGACCGCACCGCCACTTCCCAGCAAATTAGGGACGCTGTTGCTCCTGGGGTATCGGCGAGGACCATTCGCAACCGTCTCCATGAAGCTGGGCTACGGTCCCGCACACCGTTAGGCCGTCTTCCGCTCACGCCCCAATATCGTGCAGCCCGCCTCCAGTGGTGTCGCGACAGGCGTGAATGGAGGGACGAATGGAGACGTGTCGTCTTCAGCGATGAGAGTCGCTTCTGCCTTGGTGCCAATGATGGTCGTATGCGTGTTTGGCGCCGTGCAGGTGAGCGCCACAATCAGGAGTGCATACGACCGAGGCACACAGGGCCAACACTCGGCATCATGGTGTGGGGAGCGATCTCCTACACTGGCCGTACACCACTGGTGATCGTCGAGGGGACACTGAATAGTGCACGGTACATCCAAACCGTCATCGAACCCATCGTTCTACCATTCCTAGACCGGCAAGGGAACTTGGTGTTCCAACAGGACAATGCACGTCCGCATGTATCCCGTGCCACCCAACGTGCTCTAGAAGGTGTAAGTCAACTACCCTGGCCAGCAAGATCTCCGGATCTGTCTCCATTGAGCATGTTTGGGACTGGATGAAGCGTCGTCTCACGCGGTCTGCACGTCCAGCACGAACGCTGGTCCAGCTGAGGCGCCAGGTGGAAATGGCATGGCAAGCCGTTCCACAGGACTACATCCAGCATCTCTACGATCGTCTCCATGGGAGAATAGCAGCCTGCATTGCTGCGAAAGGTGGATATACACTGTACTAGTGCCGACATTGTGCATGCTCTGTTGCCTGTGTCTATGTGCCTGTGGTTCTGTCAGTGTGATCATGTGATGTATCTGACCCCAGGAATGTGTCAATAAAGTTTCCCCTTCCTGGGACAATGAATTCACGGTGTTCTTATTTCAATTTCCAGGAGTGTAGAATGTGCGTGGGACCAGCCTTGACTACTCCGTCCCACTGCCAGTGTCCAGGATATCAGGACCAGTTACAACTGGTGTAGGCCAGCTTGCCTCAGAAGACGATACAACGGTCTGATGACACATTTCCCAACAGAATTGGTGCATGCGTCCAGGCCAGATGGGATTGAACGTCACTCTGGTAAGTAGGATCATTGTTCCAAGTTATTTATAAATGTGGCTCGTTCTTGTAATCACCAAAGTAACATCGCATAGACGTCTTCCCCGTCTGGACGCTTCACTTTTTTTTGTCGGTAGCGTACAAAGAAAGAAATAGCATTCGAATGTTGTTGCTTGAGAAGAGATCGTGTGTGAAGTACAGACGTCTACCGGCATGTTTCCGCGTTCGACAGCGTTCGGACCGCTGCCCATAGAAACTTCGATTTATCGTTGTACGATAGTGATTCCCGAACTGGGGGTATTTATCTCCTGAGGAGTTGGGAAATGGCTCTGAGCACTATGGGACTTAACTACTGAGGTCATCAGTCGCCTAGAACTTAGAACTACTTAAACTGAACTAACCTTAGGACATCACACACATCCATGCCTGAGGCAGGATTCGAACCTGCGAACGTAGCGGTCGCGCGGTTCCAGACTGTAGCGCCTAGAACCGCTCGGCCACGCCGGCCGGCTCCTGAGTAGTAAAATGAAATTTTCTGAGGGTTAAAAACTAAACAATTCCGTTTTGTTTCAGTCACGAAACTAAATTATTTTCAAAAGAACATTACTGTTATCATAATTTTGTAAGACTCTATACTGATTATATAAGTTATTAATGATGATTATGATTATATAAGTTATTAATAATTGCTTTTCCTCAATTAGTAGCATTAATGCGGTGGAGGTTACAGGTTCCTCACATAGTCCACCCACTACACACATATGTCGTGCTTTGTCCCGTACATCGCTCATGATAAAAGTGAGACATATACGTAAGAAATGCAAAATAACTCAAGAAAATCTCCCCAAGTTGTAGATAGTACCCGCAATAGTTCATAAACTGCTACATTATTCGTCTCGAAACAGATAAATGACTTAATTGACAGCACGACACAACTGTAACTACGTAAGAGCTATTATAGTTCTGTACACAGTACTATTATTATTATTACTATTAGTACCTATGGTCAGACACAAAGTATTAACAGCCTGAAGTCGTCCAATTTCTGCCAGTTTATAAGAAAGGAGACCAGCAATCAAGTGATTTACAAACAGTAAGTATAGTGCTCACACTTTATCTTGTTTGATTTTAAATGGGGTTGCTGTATGTAGGTCAAGCAAGTGTCGCAATGGAGAGGAGTAATGCAGGGAAAGTATGTTTTGTAACAAGTCTGTGCCCTCACTGGGCATAGTTAGCTTTCTTATCTGTGAAGGAGTTGTGGATAGCACTTGCGATGCACTGCGAATTTCTTCAATATTCATACCAAAACACAAACACACACGCACGCACACGCGCACGCACGCGCTCACACACAAACTAAATATCCCTCATCTTTCATGTTTAAAAATAAAAGTGTTCCAAGAAAAGTCTTTCATTCTATAGTTTATTTAGGTGCTAAAGTTGGTGATAATATGGGGCACGGGGCACACAACAGATAGCAGGGTGGGGGCAAGGGTACTAGCTAATGTCTGTTTGAACTCAGGGGCCTAAGAAAGGTTGGGAACCACTGTTCTATGATCTTGCTGCTCGGGTTGGTCGGGAACCCACGATTTTCATGCGAATATCACATCACTAGGTTCAGGCGTGCATGATCACATAGCCACGTCATGTTCCTTGATTCAGGAATCGGGCTTGTTCGCAGCCAGGCAAGAATCCACATGGACTGGGTATGGGAAACCATAGATTATCAGCAGTGCGATGATTCACTGGAAGTATGAAATAAAAACGCCTTCAGTCACAAATTCTCGTGTCTTATTAAATACACGATGCACTTCGAACCCTGTGCGTCCATCATCAGCTGTTAGTTGCCTCACTACATGATTTATTTTCGCTCTTGAATGGTGTGAGATGCATTTTGCACATAATCCAAGAAATGCATAGTGTATTTAATAATACACCCCCATGAACCATGGACCTTGCCGTTGGTGGGGAGGCTTGCGTGCCTCAGCGACACAGATAGCCATATCGTAGGTGCAACCACAACAATGGGGTATGTGTTGAGAGGCCAGACAAACGTGTGGTTCCTGAACAGGGGCAGCAGTCTTTTCAGTAGTTGCAAGAGCAACAGTCTGGATGATTGACTGATCTGGCCTTGTAACACTAACCAAAACGGCCTTGCTGTGCTGGTACTGCGAACGGCTCAAAGCAAGGGGAAACTACGGCCGTAATTTTCCCGGGGGCATGCAGCTTTACTGTATGGTTAAATGATGATAGCGTCCTCTTGGGTAAAACATTCCGGAGGTAAAACAGTCCCCCATCCGGATCTCCGGGCGGGGATTACTCAAGAGGATGTCGTTATCAGGAGAAAGAAAACTGGCGTTCTACGGATCGGAGCTTGGAATGTCAGATCCCTTAATCGGGCAGGTAGGTTAGAAAATTTAAAAAGGGAAATGGATAGGTTAAAGTTAGATATAGTGGGAATTAGTGAAGTTCGGTGGCAGGAGGAACAAGACTTCTGGTCAGGTGACCACAGGGTTATAAACACAAAATCAAATAGGGGTAATGCAGGAGTAGCTTTAATAATGAATAGGAAAATAGGAATGCGCGTAAACTACTACAAACAGCATAGTGAACGCATTATTGTGGCCAAGATAGATACGAAGCCCACGCCTACTACAGTAGTACAAATTTATATGCCAACTAGCTCTGCAGATGACGAAGAAATTGAAGAAATGTATGATGAAATAAAAGAAATTATTCAGATAGTGAAGGGTGGCGAAAATTTAATAGTCATGGGTGAGTGGAATTCGTCAGTAGGAAAAGGGAGAGAAGGAAACGTAGTAGGTGAATATGGATTGAGGCTAAGAAATGAAAGAGGGAGCCGCCTGGTAGAATTTTGCACAGAGCACGCCTTAATTATAGCTAACACTTGGTTCAAGAATCATAAAAGTTAGGTTGTATACATGGAAGAAGCCTGGAGATACTGACACGTTTCAGATAGATTATCTAATGGTAAGACAGAGATTTAGGAACCAGGTTTTAAATTGTAAGAAATTTCCAGGGGCAGATGTGGACTCTGACCACAATCTATTGGTTATGACCTGTAGATTAAAACTGAAGAAACTGCAAAAAGGTGGGAATTTAAGGAGATGGGACCTGGATAAACTGAAAGAACCAGAGGTTGTACAGAGTTTCAAGGAGAGCATAAGAGAACAATTGACAGGAATGGGGGAAAGAAATACAGTAGAAGAAGAAGGGGTAGCTCTGATGGATGAAGTAGTGAAGGCAGCAGAGGATCAAGTAGGTAAAAAGACGAGGGCTAGTAGAAATCCTTGGGTAACAGAGGACAAATGTAAGGATGTAGAGGCTTATCTCACGAGGGGTAAGATAGATACTGCCTACAGGAAAATTAAAGAGACCTTTGGAGATAAGAGAACCACTTTTATGATATCAAGAGCTCAGATGGAAACCCAGTTCTAAGCAAAGAAGGAAAAGCAGATAGGTAGCAGGAGTATATAGAGGGTCTATACAAGGTCGACGTACTTGAGGACAATATTATGGAAATGGAAGAGAATGTAGATGAAGACGAAATGGGAGATACAATACTGGGTGAAGACTTTGACAGAACACTGAAAGACCTGAGTCGAAACAAGGCCCCCGGAGTAGACATCATTACATTGGAACTACTGACGGCCTTGGGAGAGCCAGACCTGACAAAACTCTACCATCTGGTGAGCAAGATGTATGAAACAGGCGAAATACCCTCAGACTTCAAGAAGACTATAACAATTCCAATCCCAAAGAAAGCGGGTGTTGACCGATGTGAAAATTACCGAACAATCAGTTTCATAAGCCACAGCTGCAAAATACTGACGCGAATTCTTTACAGAAGAATGGAAAAACTAGTAGAAGCCGACCTCGGGGAAGATCAGTTTGGATTCCGTAGAAATGTTGGAACACGTGAGGCAATACTGACCCTACGACTTATCTTAGAAGATAGATTAATAAAAAGCAAACCTACGTTTCTAGCATTTGTAGACTTAGAGAAAGCTTTTGACAATGTTGACTGGAATACTCTCTTTCAAATTCTGAAGGTGGCAGGGGTAAAATACAGGGAGCGAAAGGCTATTTACAATTGGTACAGAAACCAGATGGCAGTTATAAGAATGGAGGGGCATGAAAGGGAAACAGTGGTTGGAATAAATGTTGAGGTTCGCCGATGACATTGTAATTCTGTCAGAGGCGGCAAAGGACTTGGAAGAGCAGTTGAACGGGATGGATAGTGTCTTGAAAGGAGGATATAAGATGAACATCAACAAAAGCAAAACGAGGATAATGGAACGTAGTCGAATTAAGTCGGGTGATGCTGAGGGAATTAGATTAGGAAATGAGACACTTAAAGTAGTAAAGAAGTTTTGCTACTTGGGGAGCAAAATAACTGATGATGGTCGAAGTAGAGAGGATATAAAATGTAGACTGGCAATGGCTAGGAAAGCGTTTCTGAAGAAGAGAAATTTGTGAACATCGAGTATAGATTTAAGTGTCAGGAAGTCACTTCTGAAAGTATTTGTATAGAGTGTAGCCATGTATGGAAGTGAAACATGGACGATAAATAGTTTGGACAAGAAGAGAATAGAAGCTTTTGAAATGAGGTGCAACAGAAGAATGCTGAAGATTAGATCGGTAGGTCACATAACTAATGAGGAAGTATTGAACAGGATTGGGGAGAAGAGGAGTTTGTGGCACAACTTGACTAGAAGAAGGGATCGGTTGGTAGGACATGTTCTGAGGCATCAAGGGATCACCAATTTAGTATTGGAGGGCAGCGTGGAGGGTAAAATCGTAGAGGGAGACCAAGAGATTAATACATTAAGCAGATTCAGAAGGATGTAGGTTGCAGTAGGTACTGGGAGATTAAGCAGCTTGCACAGGATAGAGTAGCATGGAGAGCTGCATCAAACCAGTCTCAGGACTGAAGACCACAACAACAACATTTAATAAAGAACGAAAATCACTGACCGAATCGTTATTTAATTCATACTTCCATCGTATTGAATACAGTCACGTTTACAGCTGCGAAACACGGATAAAATGAAAAAGTGTGACGGATGTTGCGGGCTGCCTTGATGCAGCAGCAGTAGGAGGCGCGCAACTGCGGTGCAGGCCACGCCACGGGAGTGGTGCCACGTCTTGTTTTCGGACGATTCTTGTTTCTTCGTACGACGTCATGATGGACACATCCGTATGCGAAGGCTCCGAGATGTTCATTCTGTCGAGATGATCACTCCAGTTTCTTCTGTACTCTTGAGTTTTGTTTCTTACGTTAAATGTGTTCAACTAATTCTAATGTCGCTATTTTTTCATCAGGTTAATCTGGTAGAGCCCTTAGAAATTTCATTTCAACTGCCTGGATCTTACTTTCTTGTCGTTTGCATATGACCGACGACTCACTCACGTGGAGTAAAGTGTGGACGGCCACGACTTTACAAAACTTCACTACTGTTATTGTCTTGTCTTTTAACAGTAGTTGTTTGTTGCTCCAAATGTGTTCCCAAAATTTTCTACTTTCTTCTTTGCATGTTTGTCACTTCCCAGGTAGATAAAATGGCTTACGTGTTCTATAAGGTTCGTGCGTAAGTTCGTAGCGTTTTTGTTTTGCATGATGGTATGCCGGTTTATATGGGTTTATTTATTCATTGTCATTTTTTTAAATGTAGCTCACTGTTGCTGTTTGAGTTTACATAACGTAATTTTGTCCTTAGGAGATAGTGAGTGGAGCTATGGACGCTAGAAAAGGCAGTGCCAAATCGAGAAATCGGAACATTTCCAACATATTCTTCTTTTTGAGTTCAGTGGAGAGGTAACAGCAGCCGAGGCAGCCGCAAGCATGGCAACAAAATGGTTTCCTCATTTTAAGGAGGATCATTTTGATATTAGTGACTCTCCACGTTCAGGAAGACCTTCGGGGTTTGATGAAGTTCGTTTAAACGCAATGGTACACGTCATTGTACTCGAGAAATGGCAGATGTGATGAACTGTGGTGATTCCATCATCGTGCGACATTTCCATGCAAAGACGAAGGTTCATAAATCGGATGTATCGTTATCGGATGCTCTAAGCAGAGATCACAGAACTCAGCTGGTGATTCTGTTTGTCCGTCATCAACTGACTCGTCAACAACTCCGACTATTCCTATCATGCATCGCTACTGGCGACGAGAAATGGTGTCTTTATGCTAACATAAGGAAAAGAAAGGAATGGTTGAGCGCAAGCAAAGCGCAACTCCCCTTACAAAGATATGCTCGCATCCACAAAAGCTAATGTGATGCATCTAGTAGTATAGCGATAGTGTGATGCACTACGAACTGCTTGCCCGAATTGTAAACGTCATTGCTGACAATTGTTGTCAACAAGTGAGACGCAAACGCAATCCAAGAACAACTATCATGAAGACTGCATGAAGTTATGCCACTCCAAGATAACACCCCCCCCCCCCCCCCTCCCGTCGCATTTTGTTAGATCGATAAAAAGCACTGCACAGGAGCTGGTTTGGGAAGTCATGCCGCACACATCTTATTCGCCTGATCTTGCTCCCTAGATTTTCACTTTTTCCGCTCTCTATCAAACAACCGTCGAGTAACTTCCTTTCCGGATTAAAATGCGCTCCCAACAATGCGCGATGAATTTTCCTACAGTCGCAGAATCGCAAAGCTATTCCAACGTTGTCAGACGGTTCTAAATAGTGAAGGAGAATATATTATTGATGACTGAAGTCTCTGTTACGTGTATCTGTTGAATTTATTAAACGTATGGAAAAACGGTACGAACTTGTCCACCAACGCAGTAGTACTCTATTTTCCACCAATATTTTCGTTCCTATGGCGTCCCGTATTGTGAAGGTCATTCGTTCAGTTTTCTTCGTTATATATTGTAGTCCACCGCTATTTCACTTAGAAACTAAATTCTCTTTCTCTGCTAAAACTGTGACACCATCTGCATATAAAAGACAGTCAGTTTAATTTCTTTGTCTATTGTAATACCAACATGAAAGTTTGTTTTCCAAACGCGCGATAATTCGTCTATATACAAAAATTGTGGACGAAGTGCTATACCCTTGTCAGAGCATCGCCATGGTGACGAAAGGTGCTGCTAGCCCTCCTTTATATCTATATGTTTGCTGTATTTGTGTATAGTTTTCTTCTTTGAGCTCCACAGTTTTTCTCTGTTACCTTTATCAAGTACATCTTCCTGAATAACAAATGCTAAGTGACTCCCTCGATTAAATTCTGCATGTTTTTTCAGCGATCTATTTTATTAAAAATGCCGCGTGCGTTGTCGATCTTCCTTTACGCAATGCCATTTGTTATTCACTTAACACACACTCTGATATTACCTTTACTCTTCTGTTCAGGATCCTAGTGTAATAGTTGTTTATTGCGTCCAGCAAGCTAATCCCTCTATAATTCTGGCAATTAATTCTATATTCTTTTCTAAAAAGCTGTATAACTTTCACTTGTTTGCAAAGTTCATGCTCTGAGCCCCTTTTCCAATACGTACTGAATAGATTCAACAATCTCACTTGTCAGGTGGACGGAGAGTTCATTGTATATTAAGCCTTCATTGTTGATGCTGTCCGTGTCTGTGGCTTTTCTGTTTTTCACGGCCATTATAGCCCCCGTCACCTCTTGTACACATATATCGTCCACACTTCGCTGATTCGTATGTTCTGTCTGTCCCTCTGCATACCAAAGGCATATGTAGTGTTCGAACCAATGCTGTTGTTCTGTGTTATTAATCTGTATTGTTTCTGCGATTTGCTGAGAGGTTTCACTGTCTTATTTAGTAGTGCTTGTCTTTCGTGGATTTCATATTCAACTCTACCTACAAATCATTCCCAAGATTCTCGGTAAGTATTTTTTACCTCTTTTTTAGCAATGTTCCTATTCTGTTTGTAAATCTGATGATTTTATTCTTTTAAGTTCTTAAGGTAATGGAGATAAGCCTTTTTTCTTGATTTTTATGATCGCTTCAAGGTCTGATGCTCAGATTTGGAGGTCTCCTTCCTACCGTGTCTTTTTCTTCTTACCCAGTGCTTCATCGCAGCTCTCGTTACTACCCTCCTTACTACCATTTCTGCTCAACACCTATGGTTGCTTCTGCGTTTTGAAGGTACCTGTTTCGTCATCTTTGACGCAATTCCCTGACACTATCTTCGCTACGCAAACTTATTTTATAAACGTCTTCATTTCTCGTGCTTTGTGCAACTTGCTTTTCGTCTTCCATTTTGTGAACATGTGTGTTTAGGAATTACTATTAAATGACCTGATCCCACGTCGTATCTGAAAACACTGATGTCTTATTGTTCTTCCTTATTTATCATTGATTTTTACATAGCCTTGCTGATCATGTAAATCTGTGAGTGTGTTATTTTTCGGAAAGAATCTGTTTGTAGCCTCAACGCAACCTCCTATTTTCGATTACAGCTTCCTACTACTCCTGTTCCTACTACTCCTAGAACAGGAATATTCACACTGTGGAAGTTAAGTCCCCGAGAAATATTTTTGGTGTTTATCGTCATATTTAGTTAGTAGAAAATATCATTTTAATATTACTAAAGGCCACTACAGCTGTATTTATGTACATTTATTACGTCACCACCGGTTTCGTCAAGTGACATTCTGCCAGCAGTCTTCACAACAAAATTAATCACAGCTTGCCCTTTTTTCACATGGTATCCTACAAAGCACGAAAGGCAGATTCCATATTCCTAGATTTCCGGAGCATTTGGCACGGTGTCCCACTTCAGACTGTTGTCGAAGGTCCGAGCATGCGCCTTAGGTTCCCACGTATGTGAATGGCTCGAAGAATTTTTACGTAATGGTCCGCTGACCTCTACAGCTAGAGTACACCAGAGATAAGGGTGTCACCAGAAGTGCCCCGGGTAGTGTGACAGGGCCGATTTATTCTCTGTATACATAAATGATGTAACAGGACAGCCATTTACGACTGTTTGCTGATGTTGTGTTCAACGGGAAGGTGGCGTCGTTGAGTGACTACACTTTCCAAAACTTCTCCACGTAAAACGAAGTCGAGCATTCACCTTCCCTACTATCAAGCTGAAGTGCACATTCCATTTCATATCGCTTTGCAACGTTACGCCTAAATATTTAATCGACCTAGCTCTGTCAAACAGCACCTTACTAATGCCGTACTCGAATGTTTCAGAATTGTTTTTCCTACTCAACTAGACGACTCAGACAGAATTTCTAGTTGGTGTGATGAATTTCAGCCTGCTCTAAATGTAGAAAAATATAAGTTAATGCAGTTGAGTAGGAAAAACAATTCTGAAACATTCGAATACGGCATTAGTAAGGTGCTGTTTGACAGAGCTAGGTCGATTAAATATTTAGGCGTAACGTCGCAAAGCTATATGAAATGGAATGTCCACTTCAGCTTGATAGTAGGGAAGGTGAATGCTCGACTTCGTTTCATGTGGAGAAGTTTCGGAAAGTGTAGCTCATCCATAAAGGACACGATGGGTAGATCACTAGTGCGACCCGTTCTGAGTACTGTTGCAGTGCCTGGGATCAACACCTGGTCAGATTAAAGGAAGACGTCGAAGCAATTCAGCGGCGCGCTAGTAATTTGTTACCGGTAGGTTCGATCAGGACACAAGTATAACAGAGATCCTTCGTGAAAGACGCTTCGAAAATTTAGAGAACCGGCATTTGACGTCGACTGCAGAACGATTCTGCCGACGCCAATGTACATTTCGCGTAAGGACTACGAAGATCATATGCGAGGATTTAGGGCTCGTATGGAAGCTTTCAGACAGCCATTTTCCCTCCCTCTTGTCGCGAGTGGAACAAGAAAGGTAATCACTAGTAGTGATACGAGTTATCCTCCGCAGTGCACCAAAGGATCGTTTGCGCATTATATATGTGGATGTAGAAAAACTGTGCGGATATCGTAACTGAAGAAGTCTAATTGTCTTACGTCACGTTGAAGGCACATTCTGGAACGTGAATTGTGTGTAACGTCGATTGAACGAAACTGATCTTGACATAATAAATGTGTATCAATACAATTGTCGCGCTTCACAGTATTAACGTGGGTCAGCGGTGGATCACATGATGATCGAGACTGCGTTCGTGATCGTCATGTAGGTCTAGCACAAGGTGTGGTGGCATCATGTGGTGCCGACGTGTGCAGGACACGATCACCTCAGTTTCGTATAACCGGTAATATGAACAGCTGGCGTTGCATTTCTGACAAGTTAAGCGGACCTGGACAGGAAATGACTGAAATTTTCGAAAACAAAAATGGTTCAAATGGCTCTGAGCACTATGGGACTTAACTTCTGAGGTCATCAGTCCCCTAGAACTTAGAAATACTTAAACCTAACTAACCTAAGGACATCACACACATCCATGCCCGAGGCAGGATTCGAACCTGCGACCTTAGCAGTTACGCGGTTCCATACTGAAGCGCCTAGAACCGCTCGGCCACACCAGCTGGAGTTTCTCGAAAACATTTTTTTGTCGCCATCTAAAAGACAATTTTATCCCGTTTCGTAAAATTTATTTTTAACTACTTTTAAGTTGTTGATTTGGTCTTAAACACTCTTTGAACAAATGTCTGCAAACCAGCCACGCTCATGCGACAGGCAAGGAATATCACCATTAACATTTCTTGCCTGCCGCAGTCATGGAAACAATAAAGCCAATATACAGGGACCTTGCAGATACAAAATTACTTAGCAAATGTCTACATGGCCGTACACGAAACCCTAATGAGAGTTTCAACAGCTGCGTGAAGCAACGAGTACCAAAAACAGTGTCTGTTGGATGGACGGTACTCAAAATGGGTATGATGGAGCTGTCATCTGTTTCAATGATGGTGTAATCAGCAGGACAAAAGTAATGGACAAATCAGGCATCCAGCCAGGAAATAATACGATAGCTGCTCTGACTGCCATAGATCATCAGCGACTAGTTGAAGCTGAATGGGCTGTGGAAGCCGCCACTAAAGAGTTCAGAGTAAGCGAAGTAGTCTACAAAGGATAAAGAAGCAGCTGGCCAGCAAGATTATGCTGCTGGAATGTTCTGAAGGAGGCATACGTGAGTCAAAAACACGGTGAACATTCTTTTTTCATTTTCTCGAAACTACATTTTCAGAACATTAGGTATATATAAATTCACAATGGTTTTATCCATGATCACCAAATTTCTCTCAAGTGAAGAATGGGATAGTATCTTTCTATTATGCCTAACACATCGCAGAAATGATCAATGTTTGTCATTCTGTATATAATTGTAGCGGTATTTTCTAGACAAAATAGTAATGTGGTACAATAAGGGTTTTTCTATTTCCTCAGATATACTCCAAACTACAAAACGAGAGTCATAATGTGTTCCTATGAATGTTGACAGCAGCCAGCCACAGTTTGAATGCTATTAGACTGATGATGGACCAGAATGCGAACATGTATTATAAAAACATGTATTAGGCAAAATACTGTAATTCTTCAACTATAACAGATATTTCAATAAATTTCCTGTTACAGCTTGAGTTAATGTCATTCATTGTTGGTAAAAAACCACAACTTCCTCCACATTGTAGATCTCGAGTAATATGCACTGAGAGCGAAGTTTAAAAATGCAGCCCGTTCACGTCCAGGTCCCCTTAAGGCCGGTGATTACGCCCTATTTTCGAGGTCTCCGTACCAATATTTTTCAACAAGATAACGCAAGACTGCAAGCTGCTTATTCTTCATTGACCTACCTCGATACAGAGCCGGTTCGACTGGTCTCATGACCAGCGCCTACGTATCTCTGAGCCATTAAAATGATTTGGTAATGGGTTTCCAACACTCGCCAGCCACTGTTGTTTGATGACTGCTGGAATACAGCTGAAGCAGGATGTAATGAAGTAACTGTGCGTTATCGAAGCTCAGACCAATTTCATGCCCAGTCTGTTTAGAGCCGTTATGGGTGCCAGAGGTGGCAGATATGTGTGCTAAATTTCGGACCTTGTATACCATGAAATTCTCTACAAACTTAACCACATGTTCCCGAACAATAAGCAGTTCTTTATTTACTGTCCTTCCTGGAAACGCAAGTTTAATAGCCATTTGGTGCAAATACGAAATAATATATCTGTGTATTGATAGGAGGTGAATTATCATTACCAAGCTCTAAATCGGGAGACAGTGAGCGCCACACACCGAAAGGGAGTAAAGATATCCGATCCCCCTCCTCTGGCTGGTGCTATTATAATTTTCCCGTTCAAAGACAACGACTGTATGACTAGCGCTATTATAACTGCTACTGTAATCCAATGTTCACGCGTCTGTGCTCACAGAAGAAACAGAGGTGGTGGCAGTGCTAGTATTAGTAGTACACTACTGGCCATTAAAATAGCTACACCAAGAAGAAATGCAGATGGTAAACGGGTATTCATTGGACAAACATATTATACTAGAACTGACATGTGATTACATTTTCACGCAACGTGGGTGCATAGATCCTGAGAAATCAGTACCCAGAACAACCACCTCTGGGCGTAATAACGGCTTTGATACGCCCGGGCATTTAGTCAAACAGATCTTGGATGGCGTGTACAGGTACAGCTGCCCATGCAGCTTCAACACGATACCACAGTTCATCAATAGTAGTGACTGGCGTATTGTGACGAACCAGTTGCTCGGCCACCATTAACCAGACGTTTTCAATTGGTGAGAGATCTGAAGAATGTGCTGGCCAGGGCAGCAGTCGAACATTTTCTGTATCCAGAAAGGCCCGTGCAGGACCTGCAACATGCGGTCGTGCATTATCCTGCTGAAATGTAGGGTTTCGCAGGGATCGAATGAAGGGTAGAGCCACGGGTCGTAACACATCTGAAATGTAACGTTCACTGTTCAAAGTGCCGTCAATGAGAACCACAGGTGGCCGAGACGTGTAACCAATGGCACCCCATACCATCACGCCGGGTGATACGCCAGTACGGCGATGACGAATACACGCTTCCAATGTGAGTTCAGCGCGATGTCGCTAAACACGGATGCGACCATCATGATGCTGTAAACAGAACCTGGATTCATTCGAAAAAATGACGTTTTGCCATTCGTGCACCCAGGTTCGTCGTCGAGTACACCATCGCAGGCGCTCCTGTCTGTGATGCAGCGTCACGGGTAACCGCAGCCATAGTTCCGAGCTGATAGTCCATGCTGCTGCAAATGTCGTCGAAATGTTTGTGCAGAAGGTTGTTGTCTTGCAAACGTCCCCATCTGTTGACTCAGGGATCGAGGCGTGGCTGCACGATCCGTTACAACCATGCGGATAAGATGCCTGTCATCTCGACTGGTAGTGATACGAGGCTGTTGGGATCCAGCACGGCGTTCCGTATTACCTCCTGAACCCACCGATTCCATATTCTGCTAACAGTCACTGGATCTCGACCAACGCGAGCAGCAATGTTGTGATACGATAAACCGCAATCGCGATAGGCTACAATCCGTCCTTTATCAAAGTCGGAAACGTGATGGTACGCATTTCTCCTCCGAGGCATCACAACAACGTTTCAGCAGGTCGCCGGTCAACTGCTGTTTGTGTATGAGAAATCAGTTGGAAACTTTCCTCATGTCAGCACGTTGTAGGTGTCGCCACCCGCGCCAACCTTGTGTGAATGCTCTGAAAAGCTAATCATTTGCATATCACTGCATCTTCTTCCTGTCGGTTAAATTTCGCGTCTGTAACACGTTATCTTCGTGGTGTAGGAATTGTAATGGCCAGTAGTGTAACACGAATGTACAGGAGCCAAAAGAGAATTAAAAAAGTGGAAGGCAAAGAACGAAGTACTCCGATTAAAAAAGGGTGTAAGATAGAGATGTTGTGTTTCGCTCCTATCGTTGTTCAATCGATACATCGAAGTAGCAATAACGAAAATAAAAGAAATTTTCAAGAGCGGAATTAAAATTCATGGTGAAATGTGCATGGGGGCTTAATTTATATAAAATGCAAATATTTTTGGTAGCTGTAAGTCCGATTACGCAAGTCTCGTAAACGGCTGGCCCTGACTAGTTTTAGTACGCAATCTGACTGCTTAGAATGACAACAAAGAATGTAAGAAAATTTTCGTTAACACAGTTAATTAATTAAGTCCCCAGCAACTATAAAACCTACGAAACCAACAAAGCACAAGTGTAGCTGTTCTGTATGTGGTAGTATGACTCAACGCACATCTGGCACGGTTCTTCTTCAACAAGACAAGAATTTTTAAATACCAATTATACTGACGTGATAAAAGAAAATTACAAATACTATAATTGTGCAAGAAAACCAAAATTACACTCTAATACAAGAACACAAGCCAGATGCTTTGTTGACTGAACCTGTAATGACACATTATTCAGGACACACAAATAATAAAACAACCTAATATTTATTACCTTCATATATATTGACGAAAAGCACTCAGATCATTACAATATCTCCATTGGAATAACATCTGCTATCTCTCCCATCAAATAACTGCATAAAACATGGAACAAACACTCTCCACTATCACATCTCACTCCGACTTCACGACAAACAGTGTCCACCACAACTTCTCGGCGAGAACTGCTTGCCGCTACGTCTCAATAATCACTGCCAGTGGAGGCGGCGGAACAATACTCTCTGGCACGGTGGCTCAGTGTAGCCACCTTTCAAATGATATCATAAGATTCGCTAGTGACGTTACTATTCTCAGAGAAAGTGAAGAAGAATTACAGGATCTGCTGAATGGAATGAACAATGTAATGAGTACCGAATATGGATTGAGAGTAAATCAAAGAAAGACGAAAGTAATGAGAAGTAGCAGAAATGTGAACAGCAAGAAACTTGACATCAGGATTGGTGATGACGAAGTAGAAGAAGTTAAGGAATTCTGTTACCTAGATAGGAAAAGAACCTGTGACGGTCGGAGCAAGGAGGACATAAACAACAAACTAGCAATGGCGAAAAGGGCATTCCTGGCCAAGAGAAATCAACTAGTATCAAACCCAAGCCTTAATTTGAAGATGAAATTTCTGAGAATGTGCGATTGGAGTAGTGAAATGTGGATTGCGCGAAAACCAGAAGATAATCGAAGCATTTGAGATGAATGGTGCTACGGAAGATTGTTGAAAATCAGGTGGACTGGTAAGGTAAGGAATAAGGAAGTTCTCCACAGAATCGGAGAGGAAAGGAGAGTATGGAAAACACTGGTAGCAAGAAGGGATAGGACGGTAATAGAGGGAGCTGTAGAGGGTAGAACCTGCAGAGGAAAACAGAGTTTGGAATACATCCAGCAAATAATTGAGGACATGGGTTGCAAGTTGTACTCTTAGATTTACAGGTTGGCACAGGAGAGGAATTCGTGGCCGGTCGTAAGAACACTGATAACTCAACAAGAATGATGTTAGTAATCGTGATATTGTAGTGTATTTTGAACTGTAGTGTCATTATTATTCAATCTAAAGATGGTAGAAATTTAGTTGTAGATGAAAATAGGGTCTGTTGTAGAACAAAAAGTAACTCGCTATAATACAGAACTAATAAGTAACCAGTCTGCATTCCAGCTGCATGACGATGGACGAAGACCAAAGAAACGGTTACACGAACACTAATGAACATATGCGAATTGCAGAACTAAGTCGAAAAGACGCGTTTGGTGGACAAAAGTGGCGTTTGTTGATGCACAAAACGAACCCTGTGAATATGAGACAGTTCTAGGAAGAGGGAGAAGAATAAGAATAAGAAGAAATTGATACATGTAAATTATGACAATTTATTTCTATGTTACAAAAATGTACTAAATCCTCACTTCTTACCAGTCTGTACTGTTACGAAAAGAAGTGACCCGCTGTACATCACAGTCTGCGTCCTATACAGCTTGCTTGTAACCGTTTAGCGAGCTTGCTGTCTGCAATTATCGCATGTTCTACATTTTGTTTATACGTTTAACTCTGACATACCAAACTCAGCATATGTGATCCACTCCGCTCACACAGGAAGGATTGCCCTTTCTGCCGGAAGTTGTTGATTGCCATAAACCGTAACTATTTCTAAAATTTTTTAATGATAACGCTCAAATCAGGTAACTTATAACTAATAATGAGAAAACCTGTCAACCAGTATGTGGCTTGCATAAAATAATTACAATCAAAGTTGGGATTTCTCTTTCTAATACTTGGACTACAGTGCAGTATTTCATTGACAAGATTTTAGTTGTACCTTGACATTATCTAATCTGTACAACAATACATACTACACACAGTACTCATAAGCTGATAAGAAACAGCTCTCCGCGTTAACTCACTCCAGGATAATGTACTAAAAGCGAACTGATATCACTGCCGTACAGTGTCACAACAACAGAGCAATAGCATTGACACCTGAGCCACTCTCTATCACTTTATTCTTATCGTTTAATCTTAACGATTATTTTACATCAGAATGCTGTCAATACTGTGTCAACATACTTACATATGTTCCTGATTCCACTTTCTTGTTGCACTGCATTTATACTGAAATTAATGACAGGTTCAAGCATATCTCCCGCCAGTAAAAAAGAGTGGTTAATGCGCATAGAGTGGCACGTGAACTGTTGCTGTCAATATGTGGAAACACTCGTAGAACGTAACTTTCTTTTTCGTCCTTGCATACGTCTGTGTGTTAACAGAGGGAAGTTTCTTGTGAATGGTGTAAACGACTTTTCACTGCAGCAAGAGACAGCTAACAGTTGTGCGAACTTTATCATTCCCGGGGAACAACTGACTGGCATGTTGAAAAATAGCCGGTCTTAGATGTTCTTGAAACTCCTTTTGTACTGTTTCTGGGAACGGACCACTGTTTCTGGGGAACGACGATTAGCAGGTAGAAAAATTACTGGCTGGTGACTTCCCGTCTGAGTTTCTTGGAACTGCTGTTGTCACATACAGCTTACCGCTGCTGCTGCTATAGGTAGGTAGGAATCTAACAGGTGAGCTGCCATTGGCTAGCGCCCCTGACGTCATCAGAGAGACAGCAGTAACGCAGACTTCAGACCTCCATTGCGGCTAAGCGATGGCATTGTCTAAACTACTGACATAAATCGTCGATGAATTTATTATTGGCTGGCAACGGACATGATAAATACCTCATAGCAAACAGCGGTAGTCCAAAAATAACACTCTTTGATCATGAGCATCCGATATTCACCATGCCAAGGTATAATTCGGTAAGAAATAATGATTTGAATTAACAAGTTTCAGTGGGGATTTGTTAGGAGTTTGTAAAATAGTAGTCGTAGAATACTAATAATTTTCACGTGGGAATTGTTGAACAATAAATGAGCAGATCTCGTTAAACACAGTTACACGCGAACTAATAATTGAAGCTGGTCCTCACAGTTCATAAAATAATCAATTTAGCACTCATAAACGTGTATAATAATAAATAATATAATGCAATATATGTATGTTCCTACACATGAGTGATAGTTAAGAGCATCAAGTGCATAACGGAACTGAGGACAGGCACGTAGTAATAAAGAGCGCTCATATGCAAAACGATAGCAGTCATGCGCCCGTGGATTCGACAGACTACACGTAAAAGATTTCTCTGTTACAGTTCAGTATCATGCAAGCACTATTCCCAACTGACAGAAAGGTAGGACTGTGTCCACATGTGACTGGCAAAAATAAACAAAATACTGATTAATTCAAGAACCACAAAACTAATTGGAATTTACGATACATGTAGATAATAGATAGACTCATAAAATTGACGTCTATTCATTTAGCGACATTACTGGTGCCTACCCACTGTCTGATGGACAGGAGTGAACAGGAGTGAAATTAACAAGAAAGAACTTAAATATCTCACCTTGAAATTACGTAAGAACGGAATTTAGACACTCTTTAATCAACTAAACCATTTACACTGAACAGCCAGAACATACGACCAACTAGCCAATAGCCGGCATCTCCAGCTTTGGCACCGATAACAGCGGCGACGCGTCGTGGCAGGGAAGCAATGAGGCCTTGATAGGTCGCTGGAGGGAGCCGACACCACGCCTGCACACACAGGTCACCTGATTCCCGTAAATTCCCAGGAGGAGAGCGACGACCTCTCACGCAACGTTCAGTCACATCCCAGATGTGTCTGATTGTGTTCATATCTCGCGAGTTGAAGGGGCCAGCACATCAACTGGAACTCGCCACTGTGTTCCTTCAACCACTCGTTCACACTCCTGGCCTTTTACAATGGCGCATTATCTTGTTGAAAAATGCCACTGACGACGGGAAAAACGATCGCCATGAAGGAGTGTGCGTGGTCTGCAACCTGTGTACGATATTCCTTGGCCGTCAGTGTGCCTCGCACGAGATTAATTGGACCTGTGGACGCCCACACGAATGTTCCCCAGAAAACAATGGACCCGCCGCCAGCTTGTCTCTGTCCCACAGTGCAGGTGTCTAGGAGCTGTTCCCCTGGAAGACAACGATACGCGCCCGCCCGTCGGCGTGATGAAGAAGGTAACGAGATTCATCAGACCATGCAAAGCTCTGCCACAGCGTCAGCTTCCACTGTGGATGGTGGCGTGCCCATTTCAGTCGTAGTTGCCGATGTCGTGGTTTTAACATTGGCACATCCGTGGGTCGTCGGCTGTGGAGGCTCACCGTTATGAGCATTCGGTGCACTGTGTGTTCAGACACACTTCTACTCTACCCGGCACTAAAGTCGGAAGTAAGTCTTGTTTTACCAGCCTGCCCAGCCTTCGACGTCTAACATCTGGCCACCCAACCCCAGGACGTTTGGACTTCGTATCGCCTTGGTTTCCCCACATGTTTAAGACACCCACCACAGCACTCTTCTAACGCCCGAAAGCCCGTGTAGTTTGCTTAATGCTCGTGCCGAGCCTCCAGGTCATCACAATCTGCCCTCGGTCAGACGCAGATAATTGCACAGCTTCCCCATTCCACTCACAGACACCATGCTCACTGATACTACACTCCTGGAAATGGAAAAAAGAACACATTGACACCAGTGTGTCAGACCCACCATACTTGCTCCGGACACTGCGAGAGGGCTGTACAAGCAATGATCACACGCACGGCACAGCGGACACACCAGGAACCGCGGTGTTGGCCGTCGAATGGCGCTAGCTGCGCAGCATTTGTGCACCGCCGCCGTCAGTGTCAGCCAGTTTGCCGTGGCATACGGAGCTCCATCGCAGTCTTTAACACTGGTAGCATGCCGCGACAGCGTGGACGTGAACCGTATGTGCAGTTGACGGACTTTGAGCGAGGGCGTATAGTGGGATAGTGGGCATGCGGGAGGCCGGGTGGACGTACCGCCGAATTGCTCAACACGTGGGGCGTGAGGTCTCCACAGTACATCGATGTTGTCGCCAGTGGTCGGCGGAAGGTGCACGTGCCCGTCGACCTGGGACCGGACCGCAGGGACGCACGGATGCACGCCAAGACCGTAGGATCCTACGCAGTGCCGTAGGGGACCGCACCGCCACTTCCCAGCAAATTAGGGACACTGTTGCTCCTGGGGTATCGGCGAGGACCATTCGCAACCGTCTCCATGAAGCTGGGCTACGGTCCCGCACACCGTTAGGCCGTCTTCCGCTCACGCCCCGACATCGTGCAGCCCGCCTCCAGTGGTGTCGCGACAGGCGTGAATGGAGGGACGAATGGAGACGTGTCGTCTTCAGCGATGAGAGTCGCTTCTGCCTTGGTGCCAATGATGGTCGTATGCGTGTTTGGCGCCGTGCAGGTGAGCGCCACAATCAGGACTGCATACGACCGAGGCACACAGGGCCAACACCCGGCATCGTGGTGTGGGGAGCGATCTCCTACACTGGCCGTACACCACTGGTGATCTTCGAGGGGACACTGAATAGTGCACGGTACATCCAAACCGTCATCGAACCCATCGTTCTACCATTCCTAGACCGGCAAGGGAACTTGCTGTTCCAACAGGACAATGCACGTCCGCATGTATCCCGTGCCACCCAACGTGCTCTAGAAGGTGTAAGTCAACTACCCTGGCCAGCAAGATCTCCGGATCTGTCCCCCATTGAGCATGTTTGGGACTGGATGAAGCGTCGTCTCACGCGGTCTGCACGTCCAGCATGAACGGTGGTCCAACTGAGGCGCCAGGTGGAAATGGCATGGCAAGCCGTTCCACAGGACTACATCCAGCATCTCTACGATCGTCTCCATGGGAGAATAGCAGCCTGCATTGCTTCGAAAGGCGGATATACACTGTACTAGTGCCGACATTGTGCATGCTCTGTTGCCTGTGTCTATGTGCCTGTGGTTCTGTCAGTGTGATCGTGTGATGTATCTCACCCCAGGAATGTGTCAATAAAGTTTCCCCTTCCTGGGACAATGAATTCACGGTGTTCTTATTTCAATTTCCAGGAGTGTACATGCAACTGAGTGTGTCTGACTAGCAGTCATTCCTCACCAGGTGACCCTGATTTCGCCTGGACGGATTTGTATCTACACCCATGCTCATAAATTAAGGATAATTGCAGAATGTGGTTCCACACAACGTGGCACTACACAAAACTGGCCCTAATAGCATAGGCACATAGGGAACACACACGACACAGATCTGTAAGTCCACGCTATTGGTGATAAGTTGAGAAAACCGTTCCGAAACACATGTTCTACAAAACGCAACTGTTTCCTGCGCATGTACCCCGACATCAGTATGGGATATGATCAACATGCACACGTAAACAGGGGGGAGGGGGGAGAGAGAAGTATCCCAAAGAGGCAAGCTGCACCCTCGCCAACTTAGTAGAACCACCGTGACCAAGATCCCTGTCGTGCCAGCACAGTTAATATCTCTGCTCCGGCGCTAGAATTCCACAAATTGGCAAACCTTAGTTAGCAGACAACGAATTCCATACGTTCGTCTCAATTTATACGTTCGTCTCAATTTATCATGCAGTTAGAGTTACACGCAGGATTAGGATGAAGGGAATAATGCTGATATCCTTTATATAGAGGTAAAAATAAAGAAACAAAACTCTTTTCTGCCCTCAAGGTCAGCTACTATGCCAAACTGGTAGCGAGAGGTATAGACAACACCACAAGATTCATTATTATGAAAGAGATGCGACATATCCATTTCAAACTACGCCTGCTCTTATTCTTTTCATCGAAATCGCAATTTTCACTAGAAAAGTAGCACTCCTAACCTACTCTACAGCAGTACTCGGTCAGGAAACCATCACTGCTTGAAGGGTGCAACGAACGGAAATATCCGTCAGCTGTCGTGCGTCTGAATCAGTGACTTCAGAGCAGGCAGCCCCCGCTGCGCGAGATGCGCGCCCAAAGTCGTCATACACTTCAGTGGCATATGTTAATTTCCCGTAATAGCGTTCCTACGAGACATGCATGGAAGGATGTTGTGTACCTCGTTAAATCTACTGCAATTGATACAATAAGGAACGCACACGAACATCAAGTCTCAATACATCCGGACGGTGGCGGTTCAGTTCCCCGTCTGGTCATCCAGATTTAGGTTTTCTGTGGCTTAAATCGTTGAAGGCAAATATCGGGATGGTTCTGTGGTAAGAAAACGCGCGATACCCTTCCCCTCCCTCCCCAATCCGACATTTTTCTCCGTCTTTACTGACCTCGTCGTCATTTGGATGTTAAACCCCAGCCTTGTTTTCGTTTCTTAAGACATGGACAGCGTTATGAGGTGTATGAAAATTAAATGATCGGCTCCCATAACCGAGGTCACTGGTACACTTTCTTACAGTAACGCTCGACTCGAAAGCAGCCAGTTCCAAACCCTTATAGATCCTGACCACCAGAAGAGTCACGTCTGACACCGTCGATGGTAAACCATCCGTCGAATGGGGCCTCTTTAAGATCGGTGGTCTCCTTGGTGCTGTTCTGGAGGAATAGTGTCAACAATCGGTTCCACTTCCGCACTTTTATCTCATTGTCAACATCTAAGATGCAAACATGACTTTAACCTACCGAGCATAGACTGGTATGTCTATGGATTCATTGCAGGTGGTACAGACAGATAGCTTTATGAAGTACGTTTGAACACTTCCCCCAAAGACTGTCCTGAGCAGCTGTTTCGGCAGCCCATACGAAATGAAAGGAATTTAGAGGTTGTTACTACAAATAGGCCTGACTTTACGACAGTGTCAGTATAGAAACAAGGATTAATGATCATGATGTCATCATACCGACGATGGTTACAAAAGATAACAAATCCGAGAATGTTAGGAGATATTTTTGCAAAAAAAAGCAGATACGCAGTTGTTGTCATCTCACTTACACAATGAATGGACATGCTATAGTTCGTATAAGATGGATGTGAAGAGACTGACGAAGTTGAAACTGAATGTGAGTTTCGCTCTGGAGATATATCTGTCTAGTAAGTGCATTAAGGGTGGAAATGACGCACCGTGGTTTAACGACAAAATTCGGAAAATGCTGAGCAAGCAGAGACTGTTGCACTCTCGCTTAAAAAAAGAATGCGCAAGTGAGGACAGGCAAAAGTCAGCAGAAACTCGTGCGTCTGTAGAAAGACTGGTGCTCGAAGCATACAACTTCCACCGCCATAACGTAACAAAGGATCTTGCCGAGAACCCGAGGAAACTCTCATCCCACGAGGGGCGTTTGATAAGTAACGCAATAAATTTTTTTCTGAAAGCAGGTTGGTTTTATTCAGTATTCCAGTAGACCAAATTACTCCTCACTCTTTTGGCTACAAAACCATTTTTTTCAACATAATGTCCGTTCAATGTGGCGGCCTGACGTCACCATCGTGGGAGGGCCTGCATGCTGGCGTAGTACCACTCTACTGGTCGATGATGGAGCCAACATCGTGCTGCATCAGTAGATTCCCCGTCAGCCACGTACTGCTTCCAGCATATTCTCTTTATGGTCTTCTGTTAGCCTGTGAGGAACCCACCGTGCACCCACCCAACTGTTGTGTCAGCACTGCAAACAGAGACGTCCAGTTGAGTGGCGAGGTATTTGATTGTGATCCGCCGATCGCCTGGAATGAGGGTGTCCGCACGTTCCAACATTGCAGGAATCACAGCAGTATGTGTCCGGCTGGAACGCTGGAGATGGGACAGGTTTGCGCGACCTTGTTACGATGACGACAGACGCCTTTCCCAACGCCTCACCGTGCTTTTGTTCACTGCCAGATCCCCCTAGACATTCTGCAAGCGTCTAAGAATATCTGCAGTGATCTGGTTTTCCGCCAAAAGAAATTCAGTGACAGTTCTCTGCTTGAATAGATGTCATTTTGAATGCTACGTATAGTGTCATCACCTATCGGTCTTCATGAAACTATAGGTTCTGAAGCGCGATTATTCCACGACGTCCCACAACAAATTTCACATTTTTTTCAGCCGGAATTGGCCGAAGGAAAGAATGTGTTGCATTACTTATTGAGCCCTCCTAGTACGTGTAATCGCCTAGTGGATCGAAGGATTCTATTGTAGCGGTAAAACAGTAAACGGAAACCTGAAGTTTTAAATTTCGCTTTTAAGAAATCATTCACGCAAAAGGGGATTATACAAATATACCGTCGTTTGACCGTCGCACAGACTCACGTACCAAGGATATAGTTATGGGCATTCCTGAGTCTCAACTGAAAGAGTTGGAAACAAATTCCAACTCTAGATGGAGTCTCAATTCTGTTTTACAGAGACGACTCTACGGCATTGGCCCCTTACCGCGAATCCCAACCGACTGGAAAAAGGCGCAGGTGACCCTTGTACGTAAGAAGGCTAAAAGAACGAATGTGCAAAATTATAGACCAATATCCTTAATTTCGGTTTGCCGCAGAATTCTTGAACATATTCTGGGTTCGGGTGTAGTAAATTTCATTGTGAGAGGAAAGCTTCTGTCCAGAAGAAAGGCACCGCACATGAGAAACTCGGCTTGCCCTTCTCTCACATGATATCCTGCGAACCATGGATGGAGGGCAACAGATAGTTACGACGTTGATAGTTCTACGGAAAGCGTTTAACACGGTGCCCCACGTTAACGAACGTTCGAGCATCCGGATTACATTCCGATATACGAGCGGCTCGAAGACTTCTTAAGTAATGGAAACCAGTGTGTTGTCCTCGACGGCGAGTGTTCATCAGAGACAAGGGCATCGTCAGGACTGCTCCAGAGAAACGTGAGAAGTCCGATCTTATTCTCTGTATACACAAATGATGTGACAGACTACGTGAGCAGCGATCTGCGGCTGTTTGCTGGTGACGCTGTGGTGTACGGGAAGATGTCATCGTCAAATGATGAGATGAATTACAACTTCTTCTAAATGTAGAAAAACAAAAGCAAATGCAGATGAGTGGTATAAACAATCATGTAGTGCTGGAATACGGCATTAGTAGTGTGCCGCTTGGTACAGTCACTTTTTTTAAGTATACAATACAGGCGTGACGTTGCAAAGCGATATGAAATGGGACGAACACGTAAGGTCCGTCGTAGGGAAGGCGAGTGGTCGACTTCGGTTTATTCGAAGCGTAGCTCATCTATAAACGAAAGCGTGTAGAACGCTAGTGCCATTCATTCTTAAGCACCATACGAATTTTTGGGATCCGCAGCAGGTCGGATTAAAGAAAGACATTGAATCAGAGGCGTGCAGTATGATTTGCTACCGATAGGATCGATCAACACGCAACTATTGAGAAAATTTAGAGAACCAGCATTTGAAGCTGATTTGGAACAGGAAGGGAAATGATTAGTAGTTGTACAAGGTACACGTCGTCATGCAGTATGTGGCGGCTTAAGGAGTACGTATATAGATGTAGATCTAGCTGACTAACTTGGCATGTACTGATCACGGTCACTTACATTGGACAGGTACGATTAAGATTCAACACACACTTTTTGGCAAGCAAAAGTGCCATTATGGGGGAAGACTGAAAATAGTCCCAATTCGGTTGGCGTAACTGTCCTTGGGGCTCTCTGGGTCACCATTGCTATTGCCAGAATGCTGGAAATAGTGTAAAGAACGCCCATTCAACGTAGTGATTTCAGAAAGTAAGTTATACATTTCAGCCCGAGCTCTGACTATTGAGCAACAAGAGTGACGCATTTGTCAGTAGAGAGAACATGCTCTGAGGATGCTGCAGACACAGTGCATCACACTGTGTGACTGAAATGTTGCTGCAACTGGAAACGCACTCGGATGTTGAAGTACACGGACACGGGACGTTCCATTCTTATGGGAAAAAAAACATCTAAATTGCACACAAATCCACCTTGAAATTCTAGCAGTAGGGCCTGTATGGACCAAATGCAATGTTTCGTCCAGCCATAGAGAATTGGTCCCAACAAGTTGACCAAGGCAGCACAGGCGTGGCTGATGCTGATCGGGAAGGAAGGCCATCGACATCAACCACGGACGAAGATGACCAGGCAGTTGAAGAACTGAATCGCAGCAATCGTTTACATTATCGAAGATACTGCTCAGCAGATGCGCATCTCAATAGGCAACGCTAATTAAATAGACAGAGGTTGTGCTCACTAGGACTGTTGATATTTTTAAAAATATCGGCAAGCCAATATATCGACATTCAGGAAACATCTGTTCTCGATTCATCTAATATAGTATCGATATAGATATATATCGACGCACCGCCCTATAAAAATTCGGCTGCGCATTGTAAATATACTGCCCGTTTTAGAGCTGTATATTTAAGTACTGATTTATTATTAGACATGCTGTGCAGCAGCCTGCCTCTCACCCTTAGAGCAAGAATTGGAAGAAAAACGATGCACGTTTATTCTTAACGATAACTAGTATGCTAACAATGGCAACTGCACGTGAGGGACATAATAAAATGTGTCCGATGGGTCTGTCGTTCGGTTTCGTCAAGTACCTGCTTCGTCTGGAGCACTTCATGTCATGTAACTGCAGTCTGCTTCACATCCCCTGTGCAGCAAGCTACGTAAATTTAAGTGTTAACTGTGTTTTCTTACTTTTCATTTTCGAGTACTAGTAATAGTGTTCCATAGATTTCATGTTTGTTTTGAATACAGTCCACAGACAGTTAGTGCTTATTTTCATTATTTCCAACAAGAAGTGTCTTGTAACCACAGTATAGTAAGCTATCAGCCGCCTCAGTGAATTAGCCTAGTTAAAAGCTGGTTACTACAGTAAATTATTGATTTCTTTCTGGCTGCTGCCTCGGAGTCTAGTTGCAGTGGGGAGTCTAGTGCGTCGCAAGGTACACCCCAGGTGTTACATGCTTCACCCACTGTCCCTGCTGTCGAGACATCTTCGCGGGTACCGGGCGCGGCTGGGCCACCCTCTCCCCAAGGGGAGCGCCGGGTTCAGCGGCGTTCGCGTCGCACGAAGCGGAGGGTCAATGTGGAGGCTGGCCGTGTGGCATTGCCCGCTCTGCCTGCCCCTTACGGAAATAGCGGTAAGGTCGGGGAAGAAGGCCAGTGTTCACACTGTCTGCTTGCCGGGGGGTCTCATCCGAGATGTGGAGGAGGCCCTGCCGGCGGCGATAGAGAGCATGGTGCTCCCGACTGCAAATTGTTCCTCATGTCGGCACCAATGACTCCTGCCGTCTGGGTTCAGAGGTCATCCTCAGTTCGTACAGGCAGTTGGCGGAGTTGGTGAAAGCGGAAAGCCTCGCTTGTGGGGTGGAATCTGAGCTAGTGTCGTTCCCAGAACCGATCGCGGTCCTCTGGTTTGGAGCCGAGTAGAAGGCTTAAACCAGAGGCTCAGACGATTCTGCGGAGATCTGGGGTGCAAATTTCTCGACCTCCGCTATCGGGTGGAGAAATGTAGGGTCCCCCTGAATGGGTCAGACGTGCACAATACGCAGGAAGCGGCTACAAGGTTAGCGAAGCACGTGTGGAGTGCACATGTGGATTTTTAAGGTTAGAGAATTCCATCAAATGGTTCAAATGGCTCTGACCACAATGGGACTTAACTGCTGATGTCATCAGTCCCCTGGAACTTAGAACTACTTAAACTTAACGAGCATAAGGACATCACACACATCCATGCCCGAGGCAGGATTCGAACCTGCGACCTTGGCGGTCGCGCGGTTCCAGACTGTAGCGCTTAGAGCCGCGCAGCCTCCGGCCGGCAGAATTCCATCCCTAGGCCCGACAAGACGCTCCTGAGACGCGACAAGGTAGCAGTAGGCAAAATGCAACAGGGAATAACAATATTAATGTGATAATAGTAAACTGCAGGAGTGTCTATAGAAAGGTCCCAGAACTTCTCTCATTAATAAACGGTCACAGTGTCCACATAGTACATGCCGGCCTGTATGGCCAAGCGGTTAAAGGCGCTACAGTCTGGAACCGCGCGACCGCTACGGTCGCAGGTTCGAATCCTGCCTCGGGCATGGATGTGTGTGATGTCCTTAGGTTAGTTAGGTTTAAGTAGTTCTAAGTTCTAGGGGACTGATGACCTTAGAAGTTAAGTCCCATAGTGCTCAGAGCCATTTGAACCATTTCCACATAGTACTAGGGACGGAAAGTTGGCTGAAACCAGATGCAAACAATAATGAAATTCTAAACTCACATTGGAATGTATACCGCAGAGACAGGTTGGAAAGTGAAGGGGGAGGCGCGTTTATAGCGATAAAAAGTGCAATAGTATCGAAGGAAATTGACGGAGATCCGAAATGCGAAATAATTTGGGTGAAGGTCGCGCTTAAAGCAGGCACAAACATGGTAACTGAATGTCTCTATAGGCCCCCTGGTTTAGAAGCTGAAGGAAAATTTGGAAAATACACTCCTGGAAATGGAAAAAAGAACACATTGACACCGGTGTGTCAGACCCACCATACTTGCTCCGGACACTGCGAGAGGGCTGTACAAGCAATGATCACACGCACGGCACAGAAGACACACCAGGAACCGCGGTGTTGGCCGTCGAATGGCGCTAGCTGCGCAGCATTTGTGCACCGCCGCCGTCAGTGTCAGCCAGTTTGCCGTGGCATACGGAGCTCCATCGCAGTCTTTAACACTGGTAGCATGCCGCGACAGCGTGGACGTGAACCGTACGTGCAGTTGACGGACTATGAGCGAGGGCGTATAGTGGCCATGCGGGAGGCCGGGTGGACGTACCGCCGAATTGCTCAACACGTGGGGCGTGAGGTCTCCACAGTACATCGATGTTGTCGCCAGTGGTCGGCGGAAGGTGCACGTGCCCGTCGACCTGGGACCGGACCGCAGCGACGCACGGATGCACGCCAAGACCGTAGGATCCTACGCAGTTCCGTAGGGGACCGCACCGCCACTTCCCAGCAAATTAGGGACACTGATGCTCCTGGGGTATCGGCGAGGACCATTCGCAACCGTCTCCATGAGGCTGGGCTACGGTCCCGCACACCGTTAGGCCGTCTTCCGCTCACGCCCCAACATCGTGCAGCCCGCCTCCAGTGGTGTCGCGACAGGCGTGAATGGAGGGACGAATCGAGACGTGTCGTCTTCAGCGATGAGAGTCGCTTCTGCCTTGGTGCCAATGATGGTCGTATGCGTGTTTGGCGCCGTGCAGGTGAGCGCCACAATCAGAACTGCATACGACCGAGGCACACAGGGCCAACACCCGGCATCATGGTGTGGGGAGCGATCTCCTACACTGGCCGTACACCACTGGTGATCGTCGAGGGGACACTGAATAGTGCACGGTACATCCAAACCGTCATCGAACCCATCGTTCTACCATTCCTAGACCGGCAAGGGAACTTGCTGTTCCAACAGGACAACGCACGTCCGCATGTATCCCGTGCCACCCAACGTGCTCTAGAAGGTGTAAGTCAACTACCCTGGCCAGCAAGATCTCCGGATCTGTCCCCCATTGAGCATGTTTGGGACTGGATGAAGCGTCGTCTCACGCGGTCTGCACGTCCAGCACGAACGCTGGTCCAACTGAGGCGCCAGGTGGAAATGGCATGGCAAGCCGTTCCACAGGAGTACATACAGCATCTCTACGATCGTCTCCATGGGAGAATAGCAGCCTGCATTGCTGCGAAAGGTGGATATACACTGTACTAGTGCCGACATTGTGCATGCTCTGTTGCCTGTGTCTATGTGCCTGTGGTTCTGTCAGTGTGATCATGTGATGTATCTGACCCCAGGAATGTGTCAATAAAGTTTCCCCTTCCTGGGACAATGAATTCACGGTGTTCTTATTTCAATTTCCAGGAGTGTACTTTCTAACATTCTGCGTGGTGTCTGTTTGTTCTAAGTCGTGTCTCCCTACCACTTTCGCGCAACGACGCTCTGAGCGTTTTTTTTAGGGAATTGACTAGTTTGAACCTGGGACCTGTTGCTGGTAAGGAGACGCCAGACCACACATGACATGTAGAGTTCAGAAGAGTTCAGTGAGACTAGCGATGATATAACCAAATACTTAATGATTTCAGCGTCAGCTCCACTGCACTCCCTGTAAAATAATCTTAGTACTAACTAAATTTAGTGGAAGGTGTTCAAGGCTTTCCTATTTTTAGTTAGGTGGTAAAAGGGGTTCAAGGCTTTCCCATTTTTAGTTAGGTGGTAAAATAACGTCGAAAAAGCAGTTAAGTTTACCATTGTAAATTTTATTCTACTCACAAAACATTGTTTATAAATTGCACTATTGATAAAAGGAAATGTTTTAATACAGGATGATAAAAACCAACTGCGTTCAACAAAAATGTGAACGAATATTCCCTGAATGGGTTTCCAAGTTCTACAATGGATCGAAGGATGACCTATGCCATATCACATCTATAATCTAGGTTTAAATTAAGTTTCACAAAAGAGAAAACTACCAAAATGGTCTACAGTGACCCTCAATTATCTTTAATTACTTATCTAACTTGTCGTAAATTACAGTAGCTGATGTGGCTTCTCAATAATTATATAACAGAAAAATCATCGCCTTTCAGATTTTAACTTCACGTAGCAAATGTGAATACCATGAGATTGAATTGACGATCGACACTAGTATTCCGTAAAAAGGGGGTGTAACAGATGAGCCTTCTGCGTTCATTACCTTGTCGGTGGTTAGACAGTGTCAGGGGGCGGCGGGCGGCGCAGCTCCATACAGCTCGCTGTCCCAGAAGCAACTCTCTCCTAACTTCTCCTTACTACAATTTACCGAAGTTCGTTTAAAAAATCTATCTGGCTGTGTTTTCATCTGACCAATCAGGGTCTCAATGTTAACCTTAAGCTCCGCCTGCAAAAATTCTGTCTATCCAATGAGAAACGTTATACTTTTCGTGGTGGGGCAATGTTTTTAACGTTTGCAACGTAACAGAGACGCGAAAAGGTCTCACGCTAAAACTTGCAGCTGGTGTGGCCCTTTTAGTGTTATCGTAAAATCTATACTGTTCTTCTGGAGGGCTCTATCTTTTAACATGGGCTGGGTGGTGGTCCTGGCGGTTACTTTTCGTGGTGGGGCAATGTTTTTAACGTTTGAAACGCAACAGAGACGCGAAAAAGTCTCATGCTAAAACTTGCAGCTGGTGTGGCCCTTTTAGTGTTATCATAAGATCTATACTGTTCTTCTGGAGGGCTCTATCTTTTAACATGGGCTGTGGGTGGTCCTGGTGGTTAGCTGGCGACGTGGGTGTCCGTCCCTTATCGTAGGGCCTTCTAGCTTAACACGGTTGTGCTCTCGGCTTCTGTTCTCGTTTCTTCCCTCGGAACTGCGTCTGTTTCACGGTGGGAAGGTATGACATGCATTTAGGCGTTCTTGTATTAGTCTATGGTATTCCATTTGCTCACTCGTTGATCGTATTACTTTGGTTAATTTAATGTCAGGATTTATTCGGAGCTATGTGACATACTGCCAGATTTGCTTATCATGTCAGGGTTTTCATGGAAGGTGTTGGATTTGCCTGACACCTTACACATCACCACTCTTCGGACTTAATTTTTGCACTGAAGTTAGGCAATGATTGAATCGTTGTCTAAGTCAGTCAAAAATTATTCCTTTATCTAAATTTTGTTGCCTACTGTTCAGCCACGTTATCCTGGTTCTATGCTAGTTTGTATTACTAATTTATATTTTTATATTCTTCCACATTATTCTCAAAAATATGTTTATATTGACAAGAGAAGAATATTTTTATGCTATTATAATTATTATTTTTTAATTATTTTCTTTCTTTATTTAAGTGTGAAGTTTGTTTTTTAAGAAGTTTGTTATCGAAAGTGAGGAGTCTTTCACATCGATTTTCTTAGAAATATTGTTTTTATAAATGTAGTAATTAAGTAAAATCTATTCCTAACACATTTTCTAAATATCATGTACAATTAAAATGTTTTTGTTTCTAGACACTCATTTCAACATTGTTTCACTAACAAATAAGAATTATTTCCAAGAATTGCTTTGACAAAGAAATATACATACACAAGTATCGAGATATTATCCTAACAAATGGTACAAATGTTAAAAAAAAGGGAAAACATCCAACAAGATAATTTTTTATTCTTTGTTTTTATAAGGAGAAAATAAGTAAAATATAGTTATTCTTTTATTTTTATGAGGAGAAAATAAGTGGCATATAGTTTTAGTGTTTATTATGCCTTACTTTTGTTCTTTATATACTGTCCATTTCAGAACTAATGACTTATTTTTATCGATAGTCTATTTTTTACTTAAGTCCATAGTCAATGACTTATTTTTTAGTTTATTAGCTGTCTGGTGTGCTTAACTTATTTAGTTTTTCACACGTTTCTTTTGCACAATTCCTACATCACATAATTTGATTTCACACATTCACACAATACTATGAATGTTTAAGCATGAGGTTGGCGAATGTTTTTGCACAAAGGTGATGGACTTGAGCGAGATGGATGTGGGCAAGTATTTGATGTACAGCTTCGTTCGTCGTTCCTTGTTGGCTTTGCAACGGTGTGTTGCTGTTGTGGAGGTGCCATAATGGAATGGCGCTGTGAGTGCAGAACCTCGTGGTTTACTGGCTTTGTATGCGTGAAAGTCATCGTTATGCGTCGCTGAAAGCGGTCGTTTTTCGTTGTAATACTTCGCAGACGACTATATTACAATAGGATAGGGATTTGGGAAAGTATGTCGTCTAGTCTTCACCCATCTTCTTTCTTGCTCTCAATCTTGCGAATCTTCAACTTCTGTTCTTCTTGCTTTTTCTCTGCTTCTTACTTGATTCTTGGTTCTTCTCTGAGCAGGATATGGGAATATTTATGATAACTAGTCGCTTTTAAGTTCTCCTCTAAGTAACAGTTTGATAAATTGTTTGGGCGTGTCATTTTTACTTTGAGGAAGTTTTCTTCAGTTTCGTGCATCAGCGTGCTGTTTAATAGCAGTAGTGCGACTTTTAAACTTTTTTTTTTCCAGTGGTGGCTTGCCCAAGCGGTCTTCTCGTCGCTCCGCAGAGTCGGGGCGTCCCAAGACCCATTTGCTCACTCGTTGATCGTATTACTTTGGTTAATTTAATGTCAGGATTTATTCGGAGCTATGTGACACACTGCCGGATTTGCTTATCATGTCAGGGTTTTCATGGAAGGTGTTGGATTTGCCTGACACCTTACAACTTCGAGTAGATTTCCCGACCATATTACAGTTTTGCGTGGAGATTTTAATTTACCAGATATAGATTGGGAGACTCAAACGTTTATAACGGGTGGCAGGGACAAATAATCCGGTGAAATTTTGTAAGTGCATTATCTGAAAACCACCTTGAGCAGTTAAACAGAGAGCCAACGCATGGCGATAACATATTAAACCTTCTGCTGACAAACGGACCAGAACTATTTAAAACCGTTAACGCAGAACAAGGAATCAGCTATCATAAAGCGGTTACTGCATCGATGAATTCAGCCATAAATTGAAATATAAAAAAGGTAGGAAGATTTTTCTGTTTAGCAAAACTGACAAAAAGCATATTTAAGAGTACTTGACGGCTCAGCACAAAAGTTTTATCTCAAGTACAGATAGTGTTGAGGATCAGTGGACAAAGTTCAAAACCATCGTACAATATGCATTAGATGAAAAAATGGATCTGAGCACTATGGGACTTAACAGCTACGGTCATCAGTCCCCTAGAACTTAGAACTACTTAAACCTAACTCACCTAAGGACAACACACAACACCCAGTCGTCACGAGGCAGAGAAAATCCCTGACCCCGCTAAGAATCGAACCCGGGAACACGGGCGTGGGAAGCGAGAACGCTACCGCACGACCACGAGATGCGGACTGCATTAGATGAGTCTGTGCCAAGCAAGATCGTAAGAGATGGAAAAGAGCCACCGTGATACAGCAACCGAGTTGGAAAACTGCTATGGAAGCAAAGGGAACTTCACAGCAAACATAAACATAGCCAAAGCCTTACAGGCAAAAATTACACGAAGCGAAATGCAGTGTGAGGAGGGATATTCTAGAGGCGTTCAACGAATTCGAAAGTAAAGTTCTATGTACTGACTTGGCAGAAAATCCTAAGAAATTTTGGTCTTATGTCAAAGCGGTAGATAGATCAAAACAAAATGTCCAGACACTCTGTGACCAAAATGGTACTGAAACAGAGGACGACAGACTAAAGGCCGAAATACTAAATGTCTTTTTCCAAGGCTGTTTCACAGAGGAAAACTGCAATGTAGTTGATTCTCTAGATTGTCGCACAGATGACAAAATGGTAGATATCGAAATAGAGGGATAGGAAAACAATTAAAATCGCTCAAAAGAGGTCTCCAGAAGAGCGTAGCGTTCCAAAAGATTGGAAAAGGGCACAGGTCATCCCCGTTTTCAAGAAGGGACGTCGAACAGATGTGCAGAACTATAGACCTATATCTAAACGTCGATCAGTTGTAGAATTTTGGAACACGTATTATGTTCGAGTATAACGACTTTTCTGGAAACTAGAAATCTACTCTGTAGGAATTAGCATGGGTTTCGAAAAAGACGGTCGTGTGAAACCCATCTCGTGCTTTTCGTCCACGAGACTCAGAGGGCCATAGACACGGGTTCCCAGGTAGATGCCGTGTTTCTTGACTTCCGCGTTTGATGCAGTTCCCCACAGTCTTTTAACGAACAAAGTAAGAGCATATGGACTATCAGACCAGTTGTGTGATTGGATTGAAGAGTTCCTAGATAACAGAACGCAGCATGTCATTCTCGATGGAGAGAAGTCTTCCGAAGTAAGAGTGATTTCAGGTGTGCCGCA
The DNA here is from genome assembly GCF_023864275.1 of Schistocerca cancellata. Taxonomy (NCBI): domain Eukaryota; kingdom Metazoa; phylum Arthropoda; class Insecta; order Orthoptera; family Acrididae; genus Schistocerca; species Schistocerca cancellata. The sequence goes on along the minus strand of NC_064631.1, from coordinate 30,647,472 downwards.
GGGCAGTGTCGTAGGACCGTTGCTATTCACAATATACATAAATGACCTTGTGGATAACATCGGAAGTTCACTGAGACTTTTTGCGGATGATGCTGTAGTATATCGAGAGGTTGTAACAATGGAAAATTGTACTGAAATGCAGGAGGATCTGCAACGAATTGACGCATGGCGCAGGGAATGGCAATTGAATCTCAACGTAGACAAGTATAATGTGCTGCGAATGCATAGAAAGAAAGATCCTTTATCATTTAGCTACAATACAGCAGGTCAGCAACTGGAAGCAGTTAATTCCATAAATTATCCGGGAGTAGGCATTAGGAGTGATTTAAAATGGAATGACCATGTAAAATAAATCGTCGGTAAAGCAGAAGCCAGACTGAGATTCATTGGAAGAATCATAAGGAAATGCAGTCTGAAAACAAAGGAAACAGTACACTTATTCGCCCACTGTTTGAATACTGCTCACAGGTGTAGGATCCGTACCAGAAAGGGTTGATAGAAGAGATAGAGAAGATCCAAAGGAGAGCAGTGCGCTTCGTTACTGGATCATTTAGTAATCGCGAAAGCGTTACGGAGATGATAGATAAACTCCCGTGGAAGACTCTGCAGGAGAGACGCTCAGTAGCTAGGTACGGGCTTTTGTTGAAATTTCGAGAACATACCTTCACCGAGGAGTCAAACAGTATATTGCTCCCTCCTGTGTATATCTCGCGAAGAGACCATGAGGATAAAATCAGAGAGATTAGAGCCCACACAGAAGCATACCGACAATCCTTCTTTCCACGAACAATACGAGACTGGAATGGAATGGTGAACCGATGTACTCAAGGAACGCTCCGTCAGGTGGCTTGCGGAGTATGGACGTAGATGTAGATGTAGACTTACCTGTTTTATCATTTCTGTCAACGCCAGCGACCCAGCAGCTGTAGAGTCAAAATTACATGGTGAAGCTGCAGTTCCTGTTGGTAGCTCCGAGCGCCGAATACGTCAGCATCTCCGCTCACACGACTCCGTCCAGCGCAAAGGCCGCCCAAAGCAACTGTTTTTGAAGAATGCCGATGTGAAGAAATAGCACACTAGTTGCGTTAAAAACTGTTGTTTAACACAAGTAGTGTGCTATTTCTTCACATCGGAAATCTTGTTATTCCATTAACATCGCTCCCACACTAGTGCAATTGGACTACTTCTTTTGTGCCATCTATACTTACTTCACACACTCAAGGAGAAATACTGAACGTGACGAAACCTCAAAAAATAGTAAGACACCTTCACACAGTGAAAGTAAAATTGTCAACTACTACAATTTCAAAAGAACAAGTTCTAATATTCACCGAAAATTGTGAAAAGGATATAATATAAAATAAAAATATTGGCACTCGATATTTGAATTTTGTTACCTATGTATCGATATATAGGGGAAAAAATTATCGATATTTTATCAACAGCTCTAGTGCTGAACCTGGGTTCCGCTATCACTTTCAGCTGCACATAAAGTCGTAAGGTTTAGGACGTCTCTGTATTTCCTTAATCATTACTTGGTGGAATGCAATGCACGTCATCACGGTCAATAAGAAGAGCGTCTATGGAATGGAGACAAACCTCCTCGCTTCCGTAGATGAAATGCAAAGTTACGGCACCAACAGGGAAAAGTCGTTCAGAGGAGACAAGTCGTTTGGGTTTGATTTTCTTCCACTCTAGTTATTCAGTTTCTGAATACATATGCAACCAGGGTGCTTGTATCGAGTTGTGATGACACTGTGATCGGTATAACGTTTATTAAGCAGGGCTGAGAATGGTTGTGAACCAAGTGTAACTTATTGCATGGTGTAATTAGAGAAAGTAGGACTGCGTTTATGTTTTGGTTGACAGTTGTGGCTGCGGCTAGGCGAAGTAAAGCTCGCTGTGCGTAGATGGAGAAAAAGTCCACTTTATTGGCACCACTTTGCGGAAGAAGAAGGGATGCGAACACAGATGGGAGCCTGTAGTCTGAACTTTTACAACCTTTTTAACCGGTTCCGACTGTCTGGCGTCTTGATAATTGTTTCTGGCCGGTGAGTAATTTCTGAATCTTCTGGTACCGACCCGTGGTTTTCTATGCTCCTTTCAGTCGACATCTCTCTCTGGTAGGATCGTGAAAAATATTGCGCCACGGTGGATGGAATGGAACAGAATGTCAGGACGCCTGTTACAATGTCGCCAGGACAGTTCTCGCATTTTCTTCGTAATACAGACACCTTCATCAAGCTGCCTATCATGCGAGCAGAGAAACAGTTTATTGATTGAGACGTCTTCTCTGACGCCGGAGAATGAACTTGTGGGCGCCTGTTCTTTGTCACGTATAGCGATAGGCTCGGAGGAGAACTTAACCGTCTTCTGGAGGGAGGCTGAGAGCGGAAAATTTTGCGATTTATGTATGGAAGCGCTGATGCATTATTACTGGTCGTCATATTTATTTATTTAGCATGATCTGATTAGGCCAATCAGGCCCTCTCTTAAATCGAAACAGGATTTCTCATAAACAGTATCTATTACATCATACACTATGTGATCAAAAGCATACACCCCCAAAAACATACGTTTTTCATATTAAGTGCATCGTGCTACCACCTACTGCCAGGTACTCCACATCAGCGACCTCAGTAGTCATAAGACACCGTGAGAGAGCAGAATGGGGCGCTCCGCGGAACTCACGTACTTCGAACGTGGTCAGGTGATCTGCTGTCACTTGTGTCATACATCTGTACGCGAGATTTCTACAATCCTAAACATCCCTAGGTCCATGATTTCCGATGTGATAGAGAAGTGGAAACGTGAAGGGACACGTACAGCACAAAAGCGTACAGGCCGACCTCGTCTGTTGACTGACAGAGACCGCGGGCAGTTGAAGAGGGTCGTAATGTGTAGTAGGGAGACATCTATCCAGACCATCACACAGGAATTCCAAACTGCATCAGGATCCACTGCAAGTAGTATGACAGTTAGGCGCGAGGTGGGAAAACTTGGATTTCATGGTCGAGCGGCTGCTCATAAGCCGGTAAATGCCAAACGACGCCTCGCTTGATGTAAGGAGCGTAAACATTGGACGATTGAACAGTGGGATAACGTTGTGTGGAGTGACGAATCATGGTACACAATGTGGCGATTCGATGGCAGGGTATGGGTATGGCGAATGCCCGGTGAACGTCATCTGCCAGCGTGTGTAGTACCACCAGTAAAATTCGGAGGCGGTGGTGTTATGGTGTGGTTGTGTATTTAAATGGAGGGGGCTTGCTCCCCTTGTTTCGTGTGGCACTATCACAGCACAAGCCTACATTGATGTTTTAAGCACCTTCTTGCTTCCCACTGTTGAAGAGCAGTTCGGGGATGGCGATTGCATCTTTCAGCGCGATCGAGCACCTGTCCATAATGCAGGGCCTATGTCGATAATATCCCTGTAATGGACTGGCCTGCACAAAGTCCTGACCTGAATCCTATCGAACACCTGTGGGATGTTTTGGAACGCCGACTTCGTGCTGGGCGTCACCGACCGACATCGATACCTCTCCTCAGTGCAGCACTCCGTGAAGAATGGGCTGCCATTTCACAAGAAACCTTCCAGCACCTGATTGAACGTATGCCTGCGAGAATGGAAGCTGTCATCAAGGCTGATGGTGGGCAAACACCATACTGAATTCCAGAATTAGCGATGGAGGGCGCACTGACTTGTAAGTCATTTTCAGAAGTTTTGTAGAGGTACTCCACATACTTTCCACCAAGACAGACACGTCGTATCGTGGGCAACAGAATTTATGCAAAGGACACAAGCATTAATGCTGAAGCTTATGTCGCAGCGCAGCGCCGTAAAGACCAGGAGGTGTGGAAAATTAAGCAAATCCCATTGTTTTCCGTCACGTCAATGCGACACCCCACACAGCGTGCTCAACACAAGCCTTGCTTCAACGATTTAGATGTGAGATTTGCAAAGGTCCACCATACAGTCCAAATCTTGCACTAAACGATTTCTGTCTTTTGGCAAGCTGAAAGAGAATACGAAGGGAAAGATAATTTCCAACACAGCGGTTCTTGAATGGCTTCGAGACCAACGGGTGGACTTCTGCCGTCGAGAAACTGAAGCGGTCCTTAGTGGTCCTGCCCACTCGTCTCGTATAGGGTACTTAAAGGATGCTGCGTTCTCGCAATGCTATACAACAATTCAAGCCAATCACATTACTAGTTTTTATTACAATAAAAAAGGCAGACAATACTTAACTTTGTATTACAAGAACGTGTCGCAGGCGATGGGCGACAGGCAAACAGTCAGTGTGTTTCTCTATACACCATGTCCATACAAAAAATGGGTAGGATCACTAATAACTGCTATCGTAGTGCTCTTCTAGCGTCGGTCTAGTACTGCGTGGCCGAGACTGGCAGGAGCGGCTCTTATATTCTCTTGTTGTGGAGGACGCTCCTGTCGTGGGGTGGTCCTAGTCATTGGGCTATTGGCTGACGTTGTCTCACAGCCTTCTCTGCTCTTGAAACTTCCTAGCAGATTAAAACTGTGTGCCCGACCGAGACTCGAACACGGGACCTTTGCCATTCGCGGGCAAGTGCTCTACCATCTGAGCTACCGAAGCACGACTCACGCCCGGTACTCACAGCTTTACTTCTGCCAGTATCTCGTCTCCTACCTTCCAAAACTTTACAGAAGCTCTCCTGCGTACCTTGCAGAACTGGAAGAACTCCTTTCTTTCAGGAGTGCTAGTTCTGCAAGGTACGCAGGAGAGCTTCTGTAAAGTTTGGAAGGTAGGAGACGAGATACTGGAAGAAGTAAAGCTGTGAGTACCGGGCGTGAGTCGTGCTTCGGTAGCTCAGATGGTAGAGCACTTGCCCGCGAAAGGCAAAGGTCCCGAGTTCGAGTCTCGGTCGGGCACACAGTTTTAATCTGCCAGGAAGTTTCATATCAGCGCACACTCCGCTGCAGAGTGAAAATCTCATTCTCTGCTCTTGCTTTCTTCATCTTCGTGTCTCCACCCACCCAAAGCGACGGACCGTCGTCGTGTAGGGTGTGCGACCGCGGCGGGGGAGGGAGGAGCGTGAGCGCATCGCGGGACCGGAATCTTCCGGACCTACTCTGACATCCGGCCTGCGCTTTGGCGGAAACGTCTCCTGGAAAACGACCAGAAAGGTACGCGTCCACCTCCTGATGCCATGTACCAGAGCAAGAAGGCGGCGACTGCTGCGGTGTGGGCGGGTAAAGCTCCATCTGTATGACGAGAGGAGACGGAGGGGGCGATGGCTCCATCTCCGTGGGGTCGTCCCGCGGTGTCGTGATGACACCCTCTGGCGGCTTCTGTGGCCGCGCTGTCTTCTGGGGGGAAGAGACACTGAAAGATCACTGTGTACATGATAGAGGCGAAGTTGATTTTGATGGCGGTGCTGCAAGCCATTTGGACATGAAATAAGATACATGCAAGCGAGAAGTCGACGGACGTTCTCGCCTCGCTCCCACCGCCTGCTGCCGCTAAAGATCCTGTAAAAGACAATATCATGCCGCGCGAAGCTATACTTGCGACTTCCTTCGGCGCCGGATGCTGAGGAGGGTGGAGCAGATGGAGCTGTGTCCGATGGCAGCGGCCATGAAGTAGTTCCGCCAGCGATGGTCCATCTCGTGGGTGCGAACGATATGAGACGAGAAACAGTTGCAGTGCTTCATCCCTCGTGTGTGCGGAGCGAAGTTCGGTCGTCAGCTGTTTGAAGGTTCTGACAAAACGCTCCGCTTCGCTGTTTGACTATGGATGGAACGGTGCCCTAGTTAGATGCTACACTCCTGGAAATTGAAATAAGAACACCGTGATTCATTGTCCCAGGAAGGGGAAACTTTATTGACACATTCCTGGGGGCACATAGACACAGGCAACAGAGCATGCACAATGTCGGCACTAGTACAGTGTATATCCACCTTTCGCAGCAATGCAGGCTGCTATTCTCCCATGGAGACGATCGTAGAGATGCTGGATGTAGTCCTGTGGAACGGCTTGCCATGACATTTCCACCTGGCGCCTCAGTTGGACCAGCGTTTGTGCTGGACGTGCAGACCGCGTGAGACGACGCTTCATCCAGTCCCAAACATGCTCAAAGGGGGACAGATCCGGAGATCTTGCTGGCCAGGGTAGTTGACTTACACCTTCTAGAGCACGTTGGGTGGCACGGGATACATGCGGACGTGCATTGTCCTGTTGGAACAGAAAGTTCCCTTGCCGGTCTAGGAATGGTAGAACGATGGGTTCGATGACGGTTTGGATGTACCGTGCACTATTCAGTGTCCCCTCGACGATCACCAGTGGTGTACGGCCAGTGTAGAAGATCGCTCCCCACACCATGATGCCGGGTGTTGGCCCTGTGTGCCTCGGTCGTATGCAGTCCTGATTGTGGCGCTCACCTGCACTGCGCCAAACACGCATACGACCATCATTGGCACCAAGGCAGAAGCGACTCTCATCGCTGAAGACGACACGTCTCCATTCGTCCCTCCATTCACGCCTGTCGCGACACCACTGGAGGCGGGCTGCACGATGTTGGGGCGTGAGTGGAAGACGGCCTAACGGTGTGCGGGACCGTAGCCCAGCTTCATGGAGACGGTTGTGAATGGTCCTCGCCGATACCCCAGGAGCAACAGTGTCCCTAATTTGCTGGGAAGTCGCGGTGCGGTCCCCTACGGCACTGCGTAGGATCCTACGGTCTTGGCGTGCATCCGTGCGTCGCTGCGGTCCGGTCCCAGGTCGACGGGCACGTGCACCTTCCGCCGACCACTGGCGACAACATCGATGTACTGTGGAGACCTCACGCCCCACGTGTTGAGCAATTCGGCGGTACGTCCACCCGGCCTCCCGCATGCCCACTATACGCCCTCGCTCAAAGTCCGTCAACTGCACATACGGTTCACGTCCACGCTGTCGCGGCATGCTACCAGTGTTAAAGACTGCGATGGAGCTCCGTATGCCACGGCAAACTGGCTGACACTGACGGCGGCGGTGCACAAATGCTGCGCAGCTAGCGCCATTCGACGGCCAACACCGCGGTTCCTGGTGTGTCCGCTGTGCCGTGCGTGTGATCATTGCTTGTACAGCCCTCTCGCAGTGTCCGGAGCAAGTATGGTGGGTCTGACACACCGGTGTCAATGTGTTCTTTTTTCCATTTCCAGGAGTGTATATGCCATTGTGATAACAGAATGTTTCAAATTCATTTGACGTGAACTGAGGTCCGTTGTCTGGCACTATTACTTCAGTTGAACCTTGTAGGCAAAAAACAGAGAACAGCATCTATATTGTGCTACGTGATGTTGTCGAGTTCATTGGCACAGCAAAAGGAAACTTGCTATACGAGTCAACCACAATCAACCAGCGAATGTTCCAAAGAGGTCCCGCAAAGTCAGTGTGCTCTCGTTGCCATGTCGATTGCCACTTAGGCCAACCAGAGAATTTTTGTGGCGGACTTCTTTTCGCAAAGCTTGAGGGATCAGCACACGTGCCTGTCCAGTCTCATTTTGAACGAAAAGTTTGTTTGACTGGCGTACTACTGAAGGAATTGCTCGCGTGCCAGTTTTGCAGATGCCTGTTGCAGACTTTGAATATATTGCATTCTACATCTACATTTATACTTCGCAAGCCACCCAACGGTGTGTGGCGGAGGGCACTTTACGTGCCACTGTCATTACCTCCCTTTCCTGTTCCAGTCGCGTATGGTTCGCGGGAAGAACGACTGTCTGAAAGCCTCTGTGCGCGCTCTAATCTCTCTAATTTTACATTCGTGATCTCCTCGGGAGGTATAAGTAGGGGGAAGCAAAATATTCGATACCTCATCCAGAAACGCACCCTCTCGAAACCTGGCGAGCAAGCTACACCGTGATGCAGAGCGCCTCTCTTGCAGAGTCTGCCACTTGAGTTTGTTAAACATCTCCGTAACGCTATCACGGTTACCAAATAACCCTGTGACGAAATGCGCCGCTCTTCTTTGGATCTTCTCTATCTCCTCCGTCAACCCGATCTGGTACGGATCCCACACTGATGAGCAATACTCAAGTATAGGTCGAACGAGTGTTTTGTAAGCCACCTCCTTTGTTGATGGACTACATTTTCTAAGGACTCTCCCAATGAATCTCAACCTGGTACCCGCCTTACCAACAATTAATTTTATATGATCATTCCACTTCAAATCGTTCCGCACGCATACTCCCAGATATTTTACAGAAGTAACTGCTACCAGTGTTTGTTCCGCTATCATATAATCATACAATAAAGGATCCTTCTTTCTATGTATTCGCAATACATTACATTTGTCTATGTTAAGGGTCAGTTGCCACTTCCTGCACCAAGTGCCTATCCGCTGCAGATCTCCCTGCATTTCGCTACAATTTCCTAATGCTGCAACTTCTCTGTATACTACAGCATCATCCGCGAAAAGCCCCATGGAACTTCCGACACTATCTACTAGGTCATTTACATATATTGTGAAAAGCAATGGTCCCATAACACTCCCCTGTGGCACGCCAGAGGTTACTTTAACGTCTGTAGACGTCTCTCCGTTGATAACAACATGCTGTGTTCTGTTTCCTAAAAACTCGTCAATCCAGCCACACAGCTGGTCTGATATTCCGTAGGCTCTTACTTTGTTTATCAGGCGACAGTGCGAAACTGTATCGAACGCCTTCCGGAAGTCAAGAAAAATAGTATCTACCTGGGAGCCTGTATCTAATATTTTCTGGGTCTCATGAACAAATAAAGCGAGTTGGGTCTCACACGAGCGCTGTTTCCGGAATCCATGTTGATACCTACATAGTAGATTCTGAGTTTCCAAAAACGACATGATACTCGAGCAAAAAACATGTTCTAAAATTCTACAACAGATCGACGTCAGAGATATAGGTCTATAGTTTTGCGCATCTGCTCGACGACCCTTCTTGAAGACTGGGACTACCTATGCTCTTTTCCAGTCATTTGGAACCTTCCGTTCCTCTAGAGACTTGCGGTACACGGCTGTTAGAAGGGGGGCAAGTTCTTTCGCGTACTCTGTGTAGAATCGAATTGGTATCCCGTCATGTCCAGTGGACTTTCCTCTGTTGAGTGATTCCAGTTGCTTTTCTATTCCTTGGACACTTATTTCGATGTCAGCCATTTTTTATTTGTGCGAGGATTTAGAGAAGGAACTGCAGTGCGGTCTTCCTCTGTGAAACAGCTTTGGAAAAAGGTGTTTAGTATTTCAGCTTTACGCTTGTCATCCTCTGTTTCAATGCCATCATCATCCCGGAGTGTGTGGACATGCTGTTTCGAGCCACTTACTGATTTAACGTAAGACCAGAACTTCCTAGGATTTTCTGTCAAGTCGGTACCTAGTATTTTACTTTCGAATTCACTGAACGCTTCACGCATAGCCCTCCTTACGCTAACTTTGACATCGTTTAGCTTCTGTTTTTCTGAGAGGTTTTGGCTGCGTTTAAACTTTGAGTGAAGCTCTCTTTGCTTTCGCAGTAGTTTGCTAACTTTGTTGTTGTACCACGGTGGGTTTTTCCCGTCCCTCACAGTTTTACTCGGCACGTACCTGTCTAAAACGCATTTTACGATTGCCTTGAACTTTTTCCATAAACACTCAACATTGTCAGCGTCGGAACAGAAATTTTCGTTTTGATCTGTTAGGTAGTCTGAAATCTGCCTTCTATTACTCTTGCTAAACAGATAAACCTTCCTCCCTTTTTTATATTCCTATTAACTTCCATATTGAGGGATGCATTAATGACATGGGCCTTGTACGAGATTTCTGTGAGTGGGTCGAATTCTTATGTTAGTTTCGTTGCAAACATACGGATTGTACATGTCCTTTCCTACCACTGAGCTTGTCAGGAGGGGCTGTTTTGCCTTTTCTACCATGAATAACATGAGGGCAGGACTTAATTCTGTTCGCCTGTGTTGCCTCCTGTTTAGCGAGCTGCTTACGCGGCGTGGAGTATTGTTTAGTCGGCGTGGCTAGCCCAAGCTGCCGCTGAATTGGCCGATCGCAAAAAACTGACTCAACCCGACAAATAGTTGGCTGCTCAAATTGAACAGCCGAAGGGCACCGGAATCGTACTGATCTAGTATTTGCACTACCTGCTGAAATGATGGTTTGGACTGTTTCAAAATTTGTTCTCTGAGTCTGAGTTGGTTGGGTTGTTTGGGAAGGAGACCAGACAGCGAGGTCATCGGTCTCATCGGATTAGGGAAGGAAGTCAGCCGTGCCCTTTCAAAGGAACCATCCCGGCATTTGTCTGGAGCGATTGAGGGAAATCACGGAAAACCTAAATCAGGATGGCCGGACGCGGGATTGAACCGTCGTCCTCCCGAATGCGAGTCCAGTGTCTAACGAGTGGGCCACCTCGCTCGGTTCTGAGTTTGACATCAGGTATATTGTACACGATCGCATCACGCAACATAACATCTGAATATAAAGCAGCGCAAGCACATTTGAATTTGAATTTCCTCGTCAGACCCCGCAAATCTGTTACCCACTCACGATAAGTTTGTTCAAATGGTTCAAATGGCTCTAAGCACTATGGGACTTAACATCTGAGGTCATCAGTCCCCTAGATTTAGAACTACTTAAACCTAACTAACGTAAGAACATCACATACATCCATGCCCGAGGCAGGATTCGAACCTGCGGCCGTAGCAGCAGCGCGGTTCCGGACTGAAGCGCCTAGAATCGCTCGTCTACAGCGGATGAGGTTGTGCTGACTGTTTTTACTATTAAAGAATTGATACCTAGCTGCTGCACATTTACTTTTTGGTCATACAGTGCAGTTACCACGACGTCCGCGCTCCAACTGAATTAGTTCAAATCCTCGCCACACCCTGGCCAGCGCGCGGAGACACTGCCGACGCTTGTCACGTGAGGTTGCCGGCCACTAGCGCGGGGGGCATGCCGTGCGATCGCTCCTACATCGTAAACATGTTTTGGAACGCTGGATATATCACGTGACTAAAGCATCCAAATAGAATACTGGGAAAAAAAATCTACCTTAAGCAATTTGTCCTTCTCTAGAATAAATGAGTCAACGTTTGAATCGTACCTAGTTGCAGCTCTGTCTCAATCGATCATCCCGTACACCCTCTGTTATGATTTAAAACAGATGTAAGTTTAGACGTTAATGATTCTCTGTCCTCCTGAAAAGCATCAAATACAGTATTCAACTCGCGTGTATCACTGCTACCTCAGTAGACATACACTATAATACGAACTCAACGAGAAAATATTGACTGCCTTCCTTATTCGGCTCGCCCGCATCTCGTGGTCGTGCGGTAGCGTTCTCGCTTCCCACGCCCGGGTTCCCGGGTTCGATTCCCGGCGGGGTCAGGGATTTTCTCTACCTCGTGATGGCTGGGTGTTGTGTGCTGTCCTTAGGTTAGTTAGGTTTAAGTAGTTCGAAGTTCTAGGGGACTTATGACCACAGCAGTTGAGTCCCATAGTGCTCAGAGCCATTTGAACCTTATTCGGCTCGCTTCGAAGTCATCGTTTTCCTGCATCGTAAATATGGACCAGGCTTTGAATATTGTCGTATGTGCTTGATGCTCTGTATAAAAGTTTGACTCTTTAATTGTGTTTGGTATTTCTGGGTGTGTGTAAAATTAATTTTACTGTTGAAAGTGCGAGAAAGATGAGTTGATTGGTGTTTAGATAGAGGCTACGTTTGTAATTCGAAAAGAGGGGATGAGGATGGTAAATTGATTGATGGGCATGGTTTGTGGGGTAATATGTGAGTGTCAAGATAGGGTTGAGGACATTTTCGTATGTTGATGGTGGGACGGTTGTGAGGTTAGGTGCGGTGGGAGGTGTAAATTAGATCTTATTTTAAAAAAAAAAGTTGTAAAGTAACAATAATATTGAGAATGTTTTTAGATGGCTGGTCACGCGACGAGGCGAGAGCAGGGATGTGTAGTTATGTTTAGTTAAAGGGTCGTGTAATGTCGTGTGAGGAGCAATGTGCAGTGTGCTACAGTGTCATAGGAGGCAAATACAGGTGCTGCTATGATGTGTCTAGGGTATGGAGGCTGCACTTTGGAATTATGCTACGTTGATATAAAGTTGACTTTCACCCGCGCTCGGTGGTCGCGGCTCGGGATCGCGGTCCTGGACGGACGTATGTGTGTGCTTTGACAGCTGACAAGCGCGTTTACCGCGGCAACTAACGCTTGCAGAAGCCGAGCAGGGGCTGTGCGAGGTCTGAAATCAGACGGATGGGTGACTTCACGATCCTGTGGGCAGGGTGCAGAGTGGGGGTACCTGCGCACGTCTGCTGAGTTATTTTGCGAGCGGATCTGCAGGCTCTGCTACGCGTTATTAGAATAGTTTACGAGTACTGAGCGTATCTACACATCTGTGTGATGTATTATTTAGTAGCAGTTTGCTATAGTGCGTACTGAAATTATGATTGGGTGCGTGTCTGTGGGCTGTGCAACTTGGCCCAGGGCACATCTGGGATTGGTGTTTTGTGATAGCGTGATAGATACACTGTATGATTAAATAAGTTGTTTGAAGAAAATAAATAGAGTGTTCTCAATGATTACACGCGCCTGCAGCGCAGATCAGAGTGATTGGTTTTCCGTCACCATCTCAGTTGCATGCAAGTAGTGAATGTTTTCCCGGCCGCGTTAATCGAGTGTGTCAACGAGCTATGAGCTATTCTGAGAATAGATGTGAGGGCAGGTCCAGACCTGAGACGCCGGCGGTATACATGAGAATAACAATGCAGCTTTCACATATGTCGGCTGTCACGAGCGCTCGGAAGCTGAACTTGGCTGGAGACTCCGGAATGCCCTTCCCTGCTGACCGCACGCGCGCGCGGCCTGCCTTGGAGCGTAATCTAAGGCGCGTTGGCGATATCAATTTCTCCGGTGATAGGTGCGAATGCGACTGTGTTGAGGTCATATTTGGGGGAGGGGGGGGGGGGGGACCGGCCGCGGTGGTCTCGCGGTTCTAGGCGCTCAGTCCGGAACCGCGCGACTGCTATGGTCGCAGGTTCGAATCCTGCCTCGGGCATGGATGTGTGTGATGTCCTTAGGTTAGTTAGGTTTAAGTAGTTCTAAGTTCTAGGGGACTGATGACTGCAGCTGTTAAGTCCCATAGTGCTCAGAGCCATTTGAACCATTTTGAACCATATTTGGGGGAGGCCGAGCAGAGACTTTTGGTGGGTTTGGCAGCTGGTGGTGTTTGGGCGCGTCTGTTGCACTATTTTGCGAGCATGTCTGTGCACTGTGCGGTGCTTTATTCGGAGAGTTTAAGAGTACAGAGCTCGTCTGCTGACATTGTGTACTGCATTATTTAAGAGCTGTTTGCTATTGTGTGGTGAAATTAGGAGTTGTTTCCGTGTTTGTGGCCTGTGTCAGATGACCACAGTGGGATCAGTGCGGGTGTTTTGTGACAAATATACTCCACGACTAAATAAAAGGGCTCCAAATAAATAGAGTGCAGCCCTTCCTTACTTCCCCGAGAAGCACAGCGCAGTCTGAGCTGTTTTTGCGCAATAACGGAAATCTGGTCAGAATGTGAGTGAGTAGAGAAATAACTGGACAAATTTATCTGTAGAGGAGTTACAGGTCTGGATTAGAATGAATATCTTGATGGGTGTGGTTGTGTTGCCAAGTGTAGTGCACTACTGGAGTTCAGAAACTGCCTTATGTGAGCGTTACATATCGAAACCTATGAGAAGTAAAAGTTTCAAAAATATATCTCGCAAATAAATAAAGTACACTTGTTCCTCCTTCCATCAGCCTATGCACTGAAATTATTTCCGAAAATTAGCAGTTGTTTGGCTATTTGGAGGTAAATGTTTTGCATTATTTATGAGCGGTTCACATGTCTGTAGGCTGTGCTATGAGTTATTTTTACCTGTTTACAATTAGCAAGCGTGTGTCTAGAACATTATAAATGAGTTATGTAGGAGTGTTTTGCAGGTCTGTATGATGTGGGACATGTAGGTGTGATACATATACTCCATTCCCAAATAAAGTAAATTCGTTCCTAGATCCGTGGACCTAGTGCAGGGTGAGTCCGTTTACCAGAAACGTGTAGGAAGAGGTTGAGTGCTGGTGGCTTAGTTTGAAACAATTTTCTTAGGTTGGTGGGGGAAGCGCAAGTGAGCTTTGTTTATTGGCAGATGTCAAACTTGGCGCTGGTTCGTAGGATGAGGATGTGGCAGTCTGGTCCTCGAAAAGTAGTTGAAATTAGGGAGTTGAACACGTTTGCATACGTATATGAAATTGTAAATTCAATTATTTAATATAGCGGGGTGGTGAGAGTGAATTAGCGAGCATTCTCGCGACGAGCAAACGCTCTGTTATACGGCAATGGTGGATTCCACTGTCGGTCAAACTCTGGCGCCAAACGTATCCTTTGTCCAGGACGCGGTCGACAGGTTCCATCGTGTCCGGCGTTAAGTGCTCGCGGTCGCGGAAAGATGTTTACGTAGTCGGACTCTGAGACAAGCGTGGCTGACCGTCTGTGGCGGGACCCTGCGGCGCTGCTCGCCGCCGCCTACCTGGCGCGCTGGCTGTGGGGGCTGTGTGGCCACCATTGGTCGCTTGACGTCAGCCACCCAGGGAGCAGTCGATGGAGCGCTCTCAGCCAGTCGCGCGTACGTCAGCTGTGCTCTGGAGTTTCGCTGTGTGACCATGGAGAAGTCAGTTGGGACACACCTGCATGACCGTAATGTCTGAAATAAAGAGTCATTTTCCAGGTATTTACAGAAGGCTATGTCTGTCGCGTGTATGGAGGGTGTGTGACGTAAGCGGGCGGCGGTGCAGCGATTGTACAGTTATTAAGCGCGCGCTAGAGCAAGTCAATTAGCGGGCGTTCTAGTGCGGTCCAAACGTGCTGTTATATAGTCATGGCGGATTCCACTGTCAAGCAAACTTTGCCGCCAAAAGTGTAGCACTGCGTTCTCGCTCGCACAGGGACACGTGGTGGACGGTGAGCGGTCGGCATCGACAGGTTTGAGCGTGGCGCCGAAAGCGTTGCAAGGAAGCGGCCGACCGTTGTGTGATTCAGCTCCGAGGCAGACAATTTTGGCGGAAAACGTGCGGAGGCCACGAATACACGTGGTGAGCGGACAAGGGGCCACTGTGACGTCAAACTCGACAAGTTCCAGTGTGTCCAGCGAAAAAATGTTTACGACGTGGGAGCGATCGCTGGGTTCGCCCCCTGTGCTAGTGGCCGGCCGCATCACATGACAGACGTCGGCAGTGTCTCTGCGTGCTGGCCAGTGGGTGGCGAGGATTTGAACTAATTCAGTTGGAGCGCGGACATCGTGGTGACTGCACTGCGATATCAAAGATGTGTGTGCTGACTGTGTTGGACAACAAGTGATGACCTTACTGCTTGAAATAAAGTCTTCAGTCCCTTCCCCCCCTGCAAAATCAAAGGACGTGACTTACGTTACTATAAGTGGAGCTTATTATTTGACGCGATTATGATAGGCTACCAGTGAAAAAAAAAAGATAAGTGAGGGAGAAAGATCTTAAGTGTGATGATCAGTTATGGTGTTGGGATTTGAACTAATCATAGATTTTTGTTATGGATGTCTTTCTCACCGACAAAATCGGACATCTTGAATAAATAATAAATGATAATAATATGCAGAAGTACAGTTTTCGAGATAATATCGTGTTGGAATTTGAATTTGGCGCAATTTTCTAGTGGATGTACACCTATAATAATAAATAATAATAATAATAATAAATGATAATTAATGATAATAAATGATAATGAATGATAATAAATGATAATGAATGATAATAAATGATAATGAATGATAATAAATGACAATGAATGATAATAAATGACAAT
Source organism: Schistocerca cancellata (assembly GCF_023864275.1). Lineage (NCBI taxonomy): Eukaryota > Metazoa > Arthropoda > Insecta > Orthoptera > Acrididae > Schistocerca > Schistocerca cancellata. The sequence goes on along the minus strand of NC_064631.1, from coordinate 30,631,623 downwards.
GAATGATAATGAATGTTAATAAATGATAATGAATATTAATAAATGATAATGAATGATAATAAACAAAAGTAAGGTTTTGCAGCCATTATCATGTTGGAATTTGAATTTGGAGGGAATTTTCTAGTGGAGGCAGGTCAATAATAATAAATAATAGTAAATGATAATAAATAATAATAATAAATGATAATGAATGTTAATAAATGATAATAAATAATAATAAAAAGATAAGTACAGTCTTTGCATGCATTATGCTGTTGGAATTCAAACTTCCCGCAATTTTTTCTTCTGGAGGCTTAGGTTAGTGGATGTAGCACAATTGGACTATTTTCCCGCCAAAATTCAACATACCCGCCATTTTTTTCTTGAGGTTAGGTTAGTGGACATAGCACAATTGGACTATTCTCCCGCCAAAATCCGCCATCTTGGATGACGTCATGCGATATTGCCAAGTCTACATGCCGCCATCTTGGATGACGTCATCGCCGCCATCTTGAATAAATTTGGCAACAATGCAGCGTGGCCTGGCATGAACCTTGTCCCCCTCCCTTTGCTGCACAGTGGTTTACTGTTTGTGTGAGGACAAGCAAGATGCGTGTTGGATCGCTGATTCTATCGTCGATCTTCTGTTTTACAGTACACATCTATTGTAGTGAAACCTGAAGAACACAGCTCTTTAAGAGTAGCTGCCATAGACGGGACAAAGATTCTGTGTTTTACGTACCCTCACAGAAAAAACCGTAAGGTGTGATGTCTGGCGACCTGGGAGACAAAAAACAATGAACAAGATCTTGTTGACCACCTTTTCCAATCCAATGTTGTTGGGTGTTGTTAAGATAAGGCCGCACCTCCAACATGAAAGTGAGGGGGGCGCCGTCATGCATCAAAATGAAAACACTGGAATCTTCGCGAAGATGAGGAAACAACCAATTTTACAGCATGTCCTTTCGCAATTTGCTCCCCAAAAATGAAAAGTCCATAAACTTTGTGAACAGAAACGGCGAAAAGCACAGTCCGCTTCTACGAGTCTGTTTCATGTTCGACAACTACGCCAGGATTTTGTAACTCCCAAATTCTTATGTTATTTCGGTTTATTTTACCCTATACATGAAATGGCAATTCGACCGAAAATATGAGTCGTTCGAAAAAAGTGCCGTATTCTGGAGAACTGAAATGCAAAATTCGTAGTTTGTGTTACGGTCGCCGGGAAGTACTTGTTGCAGTAAATACTCCCTGTAAGTCTTCGTATTCAGCAGACGTGTGTGGCCGACAAGTGTTCTTCCCTTTGAATATGCAACATGACGTCCAAGTATTTTGTAAGCCACTCATAATTCTGCTTTTGCAGAGCCGGCTTCTTGCTGAATCGACAGCGGAATGCACGTTGCACAATCAAATTTCAACACACAAAACGATTTCTCTCGTGGTGTATTCGCCGTATTGTTACAACCAAAACACAGTGCTGCTGTGTAAAAGCCTCCAACCTTCCTCTATCCAATGACATACCTAAAGAGTTTCTATCTTTTATAATTCGTCTGCAATAAACAACTGAAAACTTTTATTTATTTTTGAATCACCTGTGTACTGGGTTAAAGATGAGACAATCATTGCTGGCCGTTGATTCCATGAGGGTGGCCGAAGCTGACAAGTGGTTCCTTGGAGCAGCTAAAGACGCCAGAATAACAAGGAGAAACAAGAAAAGGAAGCGGTAAGATAAGGAACGTAAACCGAGAAGACTGTGAAACTGGAATGCATTAGGACAAGAGAGGTAGATCAAATACAACTTTGAACAGAATTTCCAGAGAATTAAATTTTTTGACATTTATGTTTTGCAAGGAAAATCCATATGAGCTAGCTGTCTGAAAAGTTTTGGGATGTTTCAATATATTATTTGGAGGAAAGTAGCCTACTGTCAATAATTTACGATCAACGTGGAGAAAAATATATACTGATTAATTATAAAAATGTAACATTAAATTTATCTGATTCAAATGTCTCTAGACTAAAAAACTTATGACTGAAATGACATGATTGTAGTCTAACACACCGGCTCATAAAAAATGTTATTTACTGCTCTTCACAAAAAGTTCTAATAAAATGCCTAACTGTGTATCAAAATGTGTAGCACGAAACATTCCTTTTGTCCAACTCCTACTAAGGGCTCACGTTTTTTAGTTACAGTTGTGTAACCTTTATGAAAATTGTTAATATATTTTTAGTTCTCTGCAGGCAAGCTATCTTTACGCCTTACAATTTTATGTAAGATTAGCTACGTGTTCTTCGTCAGATCAATATTGCGATTATATGCTTCTTTTTGATTTAATCGCATACCACAAAAACATAACTACACTATTTAAAAATGATGCATCACTACACTTGAAAATTAATGTTGCTTCCCTCACATTCTAGTTCTGGAGTTACAGCAATGCACACGTGCATGGATACATTTGTATGCCGAGGTTATATTAATGAACAAAAATATACATTGAAGAGCCAAGGAAACTGGTACACCTAGTATCGTGTGGGGTATGAGCGAGCACACAGAAGTGCCGCAACATGACTTGGCATGGACTCGACTAATGTCTGAAGTAGTGCTGGAGGGAACTGACGCCATGAATGCTGCAGGGCCGTCCATAAATCCACGAGAGTACGAGGGGGTGGGGATCTCTTCTGAACAGCACATTGCAAGGCATTGCAGATACGGTCAATAATGTTCATGTCTGGGGAGTCTGGTGGCGAGCAGAAGTGGTTAAACTCAGAAGAGTGTTCGTGGAGCGACTCTGCAGCAATTCTGGACGTATGGGTGTCGCATTGTCTTGCTGGAATTACCCAAGTTCGTCGGAATGAACAATGGACATGAATGGATGCAGGCGATCAGACAGAATGCTTACGTACGTGTCACCTGTCAGAGTCGTATCTAGACGTATCACGTGTCCCATATCACTCCGACTGAAAACGCCCCACACCATTACAGAGCCTCCACCAACTTAAACAGTCTCCTGCTGACATGCGGGGTCCATGGATTCACGAGGTTGTCTCCAAACCCCTACACGTCCATCCGCTCGATACAATTTGAAACGAGACTCGTCCGACCTGGCAACATGTTTCCAGTCATCAAAAGTCCAATGTCGATGTTGACGGGCCCAGGTGAGACATAAAGCTTTGTGTCGTGCGTCATCAAGGGTAGACGAGTGAGTCTTCGGCTCCGAAAGCCCATATCGATGATGTTTCGTTGAATGTTTCGCACGCTGACGCTTGTTGACGGTCCAGCATTGAAATCTGCTGAAATTTGCGAAAGGGGTGCACTTCCGTCACGTTGAACGATTCTCTTCAGTCGTCGTCGGTCTCGTTCTTGCAGGATATTTTTCCGGCCGCAGCGATGTCGGAGATTTTATGTTTTACCGGATTCCTGATATTCACGGTACACTCGTGAAGTAGCCGTACAGGAAAATCCCCACTTCATCGCTTCCTCGGAGATGCCGTGTCTCATCACTCGTGCATCGATTATAACCAAGTTAATACTCATTTACATCTTGATAACTAGCTTGAAATGGGAATGACCTGGTCATGACTCTCGAAGAAAGGATGACAGATAGTCAAAACAGATACTAGATTGGATCTAAATTTACAGTGACAGATAGAGGGAGTGACCACCAGACATATGGGACAAAGACTTAAGAAAGACAGCTGAATACAACTCGCAACTTGAAGCTCAAGATTGGCAGAAATGGATGAACTTACTGGGATCCTACGTCGCACATTGACTCAAAAGAAACCACACCACCAAGTGACTGAATTGGATAATGATGATGACGACGACGACGATAATGATCGTGATAATGATGATGCCTCAAAACAGACTGCGTTTTATTTCATCCTCTTGTCGTTTCACAAGACGATTTCCCCATAATATTTTTGCTTCTGTTGATGGTGTTACTGCTGCAGTGTCAAATATTCAGCCGTATTCTCAAGTCTTTAACTATGTCGGCCGTTAGACGCATATAACTGGGCATTTAGGCTTCATAAGTGGCTTCTAGATCAGATGTGATAATCCATTGTTGCAGTAATAAAAATGTCAATAAATTCCCGTACGTTGGTAGTGCCCTTGAGCCTGCCTCAAGGTCCAACTGAAATGTCAGCTTTCCTGGTTATTACCATACCTTCCAAACTTGGTTGTTGCTGCATCGCAGCAGGAGATCCTGTTAGCTCCCAGTCAGTGGATATAATTTTAGGTTGTCATAAATGTTTATTAAAGCATATTCCTCTTTAAAAGAAAAGGAATGCTTTAAAGTCTCCTCGAAGATGATCTCATTAGAGACGGATCACAAGCACAGAATGAAGAAGTACACTGGTGGTGTCACTTTCAAAAGAACCATCTCGGCATTTGTGTTGAGCGATTTAAGGATCCTACAGGCGGGGATTTGAATCACCAGCCTCTCCAATGTGAGTGTAATGGTTTACCAATGGGCCACCACGCTCGGTGTACACTCAGTTAAAGAGTGTAAAAAGTCACCCCACTGAATGAAATGTTTGACACAGTGCTTTTCTTTGAGGTAATCAAGTAGAAACTCGAACTTTTCAAAATTTCTCTTACTAGAAACGGAGAAAGATATTGTTTGTAGCCAGTTGGCCTTATTATCTTGACTTTTAGAGGCAAAACAATATTATGAAAAATTAGTTCCATTATCATATGCGTACCACAGGGTTTAATGAGGCCAAAAGAATATATTTCAATTAGTTTCAAACGTCAACACCGATTTGTCATCGACCTGTCACTAGTTACTGGGGACAGATTACATGATAACGTATTCATCTTTCGTACGTATATTGTAGATCCTCTTACCATGATATGTAAACAGTGCTGAGATGTCGCCAAGAATACTATGAATTTCGCTATGTTAACAGTAGACCTACCGACCAAAAGCCAGCGTTGGACTGAGGAGGAAGGGAGGTAAATTTTCAGTCTTATGGTAACACTGCTCACAAACCGGTGACGCACTGATAGCAAACTCTCTTCCCATACTCTCGGGAGATCCTTATCATTTTTTGGTTCCATTCTTCAAAGGTTACGGATTTAATTCTTCACAGACAGTAGCTCTTAGGTGGGATTCCACAATGACTCATTTCTCTAGCATGAGTAGCGTGCATAACCCTAGCATCTACTATTTCGTTTCGCTTAACGCTTTACTTAGGTGAGATGACTTGTTTACGTTCGGAACTTCTCAGCTCACAGAATAAAGGCAGTGACCAAATCCAACAAAACATCATTTACACTGAAATAAACACAATAAAAGAAACTGCGAGACCCAGTGATTTCCCCAACCCTTTGACAGCTAGAATACAGGACCAATAAAATCAGACATGACTAAAGCAGACGGCAAAGGACAAAACACACTGTTGCAGCGAGCATTCTTCTATACTAATATTGTACAATATATGGAAAATGTAAAGAGGCCTCACAAGTTCAGAATAGTTCTCTCGATAACTAAAAAACTACGACAAAAATTAATACAAACAGCTGACGAATTAAAAAAGTCCGATTTTAGAAAGTAAAATAATATATAGAAAATGATTACCGTCATACTTAGAACAAAATGGTAGGAACTTTCCAACTAGATGCACAAAACGCATTAGTATGTATACACCAAAAGCCGAAACTGTCACACATACAGGCCTATACGGTGCAGAGCAGTTTTCACAGACTTCACAGAAGGTCTTAAGTTCTTCTGTCATTTGAACTAAGGTCACAACATTCGCTACACGAATTAGAAATAATTGAGTACGATAAAAACCAGTCCATCCAACGGAAAGTGGCCGACCGGAGTGGCCGTGCGGTTCTAGGCGCTACAGTCTGGAATCCTGGCTCGGGCATGGATGTGTGTGATGTCCTTAGGTTAGTTAGGTTTAATTAGTTCTAAGTTCTAGGCGACTGATGACCTCAGAAGTTAAGTCGCATAGTGCTCAGAGCCATTTGAACCAACCAACGGAAAGTAATAATGCGAATAATGATTTCTTGTTATTGTATTCTTACCTACTTAACGCTTACAGCTCTTTATCTGAAATATTGTCGCAACTGGCTTTAACTTCGGTATAAACTACAATGAAGCGCCAAAGAATCTGGTGCAGGCATGCGTAACCAAATACAGAGATATGTAAACAGGCAGAATACGGCGCTGCGGTCGGCAACGCCAATATAAGACAAGTGTCCGACGCAGCTGGTAGATGGGTTACTGCTGCTGCTACAATGACTTGGTGACATGGTTTCTTTTGAGTCGATGTGCAGCGTAGGATCCCAACAAGTTCATCCATTACTGCCAACCTTGAGCTTCATGTTGCCAGTTGTATTCAGCTGTCTTTCTTAAGTGTTTGTCCCATCTTACTTCTTGTCCCTTATATCTGTTACAGTAAATTTAGATCCAATATCTAAATTATATATATTAAAATATTAACTATCTGTCATGCTTTCTTCGAGTATCACAACCAGACCATTGTGATTTCAAGGTATTTACTCTGTCATTTATGTCACTGACGTTTGTTGTACGTATGATATCTACTGCTTTCTCTGTGTAGCCCAACATTTGAACTACTATGAGTTTTCTAACAATAAACTAATTTTTTGTCCATGACTAACAGCCATAAGTTATTATTGGTAATATCTATAGGTCAAAAACAGTTTTCTTCAGCTCAACCTACATCATAGACTTCTTATGAGGGTTCAAAAGAGGCTGGCGTATTATTTGTTTATGATTTTTTACATTATCTTTTAAATATGAGAAGAGTAATGGACATTGTATCTTATGTTTAATTTCAATACGTATTCAGTTTGGAAGACTAAGATTTTTGCTCTTATACACAACTTTAAACAAATCGATCATATCTTTACATTAAACGTCACAGATTCACTTTCTTGTTGCACACTTTTTTTAAAGACATAACTTAGACTCTTTGGTAATTGTTGTAACTATTCAGTTTAATTTTTATTATTAGATTGTCTTCAAAACCGAATTGCCGGCATGGCAGCACAATGTGCTCACTCATGGGACTGGCCACCCTCCACATTGAAAAAAATAAAAATGAAAAATAAAATAAAAGCTGGTTGAAAGTTTTCATCGATACAATTTGAAAGACGTCAGGCTACAACCGCACAAAATCACTGACGAAAACGGAAGAAAAAATGGATCGAAAGAACAAAGATAAGAAAAAAATGTTGGTAGCGTCGCTGCTTTTGCTGCGGAAGGAACTGGGTTGGATTATAATAATGCCACGATTTTTTTCTGAGACAGCGAGGTCTGGAACGGGATCCATTCAGCCTCATGAGGCCAAATGAGGAGTTGGTTGAATAAAGAAGTAGCAGCATCATCAGGATTCATGCACTGGTAATACATGGAGGTGACAAACGTCATGGGGTAGGGATATGCACATATACAGATGGCGGCAGTATCGTGTACACAAGGTATCAAAGGGCAATGCAATGATGGAGCTGCCATTTGTACTCTGGTGATTCATGCCAAAAAGGTTTCCGACGTGATTATAGTCGCACGACGGGGATTAACAGACTTTGAACGCGGCATGGTAGTTGGAGCTAGACACATGGGACTTCCATTTTGGAAACTGTTAGGGAAGAGTGCGCCGAGAATAGCAAATTTCAAAAATTATCTTTCACCACGAATAGCGCAGAACGCAGCATGTCATTCTCAATGGAGAGAAGTCTTCCGAAGTAAGAGTGATTTCAGGTGTGTCTGAATACTATTCACCGGTGTGGGATCCGTACCAGATAGGGTTGATAGAAGAGATAGAGAAGATCCAACGGAGAGCTTCCTTACAGGATCATTTAGTAATCGCGAAATCGTTACGGAGATGATAAACTCCAGTGGAAGACTTCAAGGGAGACGCTCAGTAGCTCGGTACGGGCTTTTGTTCAAGCTTCGAGAACATACCTTCACCGAGGAGTCAAGTAGTATATTGCTCCCCCCTACGTATATCTCGCGAAGAGACCGTGAGGATAAAATCAGAGAGATTAGAGCCCACACAGAAGCATACCGACAATCTTTCTTTCCACGAACAATACGAGACTGGAACAGAAGAGAGAACCGATAGAGGTTCTCAAGGTACCCTCCGCCAGGTGGCTTGCGGAGTATGGATGTAGATGTAGAACGCAGTGGCTCTTAAAGACATCGCCTGCAGCGGCTCTTCTGGACTCGTGGACCATATCGGTTGGACCCTAGACGACTGGAAAACCGTGGCCTAGTGAGATGAGTCCCAGTTTCAGTTGATAAGAACTGATGGTAGGTTTCGAATGTGACGCTGACCACACGAATGCATGGACCCATGTTGTCAACAAGGCACTGTGCAATCCGGTGGTGACTCCGTACTGGTGTGAGCTGTGTTTACATGGAATGGACTGAGTCCTCTGGATCAATTTAACCGATCTTGGGCTGGAAATAGTTATGTTCGGTTACTTCGAGACCATTTTTAGCCATTCACGGGCTCCTTGTTCCCTAACAAAAACTGAAATTTTATGGATGATAGTGCGCCATTTCATCGTGTCACATTTGTTCGCGATTGGTTTGAAGAATATTTTGGACAGTTCCAGCGAATAATATAGCCACGCAGATCGCCGGACATGAATCCCACAGAACATTTATGCGATACAATCTAGAGGTCAGTTCGTGCAGGGAACTTCCAAGAACTTGTTGAGTGCAAACCACGTCGAGTTGCTGCGTACGTCGGACAAAAGGATGTCCGGCACGAATTAGGAGGCCGTAATGAAACTATGCGATCGTCTGACGTTGTGTGTGAAACCTTGGTTTTAGGATTTTTATTTATTTAATCGTGTTCAAATGGTTCAAATTGCTCTGAGCGCTATGGGACTTAACTGCTCAGGTCATCAGTCCCCTAGAACTTAGAACTACTTATACCTAACTAACCTAAGGACATCACACACATCCATGCCCGAGGCAGGATTCGAACCTGCGACCGTAGCGGTCGCGCTGTTCCAGACTGTAGCTCCTAGAACCGCTTGGCCACTCCGGCCAGCTTTAATCGTGTCTGAAACATAAATGGACAATACAAAACAACTAAAATTACTAATTAGCCCCAATTCTTCGAAATAATCCCCGTTCTTCACGTTACTTTTGCATCAAGCCTCTCGCGATATTGGTTATGTGGTGTCACCGCCAGACACCACACTTGCTAGGCGGTAGCCTTTAAATCGGCTGCGGTCCGTTAGTATACGTCGGGCCCGCGTGTCGCCACTATCAGTGATTGCAGACCGAGCGCCGCCACACGGCAGGTCTAGTCTAGAGAGACTCCCTAGCACTCGCTGCAGTTGTACAGCCGACTTTGCTAGCGATGGTTCACTGCCTACATACGCTCTCATTTGCAGAGACGACCGTTTAGCATAGCCTTCAGCTACGTTATTTGCTACGACCTAGCAAGGCGCCATATTCAGTTACTATGTCTTCTGAACAGATAATATTGTGACTCATGTACCGTCAAGAGCGAAGTTTATTATAAATGGATTAAAGTTAAATATCAACTAGCTACGTCCGCTTTCTGAATTCTAATTCCTTGTCATGTTCCAGACCTCACGTCAGTATACACTCCTGGAAATGGAAAAAAGAACACATTGACACCGGTGTGTCAGACCCACCATACTTGCTCCGGACACTGCGAGAGGGCTGTACAAGCAATCATCACACGCACGGCACAGCGGACACACCAGGAACCGCGGTGTTGGCCGTCGAATGGCGCTAGCTGCGCAGCATTTGTGCACCGCCGCCGTCAGTGTCAGCCAGTTTGCCGTGGCATACGGAGCTCCATCGCAGTCTTTAACACTGGTAGCATGCCGCGACAGCGTGGACGTGAACCGTATGTGCAGTTGACGGACTTTGAGCGAGGGCGTATAGTGGGCATGCGGGGGGCCGGGTGGACGTACCGCCGAATTGCTCAACACGTGGGGCGTGAGGTCTCCACAGTACATCGATGTTGTCGCCAGTGGTCGGCGGAAGGTGCACGTGCCCGTCGACCTGGGACCGGACCGCAGCGACGCACGGATGCACGCCAAGACCGTAGGATCCTACGCAGTGCCGTAGGGGACCGCACCGCCACTTCCCAGCAAATTAGGGACACTGTTGCTCCTGGGGTATCGGCGAGGACCATTCGCAGCCGTCTCCATGAAGCTGGGCTACGGTCCCGCACACCGTTAGGCCGTCTTCCGCTCACGCCCCAACATCGTGCAGCCCGCCTCCAGTGGTGTCGCGACAGGCGTGAATGGAGGGACGAATGGAGACGTGTCGTCTTCAGCGATGAGAGTCGCTTCTGCCTTGGTGCCAATGATGGTCGTATGCGTGTTTGGCGCCGTGCAGGTGAGCGCCACAATCAGGACTGCATACGACCGAGGCACACAGGGCCAACACCCGGCATCATGGTGTGGGGAGCGATCTCCTACACTGGCCGTACACCACTGGTGATCGTCGAGGGGACACTGAATAGTGCACGGTACATCCAAACCGTCATCGAACCCATCGTTCTACCATTCCTAGACCGGCAAGGGAACTTGCTGTTCCAACAGGACAATGCACGTCCGCATGTATCCCGTGCCACCCAACGTGCTCTAGAAGGTGTAAGTCAACTACCCTGGCCAGCAAGATCTCCGGATCTGTCCCCCATTGAGCATGTTTGGGACTGGATGAAGCGTCGTCTCACGCGGTCTGCACGTCCAGCACGAACGCTGGTCCAACTGAGGCGCCAGGTGGAAATGGCATGGCAAGCTGTTCCACAGGACTACGTCCAGCATCTCTACGATCGTCTCCATGGGAGAATAGCAGCCTGCATTGCTGCGAAAGGTGGATATACACTGTACTAGTGCCGACATTGTGCATGCTCTGTTGCCTGTGTCTATGTGCCTGTGGTTCTGTCAGTGTGATCATGTGATGTATCTGACCCCAGGAATGTGTCAATAAAGTTTCCCCTTCCTGGGACAATGAATTCACGGTGTTCTTATTTCAATTTCCAGGAGTGTAGTTCTGCCCGCCTCACGCCAGCGTGCGTGAGCTAAACGCGTGCATTTGGGCCTCCAATACTAACACGGTGTTGGCTCTTCAGCTAACACAACAGGTTACGTCATTATGTTTCAACTAATAGCGTTAAAAGAAAAGTACAAAATTAATGTTCTCTTTTTGTTTGCTGTTACATGTCTGAGCTATGGCAGAAGAACTGAAATATACGTTGTGCAAGAAGGAAATATAGTTAAATAAACGTACTAAAGAAAGAGGGCAATCTGCAACGCGAGGCTAAAGAATGGCTGCCGTCCGGGTTCGTGATCCGGTCCGGTACAAAACTGTAACCTCGTCACAGATGTTGATTCCATCCACTGTAATGGTATGGGTAACATCCGTATTTACTCGTACTTCTCTCTAACAAGAGGTCCACACCAACTTTCATCACCGATTTCGTCCAAGCTTATGTATGCAGGGCGCGACCAGAAATGGAACAGCCATTTATGTGAATGCAACTTCCAGGTGGGGGCTGCCACAGCGGAAAGAGTACGGCAGCGTACTCTAAAGGTCATGGAGTTTTTTCAGTTTTTACGTTAATTCCACTGCAAATAAAGCGAAATAATGTTCAGTATATTGTATTTATTAATAGTATCATAAACTTTTTCAACATAGGATTATATAGCCAAACGGTTGGAAATAACTGTTTGGTACACTCACATAGCTTTCGATACATTCTACGAATGTCTTCATCAGAATGAAATTTTGAGAACCGTAAAACTACGTTACGAGAAGGCAATGGTCAGAATTAAGAGCAGATATGCTCAAGTCAAAAATTAAATGCAGCCCGTTCCAGCCTTTGACACGTGTGCCCAGGAAGGAACAACATCAGACTAAGGCATGAAAAGAAAAGGCAAATGGAGATTAGGTGTTGTAAAACAGGGGATTATAAGGCGTGCAGGAAACTTCGTACGTAAAATTAGATATTTTTCACATTTTACATTTGATGATATAGACATGCTCGGGTGAAATTCACCTTAAAAACAGGAGGGCAGTAATTTTGTCGGCATCATGAGGACGGTATGAACGTCGCATTTTTTACAATTACCTGGGTGGTGTGGAACGCTGCAACTGTGCCTCTTGAAGGTCCCCAGAAACAACTGGAATCAGTTGCCCTTAATGAGGCTTCAATTTTTTATTTACCATGACCGGTTTCGGATCGCCTAGCGAATTCATCATCAAATAATACACATTTACTGAATGTGAGCAGCGTTGTGGGAGTCGCGCAGAGATGTTAGCATCCATTGGTTTATTCCTGGTGCACACATTCTTCTCGAAAACGCAATGTATGTTTTGATATCTATAGCACTACACAAACTCAGCCACAGGAAGCAATTCATACGTGCTTTACACAAAATAAATAAACCAAAGATATTCATTTACATTGTGCAAAGTACGTGGCAATTGCTACCTCTGGAAAAACCACAGAGATTTATTTACAGTGTGAGAAGCACGTGGGAGTTGCTGCGTGTGGCAAAATTTGTGCAGTGGTGTGGATTTAGCATTACTGGAAAACATACCCTACTCTTTGAGAACTGTGTGTACACCAAAAATAAAGCAACGGATGCTCAAAGCCCTACATGACCCCTATAATGCTTCACACACTCAGTAAATGTGTGCCACATGATGACGAATCGCTAGATGTTTCGAAATCGGTCGTAGTAGCCTAAATAAAAATTGAAGAATCACAAAAGGTATCTGGTTGTAGTTATTTTTTAGTTTTATAACTGTTTCCGTAGAAAACAAACTTGTTTAAATTTATAAAAGGTTCTCTCTCATTTCACAGTTTGCAAGTAAACCCCACTTAATGCATCATTTCGCTTAATATTGGCGAGCACTGCTGGTGATATACAATTGCATGTATTTTGGTGTTTTCTCGGGATGTCATTTCTTTATCTCTTTCGACGAGATACGAGCAATTTTGAAGTTTGTTGGTCTAATTAATTACCTGACGATAAAAATTGACATCACAGGGTTGCACTAGCGGAGTGTATTTGCCGGCAGTCACTTTAATACTACACGATGGCTAGTCTTCTTCATTTTCAAAAATTTCGCCTTATAAGTGTTGATTTGTTTGTGTTCCCCAGGAGTCAAATAACAGAAGAAATTTGTTCACATGCACGTAGGGCTTCATCAGATCACTCAAACACTTTTGATGCAAGGCTGTTGTAAGTTTCCCACATTTTAACGAATTATGACTGCGTTCATACATTTTTCCGCATAGTCATCCACCGTTTTCTGAATCCTCGATCCAACAGAGCCAGCACTCTCTTGTAGGCATACGTAGACTGTTCGCAGTAGTTCTGCAGAAAGGATTATAACATATACGAGTGGGTTATTCTGCTCATATATCGGTTAATTTGCAGCGTAACTAACGTAAAAATGGAAAATGAAAAAGTTTCCGCACTGGGACTCGACCTCACGACCTTTATAGTACCGCCGATCTCTACTGTTTCCGCCGAGCCAGCTGCTGCCTGCAGACCACACTTGCCTTTCCCGGCCCGCACCAGATCGTTATTTTTAGAGTTCCGTACCAGAATCGGTAAAGACGGTCCTCTTGCAAGGTCACCTTATTGTCTGTCTGACTTTTAGGGCCCCTTTTTTCTCAGGAGCGGGTAGAGGTATGACGTTGAAATTTATGTCGCGTACCAAGGTCAATGGTCCCTTGGTGGAGCAAAAAATTTAAGCTTCTAAATCAATGCAAGCCAAAGATAAATACGGCCATTTATGTCACATTTTTTAATACTCGCAAACTCGATCTTCAGTACCTACTAGGTACTTATCGTCGATCTAGCACCAAAAAATTTTGCGAGAAGTAAGGTTTCACAGTACAAGTAGAGGAGAAACTCGCAAAATTGTAATTTGTAATTGTACCACATAAAAATACTTCTTTTGGTCATTTGTTGTCTGGCGTCTGTCCATTTGTTTAAGGCCCCTTGTTTCCAGGAACGGGTGGAGGTATCGATTTGAAATTTGTGACTACAGTCCCTAGCCGCTGTAAAAAAATTAAGCTTTCAATGTAATTAAAAGATACGGCCGTCTTTAAAGGCCGGCCGGAGTGACAGAGCGGTTCTAGGCGCTACAGTCTGGAACCGCACGACCGCTGCGGTCGCATGTTCGAATCCTGCCTCGGGCATGGATGTGTGTGATGTCCTTAGGTTAGTTAGGTTTAAGTAGTTCTAAGTTCTAGGGGGCTGATGACATCAGATTTTAAGTCACATAGTGCTCAGAGCCATTTGAACAAACCCGCAGAGCGCGAGTCGTAAACACACTTGCCCGTTTTCTTTAACGCTTGTCCATCTGGAGAGCCGACTTCCGTCACTTTCATTGCTGGCCAAGCCCTGCATACATCACAAATCAGGACGATCTGGTGCTGACGCGGACCCCTTGTAAGAGCAGGGAATGTCCCGCGACGGCGAGGGGACTGCCGCAGACCACCAGCATGACGCGGCGAGTGGTTTCGCTCTTTAGACTTGACAACTGCCGGCCTCCGTTACAAGAACTGCTCCAAGCTCGCCGTGTCGAACTCGACGCCGCGTCGCCTCAATGAGCTACCACTTGTTTTGCTAAAACTTCGAATATCGCCAGTCACCAAAATAGCCAAAGTTTTAAACTACGTGCGTTTCATTACGATACTTCAGCAACGGACTTAGATGTTATGTTCAAAGAAGGAAAACAAATTTAGGGATACACATCTCTTCGACGAAGAAGTGTTTAGAGGAGGAACATAAGCTATAATCTACAATAGTAAACCGCTAACCCGTGGCTCCAGCCAGTTGCAAATTGCCTATCTGAGGACTTAGATAGACAACAAAACATTGATTTTCAGTATTTCGTATAACTGTTTACCCAATTTAAAATTTTAAAGTTGATTCATACTGTAATCCATCCACTGAGATTTGTTATATTATATTGAAGGTTTAACACAGAAAGACGAACATTACTCGAAAAAATTGTGTACACAGAGCGTTCTGAAACTGTTCGTTGAGATTAATACTGGAGGTGGAGAACAACAAAACAAATATATTTAGTTGTGGAACCTATGGTCCCTGACGGAAATTTCTGAAGCTAGCTACGATTTAGCATGCTAATTACAGCAGTGACATTTACAGGAACTGCTCGAATGCGATACACACGCAATACATGGTCGGACCACGATTGTCATGTCCATTTGAAGATGCCTGGCATCTACATCTACATCTACGTCCATACTCCGCAAGCCACTTCATGGTGTGTGCCGGAGGGTACCCTGAGTACCTCTATCGGTTCTCCCTTCTATTCCAGTCTCGTATTGTTCGTGGAAAGAGCGATTGTCGGTATGCTTCAGTGTGGGCTGTAATCTCTCTGATTTTATCCTCATGGTATCTTCGCGAGATATACATAGGAGGGAGCAATATACTGCTTGACTCCCCGGTGAAGCTATGTTCTCGAAACTTCAACAAAAGCCCGAACCGAGCTACTGAGCGTCTCTCCTGCAGAGTCTTTCACTGGAGTTTATCTATCATTTCCGCAAGGCTTTCGCGATTATTAAATGATCCTGGAACGAAGCGCGCTGCTCTCCGTTGGATCTTCTCTATCTCTTCTATCAACCCTATCTGGTACGGTATGGATCCCACACCGGTGAGTTGTATTCAAGCAGTGGGCGAACAAGTGTACTGTAACTTACTTCTTTTGTTTTCGGACTGCATTTCCTTAGGATTCCTCCAATGAATCTCAGTCTGGCATCTGCTTTACCGACGATTAATTTCCTATGGTCATTCCATTTTAAATCACTCCTAATGCCTACTCCCAGATAATTTGTGGAATTAACTGTTTCTAGTTGCTGACCTGCTACATTGTAGCTAAGTGGTAAAGGATCTTTCTTTCTATGTATTCGCAGCACATTACACTTGTCTACATTGAGATTCAATTGCCATTCCCTGAACCATGCGTCAATTCGTTGCAGATCCTCCTGCATTTCAGTACAATTTTCCACTTTTACAACCTCTCGATATACTATAGCATCATCCGCAGAAATCCACAAGGTCATATATACAGGGTGTTTCAAAAATGACCGGTATATTTGAAACGGCAATAAAAACTAAACGAGCAGCGATAGAAATACACCGTTTGTTGCAATATGCTTGGGACAACAGTACATTTTCAGGCAGACAAACTTTCGAAATTACAGTAGTTACAATTTTCAACAACAGATGGCGCTGCGGTCTGGGAAACTCTATAGTACGATATTTTCCACATATCCACCATGCGTAGCAATAATATGGCGTAGTCTCTGAATGAAATTACCCGAAACCTTTGACAACGTGTCTGGCGGAATGGCTTCACATGCAAATGAGATGTACTGCTTCAGCTGTTCAATTGTTTCTGGATTCTGGCGGTACACCTGGTCTTTCAAGTGTCCCCACAGAAAGAAGTCACAGGGGTTCATGTCTGGCGAATAGGGAGGCCAATCCACGCCGCCTCCTGTATGTTTCGGATAGCCCAAAGCAATCACACGATCATCGAAATATTCATTCAGGAAATTAAAGACGTCGGCCGTGCGATGTGGCCGGGCACCATCTTGCATAAACCACGAGCTGTTCGCAGTGTCGTCTAAGGCAGTTTGTACCGCCACAAATTCACGAAGAATGTCCAGATAGCGTGATGCAGTAATCGTTTCGGATCTGAAAAATGGGCCAATGATTCCTTTGGAAGAAATGGCGGCCCAGACCAGTACTTTTTGAGGATGCAGGGACGATGGGACTGCAACATGGGGCTTTTCGGTTCCCCATATGCGCCAGTTCTCTTTATTGACGAAGCCGTCCAGGTAAAAATAAGCTTCGTCAATAAACCAAATGCTGCCCACATGCATATCGCCGTCATCAATCCTGTGCACTATATCGTTAGCGAATGTCTCTCGTGCAACAATGGTATCGGCGCTGAGGGGTTGCCGCGTTTGAATTTTGTATGGATAGAGGTGTAAACTCTGGCGCATGAGACGATACGTGGACGTTGGCGTCATTTGGACCACAGCTGCAACATCGCGAACGGAAACCCGAGGCCGCTGTCGGATCACCTGCTGCACTAGCTGCGCGTTGCCCTCTGCGGTTGCCGTACGCGGTCGCCCTACCTTTCCAGCACGTTCATCCGTCACGTTCCCAGTCCGTTGAAATTTTAAAACAGATCCTTTATTGTATCGCTTTTCGGTCCTTTGGTTACATTAAACCTCCGTTGAAAACTTCGTCTTGTTGCAACAACACTGTGTTCTAGGCGGTGGAATTCCAACACCAGAAAAATCCTCTGTTCTATGGAATAAACCATGTTGTCCACAGTACACTTGCACGTTGTGAACAGCACACGCTTACAGCAGAAAGACGACGTACAGAATGGCGCACCCACAGACTGCGTTGTCTTCTATATCTTTCACTTCACTTGCAGCGCCATCTGTTGTTGAAAATTGTAACTATTGTAATTTCGAAAGTTTGTCCGCCTGAAAATGTACTGTTGTCCCAAGCATATTGCAACAAACGGTGTATTTCTATCGCTGCTCGTTTAGTTTTTATTGCCGTTTCAAATATACCGGTCATTTTTGAAACACCCTGTATATATATAGGGTGTTGCAAAAAGGTACGGCCAAACTTTCAGGAAACATTCTTCACACACAAATAAAGAAAAGATGTTATGTGGACATGTGTCCGGAAACGCTTAATTTCCATGTTAGTGCTCATTTTACTGTACTTCCTCGATTCACCGTCACATGTGTGGGCTGACGAGAATCCGAACGCAATTGTGCAATCACGTCATCAACACAGATTTTCTGTGAACGTTTGGGCAGAAATTGTTGGTGATGTCTTCATTGGGCCCCATGTTCTTCCATCTACGCTCAATGGAGCACGCTATCATGATTTCATACGGGATTCTCTACCTGTTCTGCTAGAACATGTGCCTTTACAAGTGCGACACAACATGTGGTTCATGCACGATGGAGCTCCTGCACATTTCAGTCGAAGTGTTCGTACGCTTCTCAACAACAGATTCGGTGACCGATGGATTGGTAGAGGCGGACCAATTCCGTGACCTCCACGCTCTCCTGACCTCAACCCTCTTGACTTTCATTTATGGGGGCATTTGAAAGCTTTTGCCTACGCAACCCCGGTACTAAATGTAGAGACTCTTCGTGCTCGTATTGTGGACGGCTGTGATACAATACGCCATTCTCATCAGGGATTCCATGCGACTGAGGGTGGATGCATGTACCCTCGCTAACGGAGGACATTTTGAACATTTCCTGTAAAACTGTTTGAAGTCACGCTGGTACGTTCTGTTGCTGTGTGTTTCCATTCCATGATTAATGTGATTTGAAGAGAAGTAATAAAATGAGCCCTAACATGGAAAGTAAGCGTTTCCGGAGACATGTCTACATAACATATTTTCTTTCTTTGTGTGTGAGGAATGTTTCCTGAAAGTTTGGTCGTACCTTTTTGTAACACTCTGTATATATATTGTGAATAGCAACGGTCCTACGACACTCCCCTGCGGCACACCTGAAATCACTTTTACTTCGGAAGACTCCTCTCTATTGAGAATGACATGCTGCGTTCTGTTATCTAGGAACTCTTCAATCCAATCACACAATTGGTCTGATAGTCTATATGCTGTTACTTTGTTCATTAAACGACTGTGGGAAACTGTATCAAACACCTTGCGGGAGTGAAGAAACACGGTATCTACCTGGCAACCCGTGTCTAGGGCCCTCTGAGTCTCGTGGACGAATAGCGCGAGCTGGGTTTTACACGATCGTCTTTTTCGAAACCCATGCTGATTCCTACATAGTAGATTTCTAGTCTCCAGAAAAGTCATTATACTCGAACATAATACGTGTTCCAAAATTCTACAAGTGATCGACGTTAGAGATATAGGTCTATAGTTCTGCGCATCTGTTCGAGGTCCCTTCTTGAATGTCCGCAATGGCAGGAGCAGCGACGACAATTCTAGCGACGGTGTCTTCTTTTGTTTCCACAACAGTTTCGTCCACCACCTGCTTGATATGGCCCCCAGAGAAACAAATCCGAGTATTTGAGGTCAGGTGACCTGGTTGGCCGGGCCACAGGGCCATCTCCGCTAATTCATCGTTTTCCGAAGGTAGCTGTCAGATGAAACTTCACAGAAATTCTGAAATGGGATGACAACCCATCGTTATGGTGGTACATCCTTTGTCTGGCTTTCAGTGATACATCCTACAGCAATTCTGGCAATACACGTTCCGCGAACGTGCGATATCTCCGTCTGCTGAGGCAGAATGAAAAATGTATTGTCCAGTGAACCTACCTCCACTGTTATTACGAGGTTTTGCCACGTTCGTAACGCTGGTTCCCATCCCGTCACCGAATTAAGCAACGCTGGGCTCAGTTAGTACTCGGCTCGGTAACCGTTCGGGGAAAAGTAGACGCCGTTGGTTTTAAAGGACACACAAGTCGCCAAAGTGGCGTCCAATTGGAAGGCTTGCACAACGCAGCGGTCATCTGTTGCCGTAGTTGACCGTGGTCGACCACTTCCTCTCCTTCAGGCAGCGGTGTCTGTGGTTCGGAACGCTCCCCGTGCACGTGAAACAACGCTGTGAGCAGTACCGAACCCCTGGCCTAGAATCACCACACGTCGTTCTTCTTCCTGTTTCGCAACGATTTCTCCACATGTAAAGTCATCCAGATGTTGTCTGCGGCTCCTACAGTAATGAAGAACACCCTCACAGCGCACCATCATGTGCTCGCTGATTGACGCGCACTGTCTTTTCCCGTTTATTCAACTGCCTCGTGTCGTGTGGCCAGTCTCATTTGGCGCCTTAATCTCGCTGACCCCCACGCCATGTGACGTCTAGCTCTCTGTCCACAACTAGGACATCTTTAGCAGCATTATCTCGCACTTTCATTCATTTTCACTGAGTAGTTAATACGTTACGGCACTTTATCTACCTCGTCCTTAAGGCTTGCAGTGCAGTGTGTTAAGACAATCCAGAGGTGCTGCAGGGAGAAACTACATACCACACAGCAAATTATTTATATTCGAACAAATCATTATGCCTTTAACATTTGGTAAATTCTAAAAATAAAACGTGTTCAGTAAATACAAATATAAAAACTAATTCACAAAAGACGAAAAATGTTTATTCTTATCTATGAGATAAACGGTTTTCAGAAATTACTGCAACCAGTCGCCTTTTATGTAGATGTATTTTATTTAACCATGACCGGTTTCGAGCTGCCTAGCAACTCATCATCAGATGGTATATACATTTAGTGCTTTTTTGTACCCATTGTGTGGGTGGTTGAGTATCTGTGGCTAAACAGAAACGAGAACAAATAATCGCTACATGTGGTACAGTAACACGAAATATTTACAGAATAATTTATGTTTAACGTATAAGAGCAAATAATCACTACATGTGGTACAGTTACATGAAATATTTACAGTTTAATTTACGTTTTGAGGTGTTACTTACAGATAAATCTTTCTGCAGGTATATATATCTCTTTTAGGACGTATTTTTGAAACCATTGTGTCTTGTTTTTCACAATTACACAAGTTAAAACTTTCACTAGATGTATATTACTTTTATGAGGCACTGTTGGAAACATATATCTTGTTTTTCGTAAACATCGCTGAACACACTTAGCCACAGATACGAATACAGGATTTACACATTATAAACAAGCCAAAGATTGCAATATAACTACAGTATCAAAGATTTCAAGTTGACCAGAGGCATTATTAGTCATCGCACACACTGACAAGAGATTTGTCTTTATTACATAGAAAATAAATGTAAATTAGCTTAAACTATTAAAATATTTATTTATAAATTAACTGTGCAATTTTAACAGGTATATTAAACTAAATTTTTTTACATAATATTTCAGTTACATTTAAGATTATTGGTATTGAGAGTATTATGACAGCTAATTTCTTGCTCCTTCCATTGGCTGATCTTGGCATATGATGTCAGGGATGAGAGATTGATGGTTAACTTGAAATAATAAGTAATGCTGGTACTTGAAAGGGTGTGGAAAAGGAGTTGGCGGTGGGGGGGGGGTGTATAGGAAAAAGGAGAGGGGGGGGCATTTTGTTTCTGAATGACTGTTTAGTTTTTTAAGTTCAAAGAATCCTTAAAATTCTGAAAGAAGGAGTTATTCGCCAATTCTGTCTGCTCATTTAAAATGGTATGTGGGGAATTATGTTTGTGGGTGAAAATCTCTAATTGTTCGAGAAGATCCATCTTGAATCCCTTGTCTACAGTGTGTAGGATTTGAAGGTTAGTTTTAATGTCTGTTATGGAATGTTTATTATCTGCTAGATGGGTAGCAAAAGTGGATCTATTTAAGTTGTTTAGGCGAAGTGCATCAGTGTGCTCTTTGTATCGGATCTCAAAATTTCTACCTGTTTGCCCTATGTAGTAGCAGGAGCAGCTGTCACATCTTAATTTATATATACCAGATTTTTGGTAGGGTGTGCTGGCTATTTTGGTGTTGTGGACTATTTTGTTCTGTATTTTGTTGTTAGTGTGAAAACTTATTTTGACATTATGTGGTTTGAATAGCTTAGCAAGTTTGTATGAGATATTGCCGAGAAACGGCATACAAACGAATTTGGTTTCTTCTGCTACTGAGGTCTGGCTTGCTGGTTTTGCTTTGTTAGATATAATGTTTTTATCTAATTTTTCAATTATGCTTGGGTCATAAGCATTGTTTGATGCTATTGTTTTTAATATATTGATTTCATTAATTTTTACAGTAGGATCAGCTTGAATCTTGTTGATACGGTTAAGTGCTGATTTGAAAAAAGCTAGTTTATGCTGATTTGGGTGGCATGATGTATTGTTTATTATGACATCTGAAGTGGTGGGTTTCCTATATATCTGAAATTTATGTTTGTTGTTGTGATGTGTTATGTTCAGGTCAAGAAAATAGATACCTTTTTGGGTTTGGTGTTCTACTGTGAACTGTATTTTGGGGTGAACATTATTAAGTTTACCAGCTTAGGCCTCAATTTCAGTGGCTGTCCCATCATATAACAACAGGGTGTCATCAACATATCGTTTATAATAAATGATTTTGTCTGTTTCTATTGGGTTTGCTTTAAAGAATTTAATTTCGAGATCATTAATGTAGATGTCAGCAAGAAGGCCAGCTAGACTACTGCCCATTGCTAGACCATCATGTTGAATATATATTTTGTTGTTGAAGGTGAAGTAATTGTGGGACAGCACTAATTCAAGTAAATCCATCAGCTCACAGATTTCCATGTCACTTAACTTTTTATGTTGTAATAAGTTATTTTTTATTATTCGAAGTGTGTCTATTATAGGTATGTTTATGTACAGGTTGACAATATCAAGGGATGCAAAGTTAGCTGCATTGGGAATGGAAATTTCTCTGATACTGTCAATCAAATCATAGGTGTTTTTTATGGAATAATTGGTTGGGAATGTATAATATTTCTTGAGTATTTCATGCAGTTTTTTAGTCACTTTGTACCCTGGGCTATTTATGGAATTCACAATCGGGCGTATCGGGTGTCCATCTTTATGAATTTTAGGTTGTGATCTAAGCTTTGGTGCTGTAGGGTTCATTATAACACATTGTTTGGCTTCAATGGATGTCAGCAGAAAGTTACAATTTTTTAACATGTCTTTTATTTTAGCTTGGTATTTGGGAGTGGGGTCAGATTTCAACTCAGTTATGTTGTTATTCTTGAAAAATTCTAGGGTTTTCTTAATGTAATCAGACTCGTACATTATCACGGCTGTACTGCCTTTGTCAGATTTAACAACAAGGGCACTACTATTTGTTAGCTTTTTGTTAATTTGTTTCAGTGTTGCAGATTCATCATGTTTATTACTATGGAGCCTTTGTACATCTATGGTTTTCTTTATTATTTTGTTTGCATCATGGGCTAGAGCATTTTGATCATTCTGATCTAGTTTTGATGCTATACATGCTATTTTGGTGTTAGTTATTAGGTCTTTAACACTGTTGTAATCAAGTTTTGTGGCAATATTATGTTTAAGTCCTTTATTTAACAAATTTAATTCTATGCTATTGAAATTAATGCTTGTTGTGTTAACTACTCTCTCAAAGAATTTATGTTGCACGGGAGGGCATTCATTAGGTGGAATGGGGGATTTTTTGGCAATGAGGAGTGATAGCTTTTCTTTTTGTTTATGTGCAATTTTCAGCATCTCTTTATTCACATTTAGTTGGGTTAGATCTAAGAAATTCATGATTTGACTTAGAGTGAGATAGTTGCTTAACTCTAAGTGCAGCATGTAGATGTCCCTGTTTAACAAGTCTTTTCGTTTGTAATGTGATCTAATTTCATTTTTGATCCATACAATTTCACATTTTCTCTTGGTTGCTTGTGCAGATTCACTCTGGTCTTTAACTACAACTTTTATGTAATTAGGAGTTACATTCTCTAAGATACATTGCTTATTAAATTTGATGGCAAGAATAGTTTTCATTAGTTGATTACAACAGTGTTAAAGACCTAATAACTAACACCAAAATAGCATGTATAGCATCAAAACTAGATCAGAATGATCAAAATGCTCTAGCCCATGATGCAAACAAAATAATAAAGAAAACCATAGATGTACAAAGGCTCCATAGTAATAAACATGATGAATCTGCAACACTGAAACAAATTAACAAAAAGCTAACAAATAGTAGTGCCCTTGTTGTTAAATCTGACAAAGGCAGTACAGCCGTGATAATGTACGAGTCTGATTACATTAAGAAAACCCTAGAATTTTTCAAGAATAACAACATAACTGAGTTGAAATCTGACCCCACTCCCAAATACCAAGCTAAAATAAAAGACATGTTAAAAAATTGTAACTTTCTGCTGACATCCATTGAAGCCAAACAATGTGTTATAATGAACCCTACAGCACCAAAGCTTAGATCACAACCTAAAATTCATAAAGATGGACACCCGATACGCCCGATTGTGAATTCCATAAATAGCCCAGGGTACAAAGTGACTAAAAAACTGCATGAAATACTCAAGAAATATTATACATTCCCAACCAATTATTCCATAAAAAACACCTATGATTTGATTGACAGTATCAGAGAAATTTCCATTCCCAATGCAGCTAACTTTGCATCCCTTGATATTGTCAACCTGTACACAAACATACCTATAATAGACACACTTCGAATAATAAAAAATAACTTATTACAACATAAAAAGTTAAGTGACATGGAAATCTGTGAGCTGATGGATTTACTTGAATTAGTGCTGTCCCACAATTACTTCACCTTCAACAACAAAATATATATTCAACATGATGGTCTAGCAATGGGCAGTAGTCTAGCTGGCCTTCTTGCTGACATCTACATTAATGATCTCGAAATTAAATTCTTTAAAGCAAACCCAATAGAAACAGACAAAATCATTTATTATAAACGATATGTTGATGACACCCTGTTGTTATATGATGGGACAGCCACTGAAATTGAGGCCTTAGCTGGTAAACTTAATAATGTTCACCCCAAAATACAGTTCACAGTAGAACACCAAACCCAAAAAGGTATCTATTTTCTTGACCTAAACATAACACATGACAACAACAAACATAAATTTCAGATATATAGGAAACCCACCACTTCAGATGTCATAATAAACAATACATCATGCCACCCAAATCAGCATAAACTAGCTTTTTTCAAATCAGCACTTAACCGTATCAACAAGATTCAAGCTGATCCTACTGTAAAAATTAATGAAATCAATATATTAAAAACAATAGCATCAAACAATGCTTATGACCCAAGCATAATTGAAAAATTAGATAAAAACATTATATCTAACAAAGCAAAACCAGCAAGCCAGACCTCAGTAGCAGAAGAAACCAAATTCGTTTGTATGCCGTTTCTCGGCAATATCTCATACAAACTTGCTAAGCTATTCAAACCACATAATGTCAAAATAAGTTTTCACACTAACAACAAAATACAGAACAAAATAGTCCACAACACCAAAATAGCCAGCACACCCTACCAAAAATCTGGTATATATAAATTAAGATGTGACAGCTGCTCCTGCTACTACATAGGGCAAACAGGTAGAAATTTTGAGATCCGATACAAAGAGCACACTGATGCACTTCGCCTAAACAACTTAAATAGATCCACTTTTGCTACCCATCTAGCAGATAATAAACATTCCATAACAGACATTAAAACTAACCTTCAAATCCTACACACTGTAGACAAGGGATTCAAGATGGATCTTCTCGAACAATTAGAGATTTTCACCCACAAACATAATTCCCCACATACCATTTTAAATGAGCAGACAGAATTGGCGAATAACTCCTTCTTTCAGAATTTTAAGGATTCTTTGAACTTAAAAAACTAAACAGTCATTCAGAAACAAAATGCCCCCCCCCTCTCCTTTTTCCTATACACCCCCCCCCCACCGCCAACTCCTTTTCCACACCCTTTCAAGTACCAGCATTACTTATTATTTCAAGTTAACCATCAATCTCTCATCCCTGACATCATATGCCAAGATCAGCCAATGGAAGGAGCAAGAAATTAGCTGTCATAATACTCTCAATACCAATAATCTTAAATGTAACTGAAATATTATGTAAAAAAATTTAGTTTAATATACCTGTTAAAATTGCACAGTTAATTTATAAATAAATATTTTAATAGTTTAAGCTAATTTACATTTATTTTCTATGTAATAAAGACAAATCTCTTGTCAGTGTGTGCGATGACTAATAATGCCTCTGGTCAACTTGAAATCTTTGATACTGTAGTTATATTGCAATCTTTGGCTTGTTTATAATGTGTAAATCCTGTATTCGTATCTGTGGCTAAGTGTGTTCAGCGATGTTTACGAAAAACAAGATATATGTTTCCAACAGTGCCTCATAAAAGTAATATACATCTAGTGAAAGTTTTAACTTGTGTAATTGTGAAAAACAAGACACAATGGTTTCAAAAATACGTCCTAAAAGAGATATATATACCTGCAGAAAGATTTATCTGTAAGTAACACCTCAAAACGTAAATTAAACTGTAAATATTTCATGTAACTGTACCACATGTAGTGATTATTTGCTCTTATACGTTAAACATAAATTATTCTGTAAATATTTCGTGTTACTGTACCACATGTAGCGATTATTTGTTCTCGTTTCTGTTTAGCCACAGATACTCAACCACCCACACAATGGGTACAAAAAAGCACTAAATGTATATACCATCTGATGATGAGTTGCTAGGCAGCTCGAAACCGGTCATGGTTAAATAAAATACATCTACATAAAAGGCGACTGGTTGCAGTAATTTCTGAAAACCTTTTCACACCACAGTCGCAGTGTTCCACATCCACAATGGATAAAAGTCTTATGAGATAAACGTCTTTGAAATACACTACTTAACAAAAACAATGATGCATCCGGAAGAAAGGAGGAAACGAAATGAAAATTTACGGGATGAGAGTTTATGTGACGTCGTTTCAGTAATTACAAAAACGAGTCAAGTTTACAAAGAACTTGGCTATATGAGGCCACTTATTAGTATGACGTAGTACCACCCCGTCCCGCTTGGATGCATGCATTGGTTCGGTGGGAAATGCTGTCATAAAGCAGCGTACTCCAGCTGTACCTTAAAAACTGGCACGGAAAAAAAACTGAAAAAGTAAATCAGTTCACTTTCTAGAAGCCACTTTGAACACAGACAACAATGTGTGACTTATACATTATCCAACAAAAAAAAAAGAAGAGATGAAAGTTAAATTCTTTGAAAGGAAAATTTTGGGAAGTTATTTAGAGACATCCAAGATAAAACCACAGCAAAATGGAGAAAAATAACAAACACAGAGGACTCTGATTTACACAAAAAAACGATCAACACATCCACAATTACAGCTGGCACACTTCCTTAGATTGGCCGGCCGCGGTGGTCTCACGGTTCTAGGCGCGCAGTCCGGAACCGCGCGACTGCTACGGTCGCAGGTTCGAATCCTGCCTCGGGCATGGATGTGTGTGATGTCCTTAGGTTAGTTAGGTTTAAGTAGTTCTAAGTTCTAGGGGACTGATGACCACAGCTGTTAAGTCCCATAGTGCTCAGAGCCATTTGAACCATTTTGAGCCACTTCCTTAGATTGGACAAACACTTGGAGTTCTGGCATAAAGGAAAATCCACTGAGTTTGTATTCAGTATGCTCAAGGACGAAGGTCTCTGGAAACCTAGGCTAAGTTATTTAGACAACACCAGAGGAGATACGAAAATCCTACGTCTGAGGAACTGAGAAATTAAACGCCAAGACGGAACTCATTGTAAAATCAGCGGCTTAGAGTTTTCATGGTTTCAAAAGCTTGTTAAAATAATAATTTGCGCGCATATCACTTCAAAACGAACGCCTTCAGTGAGCTGTTCGGACTTCTGGCTATTTGTAAGACACTGTAGCTTTTGTAGTTGTGTACAGCGATAATAGGAACGACAAATAAACACATTCGTAGATGTCATCGTTAAGTGACATTGCCTTTACGGACTCTACTGTTTCTCTGAAGAAGATGACGACAGACTTCACGCACTACAGTGTATCTCTGTGAAAGACGACGTCAACAAGACGTGAAATGTTCTCATTGGCCAACGTGCTCGCGTGAAATGTTCTCATTGTCCAACGTTCTCGCCTCAGTTCCGAACATTCGAGTTCCTCACTTCTTCTCAGCTTCGCCAAAACAACGCAGAGAGGTGCAAAATCGAACAGTCTCTTGTCGTTATTCCGTATGCTTCTAAAACACACACACACACACACACACACACACACACAAAATAATGAGAATGCATCGAAAAGTTAGTTCCGGTACCATGTAAGTACTGAGGGAAACGTCAACAACAGTTGCTAATTGGCTCAAATGGCTCTGAGCACTACGGGACGTGATGTGATGTTTCTTCAGGAAAGGACGCTGTGCTTTTCTTTCTCATGTTGCAACTAGTTCCGGTGTACCGAATTTGAAGAAATTTTTCGTCTGAAATGATAAAAAAGGGAAATTTTTTCCCATCTTCACAACAACACTTTCGTCGCTGACCTGAAACGTATGTACTCGCCAATCTTCTGACCAAGTTAGGGGAATATCTCTGATTGACAGACTGAACAGTGATTTGATGAAATATTTATAAACATTCTGTTTTTCGCACACACACATTACCGTCCTTCGTAGTTCAATAGTTGAAGATTTGTTTACCTAATTTCTATTTCTTTAAAAATTCATCATGTGACTAGTGATCGGTGAATTTCCATAGAACGTTTTATTTGTATTGTTACTTCTTAACAGATCAAGCAAAGTGTCATAAAGCTTGAGTGTTAACAGAAGCGCAGAAAAATTTACTTTTATTAGTTGGCCCCGGTTTCCACATTATTTGTAAAGAAACAAAAGCGCCAAGTGTTCGACTTGCTGTGGAAAAGGTTACTTATGTGGTGCAACGCAGCTGTTGTTATACTTTGCATGACAAAAAGAAATTGTACACTCCTGGAAATGGAAAAAAGAACACATTGACACCGGTGTGTCAGACCCACCATACTTGCTCCGGACACTGCGAGAGGGCTGTACAAGCAATGATCACACGCACGGCACAGCGGACACACCAGGAACCGCGGTGTTGGCCGTCGAATGGCGCTAGCTGCGCAGCATTTGTGCACCGCCGCCGTCAGTGTCAGCCAGTTTGCCGTGGCATACGGAGCTCCATCGCAGTCTTTAACACTGGTAGCATGCCGCGACAGCGTGGACGTGAACCGTATGTGCAGTTGACGGACTTTGAGCGAGGGCATATAGTGGGCATGCGGGAGGCCGGGTGGACGTGCCGCCGAATTGCTCAACACGTGGGGCGTGAGGTCTCCACAGTACATCGATGTTGTCGCCAGTGGTCGGCGGAAGGTGCACGTGCCCGTCGACCTGGGACCGGACCACAGCGACGCACGGATGCACGCCAAGACCGTAGGATCCTACGCAGTGCCGTAGGGGACCGCACCGCCACTTCCCAGCAAATTAGGGACACTGTTGCTCCTGGGGTATCGGCGAGGACCATTCGCAACCGTCTGCATGAAGCTGGGCTACGGTTCCGCACACCGTTAGGCCGTCTTCCGCTCACGCCCCAACATCGTGCAGCCCGCCTCCAGTGGTGTCGCGACAGGCGTGAATGGAGGGACGAATGGAGACGTGTCGTTTTCAGCGATGAGAGTCGCTTCTGCCTTGGTGCCAATGATGGTCGTATGCGTGTTTGGCGCCGTGCAGGTGAGCGCCACAATCAGGACTGCATACGACCGAGGCACACAGGGCCAACACCCGGCATCATGGTGTGGGGAGCGATCTCCTACACTGGCCGTACACCACTGGTGATCGTCGAGGGGACACTGAATAGTGCACGGTACATCCAAACCGTCATCGAACCCATCGTTCTACCATTCCTAGACCGGCAAGGGAACTTGCTGTTCCAACAGGACAATGCACGTCCGCATGTATCCCGTGCCACCCAACGTGGTCTAGAAGGTGTAAGTCAACTACCCTGGCCAGCAAGATCTCCGGATCTGTCCCCCATTGAGCATGTTTGGGACTGGATGAAGCGTCGTCTCACGCGGTCTGCACGTCCAGCACGAACGCTGGTCCAACTGAGGCGCCAGGTGGAAATGGCATGGCAAGCCGTTCCACAGGACTACATCCAGCATCTCTACGATCGTCTCCATGGGAGAATAGCAGCCTGCATTGCTGCGAAAGGTGGATATACACTGTACTAGTGCCGACATTGTGCATGCTCTGTTGCCTGTGTCTATGTGCCTGTGGTTCTGTCAGTGTGATCATGTGATGTATCTGACCCCAGGAATGTGTCAATAAAGTTTCCCCTTCCTGGGACAATGAATTCACGGCGTTCTTATTTCAATTTCCAGGAGTGTATAACCGGAAAGCGAGCAGTAAACGAAATGAAATCCCACGGGTTCAGATGATGGACAGTGAGATGACAAAATTCATGGGGTACCTCTTAACATCGGGTCGGACCAGCTTTTCCCCGGCATAGTTCAATAGCTCGACGCAGCACGGACTCAACAAGTCGTTTGAAGTCCCCTGCAGAAATATCGAGTCATGCTGCCTGTATAGCTGGCCATAATGGCGAAAGTGTTGCTGGTGCAGAGTTTTGTGCACGAACTGACCTCTCGATTTTGTCCCATAAATGTGCGATGGGATTCATGTCGGCCGAAGCGTGCGGCCAGATCATTCGCTCAAATTGTCCAAAATGTTCTTCAAATCAATTGAGACCAAATGTGGCCCTGTGACTTGGTGCACTGTCATCCATAAGAATTCCATAGTTGTTTGGGGACCAGGAAGTTCATTAAGGGCTGAAAACGATTCAAATGGCTCTCAACACTATGTTACTTAACATCTGAGGTCATCAGTCCCCTAGAACTTAGAACTAGTTAAACTTAAGGACATCAAACACATCCATGCCCGAGGCAGGATTCGAACCTGCGACCGTAGCGGTCGCGCGGTTCCAGATTGAAGCGCCTAGAACCGCTCGGCCACAAGGGCCGGCGATTGAAAGCGGTCTCCAGGTATCCGAACACAACAATATCCAGTGAATGAACGGCTCAGTTGGACCAGAGGACTTATTGCATTCCATGTAAAACGGCCTTCAACATCCACCACCAGTTTGCACACTGTCTTGAGGACAACTTGAATCCGTGGCTTCGACGGGTCTGCGCCACACTTGGACCCTACTATCAGCTCTCACCAACTGAAATCGGGATTTATCAGACCAGGCCTCGACTTTCCAGTCGTCTAGCGTCCAACGATATGGTCACGAGTCCAGGAGAGGTGCTGTCGTGCTGTTAGCAAACGAACTCGCATCGGTCGTCTGCTGCCACAGCCCATTAACGCCAAATATCGCCGCACTGTCCCAATAGATACGTTCGTCGTACGTCCCACATTGACTTCTACGGTTATTTCACCCAGTGTTGCTTGTCTGTTAGCGCTGACAACCTTACGCAAGTGCCGCTGCTCTCGGTCGTTAAATGAAGGCTATCGACCACTGCGTTGCCCGTGGTGAGAGGTAATGCCTGGAATTTGGTATTCTCGGCAAACTCTTGACACTGTGGAATATTGAGTTCCCTAATAATTTCAGAAACGAATTTCTCACTTGTCTAGCTCCAACTATCACTCCGCATCAAAGTCTGTTAATTCCTGTCTTGTGTCCATTGACACTTCGGAAACATTTTCACATGAATCACTGGAGCACAAATGACAGTTTCGCCAACGCATTGCCCTTTTATATATCGTGTACGCTATACTACCACCATTTGTATATGTGCATATCGCTAGTCAATTACTTTTGTCACCTCATTGTATGACGTTATTTCAGTGACTCCAAAATCCAGACAAATACACAAAGAACTTGGCAGTATGAGTCCATTTATCAGTACGACGTTACACCCCTCTGGCGTGGATGTATGCAGTGATTCGGTTAGAAATGGTATCACAAATCAGCTGTGTCATCTCCTTAGACAAGATGGCCTACAACTGTTGTAACTGGTCCTAGACATTTCGGATGCTGGCACTGCTATGGAGCTGACGTCCGAGGTGGTGCCAAACATGTTCTATCGGGCACAGATATGGGGATCTTCTGGGTCCTTCACGTTTTTGTCAGGCACCGTAGATGGCTTCTCTGATGGCGATTATAGTGCCAACGGAATAGCTAAATTAAGGAAGAATCTTTCCTGATAATCGCACGGTCTGTACAAGAGACAGAAAAACAACTGAGCAAGAGGGAAAAATTAGGGCACAAGCCGGAGGTGGGCAGTGCTGCTATATAACTCATCATCATCATCATCATCATTTAATACTGATTATGCCTTTCAGCGTTCAGTCTGGAGCATAGCCCCCCCTTATACAGTTCCTCCATGATCCCCTATTCAGTGCTAACATTGTTGCCTCTTCTGATGTTAAACCTATTGCTTCAAAATCATTCTTAACCGAATCCGGGTACCTTCTCCTCGGTCTGCCCCGACTCCTCCTACCCTTTACTGCTGAATCCATGAGTCTCTTGGGTAACCTTGCTTCTCCCATGCGTGTAACATGACCCCACCATCTAAGCCTGTTCGCCCTGACTGCTACATCTATAGAGTTCATTCCCAGTTTTTCTTTGATTTCCTCATTGTGGACACCCTCCTGCCATTGTTCCCATCTACTAGTACCTCCAATCATCCTCGCTACTTTCATATCCGTAACCTCAACCTTGTTGATAAGGTAACCTGAATCCACCCAGCTTTCGCTCCCATACAACAAAGTTGGTCGAAAGATTGAACGGTGCACAGATAACTTAGTCTTGGTACTGACTTCCTTGTTGCAGAAGAGAGTAGATCGTAGCTGAGCGCTCACTGCATTAGCTTTGCTACACCTCGCTTCCAGTTCTTTCACTATATTGCCATCCTGTGAGAATATGCATCCTAAGTACTTGAAACCGTCCACCTGTTCTAACCTTGTTCCTCCTATTTGGCACTCAATCCGTTTATATTTCTTTCCCACTGACATTACTTTCGTTTTGGAGATGCTAATCTTCATACCATAGTCCTTACATTTCTGATCTAGCTCTGAAATATTACTTTGCAAACTTTCAATCGAATCTGCCATCACACCTAAGTCATCCGCATATGCAAGACTGCTTATTTTGTGTTCACATATCTTAATCTCACCCAGCCAGTCTATTGTTTTCAACATATGATCCATAAATAATATGAACAACAGTGGAGACAGGTTGCAGCCTTGTCTTACCCCTGAAACTACTCTGAACCATGAACTCAATTTACCGTCAACTCTAACTGCTGCCTGACTATCCATGTAAAGACCTTTAATTGCTTGCAAAAGTTTGCCTCCTATTCCATAATCTTGTAGAACAGACAATAACTTCCTCCTAGGAACCCGGTCATATGCCTTTTCTAGATCTATAAAGCATAGATACAATTCCCTGTTCCACTCATAACACTTCTCCATTATTTGCCGTAAGCTAAAGATCTGGTCCTGACAACCTCTAAGAGGCCTAAACCCACTCTGATTTTCATCCAATTGGTCTTCAACTAATACTCGCACTTTCCTTTCAACAATACCTGAGAAGATTTTACCCACAACGCTGATTAAAGAGATACCTCTGTAGTTGTTACAATCTTTTCTGTTTCCATGTTTAAAGATTGGTGTGATTACTGCTTTTGTCCAGTCTGATGGAACCTGTCCCGACTCCCAGGCCATTTCAATTATCCTGTGTAGCCATTTAAGACCTGACATTCCACTGTATTTGATGAGTTCCGACTTAATTTCATCCACCCCAGCCGCTTTATTGCACTGCAATCTATTGACCATTTTTTCCACTTCCTCAAATGTGATCCTATTTCCATCATCATTCCTATCCCATTCTACCTCGAAATCTGAAACATTACTGATCGCATTTTCACCTACATTGAGCAACTCTTCAAAATATTCCCTCTACCTGCCCAAGGCATCCACAGGATTCACCAGCAGTTTTCCTGACCTGTCCAAAATACTTGTCATTTCCTTCTTACCTCCCTTTCGAAGACTGCTAATTACACTCCAGAATGATTTTCCAGCAGCTTGACCCATAGTCTCCAACCTGTTTCCAAAGTCTTCCCACGATTTCTTCTTGGATGCTGCAATTATCTGTTTAAGCTTTGTTTCTTTCTTCAACATAACTTCCTCTGTCTACCTGGGTTCTGGTATGTAGCCATATTTGATACGCCTTCTTTTTCCTTTTACAGGCTGCCTTGACTGTATCATTCCACCAAGCTGTTTGCTTCATCCTACTTTTACACACTACTGTTCCAAGACATTCTTTAGCCACTTCTAGTACTGTGTCCCTGTATCTTGTCCATTCCTTTTCCAATGACTGTAATTGACTACATTCAACTAACTGGTACCTTTCTGAGATCGCTGTTATGTACTTGTGCCTGATTTCCTTATCCTGAAGTTTCTCCACTCTTATCCTCCTACATATGGACCTGACCTCCTGCACTTTCGGCCTCACAATCCCAATTTCACTGCAGATTAAATAATGATCAGTGTCATCAAAGAATCCCCTGAATACACGTGTGTCCCTCACAGCCTTCCTGAATTCCTGATCTGTTATTATATAGTCGATGACAGATCTGGTTCCCCTGCCTTCCCAAGTATACCGGTGAATGTTCTTATGTTTAAAAAAGGAGTTTGTGATTACTAAGCCCATACTGGCACAGAAATCCAAGAGTTGTTTCCCGTTCCTGTTGGCCTCCATATCCTCTCCAAATTTACCCATAACCTTTTCATATATAACTGAAATGGTTAATTTGGAGAAGGTTATGAGATACGCGATGTGATAGCAGGAAACAGGGGCCGCAGGAGAAGCACAACATGCGATACTTTTGGCACTGGCAGAAAGAAGTACCTAGTTTCGCAACCTCAGTTACATAAGGAAGAGTGTACGCTAGATGTAGGTGTAGCCAAAGCGCAACAGGCTTTCGATACAAATCCATGAACTTTCAAAGAGAGTAGGAAAGTCCTGCTTTGAGGCAGTAGTCCCTGAATAGTGCGGGCCAGTTGCTGCAGGAAAAACTAAGGAACAAGTATCCGATCAGAAACTTAGTCGGGCCAAGTGCGTTTCTGAACCATGTAATAGACAATATAGGATTTTTGTGCAAGGAGTCATCCAACGGATCTTGCAATGATAATGGACGGAGTCGGAAACATTACTGAGAGGGATCAGGAGTATTTCACTGAGTGTAACTGGTAAAGATAGTTTCAACAGCGAACCTTATACACACAACAAAAAAAGTTTTGCATCACCCCGGTTCTCAGAACTCCTGAAGACACGCGTTCACTGTGCATATTGTATCACAGACACAGCCCATTTGACTGTTCACAGATGTCACTAAGCCCGCCCAAATATGTAATCAACCATGCATGAGCAGCGCCTATTAGACGGAGGAGGTCCGACAGTCGATCAGTTGCAGTCATTCCACCAGGAAGGAGGTACATGGCTCGTGTTGTCTGTAGTTCAACCGTGCCTAGACGGTCAATACCGTGTTTCGATTGCGTCCGCATTGTTACTTTATGCCAGGAAGGGTTCTCAGCAACGGAAGTGTCCAGGCGTTTCGGAGTGAACCAAAGCGATGTTGTTCGGACATGGAGGAGATACAGAGAGAGGGTAACTGTAGATGACATGCCCCGCTCAGGCCGCCCAATGGCTACCACTGCAGTGGATGACCGCTACCTACGGATTATGGCTCGGAGGAACACTGACAGCAACGCCACCATGTTGAATAATGCTTTTCGTACAGCCACAGGACGTCAAAAAATGGCTCTGAGCACTATGGGACTTAACATCTGAGGTCATCAGTCCCCTAGACTTAGAACTACTTAAACCTAACTAACCTAAGGACATCACACACATCCTAGCCCGGATTCGAACCTGCGACCGTAGCAGCACAGGATGTCGTGTTGCGATTCAAACTGTGCGCAATAGGCTGCATGATGCGCAACTTCACTTCCGACGTCCATGACGAGGTCCAACTTTGCAACCACGACACCATGCAGCGCAGTACACATGGGGCCAACAACATGCCGCGTGGACCGCTGAGGATTGGTATCACGTTCTCTTCAGCGATGAGTGTCGCATATGCCTTCAATCAGACAATCGTCGAAGACGTGTTTGGAGGCAACCCGGTCAGGCTAAACCCCTTAGACACACCGTCCAGCGAGTGCGGCAAGGTGGAGGTTCCCAGCTGTTTTGGGGTGGCATTATGTGGGGCCGACGTACGCCGCTGGTAGTCATGGAAGGCGCCGTAACGGCTGTACGATACGTGAGTGCCATCAACAGTATCGGCAGCATATTGGCGAGGCATTCGTCTTCATGGACAACAATTCGCGCGCCCGTCGTGCACATCTTGTGAATGACTTCCTTTACGATAAGGACATTGCTCTACTAGGATGGCCAGCATGTTCTCCAGACATGGACTCTATCGAACGTGCCTGGCATAGATTGAAAAGGGCTGTTTATGGACGAGGTGACCCACGAAACACTCTGAGGGATCTACGCCGAATCGCCGTTGAGGGTTGGGACAATCTGGACAGTGCCTTGATCAACTTGTGGATCTTATGCCACAACGAATACAGGCATGCATCAATGCAAGATGTGTTACTGGGTATTAGAGATACCGGTGTGTACAGCAATCTGATCCACCACCTCTGAAGGTCTCGCTGTATGATGGTACAGCATGCAATGTGTGATTTTCATGAGCAATAAAGAGAGCGGAAATGCTGTTTATATTGATCTCTATTCCAATTTTCTGTACAGGTGATGCAAAAACTTTTTTTGATGTGTGTATATCTTGCTTTTGTAAGCCGTTCTGATACGCCGCCGTTGAACAGCTCTGTAAGTTAGATAGACTGCTTCTGTTAGTTAAGAGTTGGACATATATTTACTTTGTGTTGATGTTTCTCCAGGCGAGGTTTACGACACACGGCATATATCACAATAAGAAAGAGAAGTGACCGAGCGAGGTGGCGCAGTGGTCAGTACACTCGACTCGCCTTCGGGAGGACGACGGTTCAATCCCGTGTCCAGCAATCCTGATTTAGGTTTTCCGTGATTTCCATAAATCACTGCAAGCAAATGCCGGGATGGTTCCTTCGAAAGGGCACGGCCGTCTTCCTCCCCCGTCCTTCCCTAATCCGATGAGAACGATGACCTCGCTGTTTAGTCTCTTCCCCCAAACAATCCAATCCAATCCAAAAGAGAAATGGTATTTGGCCAAGTTGATAGCAAAATCTTTAACAGAATGCATCCTTGCTGTTGACATCATTGTTATGTGTGCTTCGACTCTAAAAAGTTGGAGCATTGTTCCTAAATATAATGGTCGCTCAGATATCGTTTAGGTACTTCACTAAATGAAAAATGAATTGACTAATTCAAAAAGCATTTGTGAAATGCAGACTGGAAAGGCGTCCACAATACAGTTAGTGTCATTGAAAAATTTAATTTATTTTATAACATAGTCATAAAGTACTTTGAAAACTGTTGTCATAATAAATTAACATCTGTAGGCAGATTACCTAAATCCTGGGTTACGAATGGAATTAAAATGTCATACAGAAGTAAGAGAAGCTTCTAGTCACTATGAAGGGACACAAATGACAGGAATTAATCCATTATGAGCTGAAGTGTAAATTTTAAGCGAAGTCATCAGAATACAAAAATGTATGTATTGTCAAGAAAAAATAACCTCCCCCAACAACATGAAAGAACTATTTGGAACATAATAAAAAGACAAGAAAAATGAATCACTGTAATTGTAGACACGTTTAATATCATTTTTCATCAGTAGCATACAACAGAGGTCTGAACATTTCCTTAGTAGACCCTACAGTTTCTAAGAAAACCTATGCAAAACAAATTTGATGGAATTCAACTACATCCTACATCTACAAAAGAAGTATTCAACGTCATCAATATTTTTGGAAAATAAATGTTGAACCGGTTAGCATTAAATCAGGCGTGAGTACAGAGAAATACAGGGTGAACATTAATAAAATCGACAGACTGCCGGAATGGATTCCTGACAAGAAATGGAGGAAAAAAGGTCCTAAGAACATGAGTCCAGAAATGGACGGTGTGCGTGGAACGACAAAAAATAGTCCCGGAATACAGTACGGAGCTGCATCGCATCCGCGTCACAACAGACGTTCAAAGTGGCCTTCCTGGATTGCAATGCACGCGTTCACACTTCGCATCATCGACTGCCGCACTCTTTCACACGTTCCGGTCTCTTTCCTAACATCATCACAGACGTCGTGACCATACTGTTGAAGGGTCAGCACATCAGGAAGTCGTTCAGCATACACAACGCTTTTCAGGTGCGCCCAGAAGTAAAAAAATTTTGCGGGTTTAAGTCTGGTGGTCTAGCAGGCCATGCTACAGAGCCTCCGTGTCCCATCCAACGTCTGGGGAAGATGTTGTTGAGGTATCGGTGAAGTGCTATGGCGAAGTGGGGTAATGCTCCGTCATACAGATACCACATAACCTGTGGTATTGCCAAATGCACATTATCAAACAGCCCAGGCAAAGTACTCCGCAGGAAGTCCAGGTACGTTCCTACCTTGAGACTTTGGGGTATCAAAACCGGTCCAGGAATTGGTCGCCAAGAAACCCTGTCCACACACTGATGCTGAACCGATGCTGATGAGCCGCCTCAACAATTCCCCATGGATTGTCTGTAGCCCACAGATGACAAACGTGCAGATTGATGACGCCAGTTCTGGTAAACGTTGCTTCGTCGGTAAAGAGGACTGATGACAGAAATCCCATAATTATGATGGTCTGATGCGACAACCATCGACAAATTCCTTCCCGCAGAGGGAAATCCGCTGCTGATAATTCTTTATTCACTGCGGATAATAGGAATTGTAGCGGTTGTCATACAGGATACACAAAATCGCACTTTGCCTTAGGCAATGTTGGCGGGCCACTTGCCTGCAGGTTGTACTAAGGTTCATCTCAATACCCTGTAGAATCCGGCCCTTCAAATCTGGCGCACACACCGTCCGCCGTCTCCTTGCACGTTCGTCTGTCTGAAAGGACCCATGCTAACGCAAATGCCCAAAAAGGGCTTGAAATGTGGTGTGATGTGGTTGGTGTCTATGAGGGTACTTCTTTTGGTATAGCCGTCTGCTTCTCGACCGTTTCCATCTGCTTGGCCGTATTTCAGTACTCTGTCAATTTCTTATCGCACTGTCAAATCTCTCATCCCATCTTCATCTACGTCCTCTACCCTTTCTATAACATTGCCTTCATGTTCGTCTCCCTTGTATAGACCCTCCTTATACTCCTTCCACCTTTCAGCTTTCCCTTCTTTGCCTAGTGCTGGTTCTCCATCTCGACTTTTCATATTCACACAGCTGTTTCTCTTTGCTCCCATTGCCTCTTTAATTTTCCTGTAGGTGGTATCTGTCTTACCCCTAGCGATATATGATTCTAAATCCTAAAATTTGTCCTCTAGTCATTCCATCTCAGCCATTTTGCACTTCTCATCAATCTCATGTTTCAGATGTTCATATTTTCCTTCATCTGCTTCATTTGCTGCATTTTTGTATTTTCTCCTTTCATTAATTAGTACAGAAATAGACGGAGAACGTGATGTGGCGCTGGTAGAGCTTATACAAAGCCGGGAAGTTTTTGACACATAAAAAAATCCAAACATAAGAAATCGTCAGGGATAGACGGCCGTTCCTTAGAATTTTATTAGATTACCAGTTCAGTACAGCGTCATTCAGGTTAACATCTGCTCAAAACATGGATTGCAACCCTACACAGGCCGGTAGGTTCAGTATTATGTTACGGTGAACATTCGCCTGGGTTGTCATCACGAGTCAGAGTAAGCAATAACACTACAACATATGAGTAGTCCATTAAGGATTTCTATCATTAGACTACACCACAGTACTACGTTAAAAAGTATAGGTTTTTATTTATAAAATCAATATTGATTCAGATACAATTGTTTGCCGCTAGTCACCTTCCAAATAGTCCCCTTCAGCTCATACACACTTGTCCTAAGGCTGTTCCCAATGCTGGAAACATCGCTGGGAAGCCTCGTTTACGCCGGCCGAAGTGGCCGTGCGGTTAAAGGCGCTGCAGTCTGGAACCGCAAGACCGCTACGGTCGCAGGTTCGAATCCTGCCTCGGGCATGGATGTTTGTGATGTCCTTAGGTTAGTTAGGTTTAACTAGGTCTAAGTTCTAGGGGACTAATGACCTCAGCAGTTGAGTCCCATAGTGCTCAGAGCCATTTGAACCATTTTTTTTGGAAGCCTCGTTCGGTATGGTGCGCAGCTGATCCGCCGAATTATGCATAATGTCCTCCCTGTTCTGAAACCTGGTCCCTTCAGAGTTTTTTTCAGTTTAGGAACAAGCCAGAATGCAGTCGGTGCTAGGTCAGGGGAATATGGAGGCCGAAAAACCACAGGCGCGTTGTGTTTGACCAAAAAAGTCCGAAGTAACGGAGGACCATGAGCGGGTGCGTTGTGGTGGTGAAGGTGGCAACTGCCCGCTGCCACCAACTCTGGCCTTTTGCGTCTCACTGCCTGAAGGCGACGCATAACCTCGTGATGGGACTCCTTAGTGATATTAGTAACTTCTGGTGTGTGCTCATCATGGAGTACGCCATTCGAATAAAAAAAAAGACGGTCAGCATGACTTCCACATTGCTGCGAGCCGGTCTCGCTTTTTTTGATCTCGGGTATGATAGCTACTTCCATTGTGATGACTAGAACTGTGGTTCTGGGCCGTATCCATAAACACGTTTGGTATTGTTTGTACCACGAGGTAGCATTATAATAGCCAAGTGGGCGGAATTAACTATTACCTAAATCACGAAGCCAAGTGATTATTTCAAAGCAAAACCGTCTAAGTGGGACAAAGACTTCCTTCAAGAAA
Organism: Schistocerca cancellata; assembly: GCF_023864275.1. Lineage (NCBI taxonomy): Eukaryota > Metazoa > Arthropoda > Insecta > Orthoptera > Acrididae > Schistocerca > Schistocerca cancellata. The sequence goes on along the minus strand of NC_064631.1, from coordinate 30,591,054 downwards.
TGCACAGCAGCTAAAGACTCATATGCCCGAAGGAATATTGATAATGACAAGTGATAGCGAGAAGCAAAATATGCTTGTCTGATACGTCAGGTCAGACAGCGCTTGTTTTTCTGGAGTATAAAATGACAGTTTCGCCTTGTTATGGGGATAAGATATTTAATACGTAATGCTTAGTAAACAACCGTCTTCCTTGGACTTTACCCATATGTTGACCTCACCCAGACCTTAAATATAGAAAATTTAGAGCTGAGAACTCACTCAAAATACTAGCAGAAGACGCAGATTTTCATGATTTTTAGTTCAAACGAGTAGCGAAGAGCAAAGCGTTTGTTTCATGCATTAATTTGCCGCGACTCAGTTTGAATGAAGAAGAGTTTCTCATTTTCAGTTTCCTGTATAAATGTGAATTTATGTTGGAGAAGCCGATCGGTTATGGAAGTGAAGGCGAAATAAATGACACAGGCGTAAGGGGAAGAAGAGGACTAAGGAAATACAAGAAACATGACCATGGCGTTGCAGTTGCTGGGTGATGCGTGCGGTTCGCTGGTGGATTTCCGCTCCCTTTGATTTTTTATCACTTAACATTTGTTATTTATCGATGAGCGTGGTACTTACTCATTAGTGGAATATTGCAATTTGCTGCAACATTCTGTGTTTGTACGAATACAATAATGTCCAAAATTAAAGTAAAAAACTGTTATTTCCCCGTCCTGTGTCTAATTCACGGTATAATCATGCAAACTGTCAACAGATGTCGTTACGGTCGTGTTCCGCGCAAAAGATGGCATTCCTATCCACGGACAACCACGCCAGCAATGACTTGAGTGCATCTCTCAAGTGGGGTAGTGTTTACAGGGTAGTCCCACATCCACAATCGCTGGGTACACAATCACAGACGGGGTAGTATAGCACAGTGAAGACGCCTAGGACTCGCTGCTGTGGAGGGCCACAGGAAGAATGGATCAGGAGAGCGCAACCTAATGTGTCCCGACGGCTTAATGTGAATCGGTCTGTTGTTTCTCGGAGGAGCCGATAGTCTATAGAGACCAAAACTGTGTCCCGGAGACAAGGATACAGCTGACCACGTGTGACCTCAGGAAAAGTGGACCGTTATTTGGCCGTAAGGGCACGACGGTACCGCCTTACTACTGTACCGCAACTGCCATGTGAGCTAGCAGCATCCTCTGGACGTGTTGTATCGAGGGAAACGGTGTACGGAAGGCTTCAGCAGAGACCTTTATTGTTGGAGACCTGCTGTCTGTTTACTTGTGGCGTGTCTTCGCAGAAGGAAATGTCTAGAGTGGAGCCGTCAACATGCCACCTGGACGGTCGAACGGTGTGGGCCCATGTTCTTTTCACAGATGAGTCCCGATTTGGTCAGGAGAGTGATTCTCGACGGATTCGCATGAAGAGGGCACGTGGAAGACGATTTCGGGACCCAAACATTGTGGAAAGAGACCGATATTGAGGAGTATCTCTAATGGTGAGGGCAGAGATTATGTTGACCGCTCGAACATCTCTTCATGAAATTGTATGGCTGAATCAGTAAGATTTAACAGCTGTCAGGTACCGTGAGGATATCTTTGGATCTCATGCGTGGTTTTTGCGAGGTGCTGTGGGCCCAGGCTTCGTATGGATGGACGATAATGTGCGACCTCATAGAGCACGGGTGGTAGACTTTTTTTTTTTTTTTTTTTTTTTTTTGGAAACGGAAGATATTGCAGGCATGGCGTGACCTACTCGCTCTGCCGATTTCAATCCGGTAGAGCACGTCTGGGATGTACTAGGGAGACGGACTGAATCACGTCAGCATCCACTAACCACTATCCAAGACTGGTAAGCAGCTCTGCAGGACGAATGGGCGTTATTGCCTTAACCTGAGACTGATGGTATCATTCACAGAATTTCCCGTCGTTTTCAGTCCTCCATTGGTGCCAGAGGTCGTCATACCCACTACTGAGCACATTAACCAGTTGGCAGAATGTGTGTCCAACTCCATTAAGTTGGAAGAAACGAAGAACATTCTTGTCTACGGTTATGCATGTTGCAGTTGATTACGTTCTGCGTTGCGTACATAGTTTTTGCTTTACTATCATGTGTTTATACCGTTTTGTGGCAATTAAACGCAACCTTGAAGAATTTCCCGTTTCTTGCTTTAATTTTGGACACCAGTATAGGATCACATTCTGCTGAGGCAGACACTTCAGCTTCGTCTGTATTGTTACGTGTTCCCAGCAAACGTGGTTTCAATGTGATGCGTCAGTCCTTGTTCACTGCCCTCGTAGCTGGTGCTTGATTCCGGATTCTACATGGCGTAGTTCGGTGGAGACACCGGATGTCTCGGTCATCAACATTGCCATGGCTCCAATAAGGCTACGCAGAAGCCGTCGCCTTTATGGGTAGAAACACGAGTACCAAAAGTACGGTCCAAATGCACATGGTACTACTGGATCCAAAACATCGGTGAGTCTGATGCACATAATTGGTACGGCAGCGTATTAGTGCTTCGACCAAGTGACTGCTAAGGATGTGGGACAAACTCCGGGCGGAATTAAAAAAGCGTTTGGCGTCAATCACCAGCAGGTTCGCATAGCCAAAGAGCAACGGGAAGACGGAGACAAGTGGCAGGAAAGACGACAGTCGTAAATGCAGTGCGTTCAGGTGCTGTGTCACGACGCGGACCTCAATGTGGCGGAAGCTGACAAGTTTGATAGCTAATGAAGCGTGTATAATGCCCTTCTTTTGAAAGATGTTACACGACATCGGGACAATAAACCAGAAAAGAGTGAGCAGAAAGACGTTCGATGGGCTTTCGAATGTCGGATCGTTGGCAGTTACTTAAGACCATCAAAACCTAATGTCGTTAATACGGCGAACAGAGAAGGATATGTCAACGTCGAACCCAGACTACTGGAAGTAGCGGCGTTGAATGTAGAATCCACGCAGGACAAGATAGCATTTTTAATTGATGCAGATTCTACTAGGCAGAACAGCACTGAGTAATGTAGTCAGACACCCAGGATATGTGCCGGGAACTACAGACAACATTCAAGGTTTTAGGCGACACAGCTGCTACCAGTTTCCTCGTCAGTTTTACTGCTGCACAGAAAAACGCACATTCGGAGAACAGAAGACAGCACGCCGGAGTGTTTCTCTTATGGATACCCTCCACATGACGTACGGTAGGTCCACCGCAAGGAAAGAACGAGACTGTTCTACGGCTGTTATCCCGTGAGACACCAGACGACAAGGCAGGTCTAGACGTGCCGGGAAAAGTGCACCGTCTCTTCTGCGTGACACTTTTTTGCGGCCATTATATATTAATCTTGACATGTGTACCATTGAGTGCGTTCCAAAGGATTGGAAAAGGGCAGAGGTCATCCCCGTTTTCAAGAAGGGACGTCGAACAGATGTGCAGAACTATAGACCTATATTTGTAACGTCGATCAGATGTAGAATTTTGGAACACGTATTATGTTCGAGTATTTTTCTGGAGACTAGAAATCTACTCTGTAGGAATCAGCATGGGTTTCGAAAAAGACGATCGTGTGAAACCCAGCTCGCGCTATTCGTCCACGAGACTCAGAGGACCATAGACACGGGTTCCCAGGTAGATGCCGTGTTTCTTGACTTCTGCAAGGGGTTCGATACGGTTCCCCACAGTCGTTTAATGAACAAAGTAAGAGCATATGGACTATCAGACCAACTGTGTGATTGGATTGAAGAGTTGCTAGATAACGGAACGTAGCATGTCATTCTCAATGGAGGAGTGATTTCAGGTGTGCCGCAGGTGTCGTAGGATCGTTGCTATTCACAATGTACAGGGTTATTACAAATGATTGAAGCGATTTCACAGCTCTGCAATAACTTTATTATTTGAGATATTTTCACAATGCTTTGCACACACGTACAAAAACTCAAAAAGTTTTTTTTATGCATTCACAAATGTTCGATATGTGCCCCTCTAGTGATTCGGCAGACATCAAGCCGATAATCAAGTTCCTCCCACACTCGGCGCAGCATGTCCCCATCAATGAGTTCTAAAGCATCGTTGATGCGAGCTCGCACTTCTGGCACGTTTCTTGGTAGAGGAGGTTTAAACACTGAATCTTTCACATAACCGCCGGCCGCGGTGGTCTAGCGGTTCTGGCGCTGCAGTCCGGAACCGCGGGACTGCTACGGTCGCAGGTTCGAATCCTGCCTCGGGCATGGGTGTGTGTGATGTCCTTAGGTTAGTTAGGTTTAAGTAGTTCTAAGTTCTAGGGGACTTATGACCTAAGATGTTGAGTCCCATAGTGCTCAGAGCCATTTTTCACATAACCCCACAGAAAGAAATCGCATGGGGTTGTCGGGAGAGCGTGGAGGCCATGACATGAATTGCTTATCATGATCTCCACCACGACCGATCCATCGGTTTTCCAATCTCCTGTTTAAGAAATGCCGAACATCATGATGGAAGTGCGGTGGAGCACCATCCTGTTGAAAGATGAAGTCGGCGCTGTCGGTCTCAGTTATGGCATGAGCCAACTTTCCAGCATGTCCAGATACACGTGTCCTGTAACGTTTTTTTCGCAGAAGAAAAAGGGGCCGTAAACTTTAAACCGTGAGATTGCGCAAAACACGTTAACTTTTGGTGAATTGCGAATTTGCTGCACGAATGCGTGAGGATTCTCTACCGCCCAGATTCGCACATTGTGTCTGTTCACTTCACCATTAAGAAAAAAAGTTGCTTCATCACTGAAAACAAGTTTCGCACTGAACGCATCCTCTTCCATGAGCTGTTGCAACCGCGCCGAAAATTCAAAGCGTTTGACTTTGTCATCGAGTGTCAGGGCTTGTAGCAATTGTAAACGGTAAGGCTTCTGCTTTAGCCTTTTCCGTAAGATTTTCCAAACCGTCGGCTGTGGTACGTTTAGCTCCCTGCTTGCTTTATTCGTCGACTTCCGCGGGCTACGCGTGAAACTTGCCTGCACGCGTTCAACCGTTTCTTCGCTCACTGCAGGCCGACCCGTTGATTTCCCCTTACAGAGGCATCCAGAAGCTTTAAACTGCGCATACCATCGCCGAATGGAGTTAGCAGTTGGTGGATGTTTGTTGAACTTCGTCCTGAAGTGTCGTTGCACTGTTGTGACTGACTGATGTGAGTGCATTTCAAGCACGACATACGCTTTCTCGGCTCCTGTCGCCATTTTGTCTCACTGCGCTCTCGAGCGCTCTGGCGGCAGAAACCTGAAGTGCGGCTTCAGCCGAACAAAACTTTGAGTTTTTCTACGTATCTGTAGTGTGTCGTGACCATATGTCAATGAATGGAGCTACAGTGAATTTATGAAATCGGTTCAATCATTTGTAATAGCCCTGTACATAAATGACCTTGTGGATAACATCGGAAGTTCACTGAGCCTTTTTGCGGATGATGTTGTGGTATATCGAGAGGTTGTAACAATGGAAAATTGTACTGAAATGCAGGAGGATCCGCAACGAATTGACGCATGGTTCAGGGAATGGCAATTGAATCTCAGTGTAGACAAGTGTAATGTGCTGCGAATACATAGAAAGAAAGATCCCTTATCATTTAGCTACAATATAGCAGATCAGCAACTGATTTCATAAATTATCTGGGAGTAGGCATTAGGAGTGATTTAAAATGGAATGACCATAAAAAGCAGATGCCAGACTGAGATTCATTGGAAGAACCCTAAGGAAATGCAATCCGAAAACAAAGGAAGTAAGTTACAGTACACTTGTTCGCGCACTGCTTGAATATTGCTCACAAGTGTGGGATCCGTACCAGATAGGGTTGATAGAAGAGATAGAGAAGATCCAACGGAGAGCAGCGCGCTTCGTTACAGGATTATTTAGTAATCGCGAAAGCGTTACGGAGATGATAGATAAACACCGGCGGAAGACTCTGCAAGAGAGACGCTCAGTAGCTCGGTACGGGCTTTTGTTGAAGTTTCGAGAACATACCTTCACGGAGGAGTCAAGCAGTATATTGCTTCCTCCTACGTATATCTCGCGAAGAAACCATGAGGATAAAATCAGAGAGATTAGAGTCCACACAGAGGCATACCGACAATCTTTCTTTCCACGAACAATACGAGACTGGAATAAAAGGGAGAACCGATAGAGGTACTCAAGGTACCCTCCGCCACACACCGTCAGGTGGCTTAAGGAGTATAGATGTAGATGTAGATGTAGAAATGGGTTGTCTAACAGTTCAGTTATATCCGTTTGTTTATTCCCACAAAAAATATTAATCCCAAATCTAAAACATCGTGAAATTAATTTCGAACATTTTCTGAGTAATGAGGGAAGTGCACCGAGAGGGATAACATATCTTTATTAATCAGTTTTTGAAAATCTGTCGCAAGCAAGCAGTGTCCGAGCCGCCCGGCTGCATCACATCCCTAGGGATGTAGTATACTAAGGGCAAGGTTATGATGTGGAGTCGCAGGACTACCGTAATTGAGCAACAGACACGGCGACCACTGCCAGCCGTCGCTTACAGGAGAACGAAGACTGAAATTCATCGCACAGAGTCAGTCGTCCATTTATGTCTATTTTCGACTGACGTATTTTAAGTTCCTGGCTAGGACTACAATTAACATTACTATCATGGATTTGAAATACACAATCGGTCAATTTTACAAGGCGCAGTGTCTTGTCTTTTTCTTCAAAGAATATTTGGTTTCATTTGTTCTCATTAGATGGTCATTCTCCTTTACGTAGTGAGAGCGTATGTGTGACAGTGTGATTACTTATCTTCAGTCGAGTGGAGTGTTCAGTTTTATTAACAGTTAACATTAATTAATTTATCAGAAAGTATTCTTGGCATATTCACAGGGAGCGGAACGTACATTAGGCACTCAAGTTATTCTACGGCCCGAGTCATGATTTTTAGGCGATCATATAATATTTCCAGGGGACTTTGATTTTGGGCCCCTAATAGTGCTGGTTCAACTGCGATAACCTTCAATTTTCTTATTACACTCTCACAAAATTAGTTTCATTTAATTTCAGCGATTTACATAATAAAGGAACCGTAACGACTACATCAGTGACGGTTCTCTTATATCGACCGCAATGACCTATTTTTAAAGTATCTGAATAAGCAATCTAGTACGCAGGTTTTAATAACACGAATGATGACAGGCCGGAGAACTGTAGAGTGTGGGGTTTTCCGCGTATTAAGTGGCAAAAAACTGATCCAGAAAATTGTAATTGCTCCAGCTACGCTGCCACTGACGCGACCGGTAGATAACTGGCCGTTGGAAGCGGCTGCACTACAGCGGAACGAGAATGCAGCTGTCGTCACGGAACTTCCGACTTTAGCTGCGTTCATCGGAAAATATTTAAAAAAATATTGTCAAAAACCAGTCTTATATTGTTCTTGTCTAGAGACATATCTTGTATTGCCTGTGCGCACCAGATTATGTTTACTTGATTCGACTTTGAATTGAAATATTACTGAAAGCTACGGCATTTGGCGCGATATCTGTATAAGAATGGGAAGAATATATCGCTATTAATTTACTGAAATTCTTGACATGTGGACTTTGTAGAGTGAATTTATTGATGTACTTGCTTGGTTGAAGTTTTATGTTGAAGAGGAACACTCGTTATTAAAATATTTACGTCAAAGTGACACACTGTTTATTCCTAGAAAGAGCTGTAGCTTCCGTGGAAGCGGAAATTTTTAGCAGTTGTGGTAGTCATGATTTCTCCTCACGCTGAATACGGACGCAGATAACTGGAAAGAGTATCCAGGGCTGGTTAACTGAATCAGTTTTAAACCGCCATGGGATGTGAACTTTTAGGCCCATCTGTGTGGAGTCCACTTGGATTGATGATTCTAATAGGCGCATGCAAGTTCGTCCAGGTTGAGAATGAATTAAAATCTGACCACTTACGATAAATCAAAGACCATCGATAGCTGGTACGTCATGCACACTTACGTATGTTGAATGTCAAAGGACACTTGCTTGGTCTCTTGAATCTGTTATAGTCTAGATCAAGCACATCTATGTAGAAATAGTTTTGTATTTTATTTTTTGCACGTCTAGTGTGAAAATGTTCTAATCCGTGTGTACTAGGCAATGGTACAAATGTCATACGCGGTGTGTGTGTAACAAAATAAAAACATTTAATTTAACTAAATAGCCTTTAAGATGGTTCAAATGGCTCTAAGCACTATGGGACGTAACATCTGAGGTCATCAGCCCCCTAGACTTAGAACTACTTACACCTAACTAACCTAGGGACATCACACACATCCATGCCCGAGGCAGGATTCTAACCTGCGAAGGTAGCAGCAGCGTGGTTCCGGACTGAAGCGCGTAGAACCGCTCGGCCACAGCAGCCGGCCAGCCTTTAAGAGAATGAGGTTTCTCTTGTTGCTTTAAAATGTCAGAAGGTGCTCATTTCTTAATGTTGTTCTTTGTGAACCTGTGAAACCTCACAACCAATAATATTGGACTCTTTTCTCGCAGTTTCACTGGCACTTAATTGTTTGCTTAAGTTTAGGTAAATCTTTGGTGAACAATACTAGGTTTCACAAAAAGATTCTTCAGACTTCGCAAGACTATATCTTGTACATCAGTGAAAATAGAAACTTTGGTTACATTCTTTTCACCTTATGCATGCAACTAAAAAGTATAATTTAAAAAAGATCCACTTTTCCAAGGATATACACTACTGGCCATTAAAATTGCTACAGCACGAAGATGACGTGCTACAGAGGCGAAATTTAACCGACAGGAAGAAGATGCTGTGATATGCAAATGATTAGCTTTTCAGAGCATTCACACAAGGTTGACGTCCTTAGGCAACACCAACAACGTGTTGACATGAGGAAAGTTTCCAACCGATTTCTCATACACAAACAGCAGTTGACCGGCGTTGCCTGGTGAAACGTTGTTGTCATGCCTCGCGTAAGGAGGAGAAATGCGTACCATCACGTTTCCGACTTTGATAAAGGTCGGATTGTAGCCTATCGCGATTGCGGTTTTTCGTATCGCGACATTGCTGCTCGCGTTGGTTGAGATCCAATGACTGTTGGCAGAATATGGAATCGGTGGGTTCAGGAGGGTAATACGCAACACCGTGCTGGATCCCAACAGCCTCGTATCACTAACAGTCGAGATGACAGGCATCTTATCCGCATGGCTGTAACGGATCGTGCAGCCACGTCTCGCTCCCTGAGTCAACAGATGGGGACGTTTGCAAGACAACAACCATCTGCAAGAACAGTTCGACGACGTTTGCAGCAGCATTGACTATCAGCTCGGAGATCATGGCTGCGGTTACCCATGACGCTGCATCACAGACAGGAGCGCCTGCGATGGTGCACTCAACGACGAACCTTGGTGCACGAATGGCAAAACGTCATTTTTTCGGATGAATCCAGGTTCTGTTTACAGCATCATGATGGTCGCATACGTGTTTGGCGACATCGCGGTGAACGCACATTGGAAGGTGTATTTTAATCATCGCCATACTGGCGTATCACCCGGCGTGATAGTGTAGGGTGCCATTGGTTACACGTCTCGGTCACCTCTTGTTCGCATCGACGGCACTTTGAACAGTGGACGCTACATTTGCAGGTGTGTTACGACCCGTGGCTCTACCCTTTATTCAGTCCCTGCGAAACCCTACATTTCAGCAGGATAATTTACGATCGAATGTTGCAGGTCCTGTACGGGCCTTTCTGGATAATGTTCGACTGCTGCCCTGGCCAGCACATTCTCCAGATCTCTCACCAATTGAGAACGTCTGGTCAATGGTGGCCGAGCAACTGGTTCGTCACAATACGCCAGTCACTACTCTGTGGTATCGTGTTGAAGCTGCATGGGCAGCTGTACCCGTACACGCCATCCAAGCTCTGTTTGTCTCAATGCCCAGGCGTATGAAGGCCGTTAGTACGGCAAGAGGTGGTTGTTCTGGGTACTGATTTCTCAGGATCTATGCACCCAAATTGTGTGAAAATATAATCACATGAGGCCGGCCAGAGTGGCCAAGCGGTTAAAGGCGCTACAGTCTGGAACCGCGCGACCGCTACGGTCGCAGGTTCGAATCCTGCCTCGAGCATGGATGTGTGTGATGTCCCTAGGTTAGTTAGGTTTAAGTAGTTCTAAGTTCTATGGCACTGATGACCTTAGACGAAGTCCCATAGTGCTCAGAGCCATTTGAACCATTTTTTTGTAATCACATGTCAGTTCTAGTATAATATATTTGTCCTAATGTATACCCGTTTATCATCTGCATTTCTTCTTGGTGTAGCAATTTTAACGGCCAGTAGTGTATTTTTTGCATTCAAGCACATACAACTTTGAGGCACTTTTTACATTTACCTTTAGGACAAAAGTTTTCATTTAATTAGCACCTAAGTTCAATGGATCCTCCAGCGGACTAACAAGAGCAAGAAGACGTTAGTCAGACGCGGTCCCTGTTTGTGCAGCATTGTCTGGAGTTACTGAATCACTGCCATTACTTGGCAGAGTCACGATTCACCCAAAGTTTTTGCATTGATTGCTGCATAGATGGCGTTTCTTTTTAAACCTTCACAAAGTTACGAATGTCTGTAACAGCAAATGACAACGACATATATATGTGTCAGCTTGTATAAAGTAGACATGGCTTAAAGCCAAAATATTTGCACTTGATAATGGCCTAAGGCCGAAATTGCAATAGTGGAAATAGAAAGTTTAACAGTCACTGGCGTAAACATGATTTCTTTCAAGAACCTTCACAAAGCGTAAGGACAATCAAATAGCGAGAGATGAGCCGATCGTGTAGGCCTATGGTACGATGCGAGATCTGTACGCCGCTTGCGGGTTGATTGGCACTGAGGCAGCTCATCGCTATGGAATGCTCTTTATCTACAGGCGTCAGTGCGGTAGCGCTCTACCGTGTTGAAAAATGAACCGTTCGGAACGTTCTCACAATTGTGAAAAAAACCATACGAACGAGCGAGCTAGCTGCGCCAGGGAGTGATTCCTAGAGGCTTGAACCAACAACAGTGCGGTAGTGCTCTACCGTGTTGAAAAACTGAAACGCCGCCTAAGAAAAATTATAGAATTACTTTGCTGATACACCTCTTACATTATTTGATTTTCAAACAGCTGAGCAGAACTGAACGTACTCAGACATTTCGCTCTTTACCTATTCTGATCATCACCAAACTGACACACAATATTTTTAGCGCAGTGCAATCTGACTTTCAATAATCCCTACAAAAGAATGGCCCTGACTAACAATAATCTATACCCCTCATGAAACACTTACCTCACAAAAATCTTCGCTACTCGAACTACTGCAATACAGCGAGCGCCACTACTGCCAGCTAAATAAAAGATTCAAAACTACTGAAGGCACTAACTACTGATAGGCATAGTTAGCAAATGAGAGATTTTGATAGAGAACAATGTATTTACCTTAATAGTTCAAAAATGTCTCTGAGCACTATGGGACTTAACTTCTAAAGGTCATCAGTCCCCTAGAACTTAGAACTACTTAAGCCTAACTAACCTAAGGACATCACACACATCCATGCCCGAGGCAGCATTCGAACCTGTGCCCGTAGCGGTCGCGCGGTTCCAGACTGTAGCGCCTAGAACCGCTCGGCCCCACCGATTGGCTTACCTTAATAGTGTTCAAAAGTCATAATATATATCAGTCCACGATATCCAATATTACAAATTTTCTCTTTCTGATGGACACACGTCCAGATCGTCCGCTCTCAAAATTCCGCCATCTCTCTCCCCACATCCATCACTGTTGGCGGCTCACCTCCAACTGCGCAACCCTACGCGCTGTTAACAGCCAACTGCCCAACACTACAATAGCGACTATTTTAACAATGCCCACCAGCCACAGACTGCACCCAGCACAGCCAGTGATTTTCGTACAGAGCGCTAGGTGACGTTACCAACATAAAAACCTAACCCTACTTACAAAACGAACCGTTCGGAACGTTCTCACAGTTGTGGAAAAAGCCAGATGAACGCGCCAGCTAGCCGCGCCAGGGAGAGATCCCTAGAGGCTTGATCCAACAATTGAACACTGGCGCCAATGTAAGCTTTAGCTTTCGATGCGTATGTTAAAATTCACTTCATGTTTCTAACATCCAGGACATATATGGTATTGTGACGTACAGTGAATATTTTTGAAAGAAACTGTATATTTCAATTATAGAATCAAATTTCGGATCTTTCCGGTGCTGTAATCCTGATTCTGCCCGCCCCGTTCACCCAAATACTCATGAATGAACCTAGTAAAACACTGTGATTGATGCTCGCCTGTAAGTAGGACGGAGTACGATTATTTCGAGTCTGCATCGAACGGAACCTCCTCAATGGGGTCGCACCTCTTAGAGAAACTGGTGAGAAGTAGAGATGGGCAAACTGAAACACGTAACTGTTTCGAAACAAATGAAACAGTACTATGTATTGTTTTGATACGCTGTTTCGAAACAGTGAAACAGTTTGTGTTTTGTAATCTAATAAACCTACACATTTTATCATCTTGAATGTCTACTGTGTAAGTATGTCCATATTAAAAAAATGAGGTGCGAGAGCGCTAATCATATCGCAGAAAGTATTAAACTTTCACTTAGGTGTCTTGGCAGTTTCGTATTTCCTGCAGCAAATGCGTTGCTTTCGTGTCGTGTGACTTTCATACTTTTCAATTGACTGAGGACAGCCATACCTCAAGACAGAAGAACCACCACGAACGGAACTGCAGGTGGGAGCAAACTGCAGAAACAACGGATATGCTACAGAGATTCGCACATTCCGTTTGTATGGGTAATATACCCATCCCGCTAATTTCCATGCACACAAATGGAAGCATTGTGGATAATAGGCACAGTGACTAAAGATTCACAAATAACGCCAAATAATTCTAATAAATAACAAAATATAACAGAAAAAACTTTGTCTTTCAAGGTGTTTCGAACCGTTACTATAAATTCACCATGCTTCCCAGCCCTTCCCGTTCACCATTACACTATCAGTGATATGTCAAACAGATTGCTTGCAATTATGCCTACATGAAATTTATGTATATGTCTAATAACTATCACTCTGCGCCTTTTTTTTATTCAAAATGTTGTAGGCTTATTTGCGCTGCTTAATATGATTACTGTACATGAACAGAGAAGCATGTGTTATAAAAAAAAAGGGTAATTTAACTGGATCATTTTCGCATATTTATTATTTTGAATGTGAATAGTATGCGTTGTTTTATTGTTTGGTTAGTGTTTATAAAGCAGATGTTACGCCATTTCGAAATAGGACAGTCAGCTAGAGACGAAGCTTTATTTTCGGATATCTTAAGCTTCATGCTATTGCTTGTCAAAAAGATTTCGACGCTCTTGAAAGTGTTTCATGAAGTGGTATGTTGTGTTTCAGTACCTGTGCCGAGCCCGAATCTCGTCCGACACAGACCGGAATGAAACATCACTGTTTCGATACAATTAGTCCGTTCCAAGCACAGGTGGACTGAAACAGCCTTATTTTGAAACAACGATACAGTTTCTGTGGCTGCCTCGAGATCGAATCTGGTCCGGTTATCCGAGACAGGGACGGAATGAAACACCACTGTTTCGAAACAGTGAACCACAGCCGTTCCGAAACACTGAAACAGTTCCACGTATCGATACACTGTATCGAAACATAGGAACAGTGGCCAAGTCTAATGAGCAGGTTAGTTGTACAGGTACAACTTCTCCGAGAGAGAGAGAGAGAATGTCACGCTTGTAATCGAGTCGGGGCCAATGTTCCGCTTCGCTCATCTCGGCAGCTGTCTGGCGGGGAAGAACTGTACACAGAAAAAAAAGAGGATCGGGAGATAATACGCAAATCGGAACAAAAAACGAGCTAGCTGTGAAGTGTGGCGTGGGATAAGCCAACCATCGCCGGCTATTATCCGATACGCGGTTGCAACGTAACGTAGCGGACTGAACCGAGGCCGGCAAGGTCACGGGTGCTTTTCGGCCGACATGAAGCCTGACGCCACGGGCAACTCCCCCCCCCCCCCCCAACCGTTCCTCTCCCCCCTCCCCCCCGCCGGACCCCCTTCCCGCCCGCAGAACAGCAGCCGAGCCACACAAAAGCGACGCCGACGCCGGCGACTCGACACGTCACACAGCAGCCACGCGCCGACTTCACCGCCCTGACCTGGTACGTACCGCAGTGCCTCATTCTCGCTACTGACCTATCTCCTATAGTCTGTGAACTCAAGAGCGAGCAGCGCTTTTGGTGGGGCAAGAACGATGCCACCGGCCTACAGGGACATCCAAAATCTGTTGCCCGTTATCGGTCTAGCGGTGTAGATCGGCGTGCAGTGACATACGTCGTTTCTGTTCGTGGGATCTTACTTGCCAGTGTCTGTGAGTTAACTTTGTATGCCTATTGATGTACTTCGATACAGAATTTGAAACACGAACAGCTGCTAGCATGAGTTTCTTAGAAGTAGATACCATAGGGGTTGCGAAGCAACTCAAATCGCTTGATACGGGCAAGTCTTCAGGTCCAGATTGCATACCGATTAGGTTCCTTTCAGATTACGCTGATATAATAGCTCCCTACTTAGCAATCATATACAACCGCTCGCTCACCGATAGATCTGTACCTACAGATTGGAAAATTGCGCAGGTCGCACCAGTGTTTAAGAAGGGAAGTAGGAGTAATCCATCGAACTACAGAGCTATATCATTGACGTCGGTTTGCAGTAGGGTTTTGCAGCATATACTGTATTCAAACATTATGAATCACCTCGAAGGGAACGATCTATTGATACGTAATCCGCATGGTTTCAGAAAATATCGTTCTTGCGCAACGCAGCTAGCTCTTTGTTCGCACGAAGTAATGGCCGCTATCGACAGGGGCTCTCAAGTTGATTCCGTATTTCTAGATTTACGGAAAGCTTTTGACACCGTTCCTCACAAGCGACTTCTAATCAAGCTGCGGGCCTATGAGGTATCGTCTCAGTTTGCGACTGGATTCGTGATTTCCTGTCAGGAAGGTCGCAGTTCGTAGTAATAGACGGCAAATCATCGAGTAAAACTGATGTGATATCAGGTGTTCCCCAGGGAAGCGTCCTGGGACCTCTGCTGTTGCTGATCTATGTAAATGACCTGGGTCAGCAGTTCTCTTAGGTTGTTCGCAGATGATGCTGTAATTTACCGTCCAGTAAGGTCATCCGCAGACCAGTATCAGTTGCAAAGCGATTTAGAAAAGATTCCTGTATGGTGTGGCAGGTGGCAGTTGACGCTAAATAACGAAAAGTGTGAGGTGATCCACATGACTTCCAAAAGAAATCCGTTGGAATTCGGTTACTCGATAAATAATACAATTCTCAAGGCTGTCAATTCAACTAAGTACCTGGGTGTTAAAATTACGAACAACTTCAGTTGGAAAGACCACATAGATAATATTGTGGGGAAGGCGAGCCAAAGGTTGCGTTTCATTGGCAGGACACTTAGAAGATGCAACAAGTCCACTAAAGAGACAGCTTACACTACACTCGTTCGTCCTCTGTTAGAATATTGCTGCGCGGTGTGGGATCCTTACCAGGTGGGATTGCCGGAGGACATCGAAAGGGTGCAAAAAAGGGCAGCTCGTTTTGTATTATCACGTAATAGGGGAGAGAGTGTGGCAGATATGATAAGCGAGTTGGGATGGAAGTCATTAAAGCAAAGACGTTTTTCGTCGCGGCGAGATCTATTTACGAAATTTCAGTCACCAACTTTCTCTTCCGAATGCGAAAATATTTTGTTGAGCCCAACCTACGTAGGTAGGAATGATCATCAAAATAATATAAGAGAAATCAGAGCTCGAACAGAAAGGTTTAGGTGTTCGTTTTTCCCGCGCGCTGTTCGGGAGTGGAATGGTAGAGAGGTAGTATGATTGTGGTTCGATGAACCCTCTCCGAAGCGCTTAAATGTGAATTGCAGAGCAGTCATGTAGATGTAGATGTAGATGTAGATATCCGGAAGTTATGGATAATCGTCTAGCATTGCAAGAAAATATGCAGAATACTAGGAAGAAGAGGTATTTGCGGAGTAACGAGCGTTCGATTCTCTCTAATGTTATTACAGTTTGTATTAAAGAGGCGGCCCAAAAAGAACTGTTGCTAATATTACCAGTCCCAATTAAAGGGCTGAAATCCATGCAAACGTCAGCCTCACCCAATAGGACACATAAGTACGGAACGGAAAAATAAGTCGCATGGTTTACTGGAAACGCCACCAAGGAAAACTAATAATTTTGGGAGGAAACCCATCGTTATAGACAGTTTCAAAATCACGTAAAACCTTTGATACTTGTGGAACACTATATCTGTATCTCGGTCACTATTCACCTGATCCTAAGACATATTGCTTAAAACATGTGCGCAATAGCTATTCTAAACACTGCTGAAATTACTTTCGTAACGTCTACACCGATTCTGGACTTCTAAGCAAAAAGCTTGATATTCGAGGTGCTTTCACATATTCATTTTTATTTTTTGGTAAGAACTTTTATTTGTTAATCTACAGTAATGTTATCCTCTTCAAAATATTCCCCAATACATGCTATACACTTATGCCAGTGCTTTTTCCAATTCCCGAAACACTTCAGGAGCTGTTTCTTCGGGACAGTTTACACGTCTCTTAACTGTGCATTTTTAATCTCATCCATGCTTGTAAAACAGCTGTCTTTTAAGGCCTGCTTTGAAATGTTTATACCACTTGTCTGCCCTTGGTTTACTCATAACAGGCTCACCAAAAGCAATATTTACCACTTCTAAAAACTTCATACACTTTATTCCATTCTTATAACAAAATTTAATACAGATTCTCTAATTTATTTTTATACAAAACAAATAATCGTTGATGCTACCAAAACACATGTAACCTTTCTGACAGCTGAGTAAATGCCCAATATGCGTAACATTGTAAGCGTACTTTTGAGGCATGTTTACAAAGACAGTGACGAGAAAGTAGTGCAAATCGGACTAACAAAACACACAAAATTATAAATATCTGCTTACTTTTTAAACACTCTTCGTGTTGCAAGAATTGTTAAGTTTCAATGCAGTCCTTCAAAGAAAACTTCTACCTCTTGGTAAACACAAAGTAAGAACAAGCCTTAAATTGTACAGACTGATTACATTATATGGGGTTCGTTTCACTAGTAGCAATAGAGGAACATACATTCACATGAACAGGCATTCGGTTCTATGTTTGTTGTTGTTGTGGTCTTCAGTCCTGAGACTGGTTTGATGCAGCTCTCCATGCTACTCTATCCTGTGCAAGCTTCTTCATCTCCCAGTATCTACTGCAACCTACATCCTTCTGAATCTGCTTAGTGTATTCATCTCTTGGTCTCCCTCTACGATTTTTACCCTCCACACTGCCCTCCAATGCTAAATTTGTGATCCCTTGATGCCTCAAAACATGTCCTACCAACCGATCCCTTCTTCTAGTCAAGTTGTGCCACAAACTTCTCTTCTCCCCAATCCTATTCAATACCTCCTCATTAGTTACGTAATCTACCCACCTTATCTTCAGCATTCTTCTGTAGCACCACATTTCGAAAGCTTCTATTCTCTTCTTGTCCAAACTAGTTATCGTCCATGTTTCACTTCCATACATGGCTACACTCCATACAAATACTTTCAGAAACGACTTCCTGACACCTAAATCTATATTCGATGTTAACAAATTTCTCTTCTTGAGAAACGCTTTCCTTGCCATTGCCAGTCTACATTTTATATCCTCTCTACTTCGACCATCATCGGTTATTTTACTCCCTAAATAGCAAAACTCCTTTACTACTTTAAGTGTCTCATTTCCTAATCTAATTCCCTCTGCATCACCCGACTTAATTTGACTACATTCCATTATCCTCGTTTTGCTTTTGTTGATGTTCACCTTATATCCTCCTTTCAAGACACTGTCCATTCCGTTCAACTGCTCTTCCAAGTCCTTTGCTGTCTCTGACAGAATTACAATGTCATCGGCGAACCTCAAAGTTTTTACTTCTTCTCCATGAATTTTAATACCTACTCCGAATTTTTCTTTTGTTTCCTTTACTGCTTGCTCAATATACAGATTGAATAACATCGGGGAGAGGCTACAACCCTGTCTTACTCCTTTCCCAACCACTGCTTCCCTTTCACGCCCCTCGACTCTTATAACTGCCATCTGGTTTCTGTACAAACTGTAAATAGCCTTTCGCTCCCTGTATTTTACCCCTGCCACCTTCAGAATTTGAAAGAGAGTATTCCAGTTAACATTGTCAAAAGCTTTCTCTAAGTCTACAAATGCTAGAAACGTAGGTTTGCCTTTTCTTAATCTTTCTTCCAAGATAAGTCGTAAGGTCAGTATTGCCTCACGTGTTCCAACATTTCTACGGAATCCAAACTGATCTTCCCCGAGGTCGG
Source organism: Schistocerca cancellata (assembly GCF_023864275.1). Lineage (NCBI taxonomy): Eukaryota > Metazoa > Arthropoda > Insecta > Orthoptera > Acrididae > Schistocerca > Schistocerca cancellata. The sequence continues at coordinate 30,572,625 of NC_064631.1, read as the reverse complement.
CTTCTACCAGTTTTTCCATCCGTCTGTAAAGAATTCGCGTTAGTATTTTGCAGCTGTGACTTATTAAATTGATAGTTCTGTAATTTTCACATCTGTCAACACCTGGTTTCTTTGGGATTGGAATTATTATATTCTTCTTGAAGTCTGAGGGTATTTCGCCTGTCTCATACATCGTGCTCACCAGATGGTAGAGTTTTGTCATGACTGGCTCTCCCGAGGCTATCAGTAGTTCAAATGGAATGTTGTCTACTCCCGGGGCCTTGTTTCGACTCAGGTCTTTCAGTGCTCTGTCAAACTCTTCACGCAGTATCTTATCTCCCATTTCGTCTTCATCTACATCCTCTATGTTTGTAGTATAATCCTGACTTCCGTTCTTATGTTAATAATATTTATGTTGTGGGTTGGCAAGAGAGCCAACCCAGTAGGAGAGGAAGCCGAAAGGCACGCGTTTTAGCTCACGCAGGCTGGCGTGAGGTCTCGAAAAGGTCAAGGAAATTAGACTAGCAAAAAAGGACGTAGCTGTGGAATACTTAACTTTAATCCATAAATGGTGAACATCGCTCTTGACGGTACATGTTTTACAGCATCAATAGTAATTGGTAATGGCGCCTTGCTAGGTCGTAGCAAATGACGTAGCTGAAGGCTATGCTAACTATCGTCTCGGCAAATGAGAGCGTATTTTGTCAGTGAACCATCGCTAGCAAAGTCGGCTGTACAACTGGGGCGAGTGCTAGGAAGTGTCTCTAGACCTGCCGTGTGGCGGCGCTCGGTCTGCAATCACTAATAGTGGCGACACGCGGGTCCGGCGTATACTAACGGACCGCGGCCGATTTAAAGGCTACCACCTAGCAAGTGTGGTGTCTGGCGCTGACACCACAATTTACTCTATAATGTTGTGTTATGGTTTTTTGTATTCCTTATGATCTCAATGCATTTGTCTAAAAATGAAGGCAGCCGAGACGTATCTGTACACGGCGTCGCCACAGATTTACTCGTAAAGCGCGTGCACGGCACGGCCGGTACTACGTTGTGAAACAGCCTGTAGAAGCGCCCTGTGACGTAGCGGGGTTGACAGAGTGGGGACTCTCTCGCTCACTCTTCAGTTTACCGACAGCCTATAGCAGCTTGTCATCATCACGTGGGATACAAAAGAATCAGGGTAGCGAAACCCAGGTTGATACAGTGTTCTTTTTCTTCTGGTGAGCCTCCGACACAATTCTGCACCGTCACCTAGTACACAAAACGCCTGCTTATGCATTGAATACCACCTAGCAATCAGGTTTCAGTACCGTCAAACGGGGTGATATCGGACGGTTTCGTCGTTATTTTGATTGTAACTTTTGTATATATTGTTAGATTAAATTGATAGTTATGGAAGTGGTAGGGTATATTCGTAACGAATAAAATATCCCAGAACCAGAAAGTGTATGTGTAGGTATATTTATCTGAGGCAGTTAAGTAAAGTGTCCGAAGTCACCCCATGGGTTGGGGTGATTTCGGACACATATGTTTTTTAAATCTCTGTCCGAAGTTACAGTACATAGAGGGTGAATTAGGACAGTTAATGCCCTTTTTTTAAAATTCTGCACGCCTTTTATTTGATTTTGGTGACATTTTACATATTTTAAGGGAGCCCTTTGTTACGAATAAGTGATATTCTGAAGATTAGATCGGTAGATCACATAACTAATGAGAAGGTATTGAATAGGATTGAGCAGAAGAGGAGTTTGTGGCACAGCGTGACTAGAAGAAGGGATCGATTGGTAGGACACATTCTGAGGCATCAAGGGATTGCCAATTTATTATTGGAGGGCAGCGTGAAGGGTAAAAATCGTAGAGGGAGACCAAGAGATGACTACACTAAACAGTTTCTGAAGGATGTAGGTTGCAGTAGGTACTGCACAGGATAGAGTAGCATGGAGAGCTGCATCAAACCAGTTTCAGGACTGAAGATCACAACAACAACAAGTGATATGGGATGATACACTGAATTTTATATATTACAGATAAGTTTCTATTTTGCAAGAATTTAAATAAACAGTCTCTTTGTTCACTTCTGCACGAGCTCATTTAATATTTTCGCTTAAGCGAACGGAAAGATCTTCTGACTGTCGCTTGAGGAAGAAATGCATCCATTCTTCTCCTGGCAAGATATTACGAAATTTCTTCTCTTTTCGGCTAGATTTATCAAGGTACCCTTTAACTAAATATCTAATATCCAATTTAGTGAAGGGAAATCCCCAATGTGCGGCCCTCAAGATGCTTTGCTTCAAAATTTCTTCTTCTTCTTTATTTAGCACTGGCTGTCCTCCCATTTTTTTCGAATGTGCTTCCTGCACTTTATTTTGTAGGGTTGACTTAGGTATACCATACAAATCACATTCTTTTCTGTACGATAATTTACCACTCTGAATGTCACGAACAGCTTTATCTAAAAGTTCCGGGTCATAACTACACCGTACTGTTGCACCTCTCCAGCTCTTACACATTCATGGCATTGTCCGAAATCACCCCACACAGTACACAGTTTTACTAAAACCGTCGTTATTTGATAACCTTGCACGAGAAACTCGACAAACTTGTTCAGAAATTGTCTCAATGCTGTTAGCTACTGAGCGCGTCGACAATTACGGTAACAAAAACTTCCCGCTCGGCGCAACAATAGATAGTTTCCACTTTACGATAATGCACGTATTTTTAACAGTGAGACCGTTCGTCAATTATTCACCTAGGAAAGCAATTGACGCAAAATAAAAATTGTGGAAAGCGATAAATGCAATCTTGCGCTTAAAATACTTGGCGCACGGACGTTAAAATAAGTAACTCTTTGTATCTATGCAGTAGCAAAGAGCAAATAAGCCATACTGTCCGCATTCACGCTGGTGTCCAAAATCACCCCGTTTGACGGTACGAAATTAGAAGTAAAAACTTCAAACAGCCAAGATCGCTAGAGTCCAGCATTTATTTTGACTACCGATTCCAGCAAACTATGTTGCCGTGTTCGGATCTCAGGCAATGCACTTCAATGAATCTCGATTGCGTGCACATTATTCCGTTCCAAATCACAAAAAGACATTTCAAATGGTTCAAATGGCTCTGGGCACTATGGGACTTAACATCTGAAGTCATCAGTCCCCTAGAACTTAGAACTACTTAAACCTAACTAACCTAAGGACATCACACACATCAATGCCCGAGGCAGGATTCTAACCTGCGACCGTAGCGGTCACGCGGTTCCAGACTGTAGCGCCTAGAACCGCCCGGCCACCCCGAAAGACATTTCAAGAACATGAAAACAGTAGTACACTCGAGTGACAAAAGTCATGGGATACCTCGTAATATTGTGTCGGACGTCCTTTTGCCCCGTATAGAGTAGGAATTCGATGTGGCATGGACTCGATAAGTCTTTGGGAGTCTCATGCAGGAATATTGAGCCAGCTGTCTCTATAGCCGCCCAGAATGTAGTAAGTGTTGCCGGGACAGGATTTTGTGCATAAACTGATCTCTCGATTATGCCCCATAAAAGTTCTTCAGGATTCATGCCAGGCGATGTGGGTGGTCAAATCATTCTCTCGAATTGTCCAAAATGTCCTTCAAATCAGTCGCGAACAGAACCCCGCGACCGCTACGGTCGCAGGTTCGAATTCTGCCTCGGGCATGGGTGTGTGTGATGTCCTTAGGTTAGTTAGGTTTAAGTAGTTCTAAGCTCTAGGGGACTGATGACCTCAGAAGTTAAGTCTCATAGTGCTGAGAGCCATTTGAACCATTCAATCGCGAATAAGTGTGGCCTGGTGACGTGGATCATTGTCATCCATACAAATTCCATCGCTGAATGGTTGCAAACGGTCTCCAAGTAGCTGAACATAACCATTTCTAGTGAATGATCGGTCCAGCTGGACCAGAAAACCCAGTCAATTCTATGTAAACACAGTCCACACCATTATGGAGCCACTTCCAGCTTGCACAGTGCCTTGTCGACAACTTGGGTCCACGGCTTCGTGGGGTCTGCACCACACTCAAAACGTACCACCAGTTCTTACCAACTGAAATCGGGACTGTTCTGGGCAGGCCATGGGTTTACAGTCGTGAAGGGTCCAACCGATGTGATCACGAGCCCAGGAAAGACGCTGCATTTCTGCAATTATTTCACACAGCGTTGCTTGACTGTTAGCACTGACAGCTCTACGCAAACGCCGCTGCTCTCGGTCACTACGTGAAGCCCGTCGGCCTCTGCGTTGTCCGTGGTGAGAGGCAATGCCTGAAATTTGGTGTTCTCGCCACACTCTTGACTCTGTGGATCTCGGAATATTGAATTCCCCAACGATTTTCGAAGTGCAATGCCCATGGGTCTGGCTCTAAAAACCGTTCCGCGTTCAGAATCCGTTAATTCCCGCCGTACGGCGATAATCACGTCGCAGACTTTTTCGCATGAATCACCTGAGTACAACTGACACTTCCGCAAATGGACTGTCCTTTTAGACTTTGTGTACACGATACTATCGTCATCTGTATACGTGCGTATCGCTATTCCATGAATTTTGCCACTTCAGTGTACACCGGCACGTCAAGCATAAAACAATCATTACATAAAATGCCGTGTATATTGTACCGACTACACATGCTCATGTTCGTCATCAGCTGAATGAAGACTAGCGTAACAGCCAAAAACTGGTTTGTGAAATTAATAACAAATACTGTAGAATATCACACCAGTGTCGTGTGTGTTTTCACTCTTAATAATGCGTTTATAAATCTATGGGGCGATGTTCCCGCACTATACATAAAAAAGCAGAAAGAATCTGCATAAAAACATGTGTACACTGTTGAACACCCAAAACGCAAGACCCTGAAGGAAGCATCCAAATCAGGTGAAATTTGCAGCATGAGGTTTCGGCGACTAGAGAGATTGATTAGCATTTCAGCACAGGTACACATAATCGACCTGCAGGCGCTATGTAAAGGGGGAACATAAGGCCGTGTGGACGTACTAAAATAGGCTATTTTCCTACGTTAAAAATATGGTTCGGATTGTTGTTATCCTGATTGATCATTACATTCAAATAGCATTTACGGTCAATATTCTCACAAAATGTCTGTTATTTTTATGTAATTAAAGCTTAAAAATCATTAAATAATCAAGATTTGGTCACGTGATCGAAAAAGCTGGTGACGTCACAGACTAGAAGTAAGACGAAGCTTACGTGTGATATAGTAGTGTTAGCCGAAGTTTCGAAGCTTCTACGTACTTTTTCTGCAAACAGCTATCTGGTAATGGAAAAACGCAATTACATCTTTCAAGTAACAATCGAAAGGAATTTTGTGGACGCTGATAGTGGGAGAAACAGGAATTAAAATAGCTGGAATAAATGTAAACAACCTCAGGTACGCGGATGATACGATCCTGTTGGCAGAAAGTGAAGAAGAATTCAGAACACTCTTACTCAAGGTGAAAGACGAAAGTGAAAAGGGCCGGTCTTATGCTGAATGTGAAGAAAACGAAAATTATGGCAACTACACCTACCAAATCGTGGCATATAGCAGGAGAAACCATGGAGGTAGTGACCACATTCAGTTGTCTCGGTTCCCAGATCTCTGCTGACGGCGACTGCAGCCATGAAATCCGGAGACGCCTGTTGCTCGGTAGACAGGCGATGTCAAACCTTGACAAGGTTATAAGGTCCAGAGATATAACACTAGCAACAAAGATCCGTATTGTGAGGGCTATGGTCTTTCCAGTTGTGATGTATGGATGTGAGACCTGGACCATTAGAAAGGCTGAACGGCGAAGAATTGACTCCTTCGAATTGTGGTGTTGGAGGAAACTTCTTAGAGTTCCATGGACTGCAAAGAGAACCAACAGATCAATATTGGAGCAAATTAAACCAGATTTCTCCCTGGAAGGTCTAATGTTAAAACAAAAGCTGACCTACTTTGGACACACAATGCGAAGGCATGCTTCGCTGGAAAAAAACATCAATGCTGGGGAAGATTGAAGGAACTAGAAGAAGAGGACGTCAGAGGATGAGATGGATCGATGGTATCACAGAAGCAATGTGTTCCAACCTGGAAGGTCTACGGGAGAAAGTGCAAGACAGGAAAAAGGGGCGTGATTTGGTTCATGGGGTCACGAAGAGTCGGAACCGACTAAACCAATAGAGAGAGAGAGAGAGAGAGAGAGAGAGAGAGAGAGAGATAGTGGGAGCCCTGTGAAAGTTGGTAAGTTTATGCTCCGCCGATTTAGAGCGGCGAAATGTGCATCGACGGGCATTATTTTCCCTGCTCCCTACAGCAGCATTAAACTCGTTCAAAACTAAGGAATTGTAGAACTTTTGCAAATGGGTCCGTATATTATAACTAGATTGACGACTATGAGTCATGAGCTAAAACACAAAGCACCAGAAAATTATTCTTGGCAAACCTTAGTGCTGATTTCCCTTATAGACACTCAGCAGAGGTGTAAGTTGCAGTAGCCATTCCGTGGCGCAACGGATAGCGTAGTAGACTACCAGTCATGGGGGCCATATACCGTATTTTTAAAAGTTGTACACGAAATACGAACTTAGCGTTAGTAAGAACTCATTTGTAGCAGTTGCTTCGATGGTGGTATATATTATAATAGGTTCGTATTAATCTTAGTTTGAGAAATGGATGAAAGAGGATAAATGCATTTGCTTTTTGAAGAAACAATTCACTTTTTTGGAAACCACTGCTAGTAGTGAAGATATCACCATACGCTCACACTACAACGAGGAGTAGGACAGTGAGGTTTAGTATGCAGAGAGATATAGAGCAGTACAGCTTGCAGGTAACGCAAACGTAAGGTCTGTGATGTTTGTGAGTGTAAGCTGATGTTAGTGTCTGAAGCAGAGTTACTTCTTCTTTATGTAAGATGATGAAACTTCAAAAAGTTTAAACAATCAAGACCCTAGATGGACAGTACGAAGATAAAAAAAAACATTATTTGTAATAAAGTAAAATGTATGTGGCCACATTAACTAGAAAATATCTTTTTGAACGTGACGTGTTTGTATAGCGAATGCCAATGCAAGCTCATATAAACAGCAAGGAAAACGCAATAATATTCTGTTTCTGATCTGTGTGAGGAAATTTTGTAATTGTGATTTGGTTTTGACATGAGAGGATTGTCTACATCTACATCTACATTTATACTCCGCAAGCCACCCAAGGGTGTGTGGCGGAGGGCACTTTACGTGCCACTGTCATTACCTCCCTTTCCTGTTCCAGTCGCGTATGGTTCGCGGGAAGAACGACTGTCTGAAAGCCTCTGTGCGCGCTCGAATCTCTCTAATTTTACATTCGTGATCTCCTCGGGAGGTATAAGTAGGGGGAAGCAATATATTCGATACCTCATCCAGAAACGCACCCTCTCGAAACCTGGCGAGCAAGCTACACCGCAATGCAGAGCGCCTCTCTTGCAGAGTCTGCCACTGGAGTTTGTTAAACATCTCCGTAACGCTATCACGGTTACCAAATAACCCTGTGACGAAACGCGCCGCTCTTCTTTGGATCTTCTCTATCTCTTCCGTCAACCCGATCTGGTACGGATCCCACACTGATGAGCAATACTCAAGTATAGGTCGAACGAGTGTTTTGTAAGCCACCTCCTTTGTTGATGGACTACATTTTCTAAGGACTCTCCCAATGAATCTCAACCTGGTACCCGCCTTACCAACAATTCATTTTATATGATCATTCCACTTCAAATCTTTCCGCACGCATACTCCCAGATATTTTACAGAAGTAACTGCTACCAGTGTTTGTTCCGCTATCATATAATCATACAATAAAGGATCCTTCTTTCTATGTATTCTCAATACATTACATTTGTCTATGTTAAGGGTCAGTTGCCACTCCCTGCACCAAGTGCCTATCCGCTGCAGATCTTCCTGCATTTCGCTACAATTTTCTAATGCTGCAACTTCTCTGTATACTACAGCATCATCCGCGAAAAGCCGCATGGAACTTCCGACACTATCTACTAGGTCATTTATATATATTGTGAAAAGCAATGGTCCCATAACACTCCCCTGTGGCACGCCAGAGGTTACTTTAACGTCTGTAGACGTCTCTCCGTTGAGAACAACATGCTGTGTTCTGTTTGCTAAAAACTCTTCAATCCAGCCACACAGCTGGTCTGATATTCCGTAGGCTCTTACTTTGTTTATCAGGCGACAGTGCGGAACTGTATCGAACGCCTTCCGGAAGTCAAGAAAAATAGCATCTACCTGGGAGCCTGTATCTAATATTTTCTGGGTCTCATGAACAAATAGAGCGAGTTGGGTCTCACACGATCGCTTTTTCCGGAATCCATGTTGATTCATACATAGTAGATTCTGAGTTTCCAAAAACGACATGATACTCGAGCAAAAAACATGTTCTAAAATTCTACAACAGATCGACGTCAGAGATATAGGTCTATAGTTTTGCGCATCTGCTCGACGACCCTTCTTGAAGACTGGGACTACCTGTGCTCTTTTCCAATCATTTGGAACCTTCCGTTCCTCTAGAGACTTGCGGTACACGGCTGTTAGAAGGGGGGCAAGTTCTTTCGCGTACTCTGTGTAGAATCGAATTGGTATCCCGTCAGGTCCAGTGGACTTTCCTCTGTTGAGTGATTTCAGTTGCTTTTCTATTCCTTGGACACTTATTTCGATGTCAGCCATTTTTTCGATTGTGCGAGGATTTAGAGAAGGAACTGCAGTGCGGTCTTCCTCTGTGAAACAGAGTCGTTTTACGAATAAATTAACATATTCTTTCGGGTTTGATTCGAACCAGCGATTTACTGACACCATCATATAAAATTCGACGTGTTACTGCCCTAACAACTGACCTACCGAATAATTTATGTGAAGCTAGGTAAAAAGACAATTTTCACTAAGAGTTTAATTTTAGTAAGTGACACCAACCTTCCTTGTAATAGTGGGAAAGCATATCTCGGAGATGAATTATCATTAAACTCACAGTGAAAATCATTTTTAATTAAGTTAGTGAACTTTTGCGTCCACGTGGTGACAATTTGCCGGTACAGCGCAACCACATTTTATGCAACTTCTCATTGTCTGCAGTATTCAAAAACAACTTTTCAGGAGTTTTTATAGATGTATTTGTGCTGTATGGTACTACGTACCAGTTGTAGCCCCGTTTCCGAAAAGTTTATTCCAGAACGAGACATCACTGTGTATTCACGTTCACAGTAGGAGCAGCCAGCTAGCCAGTGACGTCACAGACATCACATGACGCGAATCGAGCGATTTAGCTGACTTTCAAATTATTTGAAATTAATTTCCGTTTTTATCAAAGAATACCGAAATTGAAGAGAAGGAAAAGCATTTCAGGAGCATAAAATGACAAAATAAAACATAGAAGACGATTTCCAGAAAAACAGTCGAACACCCTATTGTTCTTTCGTGCGATTGTTTTGAGTAAGCAGCTTCAGCATGCCGTGTAGAAGACAGCGAGCGTCTTTCGAGCACATTCTGGTGTTGGACTGGGGAAGAATAGTTGCCTATACGGATTGCGGATTATCCTTCAGAGAAATCGGTGATCATGTAGGATGGAACCAAGCAGCTGTGATGCGTATCTGTAAACGTTGGATAGAGGAACGACGGACCTACGCATTCTATTGGATCCACCTCGTCGCACCACTACTTTTGATGACAGGCATATTGTACGGATGGTAGTGATGGATTACTCTGCCACATCACGCACCATATCACAACAAATTCCCATTCAACGTCGTTTGCGGCATAGTGGACTGTCTGCGAGGCGTCCATTGCTGTGTTTACCACGGAGTCGACGCCACAGGCGTTTGCGCCGGCAAGGGCGTGGTGTACGACGGTCATGGAGAACCGAATGGAACGACATAGTTCTTACCAACAAATCCCGATTCTGCTTGCACCACCACCACCACCAGCATGGTCGGATTAGAGTCTGGCAACACCGTAGCGAGAGGTACCATACTGGTCCTGCACCTGGTATTATGGTTTGGGGTGGTACTTGATTCCAGCACCCCGCAGCACGCACTGCCGGTACGCTAACCAGCCAGCGTTACTTCTCTGAACTGTTGGAGCCTGTTGTACTTCCTTCGGAGCTTGCGGGCTGCCACATCGCAACAGGATAATGGGTGACCTGATGTGGCACGCAGTGTTAAAGACTTCTCCGCCACCCATCGGACCGCATAGCTGCTTTGGCCTCCCTGTTCTTCCGATCTCTCGCCTATCGAAAACTTCTGGTTGATGACTGCGGAACAACTGACGCAAGATACACCGGATGAACTTTGGCAATATGTGGACGCAGCATGGACTGCTGTACCCCAGCAACACATCCAGAGCCTCTTCGATTCTGCGCCGAGGGTGTAACAGCGGTTATGGTCAGCATTGAGCCGGACGGAGTGGCCGTGCGGTTCTAGGCGCTACAGTCTGCAGCCGAGCGACCGCTACGGTCGCAGGTTCGAATCCTGCCTCGGGCATGGGTATTGTGTGATGTCCTTAGGTTAGTTAGGTTTAAGTAGTTCTAAGTTCTAAGCGACTGATGACCTCAGACGTTAAGTCGCATAGTGCTCAGAGCCATTTGAACCATTTTTGTCAGCAATGGCGCCAACACTCAACGCTCATTTCATCATCTTCCTCGCATCACATAGGGCTGTATTTTCAGTCATGTGATCTTTGTACAACGTTTTATCTCCCAAATCAATTCAAATGGTTCAAATGGCTCTGAGCAATATGGGACTTAACATCTGAGATCATCAGTCTCCTAGACTTAGAACTACTTAAACCTAACTAACCTAAGGACATCACACACATCCGTGCCCGAGGCAGGATTCGAACCTGCGACCGTAGCAGCAGCACGGTTCCGGACTGAAGCGCCTAGAACCGCTCGACCACAGCGGCCGGCTCCAAATCAATTCGGCTGTGATATTTCCTGTCCTTCTTGGAGTTGAATTTTGGACAGCCAGTAGTGTAGTTATAATAATGTATATTTAAAATTGAAATTCAGGTTTTGCGTGGACATCAACCTCAAGGATTTGTTCTTTTCTGTGAAAAGATAACTGTTCATAGCAATGTTAATAAATAATGTTGAATTCTGTATTGATTTCAAGTCAGTTTACGTTTTTTTTATCTCATCAGTTCAATAAATGATGAACGGTACAGTGGAATTCAGTATAATTGAATAATAAACCTTAACTACTGCGTTATAGGCTTTTAATTTGAAAAGTGCTCTCAGCTGATATTTTTGCTTGTCATCACAAAATGTCCGTTGGTGGAGCCCGCCCCAGAGGCTCAGCCGAAAGGTCGACAGAGCATAGATAGGGCCAAGGAAATGTGCTGCTACCGGAAGGCACGGACTAAGAATCTCTCAGAGACAAAGGAAAGTTTTATCAGTCTTTATCTGCGAGTGTGATCAGATGTTGCGGAACACCTGTTGTCGAACAACGTTATCTCAGCATATGTACTGCTATACACATCAGTGTCACTGATAATCTGTATAGTATTCTGAAATGTTTCCTAGAAATGGGTACATTTTCCGCCTGCTCTGTCATTAAATGACCAGTGGAAATGGCAAACGTTCTAACTGCCATCTCTCACATTTATTAGGAGAATCAAAAACTTATGTGTCTCCCATACAAGTTAATTGCACCCATAAAATTGAGAATGTATTCTGATAACACAGAGCTATACTTCTCTCCTCACACTGCAAAAAATGAGACAAATTAGAAAATAAATAGTTTATTAATAGCACTGTGAAGTTCCACACCTGGAAACTGACTGGTTCTAATTGTGACTAAGAAAATTTTTGTTCCAAGTGCTATTAATGAAGAGCCACTACGTTTGATTTGTGATAAACCAAGTGTAATCTTTAATTAGTAGAACTGTAGTCAACAAAAACCGTACTTCATTTCATTTAATTTTTGCAAGTGAACACCGAAATGTATTTCTAGGAAAAAAAACTCTCAATATTGACTTCTGTTTGTTCCATAACTCCATTCTTGGGATCAGACTTTGTAAAATTCACAGTAAAGCTCCCTGTGCTGGTAAGGAGGAAGAAATTCCAACACATCTAGTTGTCTTTTTGTTTAGCAACTGATAAAACATGGCTGATCTTTCAGATAAAGTACCGCATGTCATATATCTGCCTTTTGAGTACAACAGCATTTTTCCATTCTTCGGTTGCACACTAATAATTTTTAGTAGCTATGTGGGATGGATGAGTATGTGACACTTTAATCATACTCCATTTAGAGATCTTAACGCCTGTATTGACAACAGTATTTTATCAGCTTCTTTAAAATCAAATAAGTCAGATCCTTACATTGGAATCACATGGAATGAGTTCATAGCTCTTGCTGACTCAGCAGTCTTTTGTAAATTTTGCGAAACAAAGGCTTGTTTACCTTTCTTCTTTTCTCTGTAATTGCAAAATCTCTATCACAGCTCAAAAAGACGTGCCCACTCACCAAAAATCTGTGTGTTATATCTTCAAACCATCTTAGGCTAAATGGAGGCGACCTTGATGCATGTCACTTGGAAATCGGGAGGGGCATAAATCATGAACCATCTAGTAACGAACCTTTGAAACATTTTCTTCGGGATTTGACACTTGGAACAAGTCTAGAGACATGCAGCAGTGTACCAAGAATACTATAAAACTGAAAACGCTTTTTGTGAAAAACGAATTTGTATTGTATGTTAACCGGGGACCTAGAAACGACGGAGAGGCTCCGTCCCCGCCGCAGCCGCAGTGGTCCGCGACCCCACGACGACTACAGCAGTCCACTTCAGCCCTCCGTCGCCCCGCACCGAACCCACGGTTATTGTGCGGTTTGGCCCCCGGGTGGACCCCCCAGGGAACGTCTCACTCCAGACGAGTGCAAGCCCTATGTTTGCGTGGTAGAATAATGGTGGTGTCCGCGTACGCGGAGAACTTGTTTGCGCGCCAATCACCGACATAGTGTAACTGAAGCGGAATAAGGGGAACCAGCCCGCATTCGCCGAGGCAGATGGAGAACCGCCTAAAAGCCATCCACAGACTGGCCGGTTCACCGGACCTCTACACAAATTCGCCGGGCGGATTCGTGCCGGGGACAAGGCGCTCCTTCCCGCCCGGAAAGCAGTGCGTTAGACCGCACGGCCAATCGGGCGGGCTTAAAACGAATTTTGTGAAATTCCCATTTCCACTTTTCAAGAGTATTTATTCACGATCGTAATTTCGGCTGTTGTGCCATTTCCAAGTGACACCTTTAACATCGAAAATTTGTTTAAAGACCGGTTCATCTTTAACAATACACTTTGTCCTAAAAATTTGTAAAAGCCAAATTATATTCAAAGGAAGTTGTACGACTCCCTTGTTAACTGTGAATTACCTCAGTGCATAATGTGCATCTACGCATCTGCATGGCTGCTCTGTAGCTCCGTCTTAAGTGCTTGGCAAGAGTTCACAGAGCCTCCTTCAGACTATGTTTCTATCGCTCCACTCTTGAATACCTCGTGGGAAAAATAGCACAGCAAAGAAATGTGAGTTAGTTTTAACGACTGTAACACCACAACTCGCGTATCAGATAAGTGATACTCTGTCTCTTATTTCGCGATAATGCAAAAGTAGTTGCGCTCCTTTGAGTATTTTCGAATTACCCCACCAATCCAATGTCGTAAAAATGCCATAAGAAGCGGTAACACTCCAGAAGAGGTCAGATAAGCAACATTTTTAATGGATTTGTGGCATCTTCTGAGTGTTTTGTGAATAAAACGCAGTCTTTGGTTCGGCTTCCGCACTACATTTGAAATCCCTAGGTATTTAGCTGAATCCATGACATTAAAATGTGTGTACTCGAAATGAAACGGATTCGCTTTAGTATCCATGTGGAGGACCTCACATATTTGATTGCTTAGCGTCAATTGCCGCTTTTCGCACAATACAGATAACTTGTCTGCATCATTTTGCAATTCATTTTGATCTCCTGATGACTTTAGTAGAACTTAAATGACAGCATCATCTGTAAACAATGTAAGAGGACTGCCCGGATTGTCTCCTAAATAATATGCGCAGACTGGGAACACCAGAGGGTCTGTAATACTTCCTTGGGGAACACCAGGTATCAGTTCTGTTTTACTCGACGACTTTCCGTCAGTTACTATGGACTCTGACCTTTCCGACAGGAAATCACTAATGCAGTTACCCAGCTGCGATGTTACTCCATGACACGTAAGTTGATTAGAAACCCCATGTCAGGAACAGTGTCAAAAACGTTCTGGAAACGTAGAAATATGAAATCAATTTGAGATCGCATATCGGTAGCACTCATCACTTTCCGTGAATTAAGGACCAGTTCTATTTCACATGGACGATATTCCCTGAACCCGTGCTGAGTATATGTCAATATGTATCTCACAGTGTTTGAACGCAGCATATGTTCCAGAATCCTATTTCGAAAGTATACCAATAATAAGGGTCTATAAGTCAGTGAATATCTCCTATTTCCTTTTTTGTGTATTGATGCGACCTGCGTGACTTTCCAGTCTTTAAATAAGTCCAGAGCTTTCGTCGAGCGAGCGGTTGTACGTGGTTGCTAAATATTCTCCAGAGAAGGTCCTAATTGGTATTCAATCTGGATCGAAAGGCTTGCCTTTAATAAGTGACTTAAGATGCTTCGCTACACCGAGGACCTCTGTAGTAGATTTCTTGCATTTTCTAAGTGTTCTGGCAATAAAACGCAAGTTTACTGAAGTGAGTAGCTGTTCTTGATGCGAATTCTGGAATATTTACTGCATCTTCCTCGGTGAAAGAATTCCGAAAAGGTGTGTTTAGTACCTGCTTTAGTGGCGCTGCAATCGGTAACATTACTGCCGCTATCGCGTAGTGGAGGTACTGACTTTGTCTTGCCGCTGGTGTATTTTACAGACGATTAGATTTCGAGAGTTTCGTTGTGGTAAATATTAAAGTCATTTCACACTGAAGTCCGTGCTAAATATCGAGCCTCTGTAAAACAAAGCCAATGGTGGAGAGTTTGCTATTAAAAAAAAAAAAAAAAAAAACTGGCATGTTTTTTTTCGGTGCTTCTGCAACAGTACCCCAACTTATTTTGCAAATCGTGGGGGATCAGTTCCGTTTCTTATTAATTTATTTGGTACTTTTTAAGAGGACGTTGTCCATTTGTCAACCATGTTTATACCTTTCATATGCATTATAATGTCGAATTCTTCGTCGTGCATATAGCTGAGCTTCTAAAATTTTTTCAGGACAGAATGAATTCTTAGAGTTAGGCAGTTTATTATGTTAGAACTGTCACTTGAGAATGGTCATCAGTTATAGTCATTATTGTTAATTAATACCTTTAATAACAGTACAGACGAAAATTGTTGTCATTTCTAAAATACTGCTCGACTGTGGACGCAATCAGACAAAAAATAATGACTGAAACGTTTGTGCTGCTTTTCACTTAGACTCATAGACTCACCTCGTGACATTGCTGCATTGGCAGCCGTTTTATTCATCTGAAACATTTTCTCAAGCACCACCATATAATGCTGAAGATCGATTTGGCACAATGGTCATACAAGAAATCCAACTCCGGAATCATGCCATAGTTCTCACTCACGTGTGGCACAATCTCTACTCATCATTTGAAGTGAAACGTCCACTGATCCCAATAGCGTGACATCTTTATCCCCCACTCCACGTAATCTATACCGTGATGGGTTCCATTGCTTTTGTTCCAGCAGATCACCACTGGCAACCGACATGTTAAACTCATTTCTCTCTTTTCTCGTCTGAATAAGTCATTTGGAGATGTCCAATACCTTTCTTTTGTGCTACTTGTTGGCCCCAGGTCAAACAGTTTATTCATGAAGTAGATTGAATGCAACGCTTCATACAATTCTGGACCAAATAGAGCTGTGGAAATTTCTCCAGAGCTCTGTTAGGTTCAACAATTATGACAGAAATCGTTAAGATTTGGTCCTAGGGAGTAAATGAATGTTTATGGCTCAGTGATTTTCAAAACAACCGAAGGCATATCTAAGGGTAAAGTTTCAAAGTTGACCTGTGGTTCCACTTTAAACTGTATGGCCATTTCCTAGAAAATTACAGCCAAAATCATAAAATCATAGTGCAGCGATCTGTCATCGGATTGATTGGTTATGGCATAGGTTAGCCATAATTGCTGAAAACTGATAAAATACAGACCATGGAATAATGCTCTAAAAATTAAATAAACGTAAGTATTTTGTGTCTTATATACTTTACAAAAGGCATGTATTAACTTTCTTACTCAGAGTTTAAAAAATTTTGATATTTCGCCCACGAGGCCAGGGGACAACTTTCAGTCTTCCACAATCATCGGAAAGTGGCAGAAGGTAATTCAGATACAGCTATAAAACTGATGGTTTTTCGTGAACGGAACCCTAAAGAAGCTGTGAGTTATTTAGACCAAGGCAGCTAACCTAAATAATGCTTGTTGTTGTTGTTGTGGTCTTCAGTCCCGAGACTCGTTTGATGCAGCTCTCCATGCTACTCTATCCTGTGCAAGCTTCTTCATCTCCCAGTACTTACTGCAATCTACATCCTTCTGAACCTGCTTAGTGTATTCATCTCTTGGTCTCCCCCTACGATTTTTACCCTCCACGCTGCCCTCCAATATTAAATTGGTGATCCCTTGATGCCTCAGAACATGTCCTACGAACCGATCCCTTCTTCTGGTCAAGTTGTGCCACAAACTTCTCTTCTCCCCAATCCTATTCAATACTTCCTCATTAGTTATGTGATCTACCCATCTAATCTTCAGCTTTCTTCTGTAGCACCACATTTCGAAAGCTTCTATTCTTTTCTTGTCCAAACTATTTACCGTCCATGTTTCACTTCCATACATGGCTACACTCCATACAAATACTTTCAGAAATGACTTCCTGACACTTAAATCTATACTCGATATTAACAAATTTCTCTTCTTCAGAAACGCTTTCCTTGCCATTGCCAGTCTACATTTTATATCCTCTCTACTTCGACCATCATCAGTTATTTTGCTCCCCAAATAGCAAAACTCCTTTACTACTTTAAGTGTCTCATTTGCTAATCTAATTCCCTCAGCATCACCCGACTTAATTCGACTACATTCCATTATCCTCGTTTTGCTTTTGTTGATGTTCATCTTATATCCTCCTTTCAAGACACTGTCCATTCCGTTCAACTGCTCTTCCAGGTCCTTTGCTGTCTCTGACAGAATTACAATGTCATCGGCAAACCTCAAGGTTTTTATTTCTTCTCCATGGATTTTAATACCTACTCCGAATTTTTCTTTTGTTTCCTTTACTGGTTGCTCAATATACAGATTGAATAACATCGGGGAGAGGCTACAACCCTGTCTTACTCCCTTCCCAACCACTGCTTCCCTTTCATGTCCCTCGACTCTTATAACTGCCATCTGGTTTCTGTACAAATTGTAAATAGCCTTTCGCTCCCTGTATTTTACCCCTGCCACCTTTAGAATTTGAAAGAGAGTATTCCAGTCAACATTGTCAAAAGCTTTCTCTAAGTCTACAAATGCTAGAAACGTAGGTTTGCCTTTCCTTAATCTTTCTTCTAAGATAAGTCGTAAGGTCAGCATTGCCTCACGTGTTCCAGTATTTCTACGGAATCCAAACTGATCTTCCCCGAGGTCGGCTTCTACTAGTTTTTCCATTCGTCTGTAAAGAATTCGTATTAGTATTTTGCAGCTGTGGCTTATTAAACTGATTGTTCTGTAATTTTCACATCTGTCAACACCTGCTTTCTTTGGGATTGGAATTATTATATTCTTCTTGAAGTCTGAGGGTATTTCGCCTGTTTCATACATCTTGCTCACCAGATGGTAGAGTTTTGTCAGGACTGGCTCTCCCAAGGCCGTCAGTAGTTCCAATGGAATGTTGTCTACTCCGGGGGCCTTGTTTCGACTCAGGTCTTTCAGTGCTCTGTCAAACTCTTCACGCAGTATCGTATCTCCCATTTCATCTTCATCTACATCCTCTTCCATTTCCATAATATTGTCCTCAAGTACATCGCCCTTGTATAGTCCCTCTATATACTCCTTCCACCTTTCTGCTTTCCCTTCTTTGCTTAGAACTGGGTTTCCATCTGAGCTCTTGATGTTAATGCTTATCCTCAATTATGAGTTTTGTTGTTGTTAAGGCTTGAAACACAGTTTGAGCACCAATACTCCTAACACTGACAGTGGCCTCAGAAACTACCAGTCTACAGTACGTTACACACTAGTGAATACAAGCACTGCTGTTCCATTTCCTTAGTTTAATAGTCAGGCTGCGAGGTACATGAAAGTATTTAACAAGAACTAATTATTTTGTTTTATATCTCACAGAGATGGACAGGCACACCTTTGACTTCTGTGTTGAATGACTAGCTGCTTAATTCAGACTTCTGAACTTATTGCAGATCGCTAGAATGCTGTTTTTTTTCCTTTTCTTGTAAAACCCTGTGCTCATGCTTAAAAAAATGAGGTAATAAAGGAATGTTCCTTTATTCCCTCATTTTTTTTTAGCATGCCGGGATACTCAAAACTCATCTCACTGTTCACATTACAGAAGTGTCCACCTCATGTATTACTGTTCAAATCTATTTCCATGACTTGTAAAACAATATCTTTGATATTTTGTCGAAAACTAAAGTGGTGAGACTATGGCTGTCTGAAAGTACAGGTTAATCCTTACAATAAAGTCAAAATAGTAGCCAGTCATTGTTAACTATGTTTATGAAGCACAAGTAGTACCCTCCTAGCCTCCGAAACGACAGGTCTGTCACATCGCTGTTAGTATTTAAAATTAATACTTGTTTACTATGCGGCGAAATATGAACTTCAAAAGGCGTGAACAATGCCATAAAAAAGACACATGGTTTTCCGTGTACGTAACACGAAATTACTTCATGCCTTACCTTGTAAAATAATTATTTACGTTGTTTTAATTCATTGTTAAGGCCAATTAAGGTAAATTAGCCATTTTTCTTACATCGTCTGTTGTTGTAAAATACGACAACCTCAGAGAACTTTCGCCGTAGCGGAAATCAACGTCACTTATATAACATGAGGTAATTTAAATGTGAATAGTCGTCTGCTGAATAACATGCCGCTTCGAGCCCGATAACAGCACTATTTATTTTTAATAAACAGTGTTATTGACAGTGGTTGGTTGCTGTTTTTACTTTGTGACAATTAATTAAGGAATTTAAGCTATTACTAGGAACCCCTGCACTTCCGGTGCTTTAAGAAATCGAATTCCCATATATAAAACAGCATTAAACATCTGATTACTTTGCAAATGAGTCAATTACATGTAAAACCTTAATGGTTGAAGACGCAAAAGCCTTATTGCGTTGGTTTTATTAGTTTCGGATTATTCGCTCACAGACTAACGAAAAAGTCACAAGCAAAACCAAAAATTTTTGACGTATTTCTGTGTTTATCAAGTCGTATGCCCTCTGTGTGAATTCCTAAGGGACCAAACTGCTGAGGTCATCGGTGCTTAGACTTACACACTACTTAAACTAGCGTAAACCAACTAAAGCTAAGAACAACACAGACACACATGCCCGAGGGAAGACTCAAAGCTTCGGCGGGAGGGGCCGTGCAATCCGGGACATGGCGCATCAAACCGCGCGGCCAATCCGCGAGGCTCATATGGCCTGAATTGCGTTGTACAATCGTGTAATTTGGCAATTATATTCGGTGTTAAATGTGAATACTGTCTGTAAAATGGGTTGCGAATAGAATAAATAGTAAAGAAGTAATAATTTAAAACGTCATGACTCGTGCTGAAAGTTCTGCTACATGAATAGCGAAGATGCAGTAAGCAATAAATTTTCCTTTCATTATTTTGTGGAGGGTTTCACCAAGAAAAACTTACGAAAAGACTTGAAGTTATGTTGCCGTCCCCGCTAAGTGATCCCATTCTCAAATGTCAAATGAATATAGTCTGGGTAATTTTCGGGCCGTGAGTTAAGACGTACATTTTCCAACTTTAACACTTGACTTTCTGTGTTAAACAAATTTTTGAAGTCGTTCAACGTTTACATGCAATACTGAAAATCAAATTTTTGTTGCAACCTGAAACTGAGACCAAGTGACCGTTTCAGCAGTTTGGTAATACAGGGTGTTACAAAAGGTACGGCCAAATTTTGAGGAAACATTCCTCACACACAAATGAAGAAAAGATGTTATGTGGACATGTGTCCGGAAACGCTTAATTTCCATGTTAGAGCTCATTTTAGTTTCCTCAGTATGTACTGTAGTTCCTCGATTCACCGCCAGTTGGCCCAATTGAAGGAAGGTAATGTTGACTTCGGTGCTTGTGTTGACATGCGACTCTTTGCCCTACAGTATTAGCATCAAGCACATCAGTACGTAGCATCGACAGGTTAGTGTTCATCACAAACGTGGTTTTGCAGGTAGTGCAATGTTTACACATGCAGAGTTGGCAGATGCCCATTTGATGTATGGATTAGCACGGGGCAATAGCCGTGGCGCGGTACGTTTGTATCGAGACAGATTTCCAGAACGAAGGTGTCACGACAGGAAGACGTTCGAAGCAATTGATCGGTGTCTTCCAGCCTATGACTCGCGACTGGGGAAGATCTAGAACGACAAGGACACCTGCAATGGACGAGGCAGTTGACGATAACCCTAATGTCAGCGTCAGAGAAGTTGCTGCTGTACAAGGTAACGTTGACCAGGTCACTGTATGGAGAGTGCTACGGGAGAACCAGTTGTTTCCGTACCATGTACAGCGCGTGCAGGCACTATCAGCAGCTGATTGGCCTCCACGGGTACACTTCTGCGAATGGTTCATCCAACAATGTCTCAATCCTCATTTCAGTGCAAATGTTCTCTTTACGGATGAGGCTTCATTCCAACGTGATCAAATTGTAAATTATCACAATCAACATGTATAGGCTGACGAGAATCCGCACGCAATTGTGCAATCACGTCATCAACACAGATTTTCTGTGAACTTTTGGGCAGGCATTGTTGGTGATGTCTTGATTGGGCCCCATGTTCTTCCACCTACGCTCAATGGAGCACGTTATCATGATTTCATACGAGATACTCTACCCGTGCTGCTAGAACATGTGCCTTTACAAGTACGACACAACATGTGGTTCATGCACGATGGAGCTCCTGCACATTTATGTCGAAGTGTTCGTACGCTTCTCAACAACTGATTCGGTGACCGATGGATTGGTAGAGGAGGACCAATTCCATGGCCTCCACGCTCTCCTGCCCTGAACCCTCTTGACTTTCATTTATGGGGGCATTTGAAAGCTCTTGTCTACGCAACCCCGGTACCAAATGTAGAGACTCTTCGTGCTCGTATTGTGGACGGCTGTTATACAATACGCCATTCTCTAGGGCTCCATCAGCGCATCAGGGATTCCATGCGACGGATGGTGGATGCATGTATCCTCGCTAACGGAGGACATTTTGAACATTTCCTGTAACAAAGTGTTTGAAGTTACGCTGGTATGTTCTGTTGCTGTCTGTTTCCATTCCACGATTAATGTGATTTGAAGAGAAGTAATACAATGAGGTCTAACATGGAAACTAAGCGTTTCCGGACACGTGTCCACATAACATATTTTCTTTCTTTGTGTGTGAGGAATGTTTCCTGAAAGTTTGGCGGTACCTTTTTGTAACACCCTGTATAGATTAGTACATATATTTTTTGTGCTAGTTCCTCGTTCTTGATGACTTTGATTACGTAACTGATGAAGATGACGCGCACACTACATTTTTTCCTGCAGATTGGTAAACGGCCGAGCACAGCTAGCAGAGATGAGGAGCCTGTACTGCAGCTTGCTGGCGCTGATGATGCTGACGTCTTGCGCCCGGGCGGTCGTCTTCACGAGGTGCGAGCTGTACCACGAGCTGCTGCAGAGGGACTTCCCCGAGGACCAGCTGCCAGACTGTGAGTCTTGTCCCGGCTGCAGTCTAATATGTGGGACATGAAACTGTAACAATTCCGGTACCGTTGTTGAGTTGTTGCTTGACACTATCAGTCATTGCAGGAGGCGATTATACAGTAATTTTATATTGTAGTCTTCTTTTGAAAACCAGTTTATTTGTTGAGTTCGCTGCGTAAACACAATTACTGCATTAGTAGTTTCGGCAGTGTGTATTGCTATCCTCTGATCTATAAGAGAAGAAAATATATCGAGGTTACGGACTTACAATAGAAAAAAAGAATACAGTAGGGCCTACATACCAGGGTGAGTGAAATGAAAACCTTAAATACTTTTTTAAATATTATTTATTGTGCAGAAGTGGTACAAAGCTGTATCACTTTTCAACATAATCTCAACCACGCTCCATGCAAGTCCTCCAGCGCTTCTAAAGTGCATAAATTCCTTTAGAAAAAAATTATTTTGGTAGTCCGCGCAACCACTCATGCACAGCGTGGCGTACCTCTTCATCAGAACGGAACTTCTTTCCTGCAACTGCATCTTTGTGTGGTCCAAACATATGTAAATCACTTGGGGCAAGGTCTGGGTCGCTGGCTCTCTTCGTTTCCGGTTGGTGGAAGTGAACCCTGGTTTCGTCCCCAGTAACGATTCTTGCACGGAAACCATCACCTTCTCGTTCAAAGCGGCGAAGAAGTTCTTCACAAGCATCAACACGTCATTCTCTCATTTCAGGAGTCAGCTGCCGTGGCACCCATCTTGCGGACACTTTGTGAAACTTGAACACATCATGCACAATGTGGAGTGCTGAACCATGACTTATATGTAAACAAGCTGCAATGTCATTCAGTGTCACTCGGCGGTTTTCCTTCACTACGGCTTCAACTGCTGCAATGTTCTGTGGAGTCACAACTCGTTGTGCCTGACCTGGACAAGGAGCATCTTCCACTGAAGTCACACCATTTGCGTACTTCCTACTCCATTCGTAGACTTGCTGCTGTGACAAACATGCATCACCGTACTGAACCTGCATTTGTCGATGAATTTCAATAGGTTTCACGCCTTCACTACGCAAAAGCCGAATAACAGAACGCTGTTCTTCCCCGGTCCAAGTCGCAAGTGGGGCGGCCATCTTTATATTGATACTGTGACGGTGTGTGCATCTGCACTATGCTGCCACCTACAGGCCATTCTGCACGCTGTTTGTAGCATGCTTACCAACTTGCAGGATAACGGCGCGAAATTTCGATTTGTTATTACAAATTTAAGGTTTTCATTTGACTCACCCTCGTAGCAGCTCGATGAAAAAGTTACGTATCAATAAAACCGGTCACTGGAATTACATCATACAATACTTACACCACCCTGTTTGTAATAATAAATACTTTCTACGTTAATTGTATTTTATACTACCGTCCTACATTGTGTGGGGGCTTCTTTTACAATTTCCTATTGCATTATTGTTAACTGACGTCCTTCACTTGCAGCGAAACCGACCATTAAGGTCGAATCCTGTTTCATAATTCTGTAAATGTCGACCGTGTAGCTTTCCGCTAAAGCTAATTCTATTACATATATTGTATGCCATGAACTGTATATGTATGTAATATTATTATTATTATTATTATTATTATTAGTTACAGTCAACTTTGGACTACGCTAAGCATCAGTCATTTCTTGTGCTTTTTCTTGCGTTCTTCCCAGTACTTCTTCATTTTTTCTGAGTGGGCTTCTTTACGTTCTTGCGACCAGGTTGTTCCCGTCTTCTTTGATTGCGTTCGGTCTTTGAATCCCTGTATTTTGTTGATGGCATTCCTATATTCCATTCTGTTGTAAACTGTCTCTGGTATAATGTTCATTTCTGCAATGTCTTCTTTTACTTCTTTCAGCCAGTTAATTTGTGTCTTTCTGCTTTCCATGTATTCCAGGATTTTCTTTGCCGTTCTTTCTGGTGCCATTCTTTTGACATGCCCATAGAAACTCAGTCTTCTCTTTTTAAAGGATGTTGTCAGTTTTTCAATTTTCTCGTATAACTCTTTATTGGATCGCAATTTATATTCTTGTCCATCCTTTTTAGGTCCTAAGATCTTTCTCAGTATTTTTCTCTCTTTTATTTCCAATTTCTCCAACAGACGTTTTCTGTTCAGTGGGATGCATTCAATCGCATACAAACTTTCTGGTTTTATTACCGCATTGTAGTGCCTGAGCTTGGCATTGATGGAGATCGACTTTTTATTGTATACATTTCGGCATAGCTGGTATGCCGTTTCCATCTTTATTGCTCTTTCCTGTAGTGAAACATTTGGTAACCCTGTCGGTGTAATCCATTCCCCTAGATACTTAAATTTATGAACTCTCCTAATTATTCCATATTTAGTTTGCAATGTCTGTGTTGGGTCTGTTTTGTCCTGTATCATCAGTTCTGTCTTTTCATACGATATTTGTAGACCTGTCTTCTCAGCGATCTCATGCAGCATTTCTATCTGAATCTTTGCTGTTTCGAAGTCATCTGCCAATATTGCCATGTCATCAGCAAATGCCAGACATTCAATTTTTGTTTTATTTCTTCCTAACGTTATCCCATTTTTCACTCCAGCTTCTGCCATCTTCTTTCTCCATTCCCTGACCACTTTTTCAAGGACAATGTTAAACAACAGTGGGGAGAGCCCATCCCCTTGTCTAACACCTGTTCCAATTACAAACGGTTGTGACAATCTACCCAAAAACTTCACTTGCGATTTTGTTCCCGTAAGGGTTTCCTGGATTAGGCTTCTGCTTTTATCATCAATCCCAAATTCTTCTAATGTGTTAATCAGAGTTGGTCTATCAATAGAATCATATGCTTTTTTGAAGTCTATGAATGTAATTACTAGATTTTTCGATGTGCGTGCGCGAAGTTCTATTATGGAGAGTAGACTGAATATCTGTTCACTGCATGATCTTCCTTTTCTAAACCCAGCCTGATATTCACCCAGTTCTTTCTCTACCTGATTTTCAATCCTGTTTTGTAGTGCCTTGGATAGGATCTTATAGGCCACTGATAACAATGAGATACCTCTGTAGTTATTTGCATTTGTCTTGGCACCCTTCTTATGTAATGGATGAATCAATGCTGTCTTCCATTCCTCCGGAATCTTCTCTGTATTCCAAATCTCTTCAAACAGTGCCTCGAAATTATTTATTAAGTTTTCTCCTGCGTATTTCAGTAGTTCCGCGACTAACGAATCTTTACCAGATGCTTTATTGTTTTTCAATCCTTTCAAGATCTCTTTAATTTCTTCTTTATTAGGTGGTTCAGAGTCTGGTAGCTTATTCTTAGGCTTCTCAAATGTCAAGGTTTCATCAGGTCTTTTGCAGCTTAGCAGCGTTTCAAAGTAGTTCGCTAGGTGTTGGCAATTTTGTTCCACGCTGGTGATCAGATTTCCTTTTTCATCTCTGAAGCAGAGTGTCGGTGGTTTATATCTTGTTATTGTAGTTCTGAATGTTTGAAAGAAATTGCGTGTATTGTTCTTAGAAAATTCATCTTGTATTTTCTGTATTTGTTGTGTGTCATATTTCCTTCGTTCACTTTTAATGATTTTCGTCGTTTCACGTCTTTGCGTTTTGAACTGCTCCCAGTCAGTTGGCCTTTTGGTTGAGTTGTATTTCTCCCAAGTTCTGGCTCTTTTCTGTAGTGCTTTCTCACAGACCTCATTCCACCAGGGATGCTTTTTCTTTTTGGTTAGTAAAATTGTTTGTTCTGCTGCGTCTCGTATTGAGGTTGCAATTTCTTCCCATTTGTGACTTTTGATTTTATCTGTCTTTTCCTTGTAGTCGTCTAAGACTTGCTGATTGAGCATTAAGTCCTGTACTCTGTATTTGGCTATTTTTGTTTCGTCACTCTTGTGACTTCTTTCTGGTGTTAATTTCATCTTAATTTTGGTCAGATAATGGTCAGAATGTATGTAATATATTATAACATCGTTACGTCACAAATTGCCAGGTTTTTATTTGATGGTGTAGGCAGTCATCTATGGCAGTTTACAGCATACTGTTTCTTTTATCTACAATTTATGGAAATTTTGGCGCTGTGATTGCTTGGTGTATCCTACATTGGTGTTACATTTCTTCCGGTAATTACAAAGTTCAACAAATGTGTGACCCTATTATATTAGTGCAGACTGCCATCTGGTGGTGCCTCTCTGCACTAGCTTCCATTGTACTCCAAATCCAATCGCCAGTTACCCCGTCGGAGCCAGCATGGCTTTATACCACGGAGAGGCAACATGTGGCATGAAACTGTCTTGCCTTGCCGTGTGTGCTCAGAGTAGGACATACTTTATCTTGGGATACCTGGCACGGCATTGTACTCGCAATACCAATGCTTTTATTTAGAAATTTTCACTTATTTGAAATATTCACTATTACATGTTGACTTTGGATTATATCCATCCATATGAACAGAATTTTAGGAAAAATGGTTCAAATGGCTCTGAGCACTATGGGACTCAACTGCTGAGGTCATTAGTCCCCTAGAACTTAGAACTATTTAAACCTAACTAACCCAAGGACATCACAAACATCCATGCCCGATGCAGGATTCGAACCTGCGACCGTAGCGGTCTTGCGGTTCCAGACTGCAGCGCCTTTAACCGCACGGCCACTTCGGCCGGCAGAATTTTAGGAGATTGTTATATTGCATAATGCTCATGTGACAGAGTGGTGTAAGCAAGGCATGATGTACTCGTAAATACTACAGCCCGGTTTTATAGGTATGTAATTTTTGACATCGAGCTGTTGCGTATGCCCTACTATATTTTTCTTTTATTTCTTGACTATAAGACTGTAACCTCTACATATTTTCTTCTTATATAGCTAAGAAATGCACATTACCGAGATTACTACGCGATATTGGCACATAAATTGTTTTTCAAAAGAAGACTTCAACACTGTATTGTTCAGTTTGCTACTGTTGATTCACACTTTTGCGCTTAACGACCAACCTGGCACTGAGAGACTATTTTGTGGATACGCACAATGGCGAAACTATTAATCCAGTAATTGTGTTTACATAGCGATATTGGCACATAAATTAGTTTTCGAAAGAAGACTGCAATACGGTATTGTTCAATTTGGCGATGTTGATTCACACTTGTTTGCTTGACGACGATCCTGGCACTGAGAGACTGTATTGTGGATATGCAGATGCGTGGGAATAACCGCACATAATAGCACATTCGCCTCCGGTGTTTTTTTGTCTCTCCGTTTCAGTGCTTCCTGTTTTCTGTGACAAAAGCCACGTGCCGCGTGCGACAGATTCTGTAATATATGCAGTCCGTTGTTGGTGGTAAGGTAACAGCTTCCATAAAAGTGTGCCGATGCAATAGCTTCATACTGAAATATGCACCCGCTCGCTCGACGAAAGATCCGTTCCCAAACACTGGGAAGTTGCACAGGTCACACCAATATTCAAGAAAGGTAGTAGGAGTAGTCTACTAAATTACAGGCCCATATCGTTAACGTCGATATGCAGTACGATTTTGGGACATATATTGTGTTCGAACATTATGAATTACCTCGAAGAAACGGTCTACTGAGACACAGTCAACACGGATTTAGAAAACAGCTTCCTTGTGAAGTGTTGGGTGCTATTGACAAGGCATTACAAATTGATTACTTATTTCTGGATTTCCAAAAGGCTTTTTACACAGTACCACACAAGCGGCTTCTAGTGAAATTGCGGTCTTATGTAATATCGTCTTAGCTATGTGACTGGATTCGTGATTTCCTGTAAGAGAGGTCATAGTTCGTAGTAATTGACGGAAAGTCGTCGAGTAAAACAGAAGTGATTTCTGTGGTTTCCCTTTCCTGTTCCTTATCTTTATAAACGATATAGGGGGTAATCTGAGCAGCCGTCTTAGGTTGTTTGCAAATGTTGCTGTCATTTATCGTCTACTAAAGTCATCTGAAGATCAAAACAAATTGTAAAACGATTTGGAAAAGATATCTGAACGGTGAGAAAATTGGCAATTGACCCTTAATAGTGAAAAGTGTGAGGTCATCCTGATGAGTGCTAAAATGTATCAGTTAAACTTCGATCACACAATAAATCAGTCAAATCTAAAGGCCCCAAATTCTACTAAATTCGAAGGAATTAATATTACAAACTACTTAAATTGGAAAAAAAACATAGAAGACGTTGCGGGGAAGGCTAACAAAAGAGTGCGTTTTACTGGCAGAACACTTAGAAAATGTAACAGATCTACTAAATAGACTGTCTACACTACTCTTGTCGTCCTCTTGTGGAATACTGCTGCGCAGTCTGGGATCCTTACCAGATAGGTTTAACGGAGTACGTCGAGAAAGCTCCAAGAAGGACTGCACGTTTTTTATTATCACTAAATAGGGGAGACAGTGTCACGGACGTAATACAGGATTTGCGGTGGACACCATTAATACAAAGGCGGTTTTCGTTGTGGCGGAATCTTCTCAGGAAATTTCAATCACCAACTTCCTCCTTCGAATGCGAAAATATTTTGTTGACGCCTGCCTACATAGGCAGAAACGATCATCATAATAAAATAAGCGAAATCAGAGCTCTCACGGATATATATATATATATGGTGTTTCAAAAATGACCGGTATATTTGAAACGGCAATAAAAACTAAACGAGCAGCGATAGAAATACATCTTTTGTTGCAATATGCTTGGGACAACAGTACATTTTCAGGCGGACAAACTTTCGAAATTACAGTAGTTACAATTTTCAACAACAGATGGCGCTGCAAGTGATGTGAAAGATATAGAAGACAACGCAGTCTGTGGGTGCGCCATTCTGTACGTCGTCTTTCTGCTGTAAGCGTGTGCTGTTCACAACGTGCAAGTGTGCTGTAGACAACATGGTCTATTCCTTAGAACAGAGGATTTTTCTGGTGTTGGAATTCCACCGCCTAGAACACAGTGTTGTTGCAACAAGACGAAGTTTTCAACGGAGGTTTAATGTAACCAAAGGACCGAAAAGCGATACAATAAAGGATCTGTTTGAAAAATTTCAACGGACTGGGAACGTGGCGGATGAACGTGCTGGAAAGGTAGGGCGACTGCGTACGGCAACCACAGAGGGCAACGCGCAGCTAGTGCAGCAGGTGATCCGACAGCGGCCTCGGGTTTCCATTCGCCGTGTTGCAGCTGCGGTCCAAATGACGCCAATGTCCACGTATCGTCTCATGCGCCAGAGTTTACACCTCTATCCATACAAAATTCAAACGCGGCAACCCCTCAGCGCCGCTACCATTGCTGCACGAGAGACATTCGCTAACGATATAGTGCACAGGATTGATGACGGCGATATGCATGTGGGCAGCATTTGGTTTACTGACGAAGCTTATTTTTACCTGGACGGCTTCGTCAATAAACAGAACTGGCGCATATGGGGAACAGAAAAGCCCCATGTTGCAGTCCCATCGTCCCTGCATCCTCAGAAAGTACTGGTCTGGGCCGCCATTTCTTCCAAAGGAATCATTGGCCCATTTTTCAGATCCGAAACGATTACTGCATCTCGCTATCTGGACATTCTTCGTGAATTTGTGGCGGTACAAACTGCCTTAGACGACACTGCGAACACCTCGTGGTTTATGCAAGATGGTGCCCGGCCACATCACATGGCCGACGTCTTTAATTTCCTGAATGAATATTTCGATGATCGTGTGATTGCTTTGGGCTATCCGAAACATACAGGAGGCGGCGTGGGTTGGCCTCCCTATTCGCCAGACATGAACCCCTGTCACTTCTTTCTGTGGGGACACTTGAAAGACCAGGTGTACCGCCAGAATCCAGAAACAATTGAACAGCTGAAGCAGTACATCTCATCTGCATGTGAAGCCATTCCGCCAGACACGTTGTCAAAAGTTTCGGGTAATTTCATTCAGAGACTACGCCATATTATTGCTACGCATGGTGGATATGTGGAAAATATCGTACTATAGAGTGTCCCAGACCGCAGCGCCATCTGTTGTTGAAAATTGTAACTACTGTAATTTCGAAAGTTTGTCTGCCTGAAAATGTACTGTTGTCCCAAGCATATTGGAACAAACGGTGTATTTCTATCGCTGCTCGTTTAGTTTTTATTGCCGTTTCAAATATACCGGTCATTTTTGAAACACACTGTATATATATATAGGTGTTCGTTGTTTCTGCGCACTGTTCGAGAGTGGAATGATAGAAAATTATTGTGAAGGTGGTTTGATGAACTGTCTGAGAGATGCTGAAGTGTGATTTTGCAAAGTACCCACGTAGATGTAGACGTAGAAAACAGCTACTCGTCATCGTCCATCTCTATCTCTCTCGCTCTCTCTTTTCTTCTGTGCATACGTACGCATGATCATAGTCAAGAGAATGAAGGCTGCTACGAGCATGAACGGCAGGTGGAAATACGTTACCCCTATTGCACCATACTACCTCGACACAATGCATTGATCGCATTACTAAGAACTTGTTTGTCTTGGTGAAGGAGGCTACGGCTATTTCTCGAGTTTGAACTGTGTCCTCAAGCTGCGAAAAGTTTCGTCAAATCGGTGAACACATTGCTACTAGACGACACGTTTTTCTACAGACCAGTCTCACAAATTAAGCGAAAAATATTGAGAATAAATAAGTAAAAGCAATGAGATTAATGCTGCAGTTTGTGTACTTATCATACACGTTCAATATTTGATAGGTAGTCTTTGACGTGGGATACTAGTTTGAAGCAGTAAACGCCTGAATTCGTTCCTCCTGGCTACGTAAGAGTTTCGTGACCCCTTCTGGTAAAGGAAATAAGACACTATGCACATAGCATAGACTGGCGAAGTAAACAGTTATTGTATCCATTGGGAACGAAGGACATTATTTGCCCATACGTAACTTAAAACGGATTAAACGCTTTTCAACAATTTTGTGAAGCTGAAAATGCTACCGGAACAAAACTTGAACCAAAACCTCTTCGTTTAACGAAGCAGAGCGCTATGAAATGCCTGCCCGAAAAAGCTTCAAGGATTCACTCAAATATTCATTGAAATTTTACTTACTTCTTCACAATATTTAGAGTACAGCCTCGCTAAATAAAAAAATTGATACAGCTCTCCACGCTACTTCAACCTACAACCATTTGGATGTGCTTACTGTATCCAAAGATTGGTCTCCCACTTCAATTTTACCACCCCACATTTCCCTTCATTACAAAATTGACAGTTTCTCCATTCCACAGAATGTGTCTTGTCAACCGATTCCTTCTTTTAGTGAAGCTGGCCGTGAATTTAATTTTACCCCAATTTACTTTCACCACTGTGGTATCACCTCATTAGTTACTATATCTACTGTAACGGAACTGAAATAATGGTGGGCTGACAGTAATTTGGAGCCCGCGCGTCGGAAACGGTTGCGCTTGTGTGAGACTGCCTGGGAGTGCACCCTGATGCCATCTATTGGCGAAACTGGGAATTACCGCTACCTGTCAGACAATGCACTAAGCTCTCAGAGTCAAATGTATTCTTTTTCTTGGTTATTATAAGTTATTACTGTATAATTTAATGTTGTAAAGGGCTAGTAGTAAATCATTATGACTGGTATGAACTCCAGGGTAATAAATATAAATATTCTTAAATACTAAATGATTTCGGTGAAAAGGTGGTAGGGGAACGCCCCCACTCTTGGTGATACGAGTGTAGCTAGGGACTGAACAATGGAATGGCCTGGGGAGTGTTGACGTGATCGGACGTGCGTAACTGTGCTCACGCAAAAGTGATTGTGCAACAGAGAAGAGGCGAATATCGTCGCCGTTTGTGGAGTAGAACGCGACGAATGGTTGTCGAAGCCGTCTCTATGCCACTGGGGCTGATTGTAAGAGTTCCTGCGCCCAGATTTTATGGCGGACGTGCAGTAGCTTATACGAGTGCTACAGCTCGTAGTTCCAGCCGCCATTAAGGGCATGAGGTGTGAAGAGCTGCGTTAGCCACATGCATCTCACCACCAGCACCGACACGTCTACCCAAGGCAAGACTGCTTGCAATTGTTAAATCGAACTTCGTATACATGTAAAAGGAGAATACCAGTTTTCTTTTATGCAAGTGCAGAGGACAGAATATACTAATGAGTAAAATTACGACACATGTTGTTCATTGTAAAGTGTAGTAACCTCAAACATAGTATAGTGAAATCAGACTGAGGCCACCATCGCCTCTTTCATTTACAGTTCTTTTGGTTGTAGAATACTTTAGCGTATAAGAATGTTGAAAAGAGCAATGGTCACACCAGAATGAGTCGCCTATTTATAGTTACTTAAATTTTTCTGAGTAACCTTTCAAGTAAAGTCACTTAACTAATTCTGTATCAATTGTCCAAAGAGTAAGATCCAAAATCATTAAATAAGTTGAAGGATAGAATTTTGTTAACCCAAGTTGCATAAACTGTCTTGGTAGTAATTACCAAGCCAACTCACAGAAATTGAGAGAGTATTTGCTTTGTAGAATCATGTAGAATGATCAGAAATAGTAATATTCAGAATTAAGTTTAAATTCAACTCAAGCCATTTCACTTTGAAACGAGCCAAAAATTGATTTATTCTTTTGCTCCTTCAGAGCTGGCGACCGTAGTTATAAGTATTTTCAGGAGGATTCGACGGTAAGTCTGCTGCTCTCGTCGTGCTGATAGGATTATCCACTGCTGCTAGCAGTGGTGATTGGATACATAAGCTCATTACCAAGTTAAGTGGGTCAGGTAGGCAGTGTTACCGTGTGAACTGTAGGGCACTGTAGGCCGTGGATCGAACCCGTTCAATCATCACACCTCTTAGGGAAATAGTCCGGTTAGGAGTGTACTAATCATTAGGTAAATACTGGCGAGTAACGGTCAAAAATGTATACGCAAGTGAATTTAGCAAGGTCCACGTTGCACCTAGTTAATGTGGTGCAATGGCGAGGGTAGGAGTGGAGTAAAAGTAAGCTGAGCTTGTGGCAGCTGTGCTGTATTCAAATATTAACAACGTGAATTCACTACTACCTCTTACCATTAGGACTGAGCTATTTACAGTTAAAATACGTAGCAGTAAGCGCAAAGGCGTGACAGCTACAAGTCCGTATTGGTTTTATACATACGGAATTAGGAAGCGGGTCATTCCGTCAGTGGAGGGGGTTAAAACAACCGAGTCAGTTGAGAACATACCCCATTTACTGATGGAAAGATTCGGCGGTTCGGTCGCACTACTCATCTAACCCTCTGCATTCTTCTCTAGCACCACGTCTCGAATGCTAACATTCTCTTCTTCTCTGAGTTGCTTATTGTTCATGTTTCACTTTCGCATGAGTCTACATTACAGACAAATACCTTCAGAAGACACTTCATAACACTAAGATTTGCGTTCGTAGTTAAGAAATTTATCTTTTTCAGAAATACGTGTCTTGATTTCGCCGGTGTGAGAATTCCGTCATTGGCAAACCTCGAAATTTCTTTTTCTTCTCCCTGAATATAAGACCGTTCTGGATTTCTACATACTAAAATTACGTAGTTGTGACAAACGAAAATTTGTTGGGACGGAGTTTCGAACTTTAGTCTCCTACCTATTGACCGCAGTCATCCGACCAGGCCACCAATACCGGCCAGACCATAGAGTGGCATTAAAGTTTTCCCATCGTCATTGCCTTGGAGGTTCAGCACAGATGAAATGACTTCGCTGATATCATATCATGTTACTTCATGTCGTACCACTTTATTGATTTCATACGACTTGCTTCCAGTCACCGCATGTTTAATTTACATGAAGTATGCCCCTATGGCAGGTTAAAGCACGGCCCAATGCGGTATCATTTCCTCTGGGGGTAAGAAAGGCAGGGATTGGAGCGGGGGGGGGGGGATAAGAGTGATCTATTAGTGTCACTGAAAGTTTTATTAGGTCCTCGAGACGTGCTGGGATGGCCTAATCAGTTAAATCGAGAGTGAAAGGATCCCCTGACATCCCTGACATGACATATTCAGTCCACCTAATATCGCAAATAATTGTGGCCCCTAAGAGAACATCATACTGCAGTGCGCAGATACAAGCCGTAGAAAGTCGTCCCTGTAATTAGCGAATAAGACCCAGTGACACAGTAAGTCCATCCCCCCCCCCCCCCCCAATCCCCCATTAGCCAACCTCATCACCTTTATACCGCATCTGAACATGATGTTCATTTGTGGTGTGAATGTTCACAAACACGATTATTTCACACGTGGGCATAATTTTTATAGTGGCAAACGCAGTTAAAACTTTTTAAATGCTACATTTCGAACAGACGAAGGAGATGTATGCTAGGCTGCTTTTGACATCGAAACAGTCTGCCGCTAATCAGAGGCACTAATTCCAAAGAATTTCATCAATGAAGATGTAGCTGAACTCTCACCATTCTTGTATGGTAATTAACTTGCGTTCCGGTTCATACAGAAGAATTGTAACACCCTGTCTCACGGTTAGAGCAAGAGAATTTTCCAAAAAGTTTCTGTTTTTCCTGTCATCTTGCCGACGCGAACAATAGCATAACGTCCATAATGAAAATATCTCTCAAAGTGCATGTTATGCGTGATCGTCTGCAAAACATTTGGGTCTCCCATCGTTAAGATGTGTTGTCCTAGACAGCTGACGACTAGGATGGAGAAGGGGGCAGCAACCATGAGATTTACAGTGTTTTCGAAGAAGTTTGTTGATTTTTTTCTCTTAATTTTGAACGCATCGTCATAGGGACAGAATGGCGATGAGCGAAGGGGTGGCATTGGGGGTGGGGGGGCAGAGGGGGGGGGGAAGGACCAACTAACATTACTGAGACCTTCTGACTCTAAGGACCTCGCCATTAATGGTATGTTAATAATCTTTTGGACTATTGACGTGATCATGTCTCCCTCGAAAGTTTTCTTCGTGCTGGGTTTCACATTGCTCGTAAATAGGTTAAGGCATTGCTAGTCAACCTGGTTCCTGTTGCCCATTTGGTGGACGATAGAGGTGTTAAAAACAGTTTCATTAGGTTCTCGTAAAATTTTGACGTAAAGTATATGGTATGTAATTATTATTATATGCTTCGACTTGCTGTATCTCTGCTTTATAATATTTTTTCGGTATAGTTTCTCTCTACTTTATAGATTGCCATTACTTCGAACCCTCCGGCAGTTGTGGCCGAGCGGTTCTAGGAGCTTCAGTCCGGAACCGCGCTGCTGCTACGGTCGCAGGTTCAAATCCTGCCTCGGGCATGGATGTGTGTGATGTCCTTAGGTTAGTTAGGTTTAAGTAGTTCTAAGTCTAGGGAACTGATGACCTCAGATGTTAAGTCCCATAGTGCTTGGAGCCATTTTTGTGGAACCGGTGAGCAGTTAGAAAATTTTAGTACTAACACACACATACAAAAGCGGGCGGTAGGCAAAAATGGTTGACAATCTCTCGGTTAAAGGAGATAATTATCAAGCAAACGCTGATTCAGCTTTACAAAGCCTTGGTTCTAACTCCGTTTGCGCATTACGCGTTAACTGAGCCCTTTCAAAAAAAGTGCTCAATTTCGTATTGCGTGCGGTTGATGTATTGGCGAACACAAACGTCGCCACTTACAATGAAACATCTGTTCGCGGATTCCAAGTACTCGCTTGACCAGGTCGCTCCAACTCTTCAGCCAGTTTTCTACTTTCATCGGTTTTCCCCTCAGTTTTCCCCCCGCATAGCTTACGAGAGCCCTTCAATGTTAACCACTCGCCGACGTAATTCACAGCTGGAACGTAACAAGTTTGTTTCCGGGGAAGTACCTAAACGGTCCCCGCTGTGTCGCTGACTCAGCGTGACAACTAGTAATTTATTCTAATGTACCGGTTCAAAAGTACGCTCTCTAAGCACCCGCGAACTGTCAATGTATAGTTAATGGTACAAAAGCTGACATAGTTTTTGCCATTAAGAATGTGAACAAAATATGGTAATCTTCGTGTGCTAGTCACGACCGTTATGTTAACTTTTCTGGTGTGTTACAATGAAATTCCCACTGTCCTGGATTAAGATAAAGGAATCGCTTTTGTCGAATGTATTTAGAGGTGCGCTGTTGGCAAGTAGCGCCTGAAATGAGGAAATGAGGCGTGCCATTGCAACAAAAAGCGTCGGTGTCCCTTTACACCTTTACACCTCGGCACCATTGGGCTGACCTGTTAACCTGAAACGTCATCGCTCCAGACAGGATTGCGAAGATAGATTATACTTCTTTCTAAACAGATGAATGTTTTCACTTTTACGATTATCTCGCGAATCAAACCTGGGAAGCCAGTCCGCCGTAGGAACGTTGGGAACAACACGATGTCGAGTACAGACTCCTGATTAAAGAGCTAGCCCACAAGTCCTAGTTGCAAGGATCCCAAAGAAAATGCGCCAAGGAAATCTAAGACTCTTTTGACAATGGTGGGGCCTGGGGATAGCGGTAATGTGCAACCGAAACTTGTCGTGTGATAGAACAAAGACATACTCATGATACAGCTGTGGTGGTACTTATCCTCATATAGCCTATATTTACATATATACTGCACGAGGCAGCGTACAGTACATGGCGCAGGTACATCGTACAAATATTATTGATTTTCTTTCGTATGCTATTCGCGTATTGATAGAGGGAAAAATGAACACGTACATCCTATTATTATAATACTTAACGCAAAATACTAGATGTTGGCAGCAAAACGGTCGTATTGTGTTCTTCGAATAATGATGCTCTAAATTTACTTAATAGGATCTTAGGAGAACTACATCACTTCTTTCCGAGGGTTCCCAATTAAGTTTCCCGAGTGCTTCTATGAAAGCTTGGCATGATGTTAAATGTAGTATATTTGTTACACTTTCCTATGGGCTATAGCGGCCTTTGGAGGGTGGCCCTATACGGATGTAAAACTTGGACAGTTGGAAGAGAAAACAGAAGAGGGCTAGAGGCCCTGGAGATGTTGTGCTATAGAAGGATGAAGAAGATCAGCTGGAGAGACAAAATAACAAATGAAAAGGTGCTTAGAAGAGTACAGGAAACCAGATCTCTGTGTAGGCACATCCAAACAAGAAGAGACAAACTTGTAGGAGACATCCTACGACACGACAACATCACTGGAACAATAGCAGAAGGAGCTACTGAGCGAAGGAATCGGCAGGGGCGACCAAGGATATCATATATACAAACAGATCATGAATGACGTTGGATGTAACACATACGTGGAAATGAAGAGGAAGGCAGACAGAAGAGAGGAATGGAGGTCTACTGCAAACCAACCTCCGGGTTGAACACTAAAAGAAAAGAAATAGCGGCCTATTAAGATCCTAGTTGCTCCTCTCTGAGTATGTTCTATGTCTGTCGTCACGAATACTTGATAAGGACTCCAAACAGTGCAACAGTACTCTAGAAATGGTTGCAGTAGCGTCTTATCTACTATTTCCCACACACTTAAGTCATCGTTTGAGGCGCAGCTCTCTAAAATAAAGCCAGTATCTTACCTCGTGAAGTTTTATAGACTTAGGAACCTGTTCTGTCGTAATTTTGCAAGATTTGATACTCGATGTTATGGGTTCGTAAAATTAGTGACAACGACGGGAGGTGCTTAAGATTTTTTCGTTTGAAAGCAGCGTACATAAATGTGTTACAATAGTGAATTGAGTAGTTAAGAATCTGGGAGTCATTAAGTGAACATGGTGTTGTGCACAGTCACATTAAAGCAATGCCTGACGAATACAACTACATTTGAATGAGATATCAGAGGGACTTGTAGGTAATGGATGCTACTTGCACAGATGTAAAATGTACTCCATCCAGCGGCACAGAGATGTCCAAGCTAGCGTTTCAAATCACTATTGCACAGTTACAATGCTTTATTTGTCGTATTATTGCGGAAACGTATTTTCCCCAAAGTGGAATCGGTGAGTTGGCCTTACAGCTATAATTTGGGGCTCAGACCAAGACGCTGGAAAGACATACTTCTTTGCGACTGGGTACAATGGTACAGAGATGTTCACGATCCATATGACGCAATAACATATCACAATGTAAAACTTTCAAGGAATCCACTTGCAATCCGTCGCTTGTTTTAATCATAAATATATGCTTGAGTGATGCTAAATGTTATTATCTTTACATAAAGAAAAGTATTATCTTCTCAAATACCTTCAAATCGTGAGGTGCATCCTCAGTTTTTATATGTGAAATTAGAGAATTTACTCAAGCCACTTCTGTTGCCTATGCTTGCAGTTAGTTTCAGAACTCAAATTGATAACCATATTAATTAATTTAATCAGATTGAACTTTAAATTAATGGTGTACCTATGTACCACCACAATAAAATAAAAGCTGTGAATAGTTTAGGGAGTATGAATGAGAACAGTGGTGTATTTAAGTTTACAAAATAATGACAAGTTTTATTAAACCTTTTTAAAAACTATAACGAGCTTTTAAATCTTACATAAAAATGGTAAACACAAATCAGAAAAGCGATGGTGTTTGATTGGAAAAGCATACAGTGGGGTGGAAGCTATACCAATTCTCCCCTAAATTAATCCCTTTTACAACGCCATCTGACTTCGTTTACATGAATCCACTGTGAGTCCTAGTCTATTCAAATGGAATCAACTACGACCAAGTATACCAGTTCACCTGAGAACAGGGGGCTGTGGACATCATTTAATAACCCTACTCCAGTGCAACAATATTTCACCTTTTCACCTTGATCAGGCGGCAGCATAAAACGGCGGGCTGTGGCGAGGACCTGCGCACTGCAGCGGCTGTAACGGTCTGACGAGTCTGCGAAAATTTGCAAACTATGTGGTCTGTCGTTAGCCCTGAAATTCCGGCAGATTTCAATGTGAGGGGCTGCTCAAAACAATTTGACTCACAGGGGCAACAGTGCATTCTGGCATTGTCAAATGTCAGGCAGCCAACTCAGGACGAATAAGTACACCCCCGTGACACACGATATGTCTGAGATAATATGCAGTTCCACTGTCGGAACAGTTGGAAACGGCCACTGGCTCTCAGTCCGCATGAGGTACAGACCAGAAGTCTCACCCACTAGGGAAAGACTTGAAGTTCTCCACCAGGGGAGAACCAGGAGACTAAGGAAGCAAAGAATCACAACCACTTTCCACAAAGCCATGCCGAATTAGCGAAAACGAAACCCCGGCCACATTGCACAAACCGATCAGACTATCATGTACTCATTGTACCTCCACTCTTGACTGTTCTGTTGACCTGATAGTCAATCCAGACACAGCACTGGGGTCCCCGGGGGAGCAAGCTTCCATTTTGCATATCCTGATAGGAGCCAATGAGTGACTCCACAACTCTGTTGTCTGAAAAAGGGGATTTTATACTAGGGAGGCGTCGATCTCATGGCAAGCATGTCTATGTTTGGCAAAAAAAAAAAAAAAAAAAATCGCTAAAAGAACCTGGCGACTCCCTGGCGTCAGGGGAGTTAGAGTCTTGCCTCCACTAAAAACGTGCACCAACCTCTGTGTCTGTATTGTTCCAGCTTCTAACAATGCATGGAGTCTTATGACCTTCCCACCATTTGCACAAAGTCATTTTTCAGGAGTCTTTCTAAAATGGCTTCCTCACCCACTTTCTGCCAAATGGCCACCTTTGTGAGAGACTGCCACCTGGCCCAGGTAAAATGTTTTGTGAATCGGCGCTCTCCTGTACAACCTAAGCGGAAGGAGGAGAATCAAATGGCCAGAAGTTCGTCTGCAGGTATGATCCACTGAGTGCGGTTTCCCAGTATTTATGGCCAGTAATCCATCTCTCTCTTCCTGTTCTCCATCACCTCGACTGCGGTCCCTCGGGTACAAGTTTTCTACAGGCTACATATGCAGGTATAAAAACATTCTGTCCATAATTTCCTTATGTGGAAAAGTCATAAACCGCACATACCAAATGCGGTAATGGGGAACCCCCTGATCATGAGCTGAAATATGAACGTTAATCTGACTGACAAAGCTGATAAAGTGAAATCGTTGACAAATGAATACCTATGAAGTATTCAGAGCCACGGAGCTCAATTTCAGATGAAATTACATTAGTTTTACCTACTTCTCTATTAAAAATTTATTTTTATTCTGTCACGCTTTAGATTTCACATCAATTGTATTATTTTTCGCGTCTGCGCTAAAGATGATTTACTATGGTGGTTATTTTTCACTTTTATGTAACCTGCTACACCTTTTGCAGACACATTGACATTTAGTGACTAATGTAGTTTTTAGAATTTAGATTTCACACTTCTTAAACTGACGAAAAGTAGTTGGGGGCATGACACAGGATTTATTTTGTCCAGAATGATATGTGAACTACAGTAACAGACCTTGCCTACCCATTATGAAGAAAAAGATTTTCTTTTACCTTTATGTATTTCAGCCAGAGGTCACACAAGTAATATCGTTACTGGTTTTGACTCATTACGAAATCATAACAGCATTGTCTGAATACGTTACGTAGAAAGTCGTAAGTTGTAGAAACACAGGCTGGCGTTTGCAATGAGTCAAAACTAATAACGATACAACTTGTCTCCGTAGGCTGAAACATGCAGCACTAAACAAAATTGCAAGACATTAATTGTGTTCACCTAAGACGATATGCCCAGTTTGTGTAAACAGATTTATAATGGGATTTTTCAGTATATTACGACCTAAACATTTTAAACTTTGTGAACAAAAGGTTGCTGACCATTGTTCAAGTACTATGTCAACATTCAGCCTAAAGGCTCCTGCCAGTATGGAGAACAGTTACAGACTTTCAGTTGCAATCAGAGTACAGGTGACAGGTGGATGCCGTGTTTCTGTGCGTGACAAAAGCACTTGTTTACAGGGGTGTGCCTGGTGGAGAACGAGAGTGCCCGCAACACGTCAGCGCTGAGTCCCATCAACACCAATGGCAGCCAGGACTTCGGACTTTTCCAGGTAAGAGGGCGGAATATAGTCGCTTCTGGGCTTCGGCGGTATGGAAAACAACAGCTCAACTACTGACTCCATATGGACGCATCTGTAGCATGCTACAATACAACATTAAACTCAAAACAATTTCTGCCTGACCCACTCTAAAAAAATTATAAGAAAAAATCTGGCCCCCCGCCACCACTCCCCCACCCTCCAATACACTTTTCGGGTTCTGATATGAGCGCAACAGATTAGCATTGATAGGAATCGGTAATGAGTGCTTAGATGCAGCTATGACTGTAAATTATAGTACGTTTATAAGAACAATCATTTTAAAACAGTAGATTCCTACAAATCTATGACATTGTTGACGAATTGTTCTATGTGTTTATTAGTACAGACAGATTGATGAAACTGATTTTTTTTAGTAAACACGTATCTCAGTTTGATGCAGAATGCAGTACGATCAACTTAATTAACAGCCTACAGATCGCTAAGTTTCATAGGCACCCGAAAATGCAACCGAGGCACACAGAACCACAATGGCCCACATCACAGGAACAAAGTTTTGACAAAAGGTTTGCAAAAATCAAATTTGTAAGCAAACCACCAGTCCATGGGTTTGGCTTCTTTTTTAACATGTCTCAATATCGTTATTCCTTATAAAATGATGTTCCCACTTTGTTATGAAATTTTAATTAATATATAATTAAATCGGGTGATGCTACGGAAATTAGATTAGTAAATGAGACGCTTGAAGTAGTAAATGAGTTTTGCTATTGGGGGAGCAAAATAACTGATGATGGTCGAAGTAGAGAGGATATAAAATGTAGACTGCCAGTGGCAAGGAAAGCGTTTCTGAAGAAGAGAAATTTGCTAACATCGAGTATAGATTTAAGTGTCAGGAAGTCGTTTATGCAAGTATTTGTATGGAGGGTAGCCATGTATGGATGTGAAACGTGGACGATAAATAGTTTGGACAAGAAGAGAGCAGAAGCTTTCGAAATGTGGTGCTACAGAAGAATGCTGGGGATTAGATGGGTAGATCACATAACTAATGAGGAGGTATTGAATAGAATTGGAGAGGAGAGAAATTTGTGGCACAATTTGACTAGAAGAAGGGATCAGTTCGTAGGGCATATTTAGTATTGGAGGGCTGCGTGGAGTGTAAACATCGTAGAGGGAGACAG
This sequence comes from Schistocerca cancellata, assembly GCF_023864275.1. Classification (NCBI taxonomy): domain Eukaryota; kingdom Metazoa; phylum Arthropoda; class Insecta; order Orthoptera; family Acrididae; genus Schistocerca; species Schistocerca cancellata. Next base: position 30,530,579 of record NC_064631.1, on the reverse strand, counting down.
AGAGATGAATACACTAAACAAATTCAGAAGGATGTAGGTTGCAGTAGGTATTGGGAGATGAAGAATCTTGCACAGGATAGAGTAGCATGGAGAGCTGCAGCTGCATCAAACTAGTCTCTGGACTGAAGACCACAACAACAACAATTAATATTTAGGATTATTATTATTAATGTTAATTTGCAAATTTTTTTTATATATATAGCCAGTGTAAATAGTATCTTTTTGAGTGTTGTGTAGGTTGTAGTGAATGTGAAATTAGAATTGGACCATAAAGAAAAGATAATAAATGCACCAGAAAAAACAGTTATGACCTATCCCAACACTTCATGGTCCTCGTTATTACTTTCATCAAGCACGTTCTCTGGTCTGAGGTTGAGATAAAACTGTCTTCACTTCGGGCATTAAGTCTAGTAGTTCTGTTAGCTCTACGTGTTTCAATTTTGATCTAATACCTTTTTTATGTCTTTGTTTTTCAAGGTTGATATTTGCCTTCCACCTGTATATTTGGGTACTAGATTTGGCAAGACATGTACAGACTGTGGGGAAATGAGAAACTGTGGTCTCCCTCGGCGTGATTTGAAGGAAATGGTGCCCTCCCGCGACTCCAATGAAGCGTGTATTACTTAAAACAACAGTTCATGGCAATCTATTGGAAACTTCATTGTCAAATATCTGAAATACACATTACCATGAGTATCTACTTTTGGTTTGATAGTGAGGGCTTGTAATACCCTTAAAGGTCCTGAAATCCTCATCGCCAGTTTTACATACCAAATGCTGAGACCATAGAATGTTAAAGAGTCAAGAGCTTCCACCTTTTATGAACAAATGGATGTCAGTGTAGTCAGTAAGTATTCCTGCCGCAATGAAAATTTGTGCTTTGGGCCCGTAAGAAAGTGAATATGAGAAAAATCAGTGAGGCAGATTTTCGCAAATTTTTATAATACACTTGTGGGGGTACAGCAGAGATAAAACCTGTTCACCATAAGATCAACAGATGTTATGAACATGCATGCCCACTTGAATCGCAAAATCAACGAGAGTGTGCTTAGGCCCTTATGGATCTCAGTGCCACAGTTACAATATTCAAGCATAAAGTGAGGACACATCCTACATACAACGTACCACAGAGATGACAATACATTTTACGAAGAAGAAATAATTCTATGTTCCCGATGGATAGTGGCATTTTAATACCATATTTGTACATGAAAAACGCTTACATATTTTGATAGAGTATTTCCGATGTTTATGCATCAAAATTGCAGCAACTAACTTAGTAACCACGTTATGCCCTCGGATCCATTTTAAGATCATCTTGAATCTATTGAATTTACAAAGAAACAGACTTATTTATCTGGAACGATTCCACAAGTGATTTGGTGTTTGTCTGAGTGAAAAGAAAAAAAGAGGCATGTTTGTTTAGTGCTGCAAATCGTGAGTGGCTGGCGCTATTTAGCGTGACTATTAAATAACTAATGATATAGCTGTAGGGTTTATGAAAATGCCCAAGAGCGAGTAGGATTCGCGCATTGAGGGTTTCATAGCAACTTGATTGTGTTTATAGATAACTCATACACCCCGTGAATCAAGGATTTTTGCGTGTCATTGATATCGACATTGGAGAGATGTTGGTCCGGGGAATTTGAAGACCATATCAAAATCTCTGCAGTAGTACCCGAGACTAACCCAGACATACAAAAAGAAGCGTACAGGGGAATCCAGTTGATATATGGAGAGACAGGAGATTTAATAAAATATTTTTATTTACTTACTAAAACTGGCTACAAATTACATTTCATGCTTCCAAGCCATAATATTTTTCTATCATGCTTTTGACAGATGATTAACGCAATGCAAGTTCTAATCTCAAAACGATATTTTTGTGCGATGTAATTACAGTTTAAGAATTTTCGGAGAGTTCCCCTTACTTTTACTGTGTATCCTTGGTTCCTGCCAAATTTCATAATTCTAGGTCAATGGGAAGTGCCCCATATGGTTTGATGAGTGAGTTGGTGAGTATCAAAATATGTGATAAACGGTCGTATATTTTAATCTCATTGACTTAGAAGCTTAAATTTTTACACCGTCAAGGGACCATAGATCTTGGTATGTGCCATAAATTTTAACTGATAAGTTTACCGTTCCTGAGAAAAAAGGGTCATAACAGAAGGACAGCCAGACAAATAAAAAAATGACAGAAAATATTGTTTTGTGTGATATATTTAGAAATTTACAACTTTCTGATTTTTTTTTCATTTACTGGTACTATAAAACTTACCTTCTTACCAGATGTCTGATTTTAGGTCAAAGGGAAGTACCCGATAGTTTCTTATGAGTGAGTTTGCGACAGTCAAAATATTTGACATAAATAGCCGTATCTTTTGATTGCATGGACTTAGAAGCTTAAATATTTTACGCAGCCAAGAGACCGTAGAACTTACTACGTGACAGAAATTTCTACGTAATTTGTCTAGCGTTCCTGAGAAAAAGGGTTCTTAACTGTCAGAAAGACAGGCAGACAGACACACGGACAACAAAGCCATCCTACGAGGTTCGGAACTCTAAAAAGTCACTATTTATTGACATCAGAGGGAACAGTGTCCGAAAATAACAAAGATGTAGACCATAGTTTGTTATCCCGTTCAAATTGTGCAACCAGGAGCTCGTCCTATAATGTTATGTTATTAGGAGAGTATCTATGGTCAGCTCTCTCACCACACACACACACACACACACACACACACACACACACACACACGTTTGAAGCACAGGTTTAGACGGGATGATGGCTAGGATTCTGGCCATTGAAAGCACAGCCATCTCAATTTTCCTGGCCCAAAGTTTCACCGTATCATGACTATTAGATAAGTAAACTTTTTATGCAGAATGTAAGGAGAAATCATTAAATAGAAAAATTTCAGGTTTCGTTTCAACAGTTATTGGAAAAGTTTGCCTTAGCAGTGTTGCTGTTGTTAGCAAAGTCGTGCTCTCTTTTTCGATTCATGCAGCGATAACTGGGTTGGCAGTCGCTGGAAGCTAGAAGGCTTTTGAGCTCCGGAAAGGATAATGAAGGAATGACAACCTACAAGAAAAAGGGGCCGTGCTAGAAGTAGTGCACTGTCGGCTCAGTACAGGAGGCAGGCGGCGTGTGTGTGAGGTGCGCCAAAGTCACCGTATGCACACAGACTTCAGCTGTGGAACCGTCGTTTGTGTAGTCTACCGTGGTAATGACGTAATGGTGGAGGTAGGAGGGAAAGTAGTACTACGACGCAGAGCACGATACGATCCCAACTGCTTGTCAAGAAACGCAAAACTATAGAAATATTCCAGCACACACTACTCTCTTCAGAAACGTCCTAGATCTACATATTAATCTGGCGCGAAACTAGTATATGAATAATTACTAGAATCATATTATCAACACAGTATACTGAATTACAGAGTAACTGGAAATGTCTTTAGCTTGTCAGCCACAAATTGACATCACGTACAGCAGCAGAAATAGAATTACTGCGCCTATTGAGTCAGCCAAGTACAAATGCTAAATTGTGATCCTCCTCTACAACAATGGGGGTAGTCAATAATGCACTCAAGCATCTGCAATGATTGCAATTTATTAATCCCTGGTGGATGGCGATGATGCATTTATTTCGCGTATGTGTTCTTTGTTTCTTAACTATGTCAAACTTTCTTTACAGGAGTACTATTCATTATTCTGAAATACGGAACTTTCATTTTGTTCACAGATCAACAACCGCTACTGGTGCGACAGTTGGAATGGTACTGAGGGATCCTGTCACGTTGCTTGCAAAGGTAAACACTTACGCTTGCAAATCATTACGTACTGTTTCCCATCAAAATGGACATATTTGGGATAGTTCAGGCACTTATCAAATCATACAATGTTACAAGGTGGAAAGTTGGCCAGACTTCACAATTACACATGATACGAAGTCTTTCTTGAAAAGTAAAGATATAGGATACCTCTTAGGGGTAAGAGATATGCAACCAAAGCTAATATCCAGTTTCACTCAATGCCTTTCGTTACACAGAGGATGGCACTATGCCGGCTGGATAACAATCGTTACGCTGGAGCAGCCTTCATGCTATGCGGTACTATGAGGGAAGTTGCCGACATGTTTATGAGATGTTTCGTACCTGCCCCAGTGTCGAGAACAGACAGTATCACTGCTGACGCAAGAACAACTCAACATTGTGAGCGACACCTCCCCCATTTTCCTCTGCTAACTATACAGACCACGTTGTTGTGGTTTTCAGTCCTAAGACTGGCTTAATTCAGCCTTCCACGGTAACCTAAACTGCGCAAGCATTTTCATCTCTGGGTAACTACCACAACCTTACATCCATCTGAACCTGCTTACTATATCCAAGTTTTGGTCTCTGTCTCCATTCCTCCATCCCTCCAACCCCCAACAGAAAAAAACTTCCTTCTATTACCAGTTTGACGAATTTTTGATGACTTAGGGTGTGTCCTGTCAATCGTCCTTTCTTTTGGTCAAACTGAGCCATAAATTTCTTATCCCACAATTAGATTCAGTACCGCCCCTATTAATGACTCGCTCTATTCATCTAATTTAAGCAGTCTTCTGTAACACTGCATTTCAAAAGATTCTATACTCATTTTTCTTCACTTTTTACCACCCACTCCTCACTTTCATACAAGGCTACACTCCAGACAAACACCTTCTGTAAAAGAGTTCGTAACATTTAAATTTGTATTAGATGTTAACAAATTCCTCTTATGGTTCAAATGACTCTGAGCACTATGGGACTTAACTTCTAAGGTCATCAGTCCCCTAGAACTTAGAACTACTTAAACCTAACTAACCTAAGGACATCACACACATCCATGCCCGAGGCAGGATTCGAACCTGCGACCGTAGCGGTCTCACGCTTCCAGACTGTAGCGCCTCGAACCGCTCGGCCACCCCGGCTGGCTAAATTCCTCTTTTTCAAAAGTGCCTTTCTTCCTACCGCCAGTCTGCATTTCATAAGCTCTCTACTTTTTCGATCATCAGTTCTTTTACTTCCAAAATAGCAGAATGTTTATCTGTTCCTTTCAGTGTCTCAGTTTCTAATCTACACTACTGGCCATTAAAATTGCTACACCAGGAAGAAATGCAGATGATAAACGGGTATTCATTGGACAAATATATTATACTAGAACTGACATGTGATTACATTTTCACGCAATTTGGGTGCATAGATCCTGAGGAATCAATACCCAGGACAACCACCTCTGGCCCTAATAACGGCCTTGATGCGCCTGGGCATTGAGTCAAACAGAGCTTGGATGGCGTGTACAGGTACAGCTGCCCATGCAGCTTCAACACGATACCACAGTTCATCAAGAGTAGTGGCTGGCGTATTGTGACGAGCCAGTTGCTCGGCCACCATTGACCAGACGTTTACAATTGCTGAGAGATCTGGAGATTGTGCTGGTCAGGGCAGCAGTCGAACATTTTCTGTATCCAGAAAGGCCCTTACAGGACCTGCAACATGTGGTTCTGCATTATCCTGCTGAAATGTAGAGTTTCGTAGGGATCGAATGAAGGGGGAGAGCCACGGGTCGTGACACATCTGAAATGTAGCGTCCACTGTAGCCACGGGTCGTAATACATCTGAAATGCAACATCCACTGTTCAAAGTGCGTCAGTGCGAACAAGAGGTGACCGAGACGTGTAACCAATGGCACCCCATACCATCACGCCGGGTGATGCGCCAGTATGGCGATGACGAATACACGCTTCCAATGTGCGTTCACCGCGATGTCGCCAAACACGGATGCGACCATCATGATGCTGTAAACAGAACCTGGATTCATCCGAAAAAATGACGTTTCGTCATTCGTGCACCCAGGTTCGTCGTTGAGTACACCATCGCAGGCGCTCCTGTCTGTGACGCAGCGTCAAGGGTAACGGCAGCCATGGTCTCCGAGCTGACAGTCCATGCTGCTCGTGCAGGTGGTTGTTGTCTTGCAAGCGTCCCCATCTGTTGACTCAGGGATCGAGACGCGGCTGCACGATCCGTTACAGCCATGCGGATAAGATGCCTGTCGACTGCTAGTGATACGAGGCCGTTGGGATCCAGCACGGCTTTCCGTATTACCCTCCTGAACCCATCGATTCCATCTTCTGCTAACAGCCATTGGATCTCGACAAACGCGAGCAGCAATGTCGCGATACGATAAACCGCAGTCGCGATAGGCTGCAGTCCGACCTTTATCAAAGTCGGAAACGTGATGGTACGCATTTCTCCTCCTTACACGAGGCATCACAACAACGTTTCACCAGGCAACGACGGTGAACTGCTGTTTGTGTATGAGAAATCGGTTGGAAACTTTCGTCACGTCAGCACGTTATAGGTGTCGCCACCGGCGCCAACCTTGTGTGAATGCTCTGAAAAGCTAGTCATTTGCACATCCCAGCACCTTCTTCCTGTCGGTTAAATTTCGCATTTGTAGCACGTCATCTTCGTGGTGTAGCAATTTTACTGGCCAGTAGTGTAATTCCCACAGCATCGCAACATTTCATTCTGCTACATTCTATAGCCCTTTTCTACTTAGGTTATTCATCACGTAACCTCTTTTAAACACACGATCCATTCCATTCAACCGTTCTCTATTTCTTCTCTCTCAACAGTAATTTCTTTTCCAAATTTATCCTTGGTTTCCTTTACTGGTTGCTCAATGTACAGATTGAGTAACATCTGGATAGGCTGCAACCGAGTCTCATTCACTTCCCAATAACTGCTTCTCTTTAATGCCATTCGACTCCTGGAAATGGAAAAAAGAACACATTGACACCGGTGTGTCAGACCCACCATACTTGCTCCGGACACTGCGAGAGGGCTGTACAAGCAATGATCACACGCACGGCACAGCGGACACACCAGGAACCGCGGTGTTGGCCGTCGAATGGCGCTAGCTGCGCAGCATTTGTGCACCGCCGCCGTCAGTGTCAGCCAGTTTGCCGTGGCATACGGAGCTCCATCGCAGTCTTTAACACTGGTAGCATGCCGCGACAGCGTGGACGTGAACCGTATGTGCAGTTGACGGACTTTGAGCGAGGGCGTATAGCGGGCATGCGGAAGGCCGGGTGGACGTACCGCCGAATTGCTCAACACGTGGGGCGTGAGGTCTCCACAGTACATCGATGTTGTCGCCAGTGGTCGGCGGAAGGTGCACGTGCTCGTCGACCTGGGACCGGACCGCAGCGACGCACGGATGCACGCCAAGACCGTAGGATCCTACGCAGTGCCGTAGGGGACCGCACCGCCACTTCCCAGCAAATTAGGGACACTGTTGCTCCTGGGGTATCGGCGAGGACCATTCGCAACCATCTCCATGAAGCTGGGCTACGGTCCCGCACACCGTTAGGCCGTCTTCCGCTCACGCCCCAACATCGTGCAGCCCGCCTCCAGTGGTATCGCGACAGGCGTGAATGGAGGGACGAATGGAGACGTGTCGTCTTCAGCGATGAGAGTCGCTTCTGCCTTGGTGCCAATGATGGTCGTATGCGTGTTTGGCGCCGTGCAGGTGAGCGCCACAATCAGGACTGCATACGACCGAGGCACACAGGGCCAACACCCGGCATCATGGTGTGGGGAGCGATCTCCTACACTGGCCGTACACCACTGGTGATCGTCGAGGGGACACTGAATAGTGCACGGTACATCCAAACCGTCATCGAACCCATCGTTCTACCATTCCTAGACCGGCAAGGGAACTTGCTGTTCCAACAGGACAATGCACGTCCGCATGTATCCCGTGCCACCCAACGTGCTCTAGAAGGTGTAAGTCAACTACCCTGGCCAGCAAGATCTCCGGATCTGTCCCCCATTGAGCATGTTTGGGACTGGATGAAGCGTCGTCTCACGCGGTCTGCACGTCCAGCACGAACGCTGGTCCAACTGAGGCGCCAGGTGGAAATGGCATGGCAAGCCGTTCCACAGGACTACATCCAGCATCTCTACGATCGTCTCCATGGGAGAATAGCAGCCTGCATTGCTGCGAAAGGTGGATATACACTGTACTAGTGCCGACATTGTGCATGCTCTGTTGCCTGTGTCTATGAGCCTGTGGTTCTGTCAGTGTGATCATGTGATGTATCTGACCCCAGGAATGTGTCAATAAAGTTTCCCCTTCCTGGGACAATGAATTCACGGTGTTCTTATTTCAATTTCCAGGAGTGTATGATGCGCGTTCAGTAAGTAATGCAACACATTTTTATTCTGAAAGCAAGTTAGTTGTATTCAGGATTCCAATCAGCATATTATTCCGCGCCCTTTTGAGTACAAAACCCTATTTTTCAGCATAATATCCGTTGAATGCGACGACATTTCGCCACATTATCTCCATGGTGCCAGTCAACTGGTCGACGGCGCAGCCAGCGTCTTGCTGGATCAATAACCTCACCATCGTGCTCGTAGTGTTTCCCGCGATGTGTATGTGGGACAGTCAGATGAAGTTCGGAATGTACGAGATCCGGGCTGATGGGTGGATGAGGAAGAACAGTCCGATGAAGTTCTGTGAGTTTCTCCCGGGTGCGCCGACGTGGGAGATGCCTTGCGTTGCCATGGAGAAGGAGAAGTTGGTTTGCATTATTGTGCCGACGAACACGCTGAACTCCTTTCTTCATTTTGATGAGCGTAACGCAATACACGTCTGAATTTATCGTTGCACCATATGGGAGGACATCAAACAGTATAACCTCTTAAAAATCCGGCCGAGGGTGCGGCTTTGAACTTCTTCTTCAGAGGATATTCCCGCTTTGTTTCCGGTTCGAAGTGATGAACCCTTGTTTCATTACCTGTGCCGACGTTCGACAAAAAATTGTCACAGTTAGCCTCGTAATACGCAAACAATTCCGCACAGAGGATCCTTCGTTTCTCTCTATAGGCTTCTCTAAGACGGCGACGAATCCAGTGAGCACACACCTTTGCTACGCCAGCTGGTGGACTGGGGTGTGAGCACGACCAACAAGGACGTCCAGTTGCGCACCGAGGTGTCTGATTAAATCCATTAAATAATAGAGATATAACAAGTTTCAAGACCTTAATGTAAATAACATTCAATACATGAATATCTGCAACGCTCTGGTTTTCCACCAAAAGAAACGCAATGCCAGAAACGCACCTTCGTTGGTGACGCCATTTCCAAGGCTACGTAAGGCGCCACATATTGGAACTTCGTGAAACAACAACAAATTCCTCTTTTCTTCAACCGTAATTGGCCGACCAAAAACAAAAAAAAGTGTTGAGTTTCTTATTGAACGTCCATCGTAAATGGTGTCTGATTTCTGTAAAAGACGAAGATAAGCTTTCGCTCTCTGTATTTTATTCTTGATATAGTCAGAATAGCAGAGTGTATTCCAGCTAACACTGTTTAGATTAGAGATTAGATTAGATTAGTACTTGTTCCATAGATCATGAATACGACACTTCGTAATGATGTGGAACGTGTCAGGTTAATAAAAGGTGTCTACACAAGATATCACATTAGACAAAATATTACATGACACTCAATACTTTTAATTTTTGGGGGGGGGATTGGGAAACTACCCACTTGCTATATCCAAAAATTCATCTAATGAGTAGAAGGAGTTGCCATTAAGAAATTCTTTTAATTTCCCTTTAAATGCTATATGGCTATCTGTCAGACTTTTGATGCTATTAGGTAAGTGACCAAAGACTTTTGTGGCAGCATAATTTACCCCCTCCTGAGCTAAAGTTAGATTTAATCTTGAGTAGTGAAGATCATCCTTTCTCCTAGTGTTGTAGCCATGTACACTGCTATTACTTTTGAATTGGTTTGAATTGTTAATAACAAATTTCATAAGTGAATATATATATTGTGAGGCTACAGTGAAGATTTCTAGCTCTTTAAATAAGTGTCTGCAGGATGATCTTGGATGAGCTCCAGCAATTATTCTGATTACACGCTTTTGTGCAATGAACACTCTCTTACTCAATGATGAGTTACCGCAGAATATGATGCCATACGAAAGCAGAGAATGAAAATAGGCGTGGTAAGGTAATTTACTGAGATGTATGTCGCCAAAATTTGCAACGACCCTAATAGCATAAGTAGCTCAACTCAAACGTTTCAGCAGATTCTCAATGTGTTCTTTTCCAGTTCAACCCCTCATCAATGCATACACCTAGAAATTTTGAATATTCTGCCTTTGCTACCGATTTATGATCGAAGTCTATATTTATTAATGGGGTCATTCCATTTACTGTGTGGAACTGTATATACTGTGTTTTGTCAAAGTTTAATGAGAACCCGTTTGCAGAGAACCACTTAGTGATTTTCTGCAAAACATTCTTTACAATTTCACCAGTTAATTCTTGTCTGTCGGGTGTGATAGCTATACTTGTATCATCGGCAAAAAGTACCAGCTTTGCATCTTCGTGAATATAGCTTGGAAGGTCATTAATATATATTAAGAACAGCAGAGGACCCAAGACCGAACCTTGCGGCACCCCATTCTTGATTGTTCCCCAGTTTGAGAAATATATTTTTTGCATATTATGTGAACTGTTTATTTCAACTTTCTGCACTCTTCCAGTTAGGTATGATTTAAATCTACACTCCTGGGAATGGAAAAAAGAACACATTGACACCGGTGTGTCAGACCCACCATACTTGCTCCGGACACTGCGAGAGGGCTGTACAAGCAATGATCACACGCACGGCACAGCAGACACACCAGGAACCGCGGTGTTGGCCGTCGAATGGCGCTAGCTGCGCAGCATTTGTGCACCGCCGCCGCCAGTGTCAGCCAGTTTGCCGTGGCATACGGAGCTCCATCGCAGTCTTTAACACTGGTAGCATGCCGCGACAGCGTGGACGTGAACCGTATGTGCAGTTGACGGACTTTGAGCGAGGGCGTATAGTGGGCATGCGGGAGGCCGGGTGGACGTACCGCCGAATTGCTCAACACGTGGGGCGTGAGGTCTCCACAGTACATCGATGTTGTCGCCAGTGGTCGGCGGAAGGTGCACGTGCCCGTCGACCTGGGACCGGACCGCAGCGACGCACGGATGCACGCCAAGACCGTAGGATCCTACGCAGTGCCGTAGGGGACCGCACCGCCACTTCCCAGCAAATTAGGGACACTGTTGCTCCTGGGGTATCGGCGAGGACCATTCGCAACCGTCTCCATGAAGCTGGGCTACGGTCCCGCACACCGTTAGGCCGTCTTCCGCTCACGCCCCAACATCGTGCAGCCCGCCTCCAGTGGTGTCGCGACAGGCGTGAATGGAGGGACGAATGGAGACGTGTCGTCTTCAGCGATGAGAGTCGCTTCTGCCTTGGTGCCAATGATGGTCGTATGCGTGTTTGGCGCCGTGCAGGTGAGCGCCACAATCAGGACTGCATACGACCGAGGCACACAGGGCCAACACCCGGCATCATGGTGTGGGGAGCGATCTCCTACACTGGCCGTACACCACTGGTGATCGTCGAGGGGACACTGAATAGTGTACGGTACATCCAAACCGTCATCGAACCCATCGTTCTACCATTCCTAGACCGGCAAGGGAACTTGCTGTTCCAACAGGACAATGCACGTCCGCATGTATCCCGTGCCACCCAACGTGCTCTAGAAGGTGTAAGTCAACTACCCTGGCCAGAAAGATCTCCGGATCTGTCCCCCATTGAGCATGTTTGGGACTGGATGAAGCGTCGTCTCACGCGGTCTGCACGTCCAGCACGAACGCTGGTCCAACTGAGGCGCCAGGTGGGAATGGCATGGCAAGCCGTTCCACAGGACTACATCCAGCATCTCTACGATCGTCTCCATGGGAGAATAGCAGCCTGCATTGCTGCGAAAGGTGGATGTACACTGTACTAGTGCCGACGTTGTGCATGCTCTGTTGCCTGTGTCTATGTGCCTGTGGTTCTGTCAGTGTGATCATGTGATGTATCTGACCCCAGGAATGTGTCAATAAAGTTTCCCCTTCCTGGGACAATGAATTCACGGTGTTCTTATTTCAATTTCCAGGAGTGTACAAGCGCCACAAACGTAGATTTGTCTTCCTTTAACCCGACTTCGAAAGTGAGTCACAGGGTCAGTATTGCCTCACATGTTGCTGCATTTCTCGGTGTCTCCTTTAATAACCAATCTCGCTGTGCCCGCAGACCTGCTCGACGATGACATCGACGACGACTGCCAGTGCGCGCACCTCATCTTCTCGCGGCAGGGCTTCAACGCGTGGCACGGGTGGACCAAGCGCTGCAAGGACAAGCCGCTGCCAGACCTCTCACACTGCTGAGGCAATCGCCCAGCCAGCCAGTGGGGGACATTACTGCAAACCGGTCCCGTGCGGGGCTGCGAGAGAGAGGTTAAAAAAAAAAAAAAAGAAGTACGCGCACTTTCATCGCGGCAGTCAGCGGCACGGCATCGAGCGATGAATGTGCGGACACTTTAGACCTTGCCGTATTGTATATTATGTACCTGTACGTTACCTCATCCACTGAAGAGTTCCTGATTACTGATTCACATATAAACTTTTAGGACACATGGGCACTTGTGCTTCTTCCTGTCAAACCAGCGTTACTAATACGACCTTAAAAGATACAGCGAAGACGCTGAAAAATGTATACAGTCTATCAGAGACGTTTCAGTACTCCTTCTGTAGAGCAACTAGACTCATTAATCCTATAAAGAAGATTACTGCAACAACACATTTAACATATGAAGTCTCTTCGTTTAGCTACATCGTGCTGTGTCAGTATTATTAGAAATGGTATATAAAAACTCAGCGGCTGCTTAACACGGCTAACGCAGCGAATAAGAAACAGAACACACAGTAGCTGTCAAAATTTCTGTGAATAATATAAACCAGGGGTCTCCAAACTACGGCCCGAGTTAGCTGGCTGGACATCCCCGGTATCCGGCCCGCCAAATATTTGAGGTGGTACCTAGACTGCCAACAATTGGGTTTCGAGGCCTATCGCGACCGATACACCGCGACATTGGCTCTGCTACTCGCTACAAGACTACATAACTAAACTCATTGTTGCGCTGCTTGAAATAACAATGCGTTGATATTCTCTACCTCTTCGTCTTGCAGTAATAGTGTTTTCAGATTTCGTTAACTTTGTAGGCCGCTTTCGTGAAGAATGTGCAGTGACATACTTTTTTGTCGGTGAAATTCGCCAGAACAAAATACGCCAGAATTTCGGTCAGGTACGTCCACCAATCAAAATTATGTAATTAAATAAAAATCGTAGTTCGTTTCAGTGTTAGCTATTCCCAGAACCTTAGATTTTTGCGATTTCATCTTTCCTTTAGCCTTACATTACGGTGATCATGGAGTGCTAGGGTGCTTTAGTCCCACTAGGTAGATCATGGCCCTTCTGACTTCGTGGAGGAGTCAATGTGGCCTGCGGACTAAAAAGTTTGGAGACCCCTGATATAAACGATCAAAAGTACCGGCCTGGGGATGAGCAGTGATTCAAAGGATGTGCACCTAATATGCGACACATTAATGCTATTGGTATGTTCTACTGACTGTGTAAATGCACGTCTTATCTGATTTCCATCCTCTTCTTCTTCGTTACTGGTCTTATGTCGCAGCCGAAGATTATAAAAAAGGAAAACCGTAGCTACCCTTCATATTTGCAGATATCCTAATCGAATCTCACATGTTGGGATTAGAAAAATGTAAGTTACACGAAAATGATATGCTAGAAATTAACACAACAAAATCCTGTTTGAGAGGAAGACGCATAGTGCTCATGATCAATGATGTATATATTGGAGTTAAGAGGTAGTTCATTTTTTATATGTACAGCAACTTAACACTACCATGACATTCCAGAGCTATGAATTTCGCGTTTTATGGACGCAGCTGTTTGGCATGTGTAATATTTATGGATTTATTTATTGTATAACCATATTTCAATAATTTTGTTCAATAAACGCTATATTGTAAAAATTGTTTAACTAATTTCTGGAAACTCTTAAATGTCCTGTATGTGTCGTTGTATAGCCATTACGACGTTTTCTTTAAGATCATTTTAAAACTGGGGCAACCACAGCTAAAACAGTTATACATGATTGTTTGAAAATTCATACGGTGAACAGTTTTTTAAATACAGATTTTAAAAATGTTAAAATGAAACTGCATGAAATGTCCAATGGTCAGCTATAGCTGTACTTCTCCAAGTCACTTATAAAGACACACCAATAAATACAGCTATAGCGGAGCAGTGGACATTTCATTCATTTTAATAGTTTTAACACGTGTATTTAAAAACTGTCCACTGTATGAATTGTCAAGCAATCAGTTTCGTTACATTTGTTCAAATGACCAGTAGAGAGACGTGCACCCTCCAGTAAAGGATAGATGTATAGTTCATTTTATGTATGGACTTTTAATGAGTCTTAACATAGCGAAAAGCATTTTCTAATTTTTGCTACGCAATATGAGTCGCGATAACATGAATTTCATTTTCACTTCTTCAGATGTGTTCTTAGATTGCCAAATGACTTCCTATCAAATTTATTAACTACCACAGATTTGTAGATGACTGATGTCATGCTCCCTTTTGACGACACATGTAACTTAATGCAACTGCAACTTAAGTGTACATCACTATTTTCACGACGCAAACAGAAGTTAATAAATCCAATATTTTCTTAGACATTAAGATAACAAATATTCATGGCAAACGTAATTTCGCGATCTTCCGCAAGGAAACCACCACTGACTTTTTACCCCTTATGATCTGACGGGAGTTCTGAGACCTACTTAAAACAAGAAAAAAAAATTCTTTCGCTATGACAGGACTGCTCTCCCCCGTTTATTCTTAGGTTTATACATTCCTAAGATATTCTAGAACTTTTACAGATGTGTTGTCTGTGACTCCAGAGCAGTTTGAATCTCGGCAGTTGCAGTCCTTAACACGGGGTGAAACTCGTATAGGGACTTCGGGTAACACGCTTCGCTGACATCCCACTCCACGTACTGCACGTTTATCAATCCAACATCTCGGTTTCTTGTTGGAGGATTTGTAGTCGTCCATATTTGTTTTTGTTTCGTTCATGATTACGAGCCACAGTGTGTATTTCGCTGTTCACTGCATCGTGAATACGTTGCTTGTATTCTGCCGCCATAGTACTTGATAGAGTAAATGATTCAATATTCATTTAATGATTGAATTTGCTGCTGCTGATGATGATGGTGATGATGATGATGATGATAAATCAGAAGCTTGTTTAGTCAGACACCTTTCTGTGACATTTATTCTTGCCTACTTACCCATGTGTGAGATGCTCGATTTAAATGCGTTATAAGTATAGTGTATTGTTCCTATTCTACTTATTCCAGTTCGCATCCGTTTTTCATACTTTCTCGCATTTAATGGAGAACTCCATTGACAGAATTGATATTCAACTTCATTGCCTCTTGTTGTGGAATTAGTATGTTTTTCTGCTTTGAAAGTTGTTGCTTCTTGCGACTTTGTACGCTTTGTAGTGTTAGTGACGAAGTACATAGTTACAGTGCCAGATACCATTATGTAGAAAAAATATTTTGTGTGTTATAGTGTGAACGTACTTCCACCTTACTCAATGCTACTGTATTTAGTTAACTCTAGTTGTAGAGAATTCACTAGCTGATACGATGATGACAGCATGACGATGTTTATTATTTGCTTTCAAATTTTCGTTGGAGTCGGGGGATGATAGCAGTAAATTGATTTCTGTCAAAATATATTGCTTCTAGTACCTGTTAGTAACGTGTGAACACGCTAGTTTGGTAATTACTGTTACAGCTTTAGCATTTTCAAGGCAGAGGCCCTCATTCACCAAGACTGCAAGGCGTACTCACTTGCAGGAAGCAACACGATTCAAAGTAGAAACGTATTGGCCCTACTCATTCCATGACAAGATGTATTGTAGTTAAATATCAAGACTGTCAAAAGCTGCTTATCATGGGATTCTTCGCTAAATACGAGAAAGAACGAAAAACGGATACTAACTAAAGTAAAATAGAGGGGAGCGATGTAGGCCCCTACTTATAATGCATTTACATCAAGCAGATCACAGATGTATTCGTAGGCAGGAACAAATGTCCACAGAACACTATGAGACAAAACAAGCTTCTTTTATAAATGAAACAAAAACAAAATGTAATTATTTACTCCACCCAATATCATGGATGCTTGCAAGAATAAAGCACAATATGGCCAACATATTCACAATGCAATTGAAAGATTACAACACATATAAGAAAACGTAATCAAGAGTACAATGCAGTGAAACCAGGTACCATGTCATATAAGATAACTTTCTTCCACTTTACCAGTTCCAAGGCGTACACGATACTGTTTACAAGCCCATTGATAATACAGGAATCGCTGCTGGGACCAAGGAGGAAACTATAGTTCAGGTAAAAGGTATTGCTTCCCATGATGTCCTTGATGGTCCATGTGTTCTAGCAGCTGGTATTTTTAATTTCTCCGTTATAAAGGATCATAAATTTAGTCATGGCACTGGATGGCTTATTATGGCTATTGTTCGCTGCGGAGGAATTGACAGTATTGGTGGCCTTAAAAATTTTAATAACCGTGACCTCATTACTTACAGAACCTTTGATGTTGGTGAAGTTTTCAGTAAGGATATCGTTACATCATATTTCTACTCGCTTCGGTTTCCAGGTGCGCTTTATTGCTAGACTACGAGGCCAAGCCACAAAGTATAAATGAAAAATATTTCATCTAAACCACATATTTCTAGTTAAAAGTACGGATTTTCGCTCCACAATTTCCCGTATTCAAAGTTCACTGCCGGGCCTGTAGGAGCGCTGCTGTCTTTTTGTTTTCACATCGTAACATGGACCTGCACTGTTGAGCTTTAGATGTTCTGTCTGTAGCTTCAAGCTTTTGCATGACAGGCCGTGATAAGAAAATTGGAAGATAAGGAGATAATGCAGTTACTCTAGACGTTTTTCCCATCTGATATTGATACATCAATTTAGGAAAGCAATGATTCTGATACACACAAATTTACAGGCAAAGCAAACAAAAAAATGTCAACAGAATATACGTTATCCCCAACAATGTATTTTCTCTTACTTTCCAGAAGCTGAAGAAATTCACTCAGAAAATGGCAGTGGATCACAAGAAATATCTCCCAAGTATTTTCAGAACGAAAGAAGAAAGAAGGGTTTTCACTTTCAAACGAAATTGCACCAAAATTCCTGGAGTTCACGGCTAGATTTTATTGCAAACCATGGAAAATGTAAAATTGCTCGGTTTACAATATATAACGAAGAACACATTCAAAATGTCCCCATCGTAAGGTGCCAATGGGAATCAGTTCTCATGAAGTAATGTCTGTCGTGACTGGATCATTATGACCTGACGAGACTTTGAAGTCCCTTTTTAAACAAAAGTGGAATAAAAAACCAAATATATATATATATATATACATATACATATATATATATATATATATATATATATATATATATATATATATATATATATATATATATATATATAGTTTTCTTTCTACTAAAGCATTTTCCAACCTTTCACTGTGACATAAAAAAACTGAGAATTGGCAACGCAAATGAACAAAAATCAGGTCATAAAGGGTAAGCTGGAAATTATAACGTTCCCGCGAATTGGAGAACAGGGAAACAAAATTATCTCTAATTAAAGTTAAATTTGTACTTAAGATATGGGAGGGCACAAACGTTACAATTAGCAGTCCTATGACATAAGTCCAAAGAAGGTAATTTGGCTTCAGTTAGACACAGAACTGCTAAAAAGTAAAATGAGTTCTCAACTCATCATTGTCATTGAAAGTTAGAATGAGAACATGTATAATTTTTATCCAGCTATTCTTGTCAGGGCGTAAAGTCTTACTCGCGCAAACAAAGTTGACACTCGGTGCGGTGGCAGATGGGTGCTACTCTAAATGGGAAATGCCTTTACGGTCGCTCCCATCAGCCACCACGCCGAGTGTCAACTTCGTTTGCGCATGTAATATATCGTTAGGAGTACGTCAATAATTGATTACGCGCGGGAAATTGAAACTGCCGCGATGCATGAACATTTGTTTAGAAAGGACCTCATTGTTATCCGCTGCACTAAAAGTAAATTTACTTTCATAGCAAGATTTGTACTTTAAGAAGACTCGATCTGTGCCTTTTGGTGCGTGATCGAATGTTCTAGTCAGCATAATGCTACCAAATTCTGACGAGTTACACAGAGATTCTTGTTAACATTTATCAATAGGATACAGTGTTAAATCCCTTGAAACAAAACACGCTATTATCTGAATTAATTATTGTTGAACTAACAAAACACACTAGTGGACGAAAGCATTTGCTTACATACTTGGCTTAAGATACCGAAAGGAAGAGAACAATACCCGGTAGCAGCTCTTATCGTCCATTGAAGATATTATAGAGTTCACTGATACTAGATCAGTCACATTATACACTATACATATTTTTCGATACGCAATCGTATAGTTGTCCTTCCTTTGATTTTCATAGAATGATACTTAATGTTTCGGAAAAATGAAAGAAACTAATGATTAACACTTTCCAATACAGTATCTCTTGTGTACATGGTTCCGCGTAGTCAGCGCGTACACAACTTTCCCACTAGAGCGCGCCCCGCTAAGCACAACAGCGCAGGCGCAGCAATCGTCCATCTCCGCACTATGAGATGGCGCTGCCATAGAGATGGACCAAATTCTGCTTCCGCCGGTCTGCGTATTAATATGTAACGCAGCCAATGAGACTGCTGCTAACGTAGAACCTTTTCTCCTCACGGATTACACTCGTGCAGTGATAAATGAACGCGTGAGGTATTATAACGAGTGTACAGACCTCCGATTAGTCAGTCCGCATTTGTCTGTACCAGTCTGCATTAGTCTGTACCAGTCTGTATGAGCTCTACATTTGTCTGTACCAGTCTACAGTAAAGTTTCAGTGTGCGCCTAATAAGATTACCATATTCCTGTACATAGCCATGAAGATAAATGTATAGACACTTTTGTCAAGTATTAGAGATGTATGTGAGAATAAGATTAACGTACCAATACCAAAGGAACTTCAGATTGTCAATTGTAAGTAGCATCCAGAACCAAGTTAAGTAATTTATATGCTTGTTATTATTTTAATAAATGTGTGTGAAAATTGATCACGTTCTGTTTAAAGTTGGTCACCATCAATCTGCTACTCTAAGCGTGCAAGTGGCATTACTATCGTCTGACCTAACGGCAGAAGATAAACACGCCACGATAAGGCCACGAGACATATTGCTGACACACGCCTACTTCGTTAGAGTGACAGGTCAAATAATCTGATGGTGTGTGTACGGAAGGTATATCAGTACGCACACCACAGTATCCATAAACTATGACTTTGTAGAGAAATTTCTAAGTTGAGTTGGAGGCGTTGGGCAGCCCTCTGAATAGCAGCAGCACGATCTTAGTCGTTTTGGTACTGCCATTCACTCGTATCAAGTTGTGTTATTGTCACGGTACAAGTCAAAATTTGATAGCTGCTTCATAATCACAGAGTGAAACACCAATTGAATACACCCATACACATACTATCACTTTTTTAGTGTTTCCGTAACACTTAGTATACTTTTACAAGGGACAGTAACTCTAATTTCTCGATAAGTTATTCAAAACCGTATACTAATGTCGGTATTGTAGTTTTATATAGCGGCATAGTACCTTACAACTGAGTTAAAAGTCGTGTATATACTATACTGAAAATATCACTGTAACTCAGTTCTATAAGCTAGTATATTTCCCCCACGAACCATGGACCTTGCCGTTGCTGGGGAGGCTTGCGTGCCTGGGTGATACAGATGGCCGTATCGTAGGTGCAACCACAACGGAGGGGTATCTGTTGAGAGGCCAGACAAACGTGTGGTTCCTGAAGAGGGGCAGCAGCCTTTTCAGCAGTTACAGGGGCAACAGTCTGGATGATTGACTGATCTGGCCATGTAACGTTAACCAAAACGGCCTTGCTGTGCTGGTACTGCGAACGGCTGAAAGCAAGGGGAAACTAAAGCTGTAATTTTTCCCGCGGGCATGAAACTTTACTGTATGGTTGAATGATGATGGCGTCCTCTTGGGTAACATATTCTGGAGGTAAAATAGTCCCCCATTCGGATCTCCGGGCGGGGACTACTCAAGAGGACGTCGTTATCAGGAGAAAGAAAACTAGCGTTCTACAGATCGGAGTGTGGAATGTCAGATCCCTTAATCAGGCAGGTAGGATAGAAAAATTAAAAAGGGAAATGGGTAGGTTAAAGTTCGGTATAGTGGGAATTAGTGAAGTTCAGTGGCAGGAGGAACAAGACTTTTGGTCAGGTGAATATAGGGTTATAAATACAAAATCAAATAGGGGTAATGCAGGAGTAAGTTTAATAATGAATAAAACAATAGGAGTGCGGGTAAGCTACTACAAACAGGATAGTGAACGTATTATTGTGGCCAAGATAGATACGAAGCCCACGGCTACCACAGTAGTACAAGTTTATATGCCAACTAGCTCCTCAGATGACGAAGAGATTGATGAAATGTATGATGAGGTGAAAGAAATTATTCAGATAGTGAAGGGAGACGAAAATCTAATAGTCATGGGTGACTGGGATTCGATCGTAGGAAAAGAAAGAGAAGGAAAAGTAGTAGGTGAATATGGAATGGGGGTAAGGAATGAAAGAGGACGCCGCATGGTAGAATTTTGCACAGAGCATAACTTAATCATAGCTAACACTTGGTTTAAGAATCACGAAAGTAGGTTGTATACATGGAAGAGGCCTGGAGACACTGGCAGATAGATTATATAATGGTTTCAGATAGATTACATAATGGTAAGACAGAGATTTAGGAACCAGGTTTTAAATTATGAGACATTTCCATGGCAGATGTGAACTCTGACAACAATCTATTGTTCATGAACTGCAGATTAAAATTGAAGAAACTGCAAAAAGGTGGGAATTTAAGGAGATGGAACCTGGATAAAATGAAAGAACCAGAGGTTGTAGAGAGTTTCAGGGACAGCAACAGGGAAAGATTGAAGAGAACTGTGGGAGGAAATACAGTACAAGAAGAATGGGTAGCTTTGAGAGATGAAATAGGGAAGGCAGCAGAGGATCAAGTAGGTTAAAGACAAGTGCTAGTAGAAATCCTTGGGTAACAGAAGAAATATTGAATTTAATTAATGAAAGGAGAAAGTATAAAAATGCGGTAAATGAAGCAGGCAAAAAGGAGCACAAACGTCTCAAAAATGAGATCGACAGAAAGTGCAAAATGGCTAAGCACGGATACCTAGAGGAAAAGTGTAAGGATGTAGAGGCATATATCACTAGGGGTGAGATAGACACTGCCTACAGGAAAATTTAAGAGACCTTTGGGGAAAAGAGAACCACTTGTATAAATATCAAGAGCTCTAATGGAAACCCAGTTCTAAGCAAAGAAGGGAAAGCAGAAAGGTGGAAGGAGTATATAGAATCTCTATACAAGGGCGATGTACTTGAGGACAGTATTATGGAAATGGCAGAGGACGTAGATGAAGATGAAATGGGAGATATGATACTGCGTGAAGAGTTTGAAAAAGCACTGACCGACCTAAGTCGAAACAAGGCCCCGGGAGTAGAGAACATTCCATTAGAACTACTGACGGCCTTGGGAGAGCCAGTCCTGACAAAACTCTACCATCTGGTGAGCAAGCTGTATGATACAGGTAAAATATCCTCAGATTTAAAGAAGAATATAATAATTCCAATCCCAAAGGAAGCAGGTGTTGACTGATGTGAAAATTACCGAACTATGAGTTTAATAAGTCACGGCTGCAAACCACTAACATGAATTCCTTACAGACGAATGGAAAAGCTGCTAGAAGCCGATCTCGGGGAAGGTCAGTTTGGATTTCGTAGAAATGTTGGAACACGTGAGGCAGTACTGATTCTACGACTTACCAAAGAAGATAGATTAAGGAAAGGCGAACATACGTTTCTAGCATTTGTAGACTTAGAGAAAACTTTTGACAATGTTGACTGGAATACTCTCTTTCAAATTTTGAAGGTAGCAGGGGTCAAATACAGGGAGCGAAAGGCTATTTACAGTTTGTACAGAAATCGGAGTTCTAAGAGTCGAAGGGCATGAAAGGGAAGCAGTGGATGGGAACGGAGTGAGACAGGGTTGTAGCCTATACCCGATGTTATTCAATGTGTACATTGAGAAAGCAGTAAAGGAAACAAAAGAAAAATTTGGAGTAGGAATTAAAATCCATGAAGAAGAAATAAAAACTTTGAGGATTGCCGATGATATTGTAATTCTGTGAGAGATAGCAAAGAACCTGGAAGAGCAGTTGAACGGTATGGACACTGTCTTGGAAGGAGGATGTAACATGGACATCAACAAAAGCAAAACGAGTATAATGGAATGTAGTCGAATTAAATTGGGTCATGCTGAGGGAATTAGGTTACGAAATGAGACACTTAAAGTAATAAATGCGTTTTGCAATTTGGGGAGCAAAATAACTGATGATAGTAGAAGTAGAGAGGATATTAAATGTAGACTAGCAATGGCAAGGAAAGTGTTTCTGAAGAAGAGAAATTTGTTAACATCGAGCATAGATTTAAGTGTGACGAAGTCTTTTCCGAACGTATTTGTATGGAGTGTAGCCATGTAAGGAAGTGAAACATGGACAATAAATATTTTAGACAAGAAGAGAATAGCAGCTTTTGAAATGTAGTGCTGCAGAAGAGTGCTGAACGTTAGATGGATAGAGCATATAACTAATGGGAGGTACTGAGTAGAACTGGGGAGAAGAGAAATTTGTGGCACAGCTTGACTAGAAGGAGGGATCGATTGGTAGGACTAATTCTGAGGCATCAAAGGATCACCAATTTATACACAAAGCAGATTCTGAAGGATGTATGTTGCAGTAGGTCCTGGAAGATGAAGAAGCTTGCACAGGATAGAGTAGCATGGAGAGCTGCATCAAACCAGTGTCTGGACTGAAGACCACAATAACAACAACATCTTTGTTGTCCGAAATATTTACAAAATATACAATGCTTTTATTCTGTGAACTTGTTTCTATCTACAGGTAAGAAATTATGCATCGACAATTATTAGATTACCTAGCATAAGTTTGTGCATTTATAATAAACACTACATACAGAAATCAGAGAATTTTGGCCGGGTTTTACACAGTAATTATGCTTGCACTTTGCAGGAATATTTTACAGTTTAGGCTTTTACCATTTAAGACAGGTAGACTTACATATTTTTTTATAGAGCAATTTAGTTTCTTCTAGATATGATAGTACAAATTCCATTCGTTACACGTTCATCGGTGTACCTTGGTAAAGACAAAGTCATGTTAATTTATCTCATTGGTCCCTTTTGATCAGAAATTTATGAAATTCGATGTTAAGTAATTTATTTTAATAACACAATTATGCTAGACTACATTTACCACAGATGTTTAAAATTTTCCCTCAAATTTAAATTACAGTAAAGTGTTCACAAAGCTTACTCTAAAATCAGAGTGATTTTAACGATCCTCTAAAAATTTCTGGTCAAATATATGGAGTTATGAGTACATAATTAATTTTAACAGTTTACATTTATCAGATAGGTTGTATTTGACCGAAGGCTTCTGAGGTAAACAGATGGAGCAGGTGGATGGTCAGAGTTGGGTGTCGTGGGGACTGGCTTCAGAAGTCATAGTGATAATGGCTCAGCAATCTGCACATACCATGGGATAGGACACGTTTTTCGTCTTGCTGATAGTTTGTCTTGTCACTAGCACATTTATTCAAATTTATCACTCGCCATCAGCCGTAGGGCACATGTAAGATTAAACAAGGCCATTAGTGTATGTACAGCACTTTCACAACATATTATTGTCTTAAATGGAGCACGTGCTATCACATTAAGTCGTATAGAAACAACACATGAAATCGTTAATTTATGTAATACCTGGCGTAGTCTATACCAGCGTCATTATTTTCGTTATCTATATTTTATATGGCGTCATACACGTAATTATGCATTAAGAAAAGTTCTTTGCATGGTAACATGCATGCTCATCACGACATGTACGTTGGCCAGGTTTATACGATATATTGTGAGTCGACTCCCAGTCGGCTGGCCATGAGGTCTGAATTATTCTTGCTGACCCTCTCCGAAAACAGTCTGTCAACAATCACTTTAACTTGGCTGTCCTCCACCACCGCCCATCACACTATGCGTCAAAGGTGTAGCACGTCGTAATCACCACCATAGATAACACTCTCACTGATATATCAGGACGAATAACATCGGTCCAGCAATTCGCACACTAATAACTTTATCTCGTGTTTGACTAACAGCTCGTGTCCACTTCTAATTTATTACTTTCCGTTTGGCACATTTACAGTGTCTCACTTCGCTCATATACTTGTGACCAACCAGTAAGCAAAATCCTACGTATTAACAATATTTACATACTATTTCGCGTTACACATAGCGGTCAGTACTTATTCATTTTTCTCCATTACATTTGCTTCACAGAGGACAATATTGATCATCAAACTCATCAGTTCAATCGGTACATTTTACACCATATTTACATGCGATTTATGCAGTGTTAATCATGAGCTGTGCTGGCGGAAGGCAAGAACAACTTCGTTTTGGTATTCACCTGACACGTTTTTATCCACAGATGTTTACTTACTAACACAGCAGCCGGCCGTGGTGGCCGTGCGGTTCTAGGCGCTCCAGTCCGGAGCCGCGCTGCTGCTACGGTCGCAGGTTCGAATCCTGCCTCGGGCATGGGTGTGTGTGATGTCCTTAGGTTAGTTAGGTTTCAGTAGTTCTAAGTTCTAGGGGACTGATGACCACAGCAGTTGAGTCCCATAGTCCTCAGAGCCATTTGAACCATTTTACTAACACAGCAGCCTACCATGAGCAAAGGCACCGCGGCATAATGAAATTCTTCTTATCACAATTGTGCTAAGCATGGACCACCGATTGCTAAATTCATCCGTGTCCAAAATGCTGTTCCCTCTGTCAGTTTCAATATGAGAAATAACAGCAAAGCTCTGCAGACAGCATTATATATATACATATGTCCACAAGGTGATTATAGTTAAACTTTCGAAACGCTGTAGAAATAACGCCACTGGTCAAAATGAATTCAAATTGCAGCGGAATCTTATCGGAGAAGGGGGAGACGTATGGCATAAGAAAAAATATAGCTTTAAATTGATCAGTAGATGGCGTTGTAAGTGTCAGAATACGTAAATGAAAACACCTGTCATGCACACTATCCTTTGAAGTTGGTATAAACACGCCGGGTGCACGCCTTGTCCTCCTTTCGCGTCTGCGACGTTCGCCATGACTGTCTCAATGCAGGATCGCTCTCTGCTTGTAAAGCCGTATGACAAGAATGATAACTGTGCATACGTCACTCTGCAGAAGTTCCGGACAATGAAGTGTTTGAAAAAAGGCGTCGGTCCGACGACTGCCGTCAGTCTGGAGAAAATGATTCGGAAATTCGAAAAGACCGGTTCTTTTGGAGTGCAAGCTGGTAGAGGGAGGAAACGAAGTGATTCGACGTCAGTGGAAGCAGTGGCCACAGAAATGCAGGAGGAGACAAGTGGTGGTGTGCAAACGTGTAGTGCACGGAGAATTGCCCGAACATTGGACATACCCGAGAGAGCACAGTGAATAAAATCCTACCAAACATCCTTATTTGCTATCCATTCAAAATTATCCATGTGCACGAGTTGCTTTCTCTTGACCTGCCAGCAAGGGAGACCTTTGCTTTAGAATTTCTTGATTGAATGGAAGTGGACAATGATTGGCCGTGGAAGATTTAGTGGACAGACGAAGCCCACTTCCATTTGACAGGATATGTCAATACATAGAATTGTCGAATATGGGCAACGAAAAATCCACACGTAAATCAACCAGTACGACTTCATCCTGAAAAGGTCACTGTGTGGTGCGGTTTACGGCATTATTTATCATCATCATCATCATCATCATCATCATCATCATCATTTAAGACTGATTATGCCTTTCAGCGTTCAGTCTGGAGCATAGCCACCCTTATACAGTTCCTCCATGATCCCCTATTCAGTGCTAACTTTGGTGCCTCTTCTGATGTTAAACCTGTTACTTCAAAATCATTCTTAACCGAATCCAGGTACCTTCTCCTCGGTCTTCCCCGACTCCTCCTACCTTCTACTGCTGAATCCATGAGTCTCTTGGGTAACCTTGCTTCTCCCATGCGTGTAACATGACCCCACCATCTAAGCCTGTTCGCCCTGACTGCTACATCTATAGAGTTCATTCCCAGTTTTTCTTTGATTTCCTCATTGTGGACACCCTCCTGCCATTGTTCCCATCTACTAGTACCTGCAATCATCCTAGCTACTTTCATATCCGTAACCTCAACCTTGTTGATAAGGTAGCCTGAATCCACCCAGCTTTCGCTACCATACAACAAAGTTGGTCGAAAGATTGAACGGTGCACAGATAACTTAGTCTTGGTACTGACTTCCTTCTTGCAGAAGAGAGTAGATCGTAGCTGAGCGCTCACTGCATTAGCTTTGCTACACCTCGCTTCCAGTTCTTTCACTATGTTGCCATCCTGTGAGAATATGCATCCTAAGTACTTGAAACCGTCCACCTGTTCTAACTTTGTTCCTCCTGTTTGGCACTCAATCCGTTTATATTTCTTTCCCACTGACATTACTTTCGTTTTGGAGATGCTAATCTTCATACCACAGTCCTTACATTTCTGATCTAGCTCTGAAATATTACTTTGCAAACTTTCAATCGAATCTGCCATCACAACTAAGTCATCCGCATATGCAAGACTGCTTATTTTGTGTTCACATATCTTAATCTCACCCAGCCAGTCTATTGTTTTCAACATATGATCCATAAATAATATGAACAACAGTGGAGACAGGTTGCAGCCTTGTCTTACCCCTGAAACTACTGTGAACCCTGAACTCAATTTACCGTCAACTCTAACTGCTGCCTGACTATCCACGTAAAGACCTTTAATTGCTTGCAAAAGTTTGCCTCCTATTCCATAATCTTGTAGAACAGACAATAACTTCCTCCTAGGAACCCGGTCATATGCCTTTTGTAGATCTATAAAGCATAGATACAATTCCCTGTTCCACTCATAACACTTCTCCATTATTTGCCGTAAGCTAAAGATCTGGTCCTGACAACCTCTAAGAGGCCTAAACCCACACTGATTTTCATCCAATTGGTCCTCAACTAATACTCGCAAAATGGCCACATTTTTGCGAAGAGACAGGTGCTTCCGGTCCTGTTACCTTTACCTTCACTGGTAAGCGAAATGAGTGTCTTTTGCGCAACCACGTCATTCCAGCTCTCCAACAGCGTTGACGTGTGGATGGGATCATTTTTATGCAAGGTGACACACCTCTGTGCATTGCAAATCCAGTTAGGCAGTTGCTGAAGGGCCATTTCGGAAATGCTGGAATTATCAGCCGCCATTTCCCTATATCCTGGCCCTCCCGATCACGTGATCTTAATCCGTTTGACTTCTGGCTTGGGGGCTATCTGAAAGATGTTGTGTTCAGTGTTCCGACTGAAAACGTAGCTGCACTAGAGGCACGCATAGCGCAACACATTCTGAATATGACTCCGGAAACATTTCGATTAGTTTTGAAACATGCTGTTTCTCGATTTCAACTTGTTGCAGAAAACGGTGGACAGCATATTGAACATGTTTTGCGCCAATCACAAGAAAATTAATAACCCGATTTGAATTTGATTGATAATTTTACGCAGTTCTTAGCCTCAGGACAATTAAAAATCGGTATGATTGATGCTTTTCGTGCTGTTTTTGGCCTCAGGACTATTAAAAACCGATTTTTCCTATCCGATGTGATATGACCATGCCATGGTGGATGGGCTTACGTAACTAACAGTATCACACCTGTGCACTCATGCACACTGAGTAGTAGAGTTTTTTTAACGTCAAACGTACACCCTAGGCCATGTTGTATGATTCATTTGTCATTTGTAGTCGACCACTATTAAATTATGATGCTTACAGCGCCATCTATTGGTACATTTTGTAATTATTTATTTTTCTTCTGCCATACGTTTTCCCCCTTCTCCGATAATATTTCGTTGCAATTTGACGTTGTTATTTCTACAGCGGTTTGAAAGTTTAACTGCAGATTTTTAGAAAACAATCACAGAAAGGCCCCCTTCCTAACATCTATCAGAAAGTATTCAGAAAATGGTATCAGCGTTCTAAATGTACCCATTTTTCGCGTGGCCAGCGTTCTTCCTCGTAACTGATATGCGCATGTTCGTCATTGAGATATAATTCATGCAGTAACTACCATGTTTTTTTTATTATTTGATCTTGCATATTTCGACACTTTTCATGCATTTTTAAGCATTTTACATGCATATTTTAAGGTTTGTATGGTGCATCCGGTGCATGCATGCATCAGGGTTGATAATCTGTTGACACATACGTTCCTGAATACCTTGCGACCGGTACTTAGCAAGGAAAGCTTGCTCGAACTGTTCAGATGTTTGACAAGTTTCAATATCTTCAGTTGCCAAGAGGGCCCAATCACTTTGAATAAGTCCTGTTGCGTATTGTATTTTCTGTCGCTACGACCACGAATTTGGTAAAATACCCCTTTCCGATTGTGTGAACACTGCAAAATGTAAATTACGTTTTCCTGGAATGGAGATTTGTAATTGTCGATTTTTGGAAAGAGTTTCTCCCCGTAGCAAAGAAGATAGTGAAGGCTCTGCACCCATATTAGACGCAGGGAAAGCAGGCGCGAGATTTTCATCGTTTGCTGTTTCCCAAGGGAAAGGCTCACTTGGTAACACATGATTATTTAAATCCCACATTGAGTTTGGTAAACTGAGACTATCATATTTCTCTAACCCAGGATAAATTCTTTTGTAAATTACACGTACCTAGTAGGGTTGAACCGTGATTTATTTTCAAAGAATATATTTAAGAATTTATTTTATTTACTAGTGATTCATCAAGAACATTAACACATTTAATCACATTATGTATGCATGGAAGTAGTTGCCAGGGAGTAACTGATGAAATCATAACCAAATTCCTTTTAACAAATGGGAATTTTATTCACTTTAATAGTGCCTAAAAGAAACAGATTTAAAATTATAATCATAAAGCACCCTCTAAATATCAAAGTTACAATTAAGAAAAGTTTTATGGTGAAAGGGGGGCAACTTTATATACTAAAATGATCATTTAAATAAAAGCGCATGAAATGCAATCTTACATAAAATTCTACAAGGTTGGCCAAACAATAGTTAAGATGCTCTACAGTACACAGATAACGCCTCTCAAGATCATAGGCAATAATATCAAAGTTTCCAAAGATCAAAACATATTTCAGGTATTAGGCTGTTACACTCCAAGCAATAAATTTGTTAACACATCAAATCCGGCAAACATGACAGAGGCAGCTACTAACGTACGGTAGATTGATAGGGAGATTACCGAACAACCGCAACCGCAGGTTGCTCTAACCCGCCCTTACTCCACAAGGGAAAAACGGACCACCCAATTTATAAACAACCACCTTCCCGTGGGTGGGCAAACGGAGAAGAATAGTGGGACGACCCCAAAGCAAAACGGCTGGTGACCTCACAAAGAAAACAAGTAGAATTTAACAAGAGTAAATCAAACAAGATATCACCAATCACTCAACTTCTAATAAACTGAGATTTCTCGAGAAGACCTGGCGCAGCACCCCCAAATCGCTCTCCCAAACCGTCCGCTGCCAGCCGCTTCAACGGACGCAGGAAGGCGCGCCCATCTCCCGTCTCACGGCGTCGCAGCTCGCACCGGCCAGACTGATGTCGTGAGTTGACTCCTGTTGCTTTCGTGTCGACCGCTATACCCCTCGCTATACTCCGCGGCCCACTGGACTCACGTGGCGACCTCACATGCGCCGATGCTCGAGACGGAGAAGTCATCTTGTGTCTCAGTGCGCGACCGACCAACCGATCGATCCAACCGCCAATGACCATTGCCTGGGCAAACTCGAGCAGACTGGCGGCCTAACGCGCAGACTCAGATGCAGGAACTGAGCCCCGACCGAGCGACCACTCGCTGAGTTCTCTTATTGGCGGAGTAGAAAGATTCTCATTTATCCGGCTTTAAAAGTTGATCCGAGCGACAGACATACTTGTTGTGGACTGACAAGACAGCCAGTCCACAGTGACGGGTAACCGAAAGGCACGCGTACACACACGCCGGCTGGCGTGAGGTCTGAAACAGGATACGTTATGAATGCTATAAAGAAAAGTACGTAGCTCCTCGAATACTTAACTTTATTCCATCATTGTGGTACATCGCTCTTGACGATACAATTGAGAGTCTTTAAATACAAGCACTGTAAGGCTAATGGCGCCTTGCTAGGTCGTAGCCATGGACTTAGCTGAAGGCTATTCTGTCTCTCGGCAAATGAGAGAAAGGCTTCGTCAGTGTAGTCGCTAGCAAAGTCGTCGTACAACTGGGGCGAGTCCTAGTACGTCTCTCAAGACCTGCCGTGTGGTTGCGCTCGGTCTGCAATTACTGACAGTGGCGACACGCGGGTCCGACATGTACTAATGGACCGCGGCCGATTTAAAGCTACCACCTAGCAAGTGTGGTGTCTGGCGGTGACACCACAATACTAGTACTCCGAACGACAGGCAGACACTAACTGCGTAACAAATGCGGACGAGAGACAGATTAGCAAGCTGGGGACGAGAGACTGAGCCAGATTGAACGACTGGCGAGCTCATAGCGCCCCTTAAACGCACGTGAACATGCAACCTTTCCCATTTCCCGCCAGAGAGAGACACCAAAGCTGCGATTGCCACAGCGGCGCCACCGCCAGAAACGGAGGGCGACTGCTTCACACTACGCGCTGCGGCGCGCTCTTCAAAACAGCAATTTTTCACCACGGCTCAAGGGTATTAACTCTTATCTCTCCATTCCGGTATCTCTTTATTTAAAGTATCCTTAACCTGTCTGAGATCTGTCTTAAGTGACTTCTGCGTTTGTCTGTTCTGTGGGTACGTCATCAACAGGACTTCGTATGGCTTGCTTTACCTCTGAAGCAACTACCTCGTTGAGTTGTGCCCTTCTGATTCAAGAATACATTAAATTTTTGTTCTTGATTATCTGAAAGCCATTCTAACGCTTCGCTAAATTCCTGAATATTAGTTTTCATCGATTGCTGTTCGGTTTTTATAGTAATCACCTCTTCTGAAAGTTTCCTGTATCCAGAACTTCACGCTAAGCATACTGGAAATTACACACATCAGCTTCTACTGTACCTTGCCTGACCGTGAGCCTAACAAATTGAAGTCGTCATTTGTGCTGATATCGTCTTTTGTTTCTTCTTAATTTCCGCTTACTGACAATGAGATGCCATGCCTTTTTGCGCAGCTGTTAACGGAGCAAGTACAGAAAGTACATACGTGTTCGGCTAGCTAATCTTTTATGTTTCTACTGAGAATCCAAACGTATAGAGAGTTCGGTTTTAAAATGATTCAGCTGGTGTCTTATCTGATCCGACTGCTCTTTCATCAATCCCAAGAGAATCGCCAAGGACAAGCATGTTCGGTCTTCGAAGTGCTGCTACTGCAACGTCATCGCTATATACAAGTGATTCACATTCATATACGGTAGAGTTGATGTTTTCCTTTCTGCCTTCGACGAATTCGCCAGTTGTTGTTTCAAGATTATCTGCACTCGACACCTGAGACGTTAATGCTATTAACTGGCTAGGCGTACTTACCATTTTCGTAAACACAACAGCTGTACACAAACATTAATCATTTCAGCTTGCGTGTTTGGCATGTCAAGAATTTCACAGAAGTTTACTGCACTATTAACGTGAAAATCAACAAATAAAATTCACTCTCTGGATGGACACAGCGAGCTTATCTCTGATTACTTCCTGCACATTACTGTTTCCACATGTTGTGGAAAATAAACATTTAAATTTTGAAATATTAAAATTTTGTACACCGTCTCTATTAGCGATGACAAATTACTGTCCTAACAGATTCTCCTGACGGGAAAAGTACCGCACGCGGATAGTATAGAGTAACCAGACTGGAAGTTACGGAGGGCGAGACCTTCGCTCTGTAACGCGATGCTGTAAACCGTTAAATTTCCTGTTTGAGTGAAACATTTGAAAATCGTCAAAATTATGCCAGTTGCTCAGCTTCTTATTGTCTCTAACCTCTTGTACCAATACTGTAAATAATTTCTCCGGAATCTCTTAGAGTCGTAGAGGACGAAAAACTGGACCACGTTTTAGTACGTTTGACAAGACAAAATTTTATACGTACGTAATTACATGAAAGAACACATGTGCGTCGAGCCATGCGTTCGGGCACCACTTAGAAGGTTTCCGTAAATAGGAGAATGGGGAAAATATTTCTTTGATTAAAATTTGATTTTGTGTTTACGATATGGGTAGGCGGAAACGTTATAATAAACAGTTCCATTACGTAAGTTCAAAGTAGCTAATTGGGCTCCAGTTAGACACAGAACTACTAAACCATAAAATGATTCCTCAAATGATTATTTCCATTAAATGTTAGAATGAACACACTGTATAATTTTTATCAAGCTATTCCTCCCCGGACGTAATATATATCGTTAACAGTAAGTCAATAATTGATTACGAGCGAGCAATTTAAACTGTCGCGCTGAATGAACATTGGCTTAGAAAAGACCTGATTATTATCTGCTGTATAAAAAATAAATTTACTTTTACAACACAATTTATACTTTAAGAAGATTCGATCTGTGGTTGTCGGAATCTAGTGGAATGTTCTAGTCAACATAATGATACCAAATTCTGATGAGCTACAAACATTTATCAGCAGGATACAGTGTCAAACCAGTTAAAATAAAAGAAGTTATTATCTGAGTTAATTATTATTCAACTAATGAAATAACACTAGAGGATGAGAACAGATGATTACATGCTTGGCTCAAGATACCAAAGGGAAGAGAACAATAGTCGGTACTAACTTTTTATTTTACATCAAAGATACTATAGAATTCACTGATACAAGATCAGTCACATTATACACTATGTATATTTTTGATAGGCAATCATATTATTGTCCTTCCTTTGATTTTCATAGAATTACAGCTCATGTTGGAATTAATGCTAATACTAACAATTATCACTATGTAATGCAGTATTCATAAACCATGATTTCGTACAGAAACTTCTAGGTCCATATGGAGGCATTACAAAATTTTGCCAACGAACGGCACGTAAGATGGCGTTCTTCCGTTGAACGGTATGTAGAGTTACAGGCTCAAGCAATCCAAGAACTACACGCGTTGCAGATATCACGGAAAAATAATGGTCTTAATCCATCTGCAGTCACGAAATCATATAACAAGAAAGTGAGCAACACATAGAGAAATTACCTTTTAAACAGAAAATAGTCAATAAGCAGAACTGTCCGACACTGCACACCTTCAACACTCGAGCCACGTAGTGACATACCACCAACTAGCAAAGTCGATGCATGGCTGAATCAGGTGCCAACAGAATCAGTTGGGACGGGGGCAGGGCGAGGGGATGCCCCAAGGTCTATAGGCCAGGCCGAAAGATCTTTCGTACACATTTTACGGAGCACGTTGGAATGATCGACTGCAATTCAACAGTAGGTGCACACTAACGGGAAACAAGAGATAATGTGGGTAACAGTAACACAACTGATCGTTTACAGATTGTACTCATTTTTAAGAAGGGAAAATAATATAATACAAGAGTACTTCGCAAAACTTTGCATGATACATGGAAACTGATTTTGTTAGTTTTGGACACAGTATTTGAACGCTGTTACCGTTAGAAGGTCATTCCTTAACATTGGTGTCAGTCTGAAGGCTATTCAAAAATAACTCGCCTTTTGGTGTAAGATAATGAGTTGACGTGTACCTTCCACGTGAAAACATCACAAGAAGCATCACCTCCATTTGCCATGAAACTGTCAACTTCGTAACTTTAGTTTTGGAGCACCTTCAGCACAATTAGAATTACTGAATTCACTTGATACCAAAAAGTATTATACATATTCAATGGCTGATGGAAAAGGCGGAATGGGTTTAACTTGTCACTTTGGAGCAAAACGAAAGATCTCGATACTGTGACATTTAAGTGTTCGCCGTGAATCCTTTCCATCGCTGCACTGACCTCCAATGTACCGGGTTCTACGAAATACCTCAGTAAATAACTGTAATCGTCGAGTAGGGCACCAGGGCAAGTTAGTGACAGACGTCATAACGAGATAATTTTGGGTTTCGTGAAATGTGCACGGCCGGCCGGTGTGGCCGAGCGGTTCTAGGCGCTTCAGTCTGGAACCGCGCGACCGCTACGCTCGCAGGTTCGAATCCTGCCTCGGGCATGGCTGTGATGTCCTTAGGTTAGTTAGGTTTAAGTAGTTCTAAGTTCTAGGGGACTGATGACCTCAGATGTTAAGTCCCAAAGTGCTCAGAACCATTTCGACAATTTTTTTTTTAAATCTGCACATACGTATCGTCTACGGACTACTCACCTGCTTTGAGCAGTGGACTCGCATTAGGAAGGACAGGGACTCAACAACCTGCAACGCTTAGGTGTAAAACCTCATTTGTTAACTGGGTACGTGGGCTGAATGGTTCTTTATAGACGCACCACACACACACACACACACACACACACACACACACACACACACACACACTCGATATATATAGTACACACTTTAAGAAAAAAAGATGCACCACGAAGGAATTAACTGAATGGGACGGAAATCGGCAGATGTGACGTAAATGCACAAACAGACAAATGATTAAAATTTCAGAAAAAATGGATGATTTATTCAAGAGGAAGAGCTTCACAAATTGAGCAATTCAATAACGCGTTGGTCCACCTCTGGCCTTTATGCAGTCAGTTATTAGAGCACGGCATTAATTGATGGAATTACCAGATGTTCTTTTGAGGGTTATCGTGCAGAATTCTGTACAACTGACGCGTTAGATCGTCAAAATTTTGAGCTGGTTTGAGGGCTCTGCCCATAAAGCCACAAATTTTTTCAATTAGAGAGAGATCCGGTGCCCTTGTGGCCAAGGTAGGGTTTGACAAGGACTAAGTTCTCGCCGTGTGCGAGCGGGCATAATCTTGTTGAAATGTAAGCCCAGGATGGCTTGGCATGAAGGGCAACAAAATGGGGCGTAGAATATCGTCGAAGTACCGCTGCTGTGCTGTAAGAGTACCGTGGATGACAACCAAAGGGGTCCTCCTATGAAATGTAATGGCACCGCTGATTATCACTCGTAATTTCCAGATCGTGCGACACGTGACAGTCGGGCTGGTATCTCACCGCTGTTCGGGGCGTCTGCAGACACTCTTTCGCTGGTGATGGGGGTTCAGTTTGAGGCGGGACTCATCAATGAAGACAATTCTGCTCTAGTGAATGAGACTCCAGACTCCCATGAACAGCGAAGACGTGGCTGGAGACTCTCCCGAGAGCGGTGGGAAACCGACCTGAGTGTCACTCGCCATACGGCCCGGCAACCAAGAATGATGGCCTGCGGTGCCATACAGCCTTATACCAGGACTCATCTGGCTGCCATCAGTGGCGCCCATAGAGGGGAGCGGTACATCGACGGTTTTTGACGCCCCATTTTGTTCCCCTTCTCGACAAGGCATCCTGGGCCTACATTTCAACAAGATAAAACACGCTTGCACACTTCGATTATCCTACTGCTTATCCTCGTACTTGGCAACTCCTACCCTGGCCGGCAACGTCGCTGGATCTCTCTAGTTCAGATCTTCTGGAGCATTATGGGCAGGTTCTCCGACCAGCTCGGGGCCGGCCACGGTGGCCGAGCGGTTCTAGGCGCTTCAGTCCGGAACCGCGCGACTGCTACGGTCGCAGGTTCAAATCCTGCCTCGGGCATGGATGTGAGTGATGTCCTTAGTTTAGTTAGGTTTAAGTAGTTCTAAGCTCTAGGGGACTGATGACCTCTGATGTTAAATCCCATAGTGCTCAGGGCCATTTGAACCAACCAGCTCGGGATTCTGACGACCTAATACACCAGTTGGACAGAATTTGGCACTATATCCCTCAGAGGGACATAAAACAACTCTATCAGTCGGTGCCAAGCCCCCAAGGCGGGGCAACGTGTTATTCAATTGCTCAATTTGTGAAGTTGTTTCTCTTGAGTAGGCCTTCCGATTTTCCTGAAATTGTAATCAGTTGTTTGTACGACACATCTGCCGATTTCCGTCTCATACGAAAAATTCTTCCGTGGTACATAGTCTTTTTTGTCTTGGTGTGAATGTACTGGTAAAGAAACTGACGAGATGTGATGATGTTTGGTTTGTGGGGCGCTCAACTGCGTGGTTATCAGCGCCCGTAAACTGACGAGATGCAGCAGAATGTTACTGCCCATGTGAGACAGCATACTAATATCAATAAATGCTCAAACTAGAATTAAGTGTTTATAGCTAGCTGAATCTGTTATAGTATGAAAGAAAAAAAAAAGTTTGACCAAATTGCTTTAAATATATCTTGGTATCGTTTCTCTCGAAAAACGCCTCGAATACTCGATTTCATGGTTGTAGTGGAAACCTGTGTCAGTGTTCGATATCTTGTTACCAATATTTTATTCTGGAACACATTCGTTCATATACCGCACGATTAAAAACAGGAAGACAGATTTCAATTGTTTATTACAGGCAAACTATGAAAGGTCCGCAGCTCGTGGTCTTACGGTAGCGTTCTCGCTTCCGGCGCACGGGGTCCCGGGTTCGATTCCCGGAGGGGTCAGGGATTTTCCCTGCACCGAGATGACAGTGTTGTGTCGACTTCATCATCATCATTCATTCCCATTACGGTCGCAGGAAGGCAATGGCAAACCACCTCCGCTAGGACCTTGCCTAGTCGGCGGTGCGGGTCTCCCGCATCGTCCCTAAGCTCCTCGGAGTATGGGACCTCATTATCATCATCAAACTACGAAAGGTAGGAACGCATTGCGCATATCACTGGGTAGAGCCTGATTCAAAGTTCCGACACAGCTGCAGTGTTGCTTGTTTGTAACCGCGTCTACAGCATAAGTGGAATCATTTTGTGTGTTGAAATTTGCGCGAAGTCAATCCATTGTTCAAGTGCAATGTGCTTTCCGCCGTCGATTTAGCAAGAAGTCGCCTCTGCAGAAGCAAGATATATGACTGGCATACAAAATTCTGCGAAGTTTGTTGCGTATGCAAAGGGAAGAGCAGTGGTCGGCCACGCAAATCTAATGAAAATATCGAGGGGATCCGAGATGCGTTCACAGGGGGCCCTCGGAAGTCCACAAGACGTACGCGACAGGAACCTCAGCTTCCTCAAACAACGGTGTGGCGTGTTCTGAAACAGCACCTGCATACGAAGCCCTGACGAGCTTTCACACCTAAAACCAACTCCAACAAAACAAAAACATACAACTGTTGTAAGTTTGGAACTTACAATTGTTGAAAAATGTTGACAACAGTTTCAAACTCTTGTAAATACGCGTTCGGCGCTTTTATTTTTTTGTTACAGAAAAGCAATGGAAATGGATTCTGACTGTGAAGATTTGCCATTTGTTAGGGTGGGAGATTGTGGTTTTGCTCTTTTAGAGTACTTCACAGTCCACAAGCGGTATAACAATTTTATCCGAAAATTCTTTCAACAAATCTTTCCTTTTATATGTTTCTATATAAGCAGAATCAGAAGGACCTACAGAGGTTTCCTCATTTCAGTTTCCAGCAAAAACGGAATTGTTGGAACTGTTGACGACTCGTGAGTTGCCATTGTCGAAAGAAACACAACAGACGAAGGAAAAAAAAAAAAAAAACCAGCCGACACGGCAAATGCGCATGCGCAAGTGACACAACTCTGTCGTTTTTTTGTTCACTGACCAGAAACTACAAACTCGAGGCAAACCTTTCCTCGACTAGTTGTTCAGACTCACGACTTCAAACAACAGTTGAAAACTAGGTCAAACTGTGAGCTGAAAAAAGTTGTCAACGAAATTTGTTGGAGTTGATTTGCAGTGTGAAGGTACCTTTACAAGTTGCAGTTACTGCAGCAACTGCGTCCCAGCGACCGTAACATAAGGTATGAATTTTGCATTCCAGTTCTCCAGGATGTGGCAGAGGATACTTTTTCCGAAGGACTCATCTTTCCGGCGAATCGACATTTCATCTATCGGATAAAGTAGACAACCATAACGGTGGAATTTGAGGGTCGCAAAATTATGGCGTGTTCGTAGAACATGGAAGAGACTCACCGAAACTGGATGTGTTTTGTGCCGTTTCTATTGGTAAAGTTTAGAGACCTTTCTTATTTGTGACAGGAATGTCATAGCCGGCCATGCTGCGAAACTGGCTGTTTCCTCAACTTCACGAAGATTCTAGTCATTTATTTTTTATGCATGACGGCGCCCTGCCTCGTTATCTTAACAAAGTTGGATTGGAAGAGGTGGCTAACAAGATCTTGTTCATTGCTTTTCGCCTGGCTTTTTACCAGACCTCACATTTTGTGATTTTTTTCTGTGGGGGTACATACAAGACACGAAATTTTGTCTCATCTTTGGCAGCTACTCTTCAAGAGCTGAGAAATCTAGTTGTTGGAGCTGTCGATGCAATAAGCAGGAACCTGTTGATTCGCATGTCTTGAGTAACGCCTGTTGTTGATGTTGATTACATGGCGTGGTGTCCATATGAACATAAAACTTTGAAGCTTCCTCTATCCACTGAGACATATCAGTGCGAGTTCTCAAAATATAATTTTTTGCATCTACTGATACAAACAAGATGTTCTGTGTTAATAAATGGATCCCAGAGGTGTGTCCATCGATTGATACATGTGTAAATAATATGTGTCATTATTTTGAAACCATGATCTATTAGGCCGATAGTTCGGCAGTCGTCTCTTCTGTCAGCAACTGCCACCTTTGGCATTGGATTTTTTATTTTATTCTTGACGTCTGAGGGTATTTTTCCTACAGCATACTCCACACACCCGATGAAATAGTTTTATCGTGGTATTTTCTTCAGGGGATCTCAACATTTTTGAGGGAATTTCATTTACTCCAACTGCTTTGTTTCGACTTACGTGATTCAGCACTCCGTCAGTTCAGTTCAGTATCTCATCTGTTATCCAACTACTTTATTTATGTGTCACTAAAGCTACTGTCCGTATTAAGCCTTGCAGCAATAATTCATAACCAAAGGGATTTATTTAGTTCCAACAGGAATATGATTTCAGATAAACGAAAAATAGAGAGTGTAAATAACGTATAAGTAATGTAGAAATAATAGTGTAAATAATTTATTTATTGTCAGTGTAGTGTGTGGAGTCATGGGGTGTCGATGCTGTTTACGTACAGTTTAGCAGCTTTTACCCTGTCAGAGATTAAGTATGAGTTATAATGACGCACAGACAACTGCTGCTGAATTGCGTCCAGCAAGTGAGCTTTTCAGTTTGCAGTACACATAAGACAAAAAAAAAAAATCGATGAATCTGAAAACTATTCATAATTACGATTTAACCTTGATCCCTAGTACCAGCAATGCAAATAAAATTCCTCGGCCTATACATCTGGTTAATTATGCAGCTGCCTGCTCCATATCTTTCAAAAGCAAATGAGAGAGGCACAAGAGGCAGTTTAGCTGCCACTAGCTACAGACATGACATTCCAGAATATATTTGGCAACACTGTGACTCTCGGCTTAGATACTAAGGGGAAGAGAATTATACTTCTATATTTACCTCATCTTTTCTTGACACCTTGATTAAATATACTAAATGGTTCACTTAAGAAATGACAAAAAGTTAGAAAATTTATGTCTTTGAGTCTGGGAAGCTAGTTCCAAGTTGAAACTACAACATCGTCTTTTACATTGCAAACTCTCCCTCTCGTCCATCACTGGCAGAAGGAGAGAGCTCCAGGTGGCAGTTGTCCCCTCACTCAACGGTAAAGCGTTCACCATTGAGTGTCGGTTGCAGTTTCGCGGGAACCAAGGTTTTTACTTTTTCTGTCACAGAGCTACAGTCAGGCGGATCGAAATGCACGCAAGCCGAAAGGAACTTTGCATCGTAATTCAGAATAATACAGGCACTGCAATACCGTATTTATCCGCCGACACGGGGCAAGCGACTTTCAAGTAAAATGTCTCACCTGTACGGGAATATACATAACGGATGTACGAGTACGGGTTGCAGACGATTGGCCGACGACATATGGAGGTTTGGATCTGGCCGTGAGTTGTGCATGGATGAAATGAGGATTGAGACATTGTTGGATGAACCATTCGCAGAAGTGTACCCGTGGAGGCCAATCAGCTGCTGATAGTGCCTGCACACGCTGTACATGGTACGGAAACAACTGGTTCTCCCGTAGCACTCTCCATACAGTGACGTGGTCAACGTTACCTTGTACAGCAGCAACTTCTCTGACGCTGACATTAGGGGTATCGTCAACTGCACGAAGAATTGCCTCGTCCATTGCAGGTGTCCTCGTCGTTCTAGGTCTTCCCCCAGTCGCGATTCATAGGCTGGAATGTTCCGAGCTCCCTAAGACGCCGATCAATTGCTTCGAACGTCTTCCTGTCGGGCACCTTCGTTCTGGAAATCTGTCTCGATACAAACGTACCGCTCCACGGCTATTGCCCCGTGCTAATCTATACATCAATTGGGCATCTGCCAACTTTGCATTTGTAAACATGTAAACATTGCACTGACTGCAAAACCACGTTCGTGATGAACACTAAGCTGTTGACGCTACGTACTGATGTGCTTGATGCTAGTACTGTAGAGCAATGAGTTGCATGTCAACACAAGCACCGAAGTCAACATTACCTTCCTTAAATTGGGCCAACTGGCGGTGAATCGAGGAAGTACAGTACATACTGACGAAACTAAAATGAGCTCTAACATGGAAATGAAGCGTTTCCGGACACATGTCCACATAACATCTTTTCTTTATTATTGGGTGAGGAATGTTTCTTGAAAGTTTGGCCGTACCTTTTTGTAGCACCCTGTATATTGGTGCTGCTGTGCCATTGTAATTTATGATGGACAGCCGAAGACATGCTCGGGATGTGGCAAAGAAGGACACCTCAGCTGTCTGCAACGCAGAATCACACAGTTACCACCTGGGGACCTGCACGCCACGACCGCTCCGACGACGCTCCCACTGACTTTTGTCGGAGTTCTCCATAACGGCCCCCGACCGCAATCACCATTGGTTTCTACTACTGCCACATCGTCGTCTCCGGCAATGCCTCAGCCTGTTGCGGACGGATCGACGCCGCTGCCTACTGCTCCCGTCATGAGCAGTAGTGAGCAATCTCTAGTGCAGGTGATGGCCCTTGACTCCGATGCTTTTGTGCCTACCCATCCGGATCCCATGCCGTCCGCAGAGCCGTCCGGGGTGGCCGAGCGGTTCTAGGCGCTACAGTCTTGAACCGCATGACCGCTATGGTCGCCGGTTCGAATCTTGCCTCGAGCATGGCTGTGTGTGATGTCCTTAGGTTAGTTAGGTTTAAGTAGTTCTAAGTCCTAGGGGACTGATGACCTCAGAAGTTAAGTCCCATAGTGCTCAGAGCCATTTGAACCGTCCGCAGATACTGAAGGCCACGTGCGCAAGCAACGGTCGCCGGAGAGACGTCGGAAAACGGCGAATCGCCCCGTCTGACACCTGCAGGACGCAGTCTCAAGACGATGAGGATCACACCTGTCAAGATGTTCCCCAGACGGACGATTCCGTGGTGGAAGCACTGGCCTGCCCCCTGTCAGAGGTACATCCGTCTTTGGATGCACCTATGGACGCTGAACAGCAGCTGAGCCAGCACCACTCTTCCACCGCCGACGTGACGCCGCCTTTGTACTCCATGGGTACGCCAATGGACGCACATCATCCACGCACCTTTGCATGGTCTGACGATGTAGATGACGAAATACCCACCGTTGTGGCAGCGGCGAATATTGTTGCTCCGACGCACGACTGCCAATCGACAGGGTTACAGGATGGGGTTGTGCAGCTCAAATGGCTCTGAGCACTATGGGACTCAACTGCTGAGGTCATTAGTCCCCTAGAACTTAGAACTAGTTAAACCTAACTAACCTAAGGACATCACAAACATCCATGCCCGAGGCAGGATTCGAACCTGCGACCGTAGCGGTCTTGCGGTTCCAGACTGCAGCGCCTTTAACCGCACGGCCACTTCGGCCGGCTGGTTGTGCAGCCCGCTGGGACAACGTTCCTGGTTCGCTGCTGCTCGTCGTGCCTCTATGAGCGTCCCAGTAGTCCCAGTTCTGCGACAAGCTTACAGAATTGGCTCTATCAATGTCAACACCATTGGCACCCCTGTCAAACTGCAATTGCTCCCTGAAATGTTGAAGGCGTCGGATCTCGATGTTGTCCTTCTGCAGGAAGTTCGCCTGGCGGCGTTTCCTAATATCTATGTCTATGTTTCTTATCTCACGCCGTGTGCTGACGGTAACAGTGGGACGGCTATGCTTTTAAAGGAAGGCGGTGAGGTGGACGACGTGATTTACCTACCATCGGCTAGGGGTCTCGCTGTGGCTTTCCACAGTGTCCGAGTCATCAATGTTTACGCTCCCTCTGGCACGGCCAAGTGGCGGGAACGGTCGCGATTCTATTCAGAAGAGGTCGCTCCTTTGTGGGCCACTACGAACATATTATTCTTGGCGTTGACTTCAGTTGTGTGTTATCCCAGAAGGACCAACATCCCCATTTCACAACATGCCGTGAACTCAAGCTGCTCGTGCATGAACTGAACCTCTCCGATACTTGGGACCACGTGCGTGGTGATAGACCTCGATATACGTACGTCACCAGCCATGCAGAAAGTCGTCTTGATCGTGTCTACGTTTCCCAAGGAATCGCAATTGCCACGCTTGACGCCGAGTTATGGCTACCGCCTTCTCCGACCACATAGCCTACATTTGCACTTTCTCTCCAGAGGCGGAAGGTGTGGCGCGGTGGAGGCCTATGGAAGTTGGATGTCGCCCATCTCAAGGATCCGGAATGCAGGCAGGTCGTAGAGACGACGTGGAACAACTGTGTGAGACGCCTTCCAGGGTATCCTTCAACACTGCGGTGGTGGCTTGACTGCACCAAGACTGCTTTAAGTCGTTCGATGACGAATTACGGTCGCGACAAAATGCTGTAGCAATGACATACCATGGAATACTGTTTCACAATTCTGGGCAAACTCTCAAACCATGCCCCCAAAGAAAGGTTGAAATTCAATGGATTAAGATAATTTCACTTACGCGTCACCGCCTTGAAGGCAAATAATGCGAGCAAGATGTCACGATTGTGTATTAGGAGAACCCCCGTCCATGCATCATATTATCGGAGAGAGGCAGCGGTGTCGGAGAAAGCTGGTCAACGTTCTCGACATGCCAGATGGTCGTAGATTGATGTCCCAGAATGACATCGTAAAAGCCTTTGTGGATCACTAGAAACAGCTCTATGCAGCAGAGGACGAGAACATGGCGGTAGCGTTCCTTGACAGATACCCTTGATGGGACTGTTGCGGAGATTCTCACAGCGACAATTACGTCTGATGACGTCGCTGATGCTCTTCATAAGGGGGCGGCGAACAAAGCCCCAGATCCCGACGGGTTTCCACTGTAGTCTTACCGCACATTCCACGACATCATCAAGCTGGACTGCGATGTATGAAGAACTGATGAGCCCTGACCTTCCCCTCCCACCCGAATTCGTAGAAGGCTTGCTTATCCCGGTCCCCAAGCCATCGTGAGGTCGGGGAATTGGACATTATCGGCCGTTGACCATGTTAAATTGTGACTTCCAGATTTTTACCCGGATTCTTCCCGCTCGCCTTCGGCGCGTCATCCCTCAAGTCATCTCTCTGGATCAAACGTGATTTGGTGGTGACAGTAACATTCAGACGGCACTCGGCGATTGCCGTGACGTCATAGCCCTGGCCACGACCTGCCGCCGTCACGGTGCCTTAGTGACAGTAACATTCAGACGATACTCAGCGATTACTGTGACGTCATAGACCTGGCCACGACCTGCCGCAGTCGCACTGCCTTAGTGACAGTGGACTTTGACCACGCCTTTGATAAAGTGAGTCATGACTTTCTAGAAAACGTACTCCGACGGATGAACTTCCCCCACAGATTTATACACATCGTCTTGCGGCTCCTCCGAGATGCCAAGTCGCGAGTGCTGGTCAACGGCCGTGTGGTGGGCCCTGTTAATGTCACGTGGTTGGTCCGTCAAGGATGTCCGCTGTCGATGTACCATTTCGCCATCGCTCTTGAGCCACTGTTAAACGGTTTGAGGAGC
This sequence comes from Schistocerca cancellata, assembly GCF_023864275.1. NCBI lineage: Eukaryota > Metazoa > Arthropoda > Insecta > Orthoptera > Acrididae > Schistocerca > Schistocerca cancellata. The sequence continues at coordinate 30,486,116 of NC_064631.1, read as the reverse complement.
CGGTCGACAGGGATAACAATGAGGAGGCATGCTTGCATCTGCCGCGCTTATGCAGATGACGTGATGTTCTTGGTTCTATTAGTCGATGAAGTGCGAGAGGCACTGGCATGGATCAACCAGTACGGGACTGCTGAGGGCAGCCGTGTGAACCTGACGCAATCTAGTGCTACGTTCGTCGGTAGAGGTCTTCCAGCAGAGAGGCTCCATTGCCATTAGTGGACAAGCTCAAATGTTTGGGGATCACCTTCACGCATGACACACAGCGCACGATCTCATTTAACTATAAACACCTGCTTCAAGCTATCCCCACGAACGTTCGTGGCAACCTCCTGAGATCATTGGACATGTTACAACGGATGGATTTTGTTAACACTCATCTAGTCTCGTGACTACCCCATTTAGCACAGATTTTCCGATGCCAGTGCAGGCGGCGTTAGGCTAAGCGGGAGTCTTATCTTCACAGTCCGCTACGACACGCTGACACTTCCTCCTCGAGATGGCGGCCTCGGCCTTGTCAACGTTCAAGCGAGAGCAGCTGCCCTTTATGTAAGTACGATGGTTAAATTGCGGACCCGCCGCCGAATCGGATTACCGTGAAGCCTGATTCGCGAACTGGGCCCTCACTCTCGAATGGCACCCACTGCAGAAGCCCACAGTTCTTCCTCTCTCTCACATTTCAGGACCTTTTTCGTCGAATACAGTTATGTCCATGCCGACTTGCCTAGTACCATGAACCCTACGGCATGTGATGTTTACCGCCTAATGATGAGAAATCATACTCGGTGTGGTGTCACCGCCAGACACCACACTTGCTAGGTGGTAGCTTTAAATCGGCCGCGGTCCATTAGTACATGTCGGACCCGCGTGTCGCCACTGTCAGTAATTGCAGACCGAGCGCCACCACACGGCAGGTCTTGAGAGACTTACTAGCACTCGCGCCAGTTGTACGACGACTTTGCTAGCGACTACACTGACGAAGGCTTTCTCTCATTTGCCGAGAGATAGTTAGAATAGCCTTCAGCTAAGTCCATGGCTACGACCTAGCAAGGCGCCATGAACCATTTCTAGAGAGAGTCTCACTTGTATCATCAAGAATGCTGTATAAAAATGATGGATTAAAGTTAAGTATTCCAGCAGCTACGTACTTTTCTTTATAGCATTCATTACGTATCCTCTTTCAGACTTTAAGCAAGCCTGCGTGTGTAAACGCGTGCCTTTCGGTTACCCATCACTGTGGACTGGCTGTCTTGTCAGTCCACTACACTCGGAATGTTGCGGAAAGCTGATATCCTACGATCGCATGGTCCGTGGTTTGGCTTCCTGTGCACCATGCCCTCCTCGACATGAGCCCTCGTGCGACATGGTATCTGGTCTTTAACGGAAAATACGTGACACAACTTCGTCTACATGCCATGAAAATGACAGATTCGCCTCTGTGTCCTCATTGTCACACGCTTCATACGGACGAACACCGACTGACGTGTGGATCTTCTGCAGAGGTGTGGCAGCTGATTCAGAAGATGCTCGCCTTTCTTCTACGTACGGCTCCTCATGCCATTACACCGAAATCACACCTGATCCCAGATGAGACTTACTTCCCACGTACGAACACCAACGCTGTGATCAGGATAAGAGGCCTCTCGATCTCTTATTTGTTCCATGAAGACGACAAGAGTGTTCTTGATTTTTGGACGTTCCTGAAAGATGGGTTTACTTTTCTCGTGCACCATCCACGATACCGTCAGTAGTGTGCCAACTTTTTGGGTAGTGCCTTGTTCGATCCCCCCTGCAGCTGGGGTGTCCCACGTATGAGAAGATGATTTCAGTGTGATTGTGTAGTACCAGGACTCGGTGCAATGTACCAGCAACATGGAACATTCTTCGTGAAGACGTGCCTGGAACATGCCTGACTGCATTGCGATTCAGAGTGCATCTACCCCCAAGTTGGCGGGACGCGGGTGCCATTTTGTGTGTTCTGCCAGGAGGGCGTTTTCTTTAATTCCCTTTATGTTTTATCTGTTATTGATGCTTATTACACATCATTATTTTACGCCTGGAGGACGTCCTGTGTGATCTGAAGAAATAACAAAAGAAAATCTGGTATGATGCACGAAGCGAAAAAAAAACTGATGTAGAAAAAGTATACTTATTTACGTTTTCAAAAAATATTTTTTTTTATTTTATGAAGAAGACAGTAATTGATTTTAGAAGACCTGAGACTTTTATTTGCTTAGTAAAAAAAAATTTAAAAAAATTTAAAAAAATGGTAAGGCACCCCTCACGATAAGCGGGAAATCCGGGGTCGAGTTCTGGTCCGGCACAAATTTTCTTTGTCGTCATTCCATTCTACACCTGACTTGTCCACATTCGCAACTGCGAATACATTTCCTGTATGCAGTGATTGGAGCTCTTGCATTGACTGGCCTGACCGCATGTCGCGTGTTACCATGTTACCAAGTACTGTAATTTCCTACACCTGAAGATCAGGTTTTAAAATACCGAAACCGGTCGTAGTTTGAATGAATAATTAATGAAACTGAAGCAGATCTCTCTAAATTAATTATCATGCCTCTCAGTTGGGGATGTACTACGTACCAAGACTTGGTTCTTGAGAGAGTTACAACAGGAAATTACTTTAGTTCCAGACATAAATCGATTGTTGCCTGAACTCCTACGTGGTTTGTGCTGAATTTATCAAAAATTCTAGTACCTTAAACGACATGGATAAATTTCTAACATGTGTGAGACTGGTTTTGATCTATCTTCATACCACAGCTGCACAAGGACGCTCTGTGAATGTTTTAAAGATACATCTCATGCATGCAGAGTTCGGAAGAGTGCACCAGTATGGACAGTGATCTAATCAGACAATGATCTCAATGTCGGTTGCACTACACTTCGGCCGGCCGGTGTGGCCGTGCGGTTCTAGGCGCTTCAGTCTGGAACCGCGTGGCCGCTACGGTCGCAGGTTCGAATCCTGCCTCGGGCATGGATGTGTGTGATGTCCTTAGGTTAGTTACGTTCAAGTAGTTCTAAGTTCTAGGGGACTGATGACCGCAGATGTTAAGTCTCATAGTGCTCAGAGCCATTTGAACCATTTGAACCACTACACTTCCTGTAAAGCAAGCGTTATTGCTAACAGAAATTAGTGTACGGGTTCATGCGTAACTATATGTTAGATCTTAGATTTTCGTTATTAAGGTTTATTTTTACTCTAAGTATGACGTTATAGCAGATCAGTTATAATTCTAATATGTACAGGATGGTAAAATATTTATATCGGGTGTTCACAACTGTGAAGCGAATTCCTAACTATTCTAAGGTTCTTTAGTAGTAACATGGTTGATGACCATGTCTGGGTGTCGATAAAATACACTCCTGGAAATTGAAATAAGAACACCGTGAATTCATTGTCCCAGGAAGGGGAAACTTTATTGACACATTCCTGGGGTCAGATACATCACATGATCACACTGACAGAACCACAGGCACATAGACACAGGCAACAGAGCATGCACAATGTCGGCACTAGTACAGTGTATATCCACCTTTCGCAGCAATGCAGGCTGCTATTCTCCCATGGAGACGATCGTAGAGATGCTGGATGTAGTCCTGTGGAACGGCTTGCCATGCCATTTCCACCTGGCGCCTCAGTTGGACCAGCGTTCGTGCTGGACGTGCAGACCGCGTGAGACGACGCTTCATCCGGTCCCAAACATGCTCAATGGGGGACAGATCCGGAGATCTTGCTGGCCAGGGTAGTTGACTTACACCTTCTAGAGCACGTTGGGTGCCACGGGGTACATGCGGACGTGCATTGTCCTGTTGGAACAGCAAGTTCCCTTGCCGGTCTAGGAATGGTAGAACGATGGGTTCGATGACGGTTTGGATGTACCGTGCACTATTCAGTGTCCCCTCGACGATCACCAGTGGTGTACGGCCTGTGTAGGAGATCGCTCCCCACACCATAATGCCGGGTGTTGGCCCTGTGTGCCTCGGTCGTATGCAGTCCTGATTGTGGCGCTCACCTGCACGGCGCCAAACACGCATACGACCATCATTGGCACCAAGGCAAAAGCGACTCTCATCGCTGAAGACGACACGTCTCCATTCGTCCCTCCATTCACGCCTGTTGCGACACCACTGGAGGCGGGCTGCACGATGTTGGGGCGTGAGCGGAAGACGGCCTAACGGTGTGCGGGACCGTAGCCCAGCTTCATGGAGACTGTTGCGAATGGTCCTCGCCGATACCCCAGGAGCAACAGTGTCCCTAATTTGCTGGTAAGTGGCGGTGCGGTCCCCTACGGCACTGCGTAGGATCCTACGGTCTTGGCGTGCATCCGTGCGTCGCTGCGGTCCGGTCCCAGGTCGACGGGCACGTGCACCTTCCGCCGACCACTGGCGACAACATCGATGTACTGTGGAGACCTGACGCCCCACGTGTTGAGCAATTCGGCGGTACGTCCACCCGGCCTCCCGCATGCCCACTATACGCCCTCGCTCAAAGTCCGTCAACTGCACATACGGTTCACGTCCACGCTGTCGCGGCATGCTACCAGTGTTAAAGACTGCGATGGAGCTCCGTATGCCACGGCAAACTGGCTGACACTGACGGCGGCGGTGCACAAATGCTGCGCAGCTAGCGCCATTCGACGGCCAACACCGCGGTTCCTGGTGTGTCCGCTGTGCCGTGCGTGTGATCATTGCTTGTACAGCCCTCTCGCAGTGTCCGGAGCAAGTATGGTGGGTCTGACACACCGGTGTCAATGTGTTCTTTTTTCCATTTCCAGGAGTGTACAAAGAAATTAAATACAATTGGGGCCAGGATATCAATTAAGCTAAAATGCACAATGAAAATAAACAGTTAATGGATGGGAGTCGGTTAAGAGCAATCCAAAAGAAGTACACAATTAAAACAATTCAAAAACTTCAGAGTGTAAAGCACTCTACAGTGGCTGATCAGTCGTTTTCATTCAATTGGAGAGCTCGCGTTTCTGATTCATTTAAGCCCGACAATCATGAGTATGTTTAACTGCATGTCATGGTTGAATGTACGAAAAAATAGGAGAGACGGGGACGACCGCATTTCTGAGTGTCAATTGAATATCACTTGCTGCCGAAGCCGCCTGTGTTTACCTTGGGATTGCGGTGGCAGTGGCTGCTGTCGGCGCGAGCTGTGAATGTGAGAATCTATTCCAAATCTCCCTCGACTGTTAAACAGCAGTCTGACACAGTTCCCACATCTTCGATGAAGCTGATACTCCTAGTTCTTCCCGAGCTAAGTTAATTGGCATGGTATACACTATTTGGCTGGAATAGCGCATACGTTGTTGCCCTCAAATTATTCGCAAGCGTTAACTGTCAGTGCTCAGTGCAATTCTCCATACTAGGAGATTTTGTTGTTTTACTCCTTGAGAGTTGAGACGAGCCTCTGAACAAGTGTTCACATAAATACTCTCACAATCGGTCAAAAAATGGTTCAAATGGCTCTGAGCACATTGGGACTTAACATCCGACGTCATCAGTCCCCTAGACTTAGAACTTCTTAAACCAATCTAACCTAAGGACATCACACACATCTATGCCTGAGGCAGGATTCGAACCTGCGACCGTAGCAGCAGCGCGGTTCCGGACTGAAGTGCCTAGAACCGCTCGGTCACAGAGGCCGGCCTCACAATCGCCTCACCGTAGCGTGAGTCACCTCACTCAAACACACGACGATAGTCTGCAAGAGAAAATTTCTCTGTCTGCATTTGCTAATATCAAAGCTGGTGGCCATACGTTTTCTTGCTGCCCAATCAGACCGATCGAGGTGGCGCAGTGGTTAGCACACTGGACTCGCATTCGGGAAGACGACGGTTCAATCCCGTCTCCAGCCATCCTGATTTAGGTTTTCCGTGATTTCCATAAATCGTTTCAGGCAAATGCCGGGATGGTTCCTTTGAAAGGGCACGGCCGATTTCCTTCCCCATCCCTCCCTAACCCGAGCATGTGCTCCGTCTCTAATGACCTCGTTGTCGATGGGACGATAAAAAACACCAACCTAGCCTAACCTGCCCAATCAGAACGTTCGAACTTGTTTTAACTCCACCCGCTAGAGTTTCTTTCGTAGGGCAGAGTTTAACTTCTGCTGCGTAATACTGAGATAAACAGCTTCTTTCCACGTTGATTTTTACGCAGGTGCCACATTGTTTTTAGTTGGATTTCCCCAGACGTTTATCTGCCATCTCCAGCCATGTTCCTGTAGAAAGGCTTTCCAAAAATCGACGTTAAAAGCAGGGAAAAGGGCGGCTTTTCCAGGCGGTCTGCACAGTGGCTCCGGCGTCGCATTGTGTCTGCCGAATGTCGCGCTGTGAAAGTTTCAGCCTGACATATCGATGGGAGTTGTCGTCATAAAATTTTTCGTCCTTCAAAACTGTCTTGTTGCTCGGGTCTGGGAAATTAGTTGCATGCAATTACTAGTTTGAGTATTATTGGTTTATACTCATGAAATGCCTTCTTGCTTATTCGATTTGCCTATCAATAAAATTGGTACATTTTCGCGTAACTATGTCATGTGGCACATCGATTTAACCGGAATTGTTTCAGGAATTCGATGTTAGGTTTGTTATTTGTGTGACACCTTATGTATTAACAAGTTCTCGAATTACATAATAATGCCTTATGGCTAACAGTCTGATGAAAGTAATAATGGCCGGCCAGAGTGGCCGAGCGGTTCTAGGCGCTACAGTCTCGAACCGCGCGACCCCTACGGTTGCAGGGTCGAATCCTGCCTCGGGCATGGATGTGTGTGATGTTCTTAGGTTAGATAGGTTTAAGTAGTTCTAAGTTCTAGGGAACTGATGACCTCAGCAGTTAAGTCCCACAGTGCTCAGAGCCATTTGAACCATTTGAAAGTAATAATTGTAGGTACTTGGCACTTGAAGGTTATGCAAATAGCTTGCACGTCCAAAGACGATTAGAAAATTTCAATTAAAATTACTGCAATGAAAATGATCTGGGTCGTTATATTGGGCTAATAACTCAAATATCAGCGGGAACTTGATATAGTGGGAGTTAATATAGTACAGTGGCAGTAGGAACACGACTTCTGCCCAGATAAATACAGGGTTATAAATACAAAAAGAAACAGAGGTAATGTAGGAGTAGGTTCAATAATGAATGAAAAAAATGAAATACGGATAAGCTACCATAAACAGATTAGTGAACCCATTATTGTAGCAAAGACAGACATGAAGTTCACACCCACCACAGTAGTCCAAGTTTACATGCCAACTAGCGCCGCAGATGATAAAGTGATTGGAAAAGATATACGATGAGATAAAGGAAATTATTCAGATAATTACATGAGATGTAAATTTAATAGTCATGGGGAACTGGAATTCGGTAATGGGAGAAGGAAGAGAATGAACAATAGTAGATGAATATGGACACGGGAACAATGAATGAAGAAACCACCTGGGAGAATTTTGCACAGAGCATAATTTAATCATAGCTAACACTTCGTTTAAGAATCATGAAAGAAGGTTGTATTCGGTGAAGAGACCTGGAGGCACCAGAAGTTTTGAGACATTATAGAATGGGATGACAGAGATTTTGGAAGCAGATTTTAAATTGTAAGACAATTCCAGGGGCAGATATGAAACCTGACCACAATTTTTGGTTCTGAACTGTATATTAAAACTAAAGAAACTGCAAATTTAAGGAGATGGAACATGGATAAACTGAAAGAACCAGAGGTTGTAGAGGGTTTCAGAGGGAATGACTGACAAGAAAAGGAGAAAGAAATACAGTAGAAGAAGAATGGGTATTTTTAAGAGATGAAATAGTGAAGACAGCAGAGGATCAAGTAGGTAAAAATACAAGGGCTCGTAGAAATTCTTGGGTAACACAAGAGGTATTGAATTTAACTGATGAAAGGAGAAAATATAGAAATGAATTAAACGATGCAGGCGGAAGGGAATACAAACGTCTCAAAAATGAGATCGACAGGAAGTGCAAAATGGCTAGAAGACAAATGTAAGAATTTAGAAGCACATATCTCAAGGGGGAAGATACATGCCGTCTACACGAAAATTAAAGAGGCCTTTGGAGAAAAAAATCCACCTGTAAGAATATAAACAGTTCAAAAGGGAAACCAGTCCTAAGGAAAGAAGGGAAAGCAGAAAGGTGGAGGTAGTATATAGAGAGTTTATACAAGGGAGATGTACTTGAGGGCAATAATTATGGAAACGAAAGAGGATGTAGAGGAAGGTGAGAAAGGAGACATGATACTACGAGAAGAATTTAACAGAGCACTGAAAGACCTCAGTCGAAACAAGGTCCTGGGAGAAGATAACACTCCATAAGAAATACTGATAGCCTTGGGAGAGCCAGCCATGAGAAAACTCTTCCATCTGGTGGGCTAGATGTATGAGACAGGCGAAATACCCTCAGACTTCAAGAAAATTATAATAAATCCAACTCCAAAGAAAGCAGGTGTTGACAGGTGTGAAAATTACCGAACTATCAGTTTAATAAGTCACAGTTGCAAAATACTAACACGTATCCTTTACATAAGAACGGAAAAACTGGTAGAAGCCGACTGTGGGGAAGATCAATTTCGATTCCGGAGAAACATAGGAACACGAGAGGCAATACTGACCCTACAACTTCTCATAGAAGACAGCTCAAGGAAAGGCCAAACTACTTATATAGCATCTGTAGACTTAGCGAAAGCTGTTGCTAATGTTGACTGCAATATTATCTTTCAAATTCTAAAGATTGCAGGGGTAAAAAACAGGAAGCGGAATGCTATTTACAATTAGTACAGAAACCAGATGACAGTTATAAGAGTCGAGGGGCACGAAAGGGAAGCAATGGTTGAGAAGGCCGTAAGACAGTGTTGTATATTACGCCCGATGTTATTCAGTCTGTACACTGAACAAGCAACAAAGGAAACAAAAGAAAAAACTGGAGTAGGAATTAAAATACAGGCAGAAGAAATAAAAACCTTGAGGTTTGCCGATAACATTGTAATGCTGTCAGAGGCAGCAGAGGACTTAGAAGAGCAGTTCAACGGAATGGACAGTGTCTTGAAACGAGGGTATAAGATGAACATCAACAAAATGGAATACAGTCGAATAAAATCAGGTGATGCTGGGGAAATTAGATTAGGAAATGAGGCACTTAAAGTACTAGATGAGGTTTGCTACGTGGGCATCAAATTAACTAATGATGGTCAAAATAGAGAGGATATATAATATGTAGACTGGCAACAGCAATGAAAGTCTTTCTGAAAAAGAGAAATTTATTAACATCGAAATAGATTTAAGTGTCAGGAAGTTGTTTCTGAAAATGTATGTCTGGAGTGTAGCCATGTATGGAAGTGAGATATGAACGATAAATAGTTTAGGCAAGAAGAGAATAGATGCTTTTGAAACGTGGTGCTACAGAAGAATGCTGAAGATTAGATAGGCAGACGCACAACTAATCTGGAGATACTAAAAAGAACCGGGAGAGAAAAGAAATTTGTAGCACAGCCTGACTAGAAGTAGGGATAGGTTGGTAAGACACATTCTGAGACATCAAGGGTTTACCAATTTATTGCCGGCCGGAGTGGCCGTGCGGTTCTAGGCGCTACAGTCTGGAACCGAGCGACCGCTACGGTCGCAGGTTCGAATCCTGCCTCGGGCATGGATGTGTGTGATGTCCTTAGGTTAGTTAGGTTTAATTAGTTCTAAGTTCTAGGCGACTGATGACCTCAGAAGTTAAGTCGCATAGTTCAAATGGTGCAAATGGCTCTGAGCACTATGGGACTTAACATCTATGGTCATCAGTCCCCTAGAACTTAGAACTACTTAAACCTAACGACAGCACACAACACCCAGTCATCACGAGGCAGAGAAAATCTCTGACCCCGCCGGGAATCGAACCCGGGAAAGACGCATAGTGCTCAGAGCCATTTGAACCATTTGAATCAATTTATTACTGGAGGGAAGCGTGTGGGGTAAAAATCGCAGAGGGAGACCAAGAGACGAATACAGTAAGCAGATTCAGAAGGATGTAACCTGCAGTAGTTACACTGGGGTTAAGAGATTTGCACAGGATAGAGTAGCATGGAGAGCTGCATCAAAACAGTCCTCGGGCTGTAAGATCACAACAACAAGGATCGATTCTGACAACGAGAAGTTAAGGAGTCATTTAGAAAACTGTCGCAGCAGTGCTGCTTACAGTTCGCCGACAATATAAAACGTATTGGTAAATTTGTGTGGGTATGTTATCAGGAGAATACAGCTGTTGACATCAAAAATGCAATGTTTTACACAGTCTTGGCTGACAAAATCCGGTAAGAATTTGTAGGTTTTGTAGTGACAAAATGTCACATTATAGCGGAAGCAATTGACAGTTTCTTGATCAGTAACAATCTTCCAGCAGATGATTGTGTGGGATTCGGCTTCGATGGTTATTCTACAATGTCATACAGAGAGCGCGATGTGCAGGCCATTTTAAGATAGAAGTATTATCGGGGCTGATAAGTTGATTGCTCAGGTCGCAAAGTCAGCCTTGTGGTGAACGATGTAAATGCTGGAAATTAGGAACACTGTTGCCTATGTAAAAGACACTACAAACCTTTTTAGAGAATCGACTTTACCTTGGAAATAAGCTCCCAGTTTATCACGAATGTGTAGACGAGATGGTCCATAAAATATAAATCCGTCAGACTATTTTGTCAGCCTTTCCCAGAGATTCTGAGAACTCTAGAAAAACAGTCGCCGGAGGGAAATTTTGCAAAGGCAGAATCTGCATATCAGTTGCATTCAGCCATTTCAAAAGCAGTATTCCTGATCTACATCTAATTCTACATCTACATCCATACTCCGCATGCCACCTGACGGTGTGAGGCGGAGAGTACTTTGAGTACCTCTATCGGTTCTCCCTTCTATTCCAGTCTCGCATTGTTCGTGGAAAGAAGGATTGTCGGTATGCCTCTGTGTGGGCTCTAATCTCTCTGGTTTTATCTTCATGGTCTCTTCGCGAGATATACGTAGGAGGAAGCAATATACTGCTTGACTCCTCCGTGAAGGTATGTTCTCGAAAATTCAACAAAAGCCCTTACCGAATTACTGAGCGTCTCTCCTGCAGAGTCTTGCACTGGAGTTTATCTATCATCTCCGTAACGCTTTCGCGATTACTAAATGATCCTGTAACGAAGCGCGCTACTCTCCGTTGGATCTTCTCTATCTCTTCTATCAACCCTATCTGGTACGGATCCCACACTGGTGAGCAATATTCAAGTAGTGGGCGTACAAGTGCACTGTAACCTACTTCCTTTCTTTTCGGATTAAATTTCCTTAGTATTCTTCCAATGAATCTCAGTCTGGCATCCGCTTTACCGACGATCAACTTTATATGATCATTCCATTTTAATCACTCCTAATGCCTTCTCCCAGATAATTTATGGAATTAACTGCTTCCAGTTGCTGACCTGCTATACTGTAGCTAAATGATAAAGGGTCTTTCTTTCTATGTATTCGCGGCACATTACACTTGTCTACATTGAGATTCAATTGCCATTCCCTGCACCATGCGGCAATTCGTTGCACATCCTCCTGCAATTCAGTACAATTTTCCATTGTTACAACCCTCGATATACCACAGCATCATCCGCAAAAAGCCTCAGTGAACTTCCGATGTTATCCACAAGGTAATTTATGTATATTGTGAATAGCAACGGTCCTACGACACTCCCCTGCGGCACACCTTAAATCACTCTTACTTCGGAAGGCACCTCTCCATTGAGAATGACAGGCTGCGTTCTGTTATCTAGGAACTCTTCAATCCAATCACACAATTGGTCTGATAGTCGATATGCTCTTACTTTGTTCATTAAACGACTGTGGGGAACTGTATCGAACGCCTTGCGGAAGTCTAGAAACACGGCATCTACCTGTGAACCCGTGTCTATGGCCCTCTGGGTCTCGTGGACGAATAGCGCGAGCTGGGTTTCACACGATCGTCTTTTTCGAAACCCATGCTGATTCCTACAGAGTGGATTTCTAGTCTCTAGAAAAGTCATTATACTCGAACATAATAGGTGTTCCAAAATTCTGCAAGTGATTGACGTTAGAGATATAGGTCTATAGTTCTGCACATATGTTCGACATCCCTTCTTAAAAACGGGGATGACCTGTGTCCTTTTCCAATCCTTTGGAACGCTACGCTTTTCTAGAGACCTACGGTATACCGCTGCAAGAAGGGGGGCAAGTTCCTTCGCGTACTCTGTGTAAAATTGAACTGGTATCCCATCAGGTCCAGAGGCCTTTCCTCTTTTGAGCGATTTTAATTGTTTCTCTATCCCTCTGTCGTCTATTTCGATATCTACCATTTTGTCATCTGTGCGACAGTCTAGAGAGGGAACTACAGTGCACTCTTCCTCTGTGAAACAACTTTGGAAAAGACATTTAGTATTTCGGCCTTTAATCTGTCATCCTATGTTTCAGTGCCATTTTTGTCACAGAGTGTCTGGACATTTTGTTTTGATCCACCTACCGGTTTGACAAAATTTCTTAGGATTTTCTGCCAAGTCAGTACATAGAACTTTACTTCCGAATTCATTCACGCCTCTCGCATAGCCCTCCTCACATTACATTTCGCTTCGCGTAATTTTTGTTTGTCTGCGAGGCTTTGGCTATGTTTATGTTTGCTGTGAAGTTCCCTTTGCTTCCGTAGCAGTTTTCTAACTCGTTTGTTGTACCACGGTGGCTCTTTACCATCTCTTACGATCTTGCTTGGCACATACTCATCTAATGCATATTGTACGATGGTTTTGAACTTTGTCCATTGATCCTCAACACTATCTGTACTTGAGACAAAACTTTTGTGTTGAGCCGTCAAGTACTCTGAAATCTGCTTTTTGTCACTTTTGCTAAACAGAAAAATCTTCCTACGTTTTTTAATATTTCTATTTACTGCTGAAATCATTGATGCAGTAACCGCTTTATGATCGCTGATTCCCTGTTCTGCGTTAACTGTTTCAAATAGTTCGGGTCTGTTTGTCACCAGAAGGTCTAATACGTTATCGCCACGAGTCGGTTCTCTGTTTAACTGCTCAAGGCAGTTTTCAGATAAAGCACTTAAAAAAATTTCACTGGATTCTTTGTCCCTGCCACCCGTTGTCAACGGTTGAGTCTCCCAGTCTATATCCGGCAAATTAAAATCTCCATCCAGAACTATAATATGGTGGGGAAATCTACTCGAAATATTTTCCAAATTATCCTTCAGGTGCTCAGCCACAACAGCTGCTGAGCCAGGGGGCCTATAGAGACATCCAATTACCATGTCTGAGCCTGCTTTAACCGTAACCTTCACTCAAATTATTTCACATTTCGGATCTCCGCCAATTTCCTTCGATACTATTGCACTTTTCATCGCCATAAACACGCCTCCCCCTTCACTGTCCAGCCTGTCTCTGCGGTATACATTCCAATCTGAGTTTAGAATTTCATTACTGTTTACATCTGGTTTCAGCCAACTTCCTGTCCCTAGTACTATGTAGGTGCTGTGACCGTTTATTAATGAGAGCAGTTCTGGGACCTTTCTATAGACGCTCCTGCAGTTTACTATTACCACATTAATATTGTTTTTCCCTGTTACGTTTTACCTACTCCTACCTTGCCGCGTCTCAGGAGGCGTCTTGTCGGACCTAGCGAGGGAATTCTCTAACCTAAAAAACCCACATGTGCACTCCACACGTACTCCGCTACCCTTGTAGCTGCTTCCTGCGTGTAGTGCACGCCTGACCTATTCAGGGGACCCTACATTTCTTTACAAACAGTAGCCAAATACTTGGCAACTTTTGAACCGGTAACTTATCTCCAGCGTCTGTAGACGTGCGTGCGGTGAGGGAGCACATGACACAGAGCTCATTGACGTCTCAGTAATGAACGAAAGGATGAAAACAGAACAACTAACGAATTACTTGGAAAAGCACTAGTCACTGCAAAAGAACTGGAAATAGAAATTACCGTTCCAAATTTTGCTTGTAAGCAGAAACTCAGAAGCAATCTGCTATCAGAAAGTGACACGGACTACTGGCGATGTTCGCTGGTAATGCCATACATCGAATCACTCATGTCATCATTAAATATTTGATTTTCATCAGACAATACTGCAGCTTTTGCTCTAAATAAGCTACATACCTTGAATATGAGCGAAATTAGTGTAACAGAAATTCATAAAAATGAAAACTTGTTTGAAAAAATTATGGTTTGGATGATATTGATGGATTACTGGAATTTACGGAAGAAAAAGAAATACCCGAGTCTAGTTAAGGGACGTAGGAGCCGTTGACCTGTTTAAAGAGACCATATATCCCCCTTCCCCGCCTCTCCCCCCTCCCTGGGGTCACAGTATGAAAAAAAAAAAAAAACAATACGAATTTTGAGAACTATTCCATACACAACGGTGACTGTGGAATGATCCTTCAGTACACTTCGAAGAATGAAGACTTGGCTTTGAAGCATTATGGGAGAAGAAAGGCTCACTGGGTGCACGTGATGAGCTAGATCGAAATTACATAAAAAAAAAACAACTGCTAGGTGTAAAAAAAGAAAGTAATTGACAAATTATGCGGCAAATCCAAGAAAATTAATACTAAATTATAAAAATTTGTTGTTCATCAAGTGCATTCTGATATTTAAACGTTCATTGAAAGCAATTTTTCGCTGGTTTTCTGTTATATTTATTAAGAGTATCTGCCTGTTATTCATGCTCCCCGTTTCTTGCGGAATTTTTCACTGGTTTTCTGTTTTATTTATTAAGAGAATCTCCTTGTTTTTCATGCTCCCCGTTTCTTGCGGCTAATATGACCCCCCCCCCCCCCGGTCCCTGGCCCCTTCCCAACCTAGCACAGCCTTTGGTTTGGTTACTATCAGCAATTCATAATTACTGTCGACACATCGAGAGAATGTACAGAAGCGTTACGGTAGCAAATGTTCTTGGAATAATTACAATCTGTATCGGTTGTAATTTTCATTATTAACTTCAGGCTGTCCCTGTAAATAAAGTCAATGTAATTAACTGAGAGTCCATAGTAGCGCCAAAAATTATTTATCTCATGTTACAGCACTGCAGTACACAGTCAAACATGTCCCCGAACTGCCGGAAACTTCGCATTATATCGGCGTTTGCTGTGCCATCTGTCGATCTAAAACGTAACTCATTGAGTAACGTACGGTAGCAGTGCGTATTGCATTGCCATCTGCTGAGTGACTACAGCACTACTACACAAGGCATTGGCTGCTAATCAAACCACATTGGGATAAGTACACGCGTATTCTCCGATTTTAGTGCTGTATCACAGTATTTCAAGGACTCTGGTCATGCAGATCTACTATTAGATAGCCTGTGATGATGTGATTCTGTCCTGATGCCGCCCTTGTTGTCAAGACGAAGTAAACGCATTAATTCAAAACAAAGCGTAGAATGCTTAAAGTTTCCCTCTCGGTTGGTCGCAAGGCCATTGTAAATCGTACGCAAGATCAGTGGGAAAAGGTAGTGAGCCTATCTTCTTCCATAATGCTTCAAAGCCAAGTCTTCATTCTTTGAAGTGTACTGAAGGATCCTTCCCCAGTCACCGTTGTGCGTGGAATAGTGCTCAAAATTCGTTGATCTGCCCACTGGTGTTTTGACCGATGAGACAGATCTTTTATTTTCAAGTTTCTTGTGGTGACCATTTTCGCAGTAGCTGTAAATAAATTACACTAGTTCTTCTGAAGTATTGTAACTTTTATTTTCACATTCGTTGCTTATCTGATAACATCTGGCCAGCCATCACAATGCTAAAGATCAAATCCAGGCGTGGCCAAACTCACAACGAGACAAAGGGACACTGAATCTGCGCCCTATGATGACAACCAAGATAAAGTTTGAAAGTTTTTATCAAATATTCATTTTCTATTTTGTTATAATTTCGGTTACAATTAATTTTATTGTATTCAGTCCTCTAAAATCGTTAACATTATAACATATTTTATTAAGTTTTGTTTCTAATTCAAACGTATAATCTTTTTCATAAAAGTCACATGTAACATTTCTTTAACGAAATTTCCTACACATTTATTGTGTTTTGTTAAATTTCCACATATATTCATTAATTATTCATCAACGACATTTGTACACAGTTCTCTTTTTTACTATTCACACATTTTTATATTAAAAAAGCATGTTTTAATATCTTTTAAAAATCAGCACTTAGCTATTTTTGTTATCATTATTAACTTTTGAAATTAGATAAAATAATTTCAAATTAAAGTGAAGTGCTCCCTACTCGAAACCATATGACACTGCCAAAATACCAAAAAGACATAAGTCTAAGAGTATGCATGTATTGGCTGCTACATTAATCAGGGTATCGAACACTTCAGCTGTTTCCCTCCGAGGCAGCTACGTTTCAACATAAAACTCTCATCAGCAGACACCAATGAACCGGTAGCTGACGAGACGTTAGACTCCAATTTGGCTTCCTTCTTTGTAATGTCAGATGTACGATGACAAACTAAAGTCTTCCAAAAAGTACATGCTAGTTAAATATAATCATCAGATTGACACAATTTTCTGAAATAAATATAATGTTTCCCTGTTCACTAATTGTTTCACTGTCTACACCATTATTTACCGCCTGGTCCATTTCCCTACGCACAATTACCAAATTACTACTTTGAATGTCTGTTAATTCATTACCCTGTGGTGCTGATAGCTACGCTCGTTGTCACTATCATTTCTCAATTTACTTTGGAGCCTCGTGTTACGTTTTCACACGCCATAATTATCACATATTTCACACGATAACAAGAAAAGCACAATTTGAAGAGCAAAAATAAGAAAACACATTAACATAGCACTGAAAATAATATCTCGTTAATCGCAAGCGCAGCTGCAAAATATTTGGTGCAAATCTACATGCATGTCACAACTGTTTTACTGTACAACAATGAAAGAATACAACTACAAAGGAGATTCTCTCTACAATTACGCGCCAGCAGTAAACAAAAGCTACACTAATTACACAAACTACAAGAAAAAATCAGAAGATACCAGTGAGGTATTCTCGGCTAAGGGTCGACATATGAAACAACCCCTTAGAAAAATTAGTGAATTACTGTGCTGATAAACCTCTTACATTATTTAATTTTCAAACAGCTGAGCAGAACTGAACATACTCAAGACATTTCGCTCTTTACTGACACTGATCAACACTAAACTGACACACAATATTTTTAGCGCAACGCAATCTGATTTTCAAAAATCCCTACAAAAGAATGGCCCTAACTAACAATAACCTATACCTTTCATGAATCACTTGTCTCACAAAAATCTTCGTTACTCGAACTACTGCAATACAGCGAGCGCCAATACTGCTAGCTAAATAAAAGATTTTAACAACTGAAGGCACTAACTACTGATAGGTATAGTTAGAAAATGAAAGATTTTGTTAGAGAACAAACAATGTATTTACCTTAATAGTGTTCAAAAGTCATAATATGTATATGAGTTCATGACATCCAGTCTTACAAATTTACTGTCTCTGACGCCATCTCTCTCCCAACATCCACCGCTGCTGGCGGCTCACCTCCAACTGCGCAACGCTACGCGCTGTTCACATCCAACTGCCCAACACTAATATAGCGAATATTGCAACAATGACAACCAGCCACAGACTGCACACAGCACAGCCAGTGATTTTCATACAGAGCGCTACGTGGCGTTACCAATATAAAAACCTAAACAGCCTACTTACAGAATAAATTACTGTACCTCCCTTTTTTTTACCTGGAATTTTATTTGATTGCGTGGGGTTGTGTAATACAATTGCAGCTTTGTTCATCGGAATACAGAGCCTAATATTGAGGTTGTCAGGAAGTGCAAACTGCCAAAGCAGAAATGACTAGACGTGAAGTGCAAAGCTGTAGCACCATGCATCACTATGGAAAAGGTTGATGCAGAGCATAGGAAAATTAAAGAGACCTTTGGAGGAAAGAGAAGCATCTGTGTGAATATTAAGAGCTCAGCCTGCATGCCAGTACTAAGCAAAGAAGGGAAGACTGAGAGTTGGAAGGAATTCACAGAGAGGTAATATAAGGGGGGGAAACTGGAGACATTATTAGAGAAAGATAAGAAGTAAAAGGCGATGGGATGGGAAATGTATGATACTGTGAGAATAATTAGAGAGACTTCTGGAAGACTTAAGTCGAAACAAGACCACCAGGAATAGACGACATTGCCTCAGTATTATTGTGTTGCTGGGGAGAGCCAGCCATGACAAAACTATCCCACCTTGTATTCAAGATATAACAGACAGACGGAATATCCTCAGACTTCAAAAAGAATGTAATAGTTCTTATCCAGAGAAACTAGGTAATGACAGGCGGGAATCTTACCGAACAATCTGTTTAATAAGTCTCTGATCCAATATTCAAACACATATGATTTACAGTAGAAACGAGAAACTGCTAGAAACCAACCTTAAGGAAGATCAGGAACACATGAGGCCATACTGACACTGCGACATATGTTAGAAGATACACGGAAGGAAGGCCAGCCACTTTTATAAAATTTGTAGATATAGGGAAAGATTTTGACAAAGCTGGTTGGAATACATTCTTTGAAATTCTGGAGGTAGCAGGAGTAAAATGCAGGGAACGGAAGATCATTCACAACTTGTACATCAACCCGACTGAAGTTAGATACATACATACATACATACATATATACAATAATCCTTGTCCCATAGATGATGAATACATTTCCTAATGATGTGGAACGTGTCACTTTAACATAAGTTTTCTTTACACAAAATAATTATTTTTTTTTACAGTTACTACTTTATATCTAAGAATTCATGTATTAAGTAGAAGGAGTTGTCATTCAGAAATTCTTTTAATTTGCTTTTAAATGTTGGTTGGCTATTTGTCAAACTTTTAATACGATTTGGCAAATGACGAAAGGTTTTTGTGGCAGCATAATTCACCCCTTTCCGTGCCAAAGTGAGATTTAATCCAGAATAGTGAATATCATCCTTTCTTCTAGTGTTGTAGCTATGCACGTCGCTGTTATTTTTGAATTGGGATGGGTTTTTAATGACAAATTTCATAAGTGAATATATGTATTGCGAAGGTACTGTGAATATCCCGAGTTCCTTAAATAAATGACTGCAAGGTGATCTTGGGTGGGCTACAACTACACGTTTTTGTCCAGTGAATACTTTCTCTCTTAATGACGAATTGCCCCAAAACATGATGCCATATGAAAGCAGTGAATGAAAATAAGCATAGTAGGCTAATTTACTGATATGTTTATCACCAAAATTTGCAATAACCCGAACAGCATAAGTAGCTGAACGTAACCGTTTCAGCAGAGTCGCAGGTGACGAAACGGAAGCAGTAGTTGAGATGTTATTCACTCTGTATATTGAGGAAGCAGTTAACAAAACTAAGGAGAACTTCGGAAAGGGAATTGTGAGAATCAGCTAAACGATGAGCCTTACAGGGAGAATCTCAACGATGCAGCAGTGTCGGTGCTCGCAAAAGGACTCAACTTTGCCCCGACTCCTACATCACTACCGGTTGTGGACATCACAAACAATGTGGAGCAGCTCACCTACGCTCTTATCAGCCAATGCGGCCAGACAGATACGACGTGGGAGGCACAACGGAAGAGCAATATCTCAAAGGCGAAAAGAGCAGCCATCCGCGAGTTATATGACGATCCTGAGTTGGTCGTCCAGCCCGCTGACAAAGGGAACGTGTACTGTGGCGGCGTGTTAACCTGAGTACTCTTTTAACGTGCAGTATTTATATCGGAGTAGGTGATATTAAATCGTACCGCAAAACTAGTTTCAGGAAATTTCAGTTGTGTTTTGAGCCTAATTATTATTCAAAGTCGAATGAGTGGAACTAGGTACGATACCAACCTACAAACGATAAATATTTTCTACTTATCTTCACTAACACTTAGTCTAAGTAAGTTTCTGTGCAGTATATAACAACAGATAGACTTTCGGGAACACGTCACTCGCCGAAACGTATTACAGCGTAATACTTCGTATTCGAATCTCAGCTGACACAAAAATCGTACTCGCAATGAATATGAGTCCTGCAAAATTCTAATCAACTCGTAAACACCTTAACCTCGCATTAGCTTAGACAAAAATTAACTCTAAAACGATACCTTTAAGAATTCTTCCGATGTATCGCAGGAAATCGCTATCATTTGTTCAACAAAGATAAAATTCCTAGCGTAAAATAGCAACATCTTTGAATGCTGCTACTGAGATATTACTCGTCTGTAAGCAGCAATTACCAATAAATCTCTCTCTTTCTTTCTTTCTTTTCTGATAGGCAGTTAAATGTAACAAATATATACGAATATGTTTTTCTTTCTAATTCCTTTCCCATTTAAACACTACGTCATAATCATATCTTTGGATAGCTTGTCAATTGGTTGTAATGTATAACAAAGATAAGCCTATTTTTGAATGTCAGCGATATTGCGTAATTACTATTAGACTTCGTTACCAACTGTTATTTTCTCATAAGACTCTCTTAAACTACCAATCTGTTTTACTTTCGCTTACCTTTTTCTATTTGTTTTATACGACCAACGAGCAATTGCTATTTTACATTCAAAGTGAAACTCTTAGCTTTCTTCATTACTTTCAGATTACTGTATTCTTTACAGGAGCCTTTGTCTTTTAGCAAATACATTTACTAATTCTGATGACTATATACGATTTAGGTAAGTCCTACAAATATTAACTCTGTTTCTGGATGACTTTATCTACGTCAACCTAGCACATTTAATGCAAATTCTATGATACTGAATTCGGAACTACCACGTGTACTTACAATAACTATAACTCTGAAGACAATATTTATTTTATACTTCAGTCATTTAATATGATTTTATTTGAATCTTTTAATGTATATCAATACAACTTTCGCGACGTAAGTGATCGAGTGCCAGCAACAGACTAATACCCCACAAATCGGTAATAACACAATCGACAAAAAGAAAACAAAAATCCTAAATGCCACTGCCTCTTTGACTCTGACAATTAACAATAAAAGCAAAGCTCTGCCTCTTCAGGCGTTTGCGTCACGTGACCCGCTACAGTTCCCTATTTGAAAATAGCTCTCGTCAGTTTTCACTCTGCAAGTCTCACTTTACATACGTGCGGTTCGTTAACGGCTCCACTTTACTGTGTTGCGCACTAAACATCGGCTAAGGGTACGACCTATTTAACTGTTTGTGGGTCAATTGAAACTAACAAGCCAAATGATGTTCGCCGTATATGTTAGGGCCCAAAATTCCACCAAAACGCACTTGAGTTGTCACCTCGCTTGATGCCTTTCAAACAGCCTGATCCACCACTGACGGACCAACAGATGCCCCAATTCCTATGGGCGAGCTATAAGCCACTAACAATATGTCACGGACAAATATGCGGGATACCTCCGATATCACCACAAATTTAACTTAGTATTATCGCATGAATAATCAGCTCGAACTTTGCAACCTACAGCCCAAATTTATCACAATTCAGTATAATCACCCAAAGCGATTGCAGGAAAAGGTCACCCCTGTCAGTTTTTCCTCAGCTCTATGGCTTAACTGCTACTATGAAAAATCATAAGAATATAAATATTCCAACATAGGACTTGGGGAGAGAGCAACTCTCGCAGCTACGGTAATTTACGGTAGTCCCTTCTCAAAACACTGACTTAACGTACCCGTAAGCCAGATATATAGACAATCTGGTCACGCCACACAATTACTAATCCCTTGCGCAGGCCTTGCTAAACTTGATCGACTTGCAACGATCCATTTGGTGCAATATCTGTATGTAGACGGATTAAGACTTACATATGGACAGTGGAATGTGTGTGAAATCTTATGGGACTTAACTGCTAAGGTCATCAGTCCCTAAACTTAGACACTACTTAACCTAAATTATCCTAAAGACGAACACACACACCCATGCCGGAGGGAGGACTCTAACCTCCGCCGGAACCAGCCGCACAGTCCATGACTGCAGCGCCTTAGACCGCTCGACTAATCCCGCACGGCTTACATATGGACAGTCTGAGGCCTATACGTGAACTATCTCTCTCATGAAAATCATGTGGGAACCATTAAAGACGGAAAAACACACAACGCCACTTCGACTTTTGACAATTAGTGCATTATCAGCGGCCTTCGGTAAACTCGAACTGCGGCCGGCTGTTTCGTAGCGTCGCTGGCTTCTGCGATAGCCAGTGGTTGCTTCCCAGCTAAAACATGCGTCAACCTTCTGTCATCCTGGCGCGTACTGTGCACATATACCATTGTTTTCATACGTCGTCTAAACCATCATGCACATCAAGTTATACATTTTCACTTGGTTTTAATACACGTATGTGTTCAGGTGTCGCGAAATAGTAAAGGCGAATATACACCCTGCGTGTGAGAGAGCACAAAATTCTATAGTATTGCTCCTCAGCCCAGAATAAAAACAACGTATGGATTTGTCGATGACGCAGCTTACAGAAAGGTAGAAGGAGATCCGACAAGTCACCTCCAGAGAAAAACCATCGAACTTTTTTCAGTTAAGGGGCTCCGGAACGCCCTATACTTGCAATGTTAAAATAACGCTTATAAATTACATCTTTCCTCACAAGGTATTTGAGGTAGGAAGTTGAACTTTTTACAGATTATTTATTGGAATACGGGCTACAACTTAACACAGGGATTTTACAAAATTTTAGTTCAGTTATTAAAGATGACTTTTTTTCAATTGTAATGAAAATTCACAACATTTTTTTGCAATTTTTTATTTATATATTCAGAAATATACAGTTTTTTGGAAAAAGGCTGTGTTAAATTATGCAGAAGATACTGTGTAACATTTACTGAAAGTTTGAAAGAAATATGTTTGGAAGATCCTTAGAAAACATGTAATTAGTATGAGAAAATAAAAGTTTTGGGAATCGAGCGACAAAGATTGGATTAACTTTTTAGTGCATTCCAGGTCCATAGGATGGATTATCTTCATCCTCTGCAAACTCCTCCTCCAGCTTCCTCTTGTTCCTCCTCCTGTTTACTCTTGCTTGTACACTCCTGGAAATGGAAAAAAGAACACATTGACACCGGTGTGTCAGACCCACCATACTTGCTCCGGACACTGCGAGAGGGCTGTACAAGCAATGATCACACGCACGGCACAGCGGACACACCAGGAACCGCGGTGTTGGCCGTCGAATGGCGCTAGCTGCGCAGCATTTGTGCACCGCCGCCGTCAGTGTCAGCCAGTTTGCCATGGCATACGGAGCTCCATCGCAGTCTTTAACACTGGTAGCATGCCGCGACAGCGTGGACGTGAACCGTATGTGCAGTTGACGGACTTTGAGCGAGGGCGTATAGTGGGCATGCGGGAGGCCGGGTGGACGTACCGCCGAATTCCTCAACACGTGGGGCGTGAGGTCTCCACAGTACATCGATGTTGTCGCCAGTGGTCGGCGGAAGGTGCACGTGCCCGTCGACCTGGGACCGGACCGCAGCGACGCACGGATGCACGCCAAGACCGTAGGATCCTACGCAGTGCCGTAGGGGACCGCACCGCCACTTCCCAGCAAATTAGGGACACTGTTTCTCCTGGGGTATCGGCGAGGACCATTCGCAACCGTCTCCATGAAGCTGGGCTACGGTCCCGCACACCGTTAGGCCGTCTTCCGCTCACGCCCCAACATCGTGCAGCCCGCCTCCAGTGGTGTCGCGACAGGCGTGAATGGAGGGACGAATGGAGACGTGTCGTCTTCAGCGATGAGAGTCGCTTCTGCCTTGGTGCCAATGATGGTCGTATGCGTGTTTGGCGCCGTGCAGGTGAGCGCCACAATCAGGACTGCATACGACCGAGGCACACAGGGCCAACATCCGGCATCATGGTGTGGGGAGCGATCTCCTACACTGGCCGTACACCACTGGTGATCGTCGACGGGACACTGAATAGTGCACGGTACATCCGAACCGTCATCGAACCCATCGTTCTACCATTCCTAGACCGGCAAGGGAACTTGCTGTTCCAACAGGACAATGCACGTCCGCATGTATCCCGTGCCACCCAACGTGCTCTAGAAGGTGTAAGTCAACTACCCTGGCCAGCAAGATCTCCGGATCTGTCCCACATTGAGCATGTTTGGGACTGGATGAAGCGTCGTCTCACGCGGTCTGCACGTCCAGCACGAACGCTGGTCCAACTGAGGCGCCAGGTGGAAATGGCATGGCAAGCCGTTCCACAGGACTACATCCAGCATCTCTACGATCGTCTCCATGGGAGAATAGCAGCCTGCATTGCTGCGAAAGGTGGATATACACTGTACTAGTGCCGACATTGTGCATGCTCTGTTGCCTGTGTCTATGTGCCTGTGGTTCTGTCAGTGTGATCATGTGATGTATCTGACCCCAGGAATGTGTCAATAAAGTTTCCCCTTTCTGGGACAATGAATTCACGGTGTTCTTATTTCAATTTCCAGGAGTGTATTTCTGGACTCTTTACAGCCCTGTCTGCAGCCCGAAGGCGTTCCTTGTCTAAAGCAAGCATCGCTCGTACCATGTTAGAACCTATCTTCATTGGCATACTTCTAAATACCTTGCACCTTACAATGTTGCGATCATTGAAAGTCGCAACAGCATCATACACACCAAAGTGAAGTGTTTCTATTCCAACAAATACAGTCTTGGGGAGTCTCGACCATATAACACTATATACACTTTCATTGGGGTTTTGAGTTTTTCCGTGAATACACTTTTTCAACAGGTCAGGTGCTGCTAAGTCTCTGAAAATAGGTTAGCCACAACACATACTTTATCTCACATCACTAAAATGTACCTGATGAACACGGACGTTAATAATAACGCCATTTGACAGCAGTTTAACAGCGCCACAGTGGGTCACACCCGCGTAGAACACATTTCAAAAAAAAATTAAAAATAGTTGTAGTATTCGGAATTGAATAAATTATATATCTATTAAAAGGTAATAGTCTGCAGATTCAGAAAACGCAAAAAAGTAAAAATTGAACTTTTCGTGATTTTGAGCCTTTCCGGAGCCCCTTAATTCGATGTGAAAACTTAAGAAACGTGGACCACGACTTTACTGCACCGTTACGACTGTGTGGGCTGCCAAAGATCTGCAAACAGAGCGTTCCGCTGCACCCGTAGTTAGCAATGTAGGAGCAGCAACATACGGCTTGGACAACACCTGGCTGCTCTCCTGACTCCATTTGTGGGAAAATGCGAACATAACATCTACAATTCCATTAATTTTATACAACATCTACAAGAATATCGCCTCAACGATAGTGATCAATTTGTGAATTTCGATGTAGTATACCTCTTCACCAGGGTATTTACTATTGAAGGACTCTGTGGAACTGATAAGGGACAAATTTGACATCAAGCTGACTGGATTCTTCGTATCTGTGCTCACTTCTTCGTGCTTCCTTTTCGATTACGAACATACGGGCGGCGTCGACATGGGATGTGTCCTGTGACCTGTCGCCGGTTGTGGCGAATTTGTTCTTGGAGGGTGCTGATGAGAAGGCCCTGGTACAAGCCGAAGAAAAACAACCTTATTTTTAGCGTTTGGTCTCATGAAAGGGGCAGTGCAAATGAATTTCTCCATCACCTCATCTCGGTGCACCTCCACCATATAGCTTAACAAGGAGGTGGAACCAGGATGGAGGCCTCAGGTTTTTGACACCCTACTGAAACGAAAACGAGATGGCAGCTTAGGTATAGTGTTACAGGAAAGCAAAACACACACATATCGGTATATGCACACTTCCAGTAGTCACCACAAGTGCCAGCATGAAGGCGTTTTACGCACACTTGTTGACAGGCGCTACCTAGCTGCGACCAAGACAACCTTCCAAATGAGCTTGTAACCTCCCCCACAAAATAAAATAAATATTATGAATAATGATTCTGAATTACTGTAACCTCCCCACAAAATAAAAATAAATAATGTGGATAATGATTCTGGTATTAGTGTAACCTCAAAACAAAATTCTTTCACAGTGTAACCTCCCCACAAAATTCATTTACATTTATAACCTCCCTACAAAATTCTTTTCACATTAACCTCCACACAAAGTTCTTTCTGATTTAATCTAAGCTCAAAATTCATTCACATTTAACGTAACCTCACAACAGAAAAATTCCTAAACCTCTCAACAGTAACAATTATAATTATGTCGTTCACAATCAGTGTAACGTCCCAATAAAAAAAATAAATTCAGTAACCTGGTAATGAAACAATGTAACTAACCTCTCAATTAAATTGTCGCTCACTTATGACTTTTCAATAATTCAGTGTGAATTTAACTTGGTAAATTTTAGACGACAGCAGTGCTGCGTCATGGCCCTGAAAGATCATTCTGAATAAAAAAGGGAAAAATTCTTACCTCAATGAAGTCGCCGGATATATCTGCTCTTACAATAAATTTTTACGGCACAGCTCTGCGCAATGCTGGCCGATATGTCTTTCATTTATGAAAGGAAGCAACAGATTTTTTTTTGTAACAATCGGGATGATCATGGATGGGAGAAATTAGTAAATTCTTTAAATTGAAATGAATGGTTGTTAAAAGTTACTTTTTATGAGGAAGATTATTATTACGAGATTTTTAAAACATTTACATGCGACTTGAGATAACATTAGTACATATGCGCGAGGCTGCTATTTACCTTATACAATAATACTCAGGCACCGACATCGCTGCAGCGCGACCAGGCCAGCCAACACGATACACCATACCAGACCAGAGCAGACTCCAGACTAGCCACAGCTTACTGCTACAGCTACACAGTTCCTACTGCAGTCAACACTGCTCTCTGGTCAGAGACCTTGCATATCGCAGGCAGCGCATGAGCAACACATCGAAATTACATCTGCTCGGACCTCTTACAAGCTGAAGCACCTCGTGACGACATTCCGAAGAAAAGGGTACAGCAGCAAACATATGAGGCGTGCATATGATGAGGTCCCATAGAAGCGCAGGGGACGATGCGGGAGACCCGCACAGCCGTACTGGGCAAGGTCCTAGCAGAGGTGGTTCGCCATTGCCTTCCTCCGAGCGTAATGGAGATGAATGATGACGATGAAGACGGCACAACAACACCCAGTCAGCTCGAGGCAGGAAAAATCCTTAACCTCACAGGAAATCGAACCCGAGACCCCGTGCACGGGGAGCGAGAACGCTACCGTAAGACCACGAGCTGCGTACTGACATGCATATAGAGAGGGTATATGACGACAACAACAGGAAGAAAAGAAAGAGCAAAAATCACTAGCGTTTCGATTTAGGTCTTCCAGAAGTCTCTCTAATTATTCTCGCAGTATCATACACTACTGGCCATTAAAATTGCTACACGCCGATGATGACGTGCTACAGACGCGAAATTTAACCGACAGGAAGAAGATGCTGTGATTTGCAATTGATTAGCTTTTCAGAGCATTCACACAAGGTTGGCGCCGGTGGCGACACCTACAACGTGCTAACATGAGGAAAGGTTCCACCCGATTACTCATACACAAACAGCAGGTAACCGGCGTTGCCTGGGGAAACGTTGTTGTGATGCCTCGTGTAAGGGGGAGATTTGCGTACCATCACGTTTCCGACTTTGATAAAGGTCGGATTGTAGCCTGCCGCGATTGCGGTTTATCGTATCGCGACACTGCTGCTCGCGCTGGTCGAGATCCAATGACTGTTAGCATAATATGGAATCGGTGGGTTTAGGAGGGTAATACGGAACGCCGCGCTGGATCCCAACGGCCTCGTATCACTAGCAGTCGAGATGACAGGCATCTTATCCGCATGGCTTCAACGGATCGTGCAGCCACGTCTCGATCCCTGAGTCAACAGATGGGGCCGTTTGCAAGACAACAACCATTAGCACGAACAGCAGCATGGTCTATCAGCTCGGAGCCTTTGGCTATGATTACTCTAGACGCTGCATCACAGACAGGAGCGCCTGCGATGGTGTACTCAACGACTAACCTGGGTGCACGAATGGCAAAACATCATTTTTTCGGACGAATCCAGGTTCCGTTTACAGCATCATGATGGTCGCATCCGTGTGTGGCGACATCGCGGTGAACGCACATTGGAAGCGTGTATTCGTCATCGCCATACTGGCGTATCACCCGGCGTGATGGTATGGAGTGCCATTGGTTACACATCTCGGTCACCTCTTGTTCGCATTGACGACACATTAAACAGTGGACGTTACATTTCAGATGTGTTACGACCTGTGGCTCTACCCTTAATTCGAACCCTGCGAAACCCTACATTTCAGCAGGATAATGCACGACCGCATGTCGCAGGTCCTGTACGGGCCTTCCTGGATACAGAAAATGTTCGACTGCTGCCCTGGCCAGCACATTATCCAGATCTCTCACCAAATGAAAACGTCTGGTCAATGGTGGCTGAGCAACTCGTCACAATACGCCAGTCACTACTTTTGGTGAGCTGTGGTATCGTGTTGAAGCAGCAGCTGTACCTGTACACGCCATCCAAGTTCTGTTTGACTCAATGCCCAGGCGTATCAAGGCCGTTATTACGGCCAGAGGTGGTTGTTCTGGGTACTGATTTCTCAGGATCTATGCACCGAATTTGCGTGAAAATGGAATCACATGTCAGTTCTAGTAGAACATATTTGTCCAATGAATACACGTTTATCATTTGCATCTCTTCTTGATGTAGCAATTTTAGTGGCCAGCAGTGTATATCTTCCATCCCATCGCCTTTTAGTTCTTCTCTTTCTCTAATATTGTCTTCAATTTTTCCCCCTTATATCACCTCTCTGTGAATTTCAGTCTTCCCTTCTTTGCTTAGTACTGGCATCGGCAAGCAATCTGAGCTCTTAATACAGGTGCTTCTCTTTCCTCAAAAGGTCTCTTTAATTTTCGTATGCGTTGTATCAAGCTTTTCCATAGTGATGCATGGTGCTACAGCTTTGCACTTCACGTCTAGTCATTTCTTCTAGAAAATTCGGTAGGATCTTGGAGCAACACAATGTTAAATAGTGTATTTTGTACACATCCTAACACCTTGAGATTGCTAGGCTCAGTAAAGGCTTATCTAAGCGAGCGCTCCGGGACCCACGTCCGGACCGGACGGCGGAAGGTCAGAGATTGGCCCGCCAAAAACATTTTGAAAGTATAAATTACGTACTCAAATTATTTATAAAATATTTTGCTGTAGATAGCAATTAGTTCTGGCCTCATCCTTATAGTTTTTTCTGGTAGTGTTCAATTAACTGCTGAATAATTAGGATTGTTAATGGTTAGTTACAGGTAGATTAAATACACAGCTGCTATACCGTGCAACGCAGGAGATTGATCTGAAGAGCGGGGGCAGGAAGGTAGCGAGCTGGCCGGCCGAAGCAGTAATCTCGATCCACATAAAAGCTCTATACACACAATGCTGCACAAGAATTTTATTTAACGAACAAGGAAATTTTATAAATCGTTATCAGACTCTGGCAACCTCTGAACCTCTATGAAATCGGAGAAGGCATATTCATTTGAACACCTTTGTTGTGCTCGTAACTAAAACGATCGTTTAAAGCTACTTTATGAAACTTCGTGCGTGTTCACTCGTCGCCGGCCGTCTTTGACAACGAAGCGCCTCCTTAGGAGTGCAGTTTCTTGCGGCAGCATACGCTTTGACACGGAAGTAGCTCCTTTTCTGTGCATTGGCACGTGATGTGTATCGTGCGCCGGTATTTTTTCATAGAACGATTCCAAATAAAGAACACAAATTTTGTCGTCACTTCTTCGGTAATTGTTGCGATCTGGTACGGAGCGTTCCGCTATTATGGAGCCTTATAACGGTTCTTTTGTCTCGATATTGATCCTAAAAGGCGTAAAAATGATTCTGAAAATAGGAAGTTTTTGACTGAGTGGACTGAACAATATTCTTTTACGCTGCCTGATAGGTCTGGAGCAGTTCCAGTTTGCCTCATACGCAACAGAATTGTTATGGTGTCAACGTTCGATACCACACTTGCTACGGGTTGCAGTTATCGACCGCGGTCACGTATTGGTATCGTTGGACCCGCGAGTCGCGACCAGCGACCCTAGCGCCGCTCCGCGGCGTGTCTCAAGTATCTAGCGAGCTCTCGTCCACTATTGCTCGGGACGTCAACTAGGAATGTAGCACAGCCTTCAGCTGATAGGAAGAAACCTCTAACAAGGCGCTTAGTGACGTATGGCCTAAGTGAAGCCTCAATAGCTATCTGTTTATACTTATATGCATGCAGCCAAGAAGAATCCTGTACAACCAGTTAAGTACAATATATATTATGTTTTGCCAACGACTTCTAATTATCTTTAGTCGCAGATCCAGACCATGCAGCCAGCACCTTATCGACGTTACTGACAAACCTGCTGTGATTTATACGTTTCTATTTACAGTTGGCCACCAGTCAACATTGGCGACGACTCGTTCGTCGCCATCATAACAATTGTCAGTCTTGTTAGGGGACCACACCCTGACTATCTAATCCATGTTAATTGAGGCTAGTATTTGACCCATTTCTCAAAAAACTATTTGATGCAGGACCTTAATATTTTTACTGTGTGTTACATGATGCTAATAGAGTCAACTGTATGAAAATATACTTTATCCATTTTATAGTTTTTTAGAAATACTTTTTCACATTTATTAACAAAAAATATTAAGTTTTTTCTGCAGAAAATATTTTTTTTGAACTTCCTAATGGGGGAATGTTAATGAATGTATTACCAGAGGTGGCTTTTTATGTTATGCAGAGTCTCTGAAAATTTCATTCATTTATCTATGGATAGTTTCTGATATGATGGGGCATATGTACAGAAAATTTTAGTTTCTGGGAAACTGACCTTAAAGACAAAATTTTGAAATTTGTTAATTACAGTTAATTAAAATTGTCCTGCTGCTTATGATGGCCTTTCTTTGGTATCTAGCAGGTCTTCCAGCTTCTTTTCCACCTTCCTGGATGTTCGTCTTGCTTTCTTGGCCATAGTAGATGCAGACTTGTCTGTATCGGTTACCCTCATTTTATCGCTATGTTGCAGCCCAGTGATCATATTTTCACCTGGATTAATTCCCAGCTTTTTCAGTACCCAGCACTTTCCAGTATTACCACAATTGAAGGTAGTAACAACATCATGAAGTCCTAGTTTCATTGTATACATGCCTACAAATACAGTTTTAGGAAGGCGATTCCAAATTATGCTGTTGAAACATTCATTTGCGTTCTGTGTCTGCCCATGCAGACATTTCCTTTGAAGGTCAGGGTGAGGCAAGTCTCTGAAATTAGGTTTAATTGCTGTAATAACAGCATCAGGAAGAGAACGCTGGTGAGAATAAGATTCTCCAGTTGTCTGAGCCCTATTGTATTTGCACCACGAATTTTTTCCTGATGGACACAATCCATGACTTGGATTATCATCAGTAGAGGATTTATAGAAGAATATTGCCCAAACATTTCTCTTCATTGTTTACATATTTTCTTTATTTCTCCTAATTGCCTGCCCATAGATACCTGTAAGTTTTCTATTTCAGTTTTAGTTAACCGACCTTGTCCAGTCAACAATTTTCCATCTTCTAATTTTTTTCCTCTCATATCAATAGTTAGTTTTCTCAGCCTTGTTCCCAAACTTTTTGAACATGGGCTACACATTCTATTTTGCTAATAATGGCACCTCCATATGGCTTAGAGTTCACCACATTGTTGTATGCCTTACTGTCACCATCGCCCCAATATTTGCTGTACCGTACGCCTCTTGTTTCTGCGGAGCGATAAAATATTTGTTGTACTCCATGAACTTCCATACCAACACTTGTTGCTCTAAGATTAGCCACACAGTTGTGTTCTTTATGTTGATTGACTTTACAACATTTGCAATATTTAGACATTATCTCCATATCTAACACTTTACAGGGGTCTACACTCGTGGCAGTCAGTACTCCATTCAGACAAGTATGTCCTCTTTTCTGCCAACTTCCACCAAATTTAAATGCAGTATCAGAACATCCATCATTTGCTTCCACTGCTTCCCTAGCAGCCAGTTTCATGCTTTCCTCACTGACCTCACATAGAGCTTTCTCTAACATTGCAGTCAGTTTTTCAAATTAATTTGGTGGTTGATGTAAGTTCATCACTGAACAAAATGTTCTCTCTGCAACCATGCCCTTGCCAATGGATCGTAAGGCATAAACTAATCTCGTATTGATTTCATAAGGGCCACTTGCATCTGGTTTTGAAGAACTCATAAATGAAATCACAGCTGAGCATTTAGTGCAACTTAAATCCAAAGCAATTGCTGGGCCTTTTCTCCCACTGGCACTCTAACAATTTTTCACACTCTGTGACTCACCACACTGTCTACATTGTACAAATTTAGAAATTACATCTGATAATATTCGCAAATTTATAATAATGTTACTGCATCCCTTGTCGCTTACAGTAAATTCGTTGTAACTCTCTTGAAATGGTGAGAGCTTCTTTGATGATGTTGCAATGAGAAACATCGGTGCCAGGCGACATAACCTCTTGTACAGAAAGCTTTCTAAACTTGTTTGCCCTAAATTGTCGTTTCTTGAAAACGACTTTAGTTTCGTCATCTTCGACAAACACAACAACAAAACAAAAAAAAAGAAAGAAAGAAAAACGTAAACAAGCACTGCAAACGTAAGTATAACAACTACCCGCAATCACACTTTAACAAAACTAAACGCGTGTTTGATAGCGTGTTGTTTACAAACAGGAGAAACAAAGGAATACCGACCGTTGCAATCCAAGGATAGCCAACACACTCGGGAGTAAAAAAAGGTCCCTAACGTGCAATATAGGGGATATAAAGACCAAAAATATATGCAGAAAAGTGAGTGACAGGAAAGTGGAGGTGGCACATAAACACAACACGTGGTAGTAAAATGCTCTTTAAATGCTCTAAAAATTTTTTTTCCAGCAAAATCCTTTTCAAAGTACTTAAATAAAATCTTAATTTATCAAAATGTAATGAAAACCGGAAATCGTTTTTTTTTCTACCTGAACCATGGTGTGGTCCCCATAGGTGCAAATTTAAACAACTACGACAGCTCATCAGTAGTTCCATAAAAATTTTCCTCTGGGTAGGGCAGCTCATCAACAAAAACTCTAGACGTATCTAGCTTCTTACAGAAAAAAACGCCTTCCTAGTTCTCTGTCAGCTAGCAAGAAAAATCAGTAGAAGCAGCTATGCGTGGACGCTTAAGATACACTGGAAGCCATTTTCAGATTCTGAGACGGGAAAAAGGATGTTGTTGCTGCAATTCAAGGTATTACATTGTTGGTCAGAAGTTTTACAAGAAGGACCGAAATTTTGGCTGCTGACAATAAAAGTAGTTTGCTCGAACATATGCAAAAGGCGCCTTGCTACGCCATGACACTAGATGAATCATTCGACGTTGTTGATGAAGAGCAAATGTCGATTTTCGTGCGATTGTTTGATATTGAAAGAAACGAATTTAGGGAAAGTTGCTAACAATATTGCCGCTGAAACACAAGACTCGCGGAGAAGGTAACATTAGTTACGATAGAATGGTGTGTCGTTCAACTGACGGGGACCGAGCGATGATCGGCAAAGGAAGTGACTACTAAAGAGAATAAAAGATAAGAATGCTGGGTTACTATCTTATCAGTGCACAATTCACAGGCAGCCCTTTGTGAAAAACCTAGAGTGACTCTGAAAGAAGTAACGGGCAAGTTGGTCAAGTTGATTAATTGTATGAGGTCTCCTTCTGCTCCTAAGCACAGACATTTCAAAGAGTTTGTTTCTGACTGATTCGGCGCATTGTGATTTACTGCAATATGAAAATGTTCGTTGGTTAATTAATGGTCTAGAGATTAAAGGTTTCTGGCAAATAAGCGTTCTTGGAAAATAAAAGAAACAGTAGCATCCGTCTTAGAAAACTTGCATTCACAAGAAACAAGAAGCCATTAGGAGTTCATAGCAAACGAACACAGCACGCGAGGTGTGACTTTCTTGAAACATATTTCGGAACATTTAAAGGCGCCCAATTCCGTGCTACAGGGAAATGGTAAGTCAATGTATGAGCTGATACAAAGTGTGTCGGCCGGCCGCGGTGGTCTAGCGGTTCTGGCGCTGCAGTCCGGAACCGCGGGACTGCTACGGTCGCAGGTTCGAATCCTGCCTCGGGCATGGGTGTGTGTGATGTCCTTAGGTTAGTTAGGTTTAAGTAGTTCTAAGTTCTAGGGGGCTTATGACCTAAGATGTTGAGTCCCATAGTGCTCAGAGCCATTTGAACCAACAAAGTGTGTCGTCTTTCAGCCGCAACCTGGATAATTTCGAAAAAGAGGTTGCAAGTCAAGAGTTCTTTCACTTTCCGACAGTTTTTTGAATATCAAGTAATTCTCAAACAGGCACTGCAGCATCCTCAAATTTTATGTCAGATCTTAACCCTTTGTTGCCTGACGGTACTTAAAAGTACCAGTAAGTTTTGACTCTCATTATTTTCTCGTGGTGCAGTTTCGTGATCTGTGAGCCTGTCGGTACGTAACAGTAACTCTGCTCTACTGTTTCATAGATGTTATTGTGCAATACATAGACCTCTCTGGCGATCAGAGCTTGAAATTGTTTTTCGCGCACTGCTGTGAAAACAGAAGATTGTATGTGCTTGTTTCCATGGTGTTGCCTGAATTTGTGCGCAATTTATTGAAACTTCCGTTGAGTTTTCCATTGTACGTACTTACCTTCTTTGTTTTTTTATAATAGTTTGAAGCATTACGTTACAAGTGAATGAGATAAAGTGGAAAATATAAGACGGACTTATTAGTACCGTCAGGTTGTGCGAACACTTTATTGTAGCAACAATGCGTTACCTCTCACTAGTTGTTCTGTCCACTTTTTCTCACACAGAAATTCGTAAATACATTTGCCTGTGGAACAATTAGAACAAACAGGAAAGGTTTGCCAGGGAATTTACCTAAAGAAAAATGTCTAAATCAAATCACAGAGAGTCATCTTTAGACCTAACAGTATTTCAATGGAAGGAAAATAAAGTAGTGTATTTTGCGTCAAACTTCCATGGCACTGAACAGAGCATAGTGAAAAGAAAACAGAAAGATGGAACTAGTAGGACTATACCATGTCCAGTTATTGTATGTGATTACAATAAAAACATGGGTGGTGTGGATCATGCAGACAGATTACGTTCAACTTATGGTCTTGACAAGCGATCAAAGAAATGGTGGCACCGTCTCTTCTGGGGAGCAATAGAAATTGCTTTTGTCAATGCTTACGTCATTTTCAGTGATCTACATGGGGCACTGCCACTGCTGGAATTCAGGCGTGGTGTGGCACTAGGGCTAATGAATGAACAGCAAGTGCCAAATCTCAAAAAGAGAAACTCTGGTAAAGATGAAATAACTCTCCCAAAGAGAAGGAAGGATAGCTTTTCTGTTCCGAAGGATGTACGTCTTGGCAACCGAGGGAACCATTTTGTAGTGTTCAGTTGTAAAAGAGGACGATGCGAAATGTGTGCGAAAAATAAAATTCAGTCGAGACCACATTCTCAATGTAGTACATGTAAAGTGTATTTGTGCTGCAATGAGAAAAAGAACTGTTTCCTACAATTTCATGAGGTATCACTAAATATGTGATATGCATATACTGTCAAAAATGTATAGCCTAGTTACTATGTATTGTGAAGTTGCTCTAGAATAAATTTATGCGAAATTTTAAAAAAAATTCAGAAATATCATATTTCTGTTAATTAATTTTCTAAGGTAAAAATATTTAATATTTACGTGGCATAAAGTACAAGTTATAAAAATTGGAGCATTTTTCTGCGCATGTTGTGATTCTGTCCATGGAGTCTGACGGTACTTCTGAGTACCAGGAGAGAAAAAAGTTGTGAAAAATAAAATAAAATTTTACAAAAAATCCTACCATCATTTGAGGCCACAACAGCATAAATTCTGCAAAGAAAATGTTAAAAAGTAAATTTTATCTTATGTCAGGAAACAAAGGGTTAAGAAGGAATTTGCAGTAATATTCGACTTTTCAGAGACAGAGACGCTAGTGCAATTCTTAAAATCGCCTTTTGTAGTTTCTCCAGCGCAGAATGGGCGGATGTGGCTGTGAAGCTGATCTGCCTTTCAAAGCCTTTACTCCAAATGGAGATAATAGACTTGGAGGGACATATTTCCTTGCAAACGTATAAAACTGTGTCCGCTGACGAATTTTGGAGTAAACATGTTGAGGCAAAATGCGAAAACTGCAAAAAAATTAGCCATGTACCTGACTACTATGCTTGGCTCCACACGTATTCGTGAAATTTCATATTCAGAAATGAATTTTCTGAGGAACAAGTATCGCTCAAGATTAACGGCCGGCCACCTTGAAGACTTTATTCGCATAAACTCCTTCCTACGTGAACCTAAATCTTAGAAACTGACTCAGGACCGCAAATGTCGTTTTTCCCATTGCTTTTTTATTACATATATTGTAAGTAGACTGTATAGGTTTTTTAATTGGTAACGCCACATAGCGCTCTGTATGAAAATCACTGGCTGTGCTGTGTGCAATCTGTGGCTGGTTTGCATTGTTGTTGGCTATTCTAGTGTTGGGCAGTTGGCTGTTAACAGCGCGTAGCGTTGTGCAGTTGGAGGTGAGCCGCCAGCAGTGGTGGACGTGGGGAGAGAAATGGCGGAATTTTGAAATTTGTAAGAATGGATGTCATGAACTGCTATATATACACTCCTGGAAATGGAAAAAAGAACACATTGACACCGGTGTGTCAGACCCACCATACTTGCTCCGGACATTGCGAGAGGGCTGTACAAGCAATGATCACACGCACGGCACAGCGGACACACCAGGAACCGCGGTGTTGGCCGTCGAATGGCGCTAGCTGCGCAGCATTTGTGCACCGCCGCCGTCAGTGTCAGCCAGTTTGCCATGGCATACGGGGCTCCATCGCAGTCTTTAACACTGGTAGCATGCCGCGACAGCGTGGACGTGAACCGTATGTGCAGTTGACGGACTTTGAGCGAGGGCGTATAGTGGGCATGCGGGAGGCCGGGTGGACGTACCGCCGAATTCCTCAACACGTGGGGCGTGAGGTCTCCACAGTACATCGATGTTGTCGCCAGTGGTCGGCGGAAGGTGCACGTGCCCGTCGACCTGGGACCGGACCGCAGCGACGCACGGATGCACGCCAAGACCGTAGGATCCTACGCAGTGCCGTAGGGGACCGCACCGCCACTTCCCAGCAAATTAGGGACACTGTTGCTCCTGGGGTATCGGCGAGGGCCATTCGCAACCGTCTCCATGAAGCTGGGCTACGGTCCCGCACACCGTTAGGCCGTCTTCCGCTCACGCCCCAACATCGTGCAGCCCGCCTCCAGTGGTGTCGCGACAGGCGTGAATGGAGGGACGAATGGAGACGTGTCGTCTTCAGCGATGAGAGTCGCTTCTGCCTTGGTGCCAATGATGGTCGTATGCGTGTTTGGCGCCGTGCAGGTGAGCGCCACAATCAGGACTGCATACGACCGAGGCACACAGGGCCAACACCCGGCATCATGGTGTGGGGAGCGATCTCCTACACTGGCCGTACTACACCACTGGTGATCGTCGAGGGGACACTGAATAGTGCACGGTACATCCAAACCGTCATCGAACCCATCGTTCTACCATTCCTAGACCGGCAAGGGAACTTGCTGTTCCAACAGGACAATGCACGTCCGTATGTATCCCGTGCCACCCAACGTGCTCTAGAAGGTGTAAGTCAACTACCCTGGCCAGCAAGATCTCCGGATCTGTCCCCCATTGAGCATGTTTGGGACTGGATGAAGCGTCGTCTCACGCGGTCTGCATGTCCAGCACGAACGCTGGTCCAACTGAGGCGCCAGGTGGAAATGGCATGGCAAGCCGTTCCACAGGACTACATCCAGCATCTCTACGATCGTCTCCATGGGAGAATAGCAGCCTGTATTGCTGCGAAAGGTGGATATACACTGTACTAGTGCCGACATTGTGCATGCTCTGTTGCCTGTGTCTATGTGCCTGTGGTTCTGTCAGTGTGATCATGTGATGTATCTGACCCCAGGAATGTGTCAGTAAAGTTTCCCCTTCCTGGGACAATGAATTCACGGTGTTCTTATATCAATTTCCAGGAGTGTGTTATGACTATTGAGGTAAATACATTGTTCTCTATTAAAATCTTTCATTTGCTAACTATGCCTATCAGTAGTTAGTGCCTTCCGTAGTTTGAATCTTTTATTTAGCTGGCAGTAGTGGCGCTCGCTGTATTGCAGTAGTTCGAGTAACCAAGATTTTTGTGAGGTAAGTGATTTGTGAAACGTATAGGTTAATGTTAGTCAGGGCCATTCTTTTGTAGGGATTTTTGAAAGTCAGATTACGTTGCGCTAAAAATATTGTTGTCAGTTTAAGCACAGTCATGTATAATTGTTCTAAGGGGACGTTGCATATGTCAACCCTTAGCCGAGGATACCTCACTGGAATATTTTGATTTTTTCTTGTAGTTTGTGGAATTGGTGCAGACTTTGTTTATTGCTAGTGCGTAATTATAGAGAGAATTTCCTCTGTAGTTGTAGTTTTTCATTGTTGTACAGTAAAACAGTTGTGGCATGCATGTAGATCTGCACCAAGTATTTCGCAGCTGCGCTAGCAATTAACGAGATATTATTTTCAGTGTTATGTTAATGTGTTTTCTTATTTTGTTCTTCAAATTGTGCTTTTCTGTGTTGTCATGTGAAATATTGTGAAAATAATAGCGTGTGAAAAACGTAATACTAGGCTCCAAAGTAAACTGAGAAATGACAGTGAAGACGAAAGCAGTGTGTTAGCGCCACTGAGTAATGAATTAACTAATGTTCAAAGTAGTAATTTGGTAATTGTGCATAGGGAAATGGAGCGGGCTGCAAATAATGGTGTAGGCAGTGAAACAATTAGTGAACAGGGAAGCATTATCGATCGATCGGTCGGCAACAGCTCGCCTCAGGAATCCGAAATGACGGGACACAATCTTGCAAATACACAGGTTTTGGGTCCTCACAGTTTTTTCAAATAAGTCAAGACACATTTTCTGCTGTTCAAACTGCGAATATTGCCGGTTCAAATGCGTTGCCGAATAGCACTGAGGAACATGTTTCAGACACCAGTGCACTGTTATTACAGTTAATGCAACAAATCGGACAAACGCTACAAAAGTTAGACACAATGGAACAAAATCTTCAAAAGTTAGTCACAATGGAACAACACCAGAGACAAACACAGCAACAGTTAGACACAATGGAACAAAATCAGAGACAAACACAGCAAAAGCTTCAAAAGTTAGACACCACACTTGAACAAACACGTGAAGATTTAACTACTGAGTTGCAGAAAATTGGATCGAAATGTCAAAAAGTCTGTAATGACGTAAAAACACAAATTTGTGAGCATTTCCAACCTATTTTTTCGCGTCATGAAAATGCATTACAGGATCACGAAGCAGCCATAAAAGAACTGCAAACTATTGTTCATGAAAATCATGAGACCTTGCAAGCTAAAATTGACTCAATTGCATCTACCAATTCGGGTACGCAACTAGCAAAAACTCAGGAAAACTTAAAGGACTCAGTAGATACGATTTCAACACAAATGGACACTCTGAAACTTGGTTCGGAAAAACACACAGAGGAAATAATTTCACTATCGGATAAAGTAGTCGAACTTTCAGATCAGTTCACTAACTTATCTACAAAGGTAGATGATGATCTGAATGACACAAGACCTGTAGCCTTCACTAACACTGAAGAATATGAACATATTAGAAAATTCAAACAAAATCAAAATCAAATCAATACACTGTACAAAAGAGAAATCCGGGAAGTACAAGATCAGTTGGCACAAGTAATACAAGAATTACATATTTCAGAGGACACTCGCGCTCCAGTACGAGAAGAGGGACATAGAAATACAGAACAACCACAAAATAATAACACAGGACACTTCGGAAATTATGAAAGAAATTGGCAAGGCGCATTGAATTTTGAGATGGAACCGCCGAAACGACGTAACAATGAGCGATCTGCTACTCGCCGACACGATGCTTTTGACTATAAGCTGTTCATTACTACACGTAAATTCAAAACATTTAAGAATTCTAGCAACGACATTCATCCACAAGCGTGGATCCATCAATTCTCTCATTGTTTTCCTCCCATCTGGTCATTAGACACAGATTAGAATTTGTGTGTGGCTACTTAGAGAATGAACCAGCTCTAAGAATGCGATCGGTCATTCACGATTGCCACAGTGAAGGAGAATTTTACTATGCCTTCCTCTCAGCATATTGGTCTCAAGCCACACAAGACCGAGTAAAACATGGCATCATAATGATGAAACATTTCGAACAATCTGAATTTTCCAGTCGTGTGAAATATTTTGAAGACATATTGCACGAGAATCAGTATCCGTCAAACCCATACAGCCCTTCAGAAGTCATCCGCATTTGCTTAATCAAATTACCTGAACATTTAAGAAATATTATTTTGGCAGGACGTTGCAAAGACGACATTGATGTTTTTCAGGGACTCTTACAAGAATTAGAAATTGACATAGACAGTCGCGGGATGCGAAAACAGGAAAACAATCACTACAGGTCACATCCGTCACAATTCCGTGATGACAGAAACAATAACTGGACACGACAAGTCTATTCTTACAACACATATCGTGACCAAAACAGACACCACCCATATGACAACCACTGGCAGAGTAATGATAGTTACAGAGAAAGATCGCATTTCCATCGTAATGAATGTGACAGAGACAACCATAGAAACAGACAATATGGGAACCAAAACAATTATTATCAAGGGAGACAGAATAACTTCAGACGCAACGCTCCTCCACGCAGTTACGACTCAGGGAGAAGTTCTCCACCACGTGACTGACAAGAAATTAATTACAGAAATTATCGACATGACGACAGATTGTCCGCCGCTCGTGGTCTCGCGGTAGCGTTCTCGCTTCCCGAGCCCGGGGTCCCGGGTTCGATTCCCGGCGGGGTCAGGGATTTTCACCTGCCTCGAGATGACTGGGTGTTTGTGTTGTCCTCATCATTTCATCATCATCCAGGAAAGTGGCGAAATTGGACTGAGCAAAGGTTGGGAAATTGTACGGGCGCTGATAACCACGCAGTTTAGCGCCCCACAAACGAAACATCATCATCATGACGACAGACGATATAATCGTAACGACAGACCTGATTTGTGTCAGAACTGGCGGGATTCAAACAGTGCTGGGCCTTCTCGGCAAGGTGAATTTGTAGAAGTTAGGTCTCCTAATCCCAGTAACGACGCGCGCCAACAAAGAAACAGACAATGACTCGCACTGCAGGCAGCCACATGCGCCCGCTGGCTCAGGGAAAAATAATATAGACGCTAACCTTGAGAAAAATTCCAGTATTCTTTACTGACGTATACCACATGATAATTGCGTTAAAGTTGAAACTCTGCGTTCTAGGAAGAGCAAAGTGCTACACCACATTTCACATGTGAAACCATTGATTGAGAGATAATCTGCTTTTTAACTTTGTCTTTGCCATATAACTTTTCACTTTACATTACTAGTATGCTTTGTCAGACTTAGAATCTGTTAACATGCAACAATGTTTGAAATTAAATATCCAGTCAAGAACCAAGAGAACTTATTCAACAGAAATTAATGCATTGTTATAGTAAGGTACGTAATAACTACGATATCTATACGCAAAGCATCTCACTTTCGCTTATGGTGAGGTAAGTACATTGACTTCAGCAGAACTTTGCTTACGGAGGACGATAACTACGACACTTCCACAGAATTATCTTACAGCAAGACGCACATTTAGTGCTACAGGACACGCATTTGAGAGATTAATTTTGTACTTAAGCCATTTATTTTTCAAGATTTTTGGATTACAAAGAAGGTTTTCCGTGATACATTTCATTCCATTGCTGTAATCTGTAACACCTGAGGGTATAATTACATTAATCCTCAAGGGGTACACGCCTACTTTGTGTACCATGTGTTTGGCATGCACAAGGAGCCCTAGCTAATATGGTATTTGCTTATACAACTTTACACATTGGTACCAAATTTCTCTAACACATAAATTACACAGCTATCTGATCATTTAACTGAGAGAGACAAACATTTATTTTACTACATCAGTGACAGATGTTTATGTAATTACACAGTTGAATAACTTCACACTTATGAAACTGTATTTTGTCTGTACTGTGTGAACTGTTCATATTTTTTTGGAACCATTTTGATATTATGAGAGCTTTGAATGAAGTATTTTGTGTGGGATCATGATTTTTAAAGTATGTTTGCGGTAGATGACATTATTGAAATGAGCAGAGAATTCTTTTTAGGTTTTGACATTATTGGAGGAAGCTACGATGATTCTGAGATTTGACTGAGGTGCTATGATGTTATTATTATAATGACAATGTGCATTATGCTGTTGAGGTATGTTTATGATCAATACGATGATGCTACCGTATATGAGGAATTTGATTA
The DNA here is from genome assembly GCF_023864275.1 of Schistocerca cancellata. Taxonomy (NCBI): domain Eukaryota; kingdom Metazoa; phylum Arthropoda; class Insecta; order Orthoptera; family Acrididae; genus Schistocerca; species Schistocerca cancellata. The sequence goes on along the minus strand of NC_064631.1, from coordinate 30,443,467 downwards.
TGCTGCGTATTTATTATGATGAAATATTGAAGTGTCGATGAATACGTATATGAATAATGAGTAGTGGTTAGGGACTCTGATTTGTGGAAAAGGATGTTGGAAACCAAGAATCGTACTTTAAGAGTTATGAAATGTGTGTAAATGAGTGAATGTATGACAATGCCGACAAAAAGTTTTTGAACATTGTTATATTTATAGGATTTTGTTTCTACACATTTGCAACGCAAATTCTCGACTTGTGAAATTTTTTATATGAGACTGTCACTGTAATGCAAACTGGTGTCGTAAATATTTCAGTAAGAAAGTTAAGTGACCACCTTCACGTAATGAGTCGTGGGCACCCAGCTGCACGACAGTCGCCTTGAAAAAAGCCATTAGTGTGTGCCTTTCAGTGGCACAGGTGGAAAAAAAGGGGCCATTTTCCTCGCTATTGACATTCCTTTGTAGAAAGCATCGCAAACACGACACGCTCAAACTTGAAAACATATGATAACACTGAGGAGCTCTTAATTTATGACATTTACTGAAATGAAATGATGAGAAACATTTCATGCCTATTGTCTTGCTAGTTGAAAGATTGTTTACTGCATTATGAAATGCCATATGGCTAGTGAATGACGTTTCACGCCTTGCTTTGCCTATTTTGTTTAATATCTAGTTTCTAGCTGCACTGCAGCATTGGTTAAAATAAAATTTTATAGATGTGCTAATATAAATATTCTATGCCTACAGATCCAGTAAATAATAGCTTTATGATGTACTTAAAAAAAACGAAGGAGCACAAAAAAAATGGTTCAAATGGCTCTGAGCACTTTGGGACTTAACATCTATGGTCATCAGTCCCCTAGAACTTAGAACTACTTAAACCTAACTAACCTAAGGACAGCACACAACACCCAGCCATCACGAGGCAGAGAAAATCCCTGACCCTGCCGGGAATCGAACCCGGGAACCCGGCCGTGGGAAGCGAGAACGCTACCGCACGACCACGAGATGCGGGCGAAGGAGCACAAAAAGACATTTCCCTTCACAGGAACTGCATACGGAATTTTCTTTTCAACTACTTGGTAATGTGTTTGGTAGAATAACTTCTTGTGGTGCACCACTTTAATTACATAGACACTAAGATGTGACATAGGTATTAGACATGGCCATCTTTACCGTAATATTTTTTCTGCTTGAGCTTTGTCATGTTTAGATATAAGTTATAGCATTTGCTGCTGCTGTTTGCCAGGCATAGTGCTACTAAATTTCACTTTGCATTACACTGTTAATCCAGTTTTACTACTGATATATTTTTCTTGTTTGCTGCTCATTGCCTTATATTAGTTGTAATACTGCTGCTTCCTTTGCCAATTTGAATTTTTTGTCATTGCTGTTGATATTAATTGTTTTGTGCTGCTGCATTGCCTCGTCCCTTAGTTTAGCATCTGAGCTCAGTAGATTTGAGTTAGCTTAAGAGGGGGTAGACTATATAAGAGAATGGGTTGCGATAAATTGGAAGAAATTCATTGAGAAGTTACACGAAAAAAGTACAGAAAGCAGGTATAGGTAGGATTTTCTTGGAAATAAATGATGAGGTAAGATAATGGAAAATAAATAATGAGGTAAGAAATATGTGAACATATAAATACAGAAAGCATGCTTGGATAGGATTTTTTTGGTGGAAACAAATGTTGAAATAAGATGAAAGATCTATGGAATGAAGTTTTGGTTTGGACAGCAGTACCAAGCGTATCACTGAAAACAAACACTGTCCTGTATTTTTGTGTTATTACACTATGTGAATTTGTGTTTTTCCTGCCTTTATGTGTTTAGCTAATAAGATTTATGTTGTAGAATTTTCCTGATAATATGTTATTTACTTTGTAAAGATGTTTAGACATTATTTATTCTGTTTTGTTTTAATGCTCATGTGTGAAGTTGATGTTTCGAAAGTTATTCTGACCTTTTATGTATTTACTTATGTCATAATTCTTGTAACACTGATGTACATGTTTATTTCTATTCTTTTGTAAAGCCCCTATTACTGCAAATGTTATCTGTATTGTTATGTTCTTTAATGATGTATTTTGTGCCTTTGTTATTGCATTCTTATGTTATAAAATTGTAATTGACACCAATTCATCAAATTAAGTAACTTGTAAGCATTCATTTCACTGCACATATTCCTGTTGGTCATAATATACGCACAGTATGTGAGTAGCTGGGACTGTTAGTGTTTGCACGTGTGTTAATAATTGAGTAAGGGACTGGATAACAGCATTGCTGGTTCTAAGGACAATTCCAAAAAAAATTTTGTGAGTGCACAAGAGGTGGTTCATGGACTTGCTATATTGTCTGCAAGACTCTTCAATGATGGTTGTGCACCAGCACAGTCACAACGGATATCTGCTAGCCATCTCTACGAGGACAACAGTGGGTCTACACCTTTGCTGACTCACCAGCACCATTATTTCTACAATGACTGCACTGGGTCTGCACCTCTGGTGGCCCACCAATACCATACTCTCTACCAGGACTACAGTGGGTCTGCTCTGTGATGACCTACCTACCAATATTCTTCAAAACGTCGAATGACTCTGCTGTGGGTTTCCTCTGTTGTGGCCCATTACCATTTTGCATGTCGAGAGTCAGCACTGTCTTTCCGTTGGAAGGACAACACTACTTCTTCAAAACTGCATGGAAATCCACTACTTCCGTGTGCATTTTCTTTTACTGCTCAGACTTTGAGAAAAGAAACGACAGTTTTACTGTGATAAATGATCAGGACTGTCTTTATGGACTGTGAGAAAATTTTAGCTTTTGACCAACATTGTATTAATAAGTGTGTGCATTTGATATCTTTCTTACTGCAATTATGAAAAATTTTTTCAAATCTGTATTGGCCAGAGCCCAAATCAATTTGTAAAATTTTTTGTGGGGAGCATGGGGGCTATGTAAATAGACTGTATAGATTTTTCTATTGGTAACGCCACATAGCGCTCTGTATGAAAATCACTGGCTGTGCTGTGTGTAGTCTGTGGCTGGTTTGCATTGTTGTTGGCTATTGTAGTGTTGGGCAGTTGGCTGTTAACAGCGCGTAGCGTTGTGCAGTTGGAGGTGAGCCGCCAGGAGGGGTGGATGTGGGGAGAGAAATGGCGGAATTTTGAAATATGTAAGAATGGATGTCATGAACTGCTATATATATATTATGACTATTGAGGTAAATACATTGTTTGTTCCCTATTAAAATCTTCATTTGCTAACTATGCCTATCAGTAGTTAGTGCCTTCCGTAGTTTGAATCTTTTATTTAGCTGGTAGTAGTGGCGCTCGCTGTATTGCAGTAGTTCGAGTAACCAAGATTTTTGTGAGGTAAGTGATTTGTGAAACGTATAGGTTAATGTTAGTCAGGGCCATTCTTTTGTAGGGATTTTTGAAAGTCAGATTGCGTTGCGCTAAAAATATTGTGTGTCAGTTTAAGCACAGTCATGTATAATTGTTCTAAGGGGACGTTGCAATATGCTTACCTATTGTATTTCATATTTTGTGAGTGAAAATTAAAATAAAAACTAGTACTGAATATGTTTTTTCTGGATTTTTAATACAAATATGCCTATCTACGGTATTTCATATTTTTCGAGTGAAAATAAAAATAGTGAAGTATGTGAGGTTTTTCTTCTAGACCTCGATAAAAATTTTCAAAATTATGTGGACTCCATCTAAAATCAATTCCGGGCCCCTGCTATAGGCCTTCGCAAACCAGGGGTCACCAAATACCTTGGCAGTGCGGCGAAGCATACATTGTGGAAACTATAGGGTCAGTAGAAAAAGGTGCCAGGAATATAGATGACACCCCGTGTGACGCCTCCATATGGACTTAGAAATAAATCAAGAGAATATGTGCTGAAGCTAGTATCACTGAACTCTATAATGTCGTGGATGGACAATAAAGAGCGACTACCGACTATTATTCTCTTCACTTCGGTATCTTGAGCCAAGAATGTAAGCATCTGCTTTAATCCACTTGTGTAATTTCATTAGTTGAATAATAATTAACTCAGATAATAACTTATTCTATTCCATTAAGTATGATACTGTATCCTATTGAAAATGTTAACAAGAATCTCTTAATATCTCATCAGTATATGGTAGCATTACAGTGACTCGAAACTTCGGTCAGTATTCATACAGCGTGCAGTTCAAATTTCTCGCGCGTAGTCAATTATTGACGCACTGCTAAGATGTATTTTACGCCCGGACTGGCAAAGCCGGATAAAAACTATACAGAGTTTTCATTCTGACTTTCAAGCACCTGAGTAATCACTTTAAATTTTAGCAGTTCTCTGTCTAACTGAAGTAAATTAGATACTTTGAACTTGCGTATCGGGATTGCTAATTAAAACGTTTCTGCCCTCCCATATCTCAAAAATTCAAAGTCAAACATTACTTTTAAAAAAGGTTTGTTTTTCATTGTATTACTTACGGAAACGTTGTAACTGCCGCGCAGCGTGGGGCTCGACTCACATTGGTAATTTTATGTAATTATGTATGTATAAAATTTTATCTGGTCTTTGTACCTAAACTTGACCCAATTTTTCATGTTCTATGACTAATCACTGCCGGAGATATTATTAACTTTGTTTTTTCAAGGATTGAGAGCCAATAAGAAGCTGAGCAACTGATATAATTTTGACGATTTTCCAGAGTTTGTCTCTAACAGACAATTTATTGGGCTACAACGTCGCGGCGAAGCGCGATGTTGAGAATAACTTCTGTTCTGGTATTTCTCTGATGAACGCGTGCGGTGCTCTTTCTGTCAGAAGAGTATGTTCGTAGTGGCCGTGTGCAAAAGTTTAACATTTCAAAATTTAAATGTTTATTTTCCACAACATGACGGAAATAGTAGTGTGGAGAAAGTGACCAGAGAATGTATTTCAATTGTCGATTTTCATGCTGATAGTGGGGTAAACGTCTGTGAAATTGTTAACATACCGAACGCGTAACATGAAGTCATAGAAATTTGTGTACCGGAGTTGTGTTTATGAATACGGCAAGGCCGCGTAGGCAATTAATAGTGATGATGTCTCAAGTGACGAGTGCTGATAATCTTGAAGCAACAGGTGCCGAATTCGCCGAAGATAGAAACGAAAACATGAACGCTACCATAGACGAATGTGAATCACAAGCGGGTAGCGATCAGTTTACAACAGCAAATATAGATCTCAGCTATGGTTTACCTGAAGATACTTCGAAGGCCAAACAGCTCTCCTTTGGTAATTCTCATGAGAATGATGAAACATCAGTTGGATCAGATAAGACATCAGCTGGATCAATTCAGAATTAAAACTAATAAAAGATGAGCTAACCGAATATATAACTAACCAGGTTACTGAACATCTACGTACTGAACTTGCTCCGTTAACAGCGAAAATTAAGGAGGAAAAGCAGACTGTGTCAGCACAAGTGACGATGTTAGCATCGGATTGATCTGGCTCACTGTCAGACAAGATACAGTATAAACTGATACGTGAAATTTCCAAGCTGCTTACTGTGAAGTTCCGGAAACAGAAAACTTTCCGAGGACGTGACTACTATACAAACCGAACAACAACCGATAAAAAGTAATACTCAGGAATGTAGCGACGTGCTAAGCAAGGAATTGCTTCTGGAAGAATTTGTTATTACTGTTGGGGAGAAAGTGAACCGAATTCTGTTCGATATTCAATCAGACTCGTAACTTCAGCCGATGGCCGAAATGTGGTTAAAGAAAAAAGAGAGATACAGTCGGCCGCGAACACGCGAGCATAAGTTTAGAATGCACGATGATTACCTCTTTGGGGGGGGGGGGGGGAAAGAGGGCAGGGGTCGTCTTCCGAGGCCTAGCCTCAATGTCTCGTTCCCGCACTCCCAGAGCCAAGGAAGGAAAGGGGTTCGACAGGATCAAGAGAACTTTACTGGATCAAATTCATTTATTTATGGATATATATATATATATATATATATATATATATATATATATATATTTGTTTTTTTATATATTTTTAACGGGCTCCTACAACCGCCACCAGAAGCTTCCAAGTCGTCTTCGCGTAATGAATGTAAGGGGGATTCCCTCTAAACCGTTTGCTCTGATGATCAATCGTGTACAGTGAATCAGTTTCAAGTGTGCCTTCTAGTACTAGCAACTCCGCAATGGACAGGAGGATCCTCGAATAATGAGCCTAAATAATTCGATAGTCGTGTGCGGTACAATGCATGGTGGCGGAACGCCTCATGAGTCGTCGCCAGTTGGACCGACAAGTTCAGAGCGTTTTCGGGCGCGGCTTGCTAAACGTAAGTCAGCACCGTGCCCTTCAGCCAGTTGACGACGTTCGCTCTGGTAGTGGGTGTAGGAGTTCGTCCGGCGTGATATACTCTGGCTGTCGTCGCAACAGGAGCGCTAGCATAAGTTGGACAAGATCCCAGCATCTGTCTGTCGCAGCACATGTCAGGCGGTACGCATCCGAATCGACTACACACTGTGGACACGAAGGGTCTTCAGTGAGATGAACGGAATGGAGGCGCTGGCGTGTGGCTAATTTGCCGCTCACCATCACATGCCACAAGGAATGAGCTTATGTGGGCAGGTGTGGGGTGTGGACGGCTGTCCACACCTTGGTTCAGTGGCTGATTGGGTGTTGTTGTTCGACGTTGTTACGGGGTTGTCGTGCCTGATAGATGCGGTAGTAATCTCTCGTGCTGGGCGCCCTCGTCGCCAGTAGATCCTCGGTCATGTAGCTCATTTCGACCAGGAAATAGCGGATGTGGGCAAGAGACGGAGCTACAGGGTGTTTCAAAAATGACCGGTATATTTGAAACGGCAATAAAACCAAACGAGCAGCGATAGAAATACACCGTTTGTTGCAATATGCTTGGGACAACAGTACATTTTCAGGCGGAGAAACTTTCGAAATTACAGTAGTTACAATTTTCAACAACAGATGGTGCTGCAAGTGATGTGAAAGATATAGAAGACAACGCAGTCTGTGGGTGCGCCATTCTGTACGTCGTCTTTCTGCTGCAAGCGTGTGCTGTTCACAACGTGCAAGTGTGCTGTAGACCACATGGTTTATACCTTAGAACAGAGGATTTTTCTGGTGTTGGAATTCCACCGCCTAGAACACAGTGTTGTTGCAACAAGACGAAGTTTTCAACGGAGGTTTAATGTAACCAAAGGACCGAAAAGCGATACAATAAAGGATCTGTTCGAAAAATTTCAACGGACTGGGAACGTGACGGACGAACGTGCTGGAAAGGTAGGGCGACCGCGTACGGCAACCACAGAGGGCAACGCGCAGCTAGTGCAGCAGGTGATACGACAGCGGCCTCGGGTTTCCGTTCGCCGTGTTGCAGCTGCGGTCCAAATGACGCCAACGTCCACGTATCGTGTCATACGTCAGAGTTTACACCTCTATCCATACAAAATTCAAACGCGGCAACCCCTCAGCGCCGCTACCATTGCTGCACGAGGGACATTCGCTAACGATATAGTGCACAGGATTGATGACGGCGATATGCATGTGGGCAGCATTTGGTTTACTGACGAAGCTTATTTTTACCTGGACGGCTTCGTCGATAAACAGAACTGGCGCATATGGGGAACCGAAAAGCCCCATGTTGCAGTCCCATCGTCCCTGCATCCTCAAAAAGTACTGGTCTGGGCCGCCATTTCTTCCAAAGGAATCACTGGCCCATTTTTCAGATCCGAAACGATTACTGCATCACGCTATCTGGACATTCTTAGTGAATTTGTGGCGGTACAAACTGCCTTAGACGACACTGCGAACACCTCGTGGTTTATGCAAGATGGTGCCCGGCCACATCGCACGGCCGACGTCTTTAATTTCCTGAATGAATATTTCGATGATCGTGTGATTGCTTTGGGCTATCCGAAACATACAGGAGGCGGCGTGGATTGGCCTCCCTATTCGCCAGACATGAACCCCTGTGACTTCTTTCTGTGGTGACACTTGAAAGACCAGGTGTACCGCCAGAATCCAGAAACTATTGAACAGCTGAAGCAGTACATCTCATCTGCATGTGGAGCCATTCCGCCAGACACGTTGTCAAAGGTTTCGGGTAATTTCATTCAGAGACTACGCCATATTATTGCTACGCATGGTGGATATGTGGAAAATATCGTACTATAGAGTTTCCCAGACCGCAGCGCCATCTGTTGTTGAAAATTGTAACTACTGTAATTTCGAAAGTTTGTCCGCCTGAAAATGTACTGTTGTCCCCAGCATATTGCAACAAACGGTGTATTTGTATCGCTGATCGTTTAGTTTTTATTGCCGTTTCAAATATACCGGTCATTTTTGAAACACCCTGTATGTGGCTCACGGCGTCCGGTGGACGAAGATCTCGCGGCGCGACGCTCTGTAGCAGCGCCCCCGTCAAGCTGTTGTTGGCCGCAGTCCATGCGAGCCGCACCGTTCGTAGGTACGATGCCCGCCCTCAGTTGTGGACGTGAGTCAACCCCAGGCCCCCTGCCATTGGAGGCCTCGTTAAAGTGAATATATGACCTACACTCACAAATTGTCTGTACGCCACCTGGAAAGTGTGGGCCATGGCGGCTGTTACAGGAAGAATGTGCGCAAAATAATTACGTTTGGACGCTAGGTAACTGTTGACGTAACGCGTTCGGAGAATCATATCCATATTGCGGAATCTGCTATCACAGAGCAGCGCCCGTGTCCTCTGTAGTAGCCTGCGATGTATGGCTGTCGCAGTTCGGTGAACTGTACTGGAGAACTGCACCCTTAATGCATTCAGTGAGGGAATCTTTTTGGCAGGGGATCACTGTCAGGTGCAGAAAGCCTCTCCCGACACCCATGTGTATCGCCTTGTGCATGTTGACGACGCTGCCTCATACCGCACCGTAGCGCTTGGATTTCGTTTCTCGACCACTTTTTTTTTTCACTAGCTGCTTATATTTTATGACCCACCATCTAATTTCTTATGGTGGGTCGTATGTTGCCACTTAGCCGCTGTGACTGGGTCCGGGGTCCGGAGTGACTGAAAGTAACACCACACCAGCCCCCGTCCCCACTCACACCGTTGCCCGTGTCCCGCCACGTGGAGGCGGGCTCTGTTTACATCCATTTGATATCTTTTTTTTTGTGCAGCATTATAAAAACTTATAACTAATACAAAATCAAGTAAGATATTAATAAACAAAACGAAATTAAATATTTAGAAAGAAGGAAGGAAGAGAACTGAATAGAGAAGGGATAGGTATAATATTCCCGTCACCTGGTTGTGGGTGGCGGCCCGGGTCTTGGAATGACCCTCAAGACGCTGGCCGTTGCTCACCATGCCGTTAACATCTACCATCCTAAAAACTACCTTAACTAGAAGAGATTAGGGTACGTTAAAGCTAGAAACTAAGACTAAGACCTCCATGTCCAGCCTGCTAAACTATTTACGATATACAATAGAGAGGTAACTGATTTTGTGCTTGGCTCAAAGTTGCTAATGAAAGGGTACTTGTGGTAAAAGTAATAAGGTAATGACGCTAACGGTTTGTGTTGAGCCTACAAGGCTCCTAGTAGAGTACATCAGGCGCAAGCACCTCCCGCCGACAACACGACCTGAACGGTGGTTTTCCCCGATCTACCATAGGTATCCGTCGGGTTGGGCTCAAAAGAGAGGAACCACCATTAAGATCCTTCCATCCAGGACATGCGCCGCCTCTTACTAGGGGGGCGTAGGTCCCTTGAAGAGGTGCCTAACTTTAAGCTTCAGATCAGAAGTTGTTAGTGTACTGGAGGTTGAGGTATAGGCTGTGTAGGTTGGTTGTACAAACAGTTCACGCTGAGGCAAAGAGACTTACAATGATACGTGGTGTGGCAGTTAGCACCTTCCGGCCCCGCCAGCAACACAGCTTGAGCGGTGGTTTTCCCCGATCTACCATAGGTATCCGTCGGGTTGGGCTCAAAAGAGAGGGACCACAATTAAGATCCTTCCATCCAGACTGTGCGCTGCCTCTTAACGGAAGGCGTAGGTCCCTTGCAGAGGTACCTAGCTTTAAGGTCTTAATAGACATGGAGATGCTGTTAACTATTTACATATAAGGTGCAATCTGTTTTTAGGATTGTGTGTGGCTTTTGCACCTCTTGTCGGTTGTTCCACTCTGTTCTTTGAATTTGACTTGGTTGACACTATGGATCATCCGCGCTGGACGCTTCAATATCTGTGTTGGTGCCCTGGTCTGTATCTGTTTCTTCTTCATCACTCGTGGTGCTAATCATATCTCGACCGCACCAAGAGCACCATGTCATTTGCGAAGGCAGCACATCGGAAGGTCACGCCTCGAATGCAGGTGTCTTCCAGTCGTTGACGAAGGCCGTGCAGTGCAGATTCGAGGGCCGCCGCGACTACGACTCCTCATGAAGGACATCCCTGCCGCACCGACCGTCCAAAAGTGATGTGTTCAGTCTGGTGGCCGTTGATCATAATCTGGGAGCGCGCCCCGTCTATTAAGTGTAAGATCACCCTTGCTGACGCCTGCGAGAGGCCCATGCGTTCGAGCACAGTGCGAAGGAAACTATGGTCGATACGATCAAAGGCGTGATCAAAATCGACAGCGACAAGAGCGTCTTGGAGGCGGCTGGCTGCCCTGTGGATGTTTGCCACCACCTAAACATGTCTCGTCAAGAAGGATCATGTGTCCGATGGTGGTCTGAAGACGAGTGCAGAGGATACGGGCGAAAAGTTTATAAACCGCGTTCACTAGTGTAAGAGGACGGTAGTCGTGACAATGGTGAGAACCGCTCAGTTTGGGAACTGGTATCATGATGCCTTCGAGGAAATCTGTGGGGACGGTAAAATCGTCGAGGAGGAGGTCTTGAAACATTTGAATCCACTGAGCACCTATCAGGGAATAGAAGGCGCAGTGGAATTCGTTCAGGAAGTCGTCTGGGCCTGGTGACTTGTTCGGGGCGCCGCATGCCAAGGTCGCTGTTCAGTCTTCAGCAGTTCAAATGGCTCTGAGCACTATGGGACCCAACATCTGAGGTCATGGGTCCCCTAGAACGTAGAACTACTTAAACATAACTAACCTAAGGAAATCACACACATCCATGCCCGAGGCAGGATTCGAACATAAGACCGTAGCAGCCACGCGGTTCCAGACTGAAGTGCCTAGAACTGCTCGGCCACACCGGCTGGCTTCTTCAGCAATTATGGGAGTCAGCAGGGCGTCGTCCTGGGCCACTACTGTGGGGTCAGGCAGACCGCACAGGATGCCATTGTACTTGCAAAGTCTGTGGGTCCTCGGCGTAAAACGACCTGTAATGCTAGACGAATGCCGCGCAGCAATGGCACACTGCGAGTTGACACGCCCACCCTCTACTGACTTAGATGTTATAAGGTGGCGCTTGCGGTGGCATCTCTCTGATAACGTGATATATGGATGCCATTTTGGTGGGGATGGTATCCTACACCCTCAGCCGGAATCGGGCTCTGTCAAGCTGTTCTGCGGTGAGACGGAGTAGGTGAACTTTGAGACGATTAACCACTGTCTGCCACTCACGTGATGGAGGCTGGGTCATGAGTTCCCTCAGCGCAGCGTAAGAAAATTCCGACGTCGCCCAACGCCAGCACGCTCTGTCATGGCCATATGCCGTAAGTGTCCGTTGGAGGGGCAGCTTGGCATGGTTGGGCCACCAATGTAAGCTGTAAGGATGTGCATGAAAACTCCGGAGGCAGCGGTCCCATGTAGCTGCGATCTCCCGCCGACATGAGTCCTCATACAGGTAGGAAACGTTCAACGTCCACGGACCACGGCTGCGGTATGTCAGCTGTCGAGGGAGTGTTCCCTAGTAGATGTATGTCAAATAGTCGGTGAAGGCTGTCGGCCACAGTTCCCTGTCCCCTGTCACGGCACGGAGTCCTCGGGAGATGTACATCCAGCCGAGGCAGCTGGCAGATTGGTCGGTGAAATATGTATAGCCATGAAGGAGAAGCCACGTGTCGTGTAGCGCCAGATCTCACACGAGAGCCTGTAGTGCTAGGCATGTAGAGTAGTGGAGTGTTTGGTCTGCTGGATCCAAGACGCTTTCAAAATCGCCACCTATGATGTAGTGTTCGGTATTCCCATTCAGCAGTGGAGCAATTTTGTCAGAATAAAAGGTGATCCTTTGTCTGCAACAAGACGACCCCACAATTGTTCCCATCATGATGACACCAACTCATGCAGATGGCAGATTCGTAACATCCGATGCCCTGATGCCATCGCGTAATAGGATGGCAGTTCCACCGGAACTGTCGCTTGATGGGATGCTCTAGGCTGTGTACCCATAGAAATTCGATTGTAGCTTGTGATGGACTTCTTGAAGGAGGGTGATATCCAGGTCTGCCGCCTGGAGCGTATCACGGAACATGCACATATTGGTGACAAGGCATATGCTGTTAACGTTGACTGTGACCACACGGTAGGACTGGGACATCTAAGTGTGGAGTGAGTAGACTCAAATGGCGGCCTCTTGGTGATAATGGGCCGCTTGACTACGTTTCCTTTGCGGCAGGTATTTTTATCGCAGCCCTTCTGAGGGTGTTAGGCTCTCCCCATGTGGGGCGCCAGTCTCATGTGGTGAAGGAGTGTCAAGGGTGTCTTGTACCTCTTCTGCCTCCATTTCAGCAGCCCAGTCACTGAGTGGGTAAGGAGTTGGTGATCGCGTATCGTAATGGGCGTTGTTCTCCATCACCTGGTGTTCGTCCTGGGGGCTTCAGTCATGGGAACGTCTGGACTGGGTGAGGCCATCGTCCCGTCCATGGTGTCAGATGCCTTCCTTGGGGCAGTGCTGGTAGAGTCTGTTGGCAACGACGTGTCAAGAGATGGCTTCGGCAGCACGCTCCCTCTCTCCGCCCTGTTGGTCGTCTTCCGTCAAGTGGCGGCGTTTCTTATGACGCCTCAGTGACTGTTGTTTCCACGTCCGTGTGTCTGCCCCCGTCAAAGGGCTGGAATCAGTACCTTTGGCCATGTGGCCCGTGTCTGGAACCGACACCTCTGGTACGACATCTGTGGTCATGGTGGTGGTGGTTGCAGACATTGTATCGTTCAAGGGCGTCTTCTCGTGGAGCGCCGGAGTCACAGCGCCTTCAGTGGCTGAGCTCATGGGCGTATTGGACTGCAGCATGGGTGTGGTATCTGTGCACACCAGCCACACCGCTTCCATGTACATAAGTTGTAAGGTGGTTGGCATGGCTATCTGTACTGGTTCAGCACTTGGCACCTGGACAAGGCGGCGCTGGAAGCAGTTGGATCAGATGTGGCCATTGCGACTGAACCGCCGAATCTTTCCATCAGTAAATGGGGTATATTCTCAACTGACTCGGTTGTTTTAACCCCCTCCACTGGCGGAATGACCCGCTTCCTAATTCCGTATGTATAAAACCAATACGGATTTGTAGCTGTCACGCCTTTGCGCTTACTGCTACGTATTTTAACTGTAAATAGCTCAGTCCTAATGGTAAGAGGTAGTAGTGAATTCATGTTGTTAATATTTGAATACAGCACAGCTGCCACAAGCTCAGCTCACTTTTACTCCATTCCTACCCTCGCCATTGCACCACATTAACTAGGTGCTATGTGGACCTTGCTAAATTCACTTGCGTATACATTTTTGACCGTTACTAGCCAGAATTTACCTAATAATTAGTACACTCCTAACCGGACTATTTCCCTAAGAGCTGTGATGATTGAACGGGTTCGATCCACAGCCTACAGTGCCCTACAGTTCACACGGTAACACTGCCTACCTGACCCACTTAACTTGGTAGTGAGCTTACGTATCCAATCACCACTGCTAGCAGCAGTGGATAATCCTATCAGCACGACGAGAGCAGCAGACTTACCGTCGAATCCTCCTGAAAATACTTATAACTACGGTCGCCAGCTCTGAAGGAGCAAAAGAATAAATCAATTTTTGGCTCGTTTCAAAGTGAAATGGCTTGAGTTGAATTTAAACTTAATTCTGAATATTACTATTTCTGATCATTCTAGATGATTCTACAAAGAAAATACTCTCTCAATTTCTGTGAGTTGGTTTGGTAATTACTACCAAGACAGTTTATGCAACTTGGGTTAACAAAATTCTATCCTTCAACTTATTTAATGATTTTGGATATTACTCTTTGGACAATTGATACAGAATTAGTTAAGTGACTTTACTTGAAAGGTTACTCAGAAAAATTTAAGTAACTATAAATAGGCGACTCATTCTGGTGTGACCATTGCTCTTTTCAACATTCTTATACACTAAAGTATTCTACAACCAAAAGAATTGTAAATGAAAGAGGCGATGGTGGCCTCAGTCTGATTTCACTATACTATGTTTGAGGTTACTACACTTTACAATGAACAACATGCGTCGTAATTTTACTCATTACTATATTGTGTCCTCTGCACTTGCATAAAAGAAAACTGGTATTCTCCTTTTACATGTATACAAAGTTCGACTTAACAATTGCAAGCAGTCTTGCCTTGGGTAGACGTGTCGGTGCTGGTGGTGAGATGCATGTGGCTAACGCAGCTCTTCACGCCTCATGCCCTTAATGGCGGCTGGAACTACGAGCTGTAGCACTCGTATAAGCTACTGCACGTCCGCCATAAAATGTGGGCGCAGGAACTCTTACAATCAGCCCCAGTGGCATAGAGGCGGCTTCAACAACCATTCGTCGCGTTTTACTCCAAAAACGGCGACGATATTCGCCTCTTCTCTGTTGCACAATCACTTTTGCATGAGCACAGTTACGCACGTCGGATCACGTCAACACTCCCCAGGCCATTCCATTGTTCAGTCCCTGTGTCTCCAGCTACCCCTAGCTACACTCGTATCACCAAGAGTGGGGGCGTTCCCCTACCACCTTTTTACCGAAATCATTTAGTATTTAAGAATATTTATATATATTACCCTGGAGTTCATACCAGTCATAATGATTTACTACTAGCGCTTTACAACATTAAATTATACAGTAATAACTTATAATTACCAAGAAAAAGAATACATTTGACTCCGAGAGCTTAGTGCATTGTCTGACAGGTAGCGCTAATTCCCAGTTTCGCCAATAGATGGCATCAGGGTGCACTCCCTGGAAGTCTCACACAAGCGCGCCCGTTTCTGACACGCGGGCTCCAAATTACTGTCAGCCCACCATCATTTCAGTTCCGTTACACCATCCTGTCCACAGCTGGCACACGTCTGCTGTTGTCCGTCATAAATAACGATGGCTCAGCAACATCTGATGAACACATACGACAGCATGCGGAGTTTGATGCGTACCTGTCGGACACCATTAAGCATGCAATAGGTTTCAACAGTGTTCCACCTCATTTCCGCGTAGCTTAGGACCATTCCATATGGCTGCAACGCATCAGTAATGAGCGCTGCTGGGACTTCTAATGGCAGTTCGAATATGGGCACCGTGTGCACACCCATCCCCACGTTGTCCATGGTTACTGTGCTTACATTACTGTCAGAGGGCGAAAGCGATAGCCGTTGGTGGAACGTTCGACTAGGTTGTCACATGCCTCTTCATCTTGAGATAGACTAGACTGGAAGTGATGGACAGGTGTATGCCTATCAGCTCATGGGGATCGACATACATGTCGTCTCTCAGAAACCATTCGCTTTCATAAACCTTTGTAGATGCGTAGGAATAGTCAAACGTGAGTTTCACTATCGCATGGCGGTAAGAGAACGCCATATCTAGTGAGAACTCTAAATCACTACAGCGAACGCAATACCTCACGCAGCTGGTAAACAAACACGTGCAGAGCACTGATCAGCGCGCCGCGCCTCCAAGCCGTGTCATGTCTAAATGCCGACTGTCCGCTATACCACGGGCTCACACAACTCGACAACATCTCGGAAGTAGGCAGCACGTCCTCCTGACACTTCCGCATCTTAGGGCGTTGCCAGATTGTGCAGATGGCCGGACTTAGAGTTGTCAGGGGCGGTCGGTTTTCTTGGCCACCTTAAGTGAACGACTCGGACTTAGTCTCTGTGGCGGCCGGCCGGCGGTCAGTTTTTATGTCTAAGACTGTACATATCTTGACGAGCATGCATGCTAGCAGTAAATGAACTTTTCTTAATGCATAATTAAATGTGTGATGCAGTCTAACATATAGATAACTAAAATCCTCACGCTAGTACAGACTATGCCAGGAAATTACATAAATTAAGGATGTCTATACGACATAATGTGACAGCACATGTTCTCTTTCAGCATTCTAAAAATGCTGTACATATATTAATGCCCATGTGTAGTCACACATCTGCTCTATGGCTGATGGCAAGCGATGAGGGCAACTGGTCATAAGCTGGGTATATCTGCTGAGATGAGATAAACTATCGGTGGGAGAAAAACACGTCATTGCGTATGGTATGCGCTGATTGCTGAGATTTTACCCTGCATGACTTTGGAAGCCACTTCCCATGTCGCACATCTTCAAGTGACCGTCCACCTTTACCACTCATTTGCCTGAGGGGCCTTCCGTCAAATACAACCTATTTCATAAGTGTAAACTGTTGAACTTAATATGTTAAAATTAGTTACTTAGAACCGTTTGTACTTGAACAGAAACTGTTAGAATGTGGTTAAAATCACACAGGCTCTTGCGGAAACTTTGTGAGTGTGGTGTCACCGCCAGACACCACACTTGCTAGGTGGTAGCTTAAATCGGCCGCGGTCCATTAGTACATGTCGGACCCGCGTGTCGCCGCCATCAGTACTTGCAGACCTAGCGCCACCACATGGCAGGTCTAGAAAGACGGACTAGCACTCGCCCCAGTTGTACGGACGACATTGCTAGCGACTAGACGTACGAGGCCTTCCTCTCATTTGCCGAGAGACAGTTAGAATAGCCTTCAGCTAAGCACATGACTACGACCTAGCAGGGCGCCATTAGCCTTACCTACTTTGAGAGTTATAGTATAAATGTCTCAAGAAGAACGCTGTATTCATCAGAGAATAAAAGTTAAGTATAACGCCGCTACGTACTTTTCTTGCTACCATTCAATAGTTATCCTGTTCCAGAATTCACGCCCGTCTGCATTACATCGCGTGCCTTTCGGCTACCTCAGAGTGGCGTGGCTCTTGCTACGCCACAACAGTGAGCACTTTGCTGTGGTGTGAACTTGATCTACCTGCTAAACGAAAATGTTAAACATCTGTGGTAAATGTGATCTTGCACAACCGAGTTATTAAAGTAAATTATTATTTTAAACATAGCTGCGTAACAGCAACGGTTCCACGTCGGCTGTTTTTCATCTGATTAAAGTAAATTACTTATTACTGAATTTTAGAAAGTTCCAACCAAAGACCAATGACGTAAATTAACAACTTTATTATTACCAGAGGAAATACATGAATGAGTAACGAATGAAATTATTACTATCATATCTAGAAGAAACTTTATTGCTCTATAAAAAGTGTAAATATACCTATTCTTATTGGTAAAAGGGCAAATTGTTAAACATTCTTGGAATATGCAAGCATAATTACTGGGTAAAACCAGGCCAAAAATCTATGATTTCTGTATGTTCTGTTTCTTATGAGGGCACCAACTTACCTTATGTAATCTAATAATTGGTTATGCATGATTTCTTACTTGGAGACAGAAGAAAACCAACAGGATAAAACTATTGTGGATTTTGTAAATGATTTTGGATAACGAAAATACTAGCTCATAAAACCGTGCTACAGTTACGTTTTCAGTATAGTATTATACAGGACTTTTAACTCAATTGTACCGGATTATATATCTATATAAAATTAGAGTACTGATAGTTGTATACTGTTTTGAGCAAACCTGTCGGGAAATCAGAGTAACTGTCCCTTGTAAAAGGGTACAAACTGTTACGGTAGCCTTTACGCCCCAAACATTAGCAGAGAATTGATGGTGTATGTAATTGTATATTCAGTTGGTGTCTCACATTGTGATTATGAAGCAGTTATCAAAGTGTGACTTGTACAATTACAATAATACAAACGCACACAGGTGAATGGCAGCACTACAGACACTAATATCGTGCATTGCAGCTGCAATTCTGGAGACTGTGTAACGCCTCCAAATGGACTTCGAAGTTTCTCTACAAAATCACGGTTTATGAATACTGCGTTTTATCGTTCTTCCCAAACATGAATCGTAATTCTATGAAAATCAAAGGAAGGGTGTGATTGATCTAGTACCAGTGAAGTCTATAATATCTTTGATGCATTATAAAAAGCGACTATCGATTATTGTTATTTTCCCTTCGGTGTCTTCAGCCGAGCATGTAAGTATGTGCTCCAATCTGCTAGTGTATTGCCATTAGTTGAATAATATTTACTTCATATAACAATGGTTTTATTTCAAGGAGTTTGTCACTGTAGCCTATTGAAAAATGTTAACTAGAATCTCTTTGTAGCTCATCAGTATTCGGTAGCATTAAGTTCACTAGATCATTCGGTCAGATACCAACAGCCACAGATCGAATCTTCTTAAAGTATAAATCTTGTTCAAAAAGTAAATTTACGTTATATGCAGCAGATAATAATCAGATCTTTCAGTCAGTGTTCATACATCGTGGCCGTTAAAATTTCCCGTGTTTAGTCAATTATTCACGTACTGCTAAGGATGCATTTCACGCCCGTCAGGCAAAGCTGGATAAAAATTAGGCATAGTTTTAATTCTAACTTTCAATGAAAATAATTAGTTGAGGAATTATTTTAAATTAAGCAGTTCTCTATCTAACTGAAGTCAAATTAAGTACTTTGAACCTATGTAACGGGACTGCTAATTACACTCCTGGAAATTGAAATAAGAACACCGTGAATTCATTGTCCCAGGAAGGGGAAACTTTATTGACACATTCCTGGGGTCAGATACATCACATGATCACACTGACAGAACCACAGGCACATAGACACAGGCAACAGAGCATGCACAATGTCGGCACTAGTACAGTGTATATCCACCTTTCGCAGCAATGCAGGCTGCTATTCTCCCATGAAGACGATCGTAGAGATGCTGGATGTAGTCCTGTGGAACGGCTTGCCATGCCATTTCCACCTGGCGCCTCAGTTGGACCAACGTTCGTGCTGGACGTGCAGACCGCGTGAGACGACGCTTCATCCAGTCCCAAACATGCTCAATGGGGGACAGATCCGGAGATCTTGCTGGCCAGGGTAGTTGACTTACACCTTCTAGAGCACGTTGGGTGGCACGGGATACATGCGGACGTGCATTGTCCTGTTGGAACAGCAAGTTCCCTTGCCGGTCTAGGAATGGTAGAACGATGGGTTCGATGACGGTTTGGATGTACCGTGCACTATTCAGTGTCCCCTCGACGATCACCAGTGGTGTACGGCCAGTGTAGGAGATCGCTCCCCACACCATGATGCCGGGTGTTGGCCCTGTGTGCCTCGGTCGTATGCAGTCCTGATTGTGGCGCTCACCTGCACGGCGCCAAACACGCATACGACCATCATTGGCACCAAGGCAGAAGCGACTCTCATCGCTGTAGACGACACGTCTCCATTCGTCCCTCCATTCACGCCTGTCGCGACACCACTGGAGGCGGGCTGCACGATGTTGGGGCGTGAGCGGAAGACGGCCTAACGGTGTGGGGGACCGTAGCCCAGCTTCATGGAGACGGTTGCGAATGGTCCTCGCCGATACCCCAGGAGCAACAGTGTCCCTAATTTGCTGGGAAGTGGCGGTGCGGTCCCCTACGGCACTGCGTGGGATCCTACGGTCTTGGCGTGCATCCGTGCGTCGTTGCGGTCCGGTCCCAGGTCGACGGGCACGTGCACCTTCCGCCGACCAATGGCGACAACATCGATGTACTGTGGAGACCTCACGCCCCACGTGTTGAGCAATTCGGCGGTACGTCCACCCGGCCTCCCGCATGCCCACTATACGCCCTCGCTCAAAGTCCGTCAACTGCACATACGGTTCACGTCCACGCCGTCGCGGCATGCTACCAGTGTTAAAGACTGCGATGGAGCTCCGTATGCCACGGCAAACTGGCTGACACTGACGGCGGCGGTGCACAAATGCAGCGCAGCTAGCGCCATTCGACGCCCAACACCGCGGTTCCTGGTGTGTCCGCTGTGCCGTGCGTGTGATCATTGCTTGTACAGCCCTCTCGCAGTGTCCGGAGCAAGTATGGTGGGTCTGACATACCGGTGTCAATGTGTTCTTTTTTCCATTTACAGGAGTGTATAACGTTTCCGCTCTCCCATGTCTTCTTTCCCATTCTCATACTTAGGGAAACGTTATAACTGTTCACACCAGGCCACCAAATGAGCCGTGACAAACCATAGTATAAAAAGTGTCCAATCTGTGGCGAAGAACAACTCCAAAATACGTAGGCATTCTTCCTCCTTCAAGGATTGCGTGATTAAAGAGGCCACTGAAATTAGGGACCAACACGGTGTAATTAACAAAGAAAGCGGCCGACAAAAGTCAGGCGTGGAACTCTGCGCTGAGCCTAGACAAGGAAAAGCGCTCCCGTATAACGTGGTCGGGACCCGACAGCAGTGTGTGTGTGTGTGTGTGTGTGTGTGTGTGTGTGAATTCCTAAGGTACCAAACTGCTGAGGTCGTCGGTCCCTAGCTTTACACACTACTTTAACTTAAACTAACTTACGCTAAGAACAACACACACACCCATGTCCGAGGGAGGACTCGACCCCTTAGACGGGAGGAGCGGTGCAAACCGTGACATAGCGCCTCAAACCGCGCGGCCACTCCGCGCTACCCGACAGTGGTAGGGTGGACACCGGAGACCTGGTTCGGAGCCGTGCACAACTGCCCCTGTCACCCCTACCATCCACCTCGGCGGCCGACAAATACAGGGTGCCCCAGGAACAATGGTCAGTATCCAGAGATACACCAAAGCGCCAAAGAAACTGGTATAGGCATGCGTATTCAAATACAGAGAAATAAAAACAGGCAATATACGTCGCTGCGGTCGGCAACGCCTATATAACACAAGTGTCTGGCGCAGTTGTTAGAACGGTTACTGCGGACACAGTCGCAGTTTACTAAGATTTAAGTGAGTTTGAAGGTGGTGTTACAGTCGGCACACGAGCAATGGGACACAGTATCTCCGACGTAGCGATGAAGTGGGGATTTTCCGGTACGACCATTTCACGAAGGTACCGTGAATTTCATGAATCCGGTAGAACATCAACTCTCTGACATCGCTGCGGCCAGAAAAAGATCCTGCAAGAACGGGACCAATGACGAATGAAGAGAATCGTTCAACGTGACAGAAGTGCAACCCGTTCGCAAATTGCTTCAAATTTCAATGCTAGGCCGTCAACAAGTGTCAGCGTGCGAACCATTCAACGAAGCAGCCGAAGTCCCACTCGTGTACCCTTGATGACTGCACGACGCAAAGCGTTATCCCTCACTTGGGACTGTGATGACTGTTGATGACTGGAAACATCTTGCTTGATAGGGCGAGTCTCATTTCAAATTGTATCGAGCGGATGGAAGTGTACAGGTATGGAGACAACCTCATCAATCCATGGACCCTGCATGTCAGCAGGGGACGGTTAAAGCTGGTGAAGGCTCTGTAAAGGCGTGGGACGTGCGCAATTGGAGTGATATGGGATCCCTGATACGTCTAGATACGACTCTGGCAGGTGACACATACGTAAGCATTTTATCTGACCATCTGAATCCGTTGGTGTCCAGTTTGTATTCCGACGGACTTGGGTAATTCCAACAGGACAATGCGACACCTCACGTGTGAGACATGCTACAGAATGGCTCCAGGATATTTGAATGTTAGTACACATTCTCAGTCAGCGACACCGACACAACATCTGACTGTCAGCACCACTAGCAAAATGTTCTCCAGCATTAGAAGTTGGTATCAGAGACCATACGTTCCTCATCGAAACATATTTGTTTCGATGTTCTATACCTTCTGCATTAATTTGAACGAACAGTTCTGGAAATTTGTCTGTTTCTCCTCAGCGTCGAGAGTTCGCTTCCACAAACCATTAAGATTATAGTGACTAACCCACTTGAAATTGTTCTCACACATTTTAATTTATAGAGGCTCTTGATCACAGAATCCCTGTATGTAGAAGTGTGAGACAAAAATTTTTTTTCACCAAACAGTATTTTCTGGTTATTTTTGAGACTGTGCTCAGAAACTGCCGATTTGTGAAGTTTCCGAATTTTAATATACAGGGTGGACGAGAAGTCCCCCTGCCTCTTGTAAACCCTGTTTAGTATCATATGTCATTACGCATATTGGTAGCTATGTTACTCCTAACCAGGTGTTGGAATTCATATTTACATGTTTTTGCAGTCACGTTCGTAGTCGAATTTTAATTTGCAGTCATAACAAACGTGAGCAGTAATAATAGTTACACTATTGAGGAAGGCTTAGTGACAAATCTGTGCCCGGAAGGACGTCCATACACAGGGCAGAAAATAAGACAGATTATGCATTACAGCAAATATTTAATAGGGCTCCACCGCGAAAGGAAACATCGTCTTTATTTATTTATTTATTTATTTAATTTTGCTATCTTTAACTGCCACACCAGACTGGTCAACAAAGGACTGAATGGAAGCCTTAGACAGACTTAGCTACACTCCTGGAAATGGAAAAAAGAACACATTGACACCGGTGTGTCAGACCCACCATACTTGCTCCGGACACTGCGAGAGGGCTATACAAGCAGTGATCACACGCACGGCACAGCGGACACACCAGGAACCGCGGTGTTGGCCGTCGAATGGCGCTAGCTGCGCAGCATTTGTGCACCGCCGCCGTCAGTGTCAGCCAGTTTGCCGTGGCATACGGAGCTCCATCGCAGTCTTTAACACTGGTAGCATGCCGCGACAGCGTGGACGTGAACCGTATGTGCAGTTGACGGACTTTGAGCGAGGGCGTATAGTGGGCATGCGGGAGGCCGGGTGGACGTACCGCCGAATTGCTCAACACGTGGGGCGTGAGGTCTCCACAGTACATCGATGTTGTCGCCAGTGGTCGGCGGAAGGTGCACGTGCCCGTCGACCTGGGACCGGACCGCAGCGACGCACGGATGCACGCCAAGACCGTAGGATCCTACGCAGTGCCGTAGGGGACCGCACCGCCACTTCCCAGCAAATTAGGGACACTGTTGCTCCTGGGGTATCGGCGAGGACCATTCGCAACCGTCTCCATGAAGCTGGGCTACGGTCCCCCACACCGTTAGGCCGTCTTCCGCTCACGCCCCAACATCGTGCAGCCCGCCTCCAGTGGTGTCGCGACAGGCGTGAATGGAGGGACGAATGGAGACGTGTCGTCTTCAGCGATGAGAGTCGCTTCTGCCTTGGTGCCAATGATGGTCGTATGCGTGTTTGGCGCCGTGCAGGTGAGCGCCACAATCAGGACTGCATACGACCGAGGCACACAGGGCCAACACCCGGCATCATGGTGTGGGGAGCGATCTCCTACACTGGCCGTACACCACTGGTGATCGTCGAGGGGACACTGAATAGTGCACGGTACATCCAAACCGTCATCGAACCCATCGTTCTACCATTCCTAGACCGGCAAGGGAACTTGCTGTTCCAACAGGACAATGCACGTCCGCATGTATCCCGTGCCACCCAACGTGCTCTAGTAGGTGTAAGTCAACTACCCTGGCCAGCAAGATCTCCGGATCTGTCCCCCATTGAGCATGTTTGGGACTGGATTAAGCGTCGTCTCACGCGGTCTGCACGTCCAGCACGAACGCTGGTCCAACTGAGGCGCCAGGTGGAAATGGCATGGCAAGCCGTTCCACAGGACTACATCCAGCATCTCTACGATCGTCTCCATGGGAGAATAGCAGCCTGCATTGCTGCGAAAGGTGGATATACACTGTACTAGTGCCGACATTGTGCATGCTCTGTTGCCTGTGTCTATGTGCCTGTGGTTCTGTCAGTGTGATCATGTGATGTATCTGACCCCAGGAATGAGTCAATAAAGTTTCCCGTTCCTGGGACAATGAATTCACGGTGTTCTTATTTCAATTTCCAGGAGTGTATTTTATATAGGACCAGAATTTTCACGAGTTCTCTGCTAGATTTCTTGCTAATGTGTGACGGTGGTAGATGTTGAAGCAACGACCAGAACTGTGGAAAAACTACTCGTGGAAATTGCATCACGATAATGCTCCCGCTCACACCTCGATGCTTGTTCGTGATTTTTTGACAAAAAACACAACCGTTACGTTGCGTCATCCACCGTATTCGCTGAACGTGGCAATCTGCGACTTCTTTCTATTCCCGAGGCAAGCTGAACACCACAACGAAATATGAGTTCCAGATGTGCTTCCAAGATTGGAAAAAGCACTGGCCAAGCGTATTACATCTTAAGGGGAATAGTTCGAAGAGAGCGAAACTGATATTGATGAATAAATAAAGGCTCTTCAAGGAAAAAAAAATTTCCGTTACTTTTTGATCGCACCTACCAATCACGAACAATAAAAAACAAGCAGTAACATTATATGCAAATGACACATTGGGTTTCGAGCAACCAGACCGAAACGATTCAGTGTAGAGCCAACACATGCGTCAGCCCACTTGAAATATGGATGGCCATCGACAGGATAAACCCGAACGTCAATGAGACATAAATGGTCCTGTTCCGACTTTACAAAAAAGAAAAACGAAGACGAAAGAGATATCCGACTCACACTCTGGAGCACACTCCTACAACTAAATAACACTGACACACACACACACACACACACACACACACCAAAAAGAAATCTTAAATGGAATACGGAAGAGACAAGGGTTAATCTGAAGAGTCCAAGGTAGGTAGACTTGAAGGCCGCAGCAACCAAACAACGATACACACGTGTAACACGCTCGTCAGGCCACTACTAGAATACGGCGCTCCCGCCCTAGGAAGAATATCAGCCAATCGAAACGCAACTGCTACGCATTTTCTTGAAAGTGAACAACTGGACACAAAACAACGACGTTTACGACGCCACCAGGATAACACCACTCCAAACGCGATTAGCCAACTTGAACGTCAGATACGGTAGACGAATACTGCAGAACCAACTGGATCTGGAAGATATAGTAACAAAAAGAATAACCGAAACATGAAAGCTAAAACACAAATACACGTACCCTAACAGAACACTAGCATAGAACACAACAAAATTATACCCTGAACTGGCTGTTATGATGATAAATCTCACTGGAAGCGAAGAAACGCCATTACACCCAGACGAAAGATAACAAGATCCGAGACCATAAAAGCACTAGATACAAGCTACAAAGAACAACGAACGTTGCACTAACCAGTCCCTGCACACAGCAGTGAGATCTGTAGAAATAGAATCACGAAAATCCAACAAGCTGCAGTTATAAAATGAATGTTAATTTAAGTTTTCGTAATCATATATTATTTATAATAATTTTCTCCAAAATATGTATGATCCGCGCATGGCTCGCGTTTATTCCAATTATTGTTTGTCATCTTCTGTTACGGTACTGCCGCCACGTTTTCTTATTCCATTTTCTGACGTCACTAACTTCCTGCCTTACTTGCCCATGAGTGGCAGCAGCAGCGCATATCGATAAGTGCACTGTCGTACCGTCTCTGGAGCGACTGACAGTATTTGCGGGCCGTCGTGTGTCTGGCAGTCAGTTCGGGACGGACCGGCAGTGCAGTCGGGACGCAGCAGCTGTGAATCAGGGATGGAGCGCCGGTGAGGAGCCGACAGCCAGTGCTCGCCGACCGCTGGCGACTAGAGATGGGCCTAAAATCGCAAAATCCGTACCAGAATAAGAAAAAAATATATAAATTTGACTGTAGGACTAAAGTGCTGCATATAGCCTTATGCAGAATAAAACAAGGAAAATATTGGTGTATCACATTTTGCGATATGTTTATCGGTTCGCTCGTAATTAAAGCGTAAAATCGAGTGTCCATAATAAAAATCCTATAGTAAGAGGAGACGTCAGGAACCTAATCTGATCAGTTTAAACAAATAAAAATAAAATAAAAACAAGTGATGTATATATAACATAATAATGTAATATACATAGCGGTACTACTATGAAGAACAATATCCAGTAGAGACGAACTCCGATGCAGAAGCACTGAGTCGAGCAGGTCGAGCCGCGAGCTGTATTACTGCGTGAGCTAAGACCGCAGAGACCAGAGTGACACCTGAGTTGCTTTGCTCAACACTCTGGCTAGAGTCGAGAACGGTGGGGTGAGCGTTGAGCGGGCGAGTTCCGAGGGTGGGGGGAGCGGTGAACGGCCACCAGTCACCCGCTCCGAGACAAATCGTCCGTTCTCTTGCGAGCAGGTTGTTGCAAGTAGTTCTTACGTTCTCCGCTAGGAGGCTCTCTGTCCTGTTGCTCGCATCAACTGCCCAGAGGGCAGGATGTGCGACTGAAATGATCGCTGACAGAGTGCGATGCTAAGTTAAGCTGCGCCAGACACTGCACGCGGCAGAGGACGCACAGAGACGGCACGGAATATGTGAAACACAAAATCCAATGGGGCACTGCACAATGCAGGCAGACAAGGTAGAAGAAGGGCAGAGGCCGGCGCCGGCTGTGTTGTGTGGCGTGCACTGTGCTCTGACCAGCAGAGGCGCCGCTGATATGCTCCGTCTCTCTCTCTCTCTCTCTCTCTCTCTCTCTCTCTCTCTCTCTCTGCCATGGGAAACGTTTGGAGCTACCGTTCTTTTTTTCTGAATCACTGATTGTTCACTCCTTTGAAAGATTCAACTCTATGAATCAGTTCAGGAGCGGATCCCACATCTCTACTGGTGACACACATGAACTGTCCGACGGTAGGAGATTGGAGCGTGATGACTGTTGGTCGTTCGGTTGGTCGTCACATCGGCCGACGTATACTCGGCCCTTTCTCTGTTTCCGGACCTGGTGAGTTGGTCGGTTGGCGTGGAGCAGCGAGGAAATCTCCACGGCGCATAGTCTGGCCGGGCCCACTGGCGGCCTCTATGCGGTGTCGGAGTGTGTGGCGCTGTTCCCACTGCAACCAGGTTCATGTCTCACCGATCCTGGACATGAAAGTTGAGTTCTGACGTCATCTACCAGCGAGTCATGACTGTTCACCTTGTGTCGTTTGGAGTTCATTGTCGGCTGTTGGGATATTACTGCGAGCAACTATGTGTGTTTTCAAGCTGGCAGATTTTAGCCACCCTCCAGTGAAATTTAACTGTACTTGGTTATTTGAATTGAAGTGCACCAGCGGAATCTTCTGCCTTGTGGCCGTTGTGTAGTTTGACTGCTCAATGTATAATTGGTTGTGGGTGCCAATACCTTCTACACTGTTTCATTGTACTCTCCATTGTGTGCTGGTCGGGTGAAGTGGAGGTTATCTTGTTGGTGGGTCCATTGACTGTCTGTCAGTTGCGGTAGCGTTCTCGCTTCCCACACCCGGGTTCCCGGGTTCGATTCCCGGCGGGGTCAGGGATTTTCTCTGCCTCGTGATGGCTGGGTGTTGTGTGCTGTCCTTAGGTTAGTTAGATTTAAGTAGTTCTCAGTTCTAGGGGACTGATGACCATAGCTGTTAAGTCCCATAGTGCTCAGAGCCATTTGATCCATTTTTGTCTGTCAGTTGGGTTGTCATCAGATTGACAATGGTTGGGCCGAATGCCTGTCTCACCTAAGCGAGCGTTAGTGTTTGAATTCCAGGCCGACCCTCGGAACTTCTGAGTGCCCTTGGCTATACTGCCTCTTCTTGTTTGTTCTTGTATGGCTTCTAGCCGATTCTTATATTAAGGTTATTTTGCCAAAGGTGTCAGATGGTTTGCACCTTCAGCCTAATTTAAGAACTGTTTTACACAAAGCCTTTGGCATTTTTAAAATTAACGTTATTGAGTCTTAAGAGTTGGGCCTTCAGCCGATTTAGAATTTAAGTTGTTTTGCTCTTAAAGTGTCAGATCCTTTGCGCCTTCAGCCTAATTAAGGAACTGTTTTAAGATAAGGCTTTGCATTTTAAATTTCTGATTTTGGTTGAGCTTTAAGTTACTGGCTTCAAGCCGTTTTTAAATTAAAGTGGTCTTGCTCTTAAGACATGAGATTGTACGGCACGTTCAGCCGCTAATTAAGTTCCAAAAATTAATGCTGTGTTTTTTTTTTTTAAATTTTCTTGGCTGTTGTATTGCTTGGTCAAATAAATAATGTGGTGTGTTTGACTGTAACTGACAGCCGCTTATTTTGGCCCCTTTCCACAATTTAAACTACCTGCCCGTCCTGCGGGTTTAGCAGGACGTCTCAATGTATGCTTTATGTTTGTAATAAAAATAAAATAAAAAGAAGTAAATAAGTTCTAAACCCTAAGGTTGAACAGAGTATGAAAAATTTCTGAAATAGCCCACTTTCCCCTCGTGGAAGGGAATAAAGAGGTAAAAAAAAAAGACGTTGCCCGTCCTTGTTTTGCTACAGCTTCAGTTTCTGTCACGTAAGCTACAACAAAACCATGCCTTGGATGTGAAGCAACCAGGCCACCAACGCTACCGTAGCCGTGCCTTTCTACTGCGCAGGTCACTCTTCCATCCAGCGATCTGGTGATTACCTGGCATCATAGCAGCAGTTCTTGTTGTGTCAGCAGGTACTCACTGATGTAACAGCTCCGGTTTCAACCGCTTTCTTGGGTTCTTACGTTACCCGTGGCAGCTATCTAAATTTTTCTCGGCTGTGCCTATTAATTTTTTTTAAGATACAAGAGTACCATTGGAGTTCTGTACAGCTGTCGGAAATGGTTTTGATGGACTGAACGATGTAATTTCTTCCGCACTCGCATGGGATATTATAAATCTGTGGGACCCTGAAGCAACCAGCGCAGACGTTGACGCCATCTTTGACAGCATGACGTAACGATTACGCATGCCGATTGATCGGACGCTGTCCATGGGCTATGCAAGGCCACCACAGCAGCAGCCACAACACTCAGTAGATCCTGACAAAGGTGACGGCGATAATCATCGACAGCTAGAGGGTTTACCTAGAGCTGACGTGGTAGGAAATCCGAGAAAGTTTTATTCAAGTGTACTGTCATGAGGAACTTCATTCCCATATGTACTGACTACTTCCATGACCAAGTGATTTTGGCTAGCACATTCAGATTGAATCCCCCACCTTCTCCTTTTCCTTGAACACATCGACACCCTGTATATTGTCCGCCGCCTTGAAGCCCCTCACCCCCTGGTGTCTCCCTTCCTCTCCACCCCCAGCCTTTTGCCGCACCTTTAACATTGAATACCACCCTCTCTGCCACACCATCTTTTCCTAACGCAACTTCCACCATGTAACCCCTCCTGGATGATGAGCTTCGCCTTGACATCTATCCTTCCTACGACCTCTAAACCCAACTTCCTCCTGGCTCCACCTCAGGGCTCCACCTCAGGGCTCCCCCTCCTCCCCCTCCCTACACCTGAGTGGCTTTCCCCCTCCTATGCCCTCTCCCTCTCCTGTGTCTCTGCACTCCCTCCTGCCTTGTCTTCATTCTTCATCTCCCACCCCAACTGTCTCCTGCTTCTTGGAGCACCCCTTGACGCCCCTCCTCTTTTCATCCTGCCCCCTCCCCTCCTGCACCTTGCTCTCCCCTCCTTTTCCATCCTCTCCGGCCTCTCCTCATCAGGTCCTTCCTGGCAGTTTTATTCTTCATTGTGTGTGCTTCATCTCTTCAAGTGGTTTTTAAGTGTCTTGTTCTGGAGTGTTTTTAGTACTGTGGCCAACTTTTGACACCAATGCATGTGACTTCAGTGCTCTTTTTGTGCTCTACGAATCGCCAACTGTGTTTTTTAACTTTATGTAGAATTTTTTAATTGTCCCCCATGAACGTTTCCATGTCAGTGTTTTTCCCAAATGGGGCAGGGGAATGAAATCACAATAAAGAAAATAAATTCAGATTGAACCTAATAAACAAGTATATAGATGTACACTGGTGTGCAAAACTTAAGGACAGAAGTAGCCTATGCATGAAATGATAGTGCTAGGTAACATTGCTCGATGAAAGCTGGACCACACACAGAAAGAACTGCTCTAAGGAGGTAACTGAAAGCAATAACCAAATAGACAAACAGAAATGATACTTTTATTCAAAGACGAGAATTACAATGAAGTCACTGTGATTCATAATGGCCCCCTGAAAATCACAAAATGCAGTATGTTGTCCATAATAGGTTGTGGGATCACCATGGACGCTTGTGCATGGTCTGCAATGTACTCCTCTACTAGCCACATGGTTCATAAGGCGTTCTATGGTAGGACGTTCCATTCCTCTGCCAAAGCAGTTGACAACTAGTGGGTGGTCGTTGGCGCATGTGGACGTGCTGCAGTATATCTCCCCAATGCATCCCACATGTGCTTGATGAAATTTAAGTCGCGAGAACCAGCAGGCCAGTCCAGTCACTGAAAGCACTGCTCTTTCCAAGAGCTCCCATACCTGCACTGTTCGATGCAGTGGAGTATTGTCATCAACAAAAAAGAAGTAAAGGCTGAGTACACACGTGAGAAGATGCGGGTGCAGCCTGGACTCGAACTGATGGCTGCTGGTGGCGATGCTCCATGGTCCCACAGTTCTGCGCAGCGTCAGAGACGTGATGGTGTTTCAGAGCTCAACGGTGATGGAGAAGACGTCTTTGAACATGATGCACTTACCAGGCGGTGTTGCTGTAACACTGTGCTTCTTTCCCATAGGTGTCTTTTCAGAGGTGCACTCAGCCCAAACTTCATGTTTATGGAAGAAGATGCATGACCACATCGAACTGCGCAGGTGGAGGACCCGTTGGAACGAGATGTAACGCCATGGTCTAAGCTTTAGCGCAAAAGTAATAAGAAAAGATAAGTTAGACACAACAAGGATTGCATTAGCTGTCATGGACTGGATGCTGCCTGTGTGGCTTTATGTAGGACAATATTGTGGTGTCACCGCCAGACACCACACTTGCTAGGTGGTAGCCTTTAAATCGGCCGCGGTCCGCTAGTATACGTCGGACCCGCGTGTCGCCACTGTCTGTAATTGCAGACCGAGCGCCGCCACACGGCAGGCCTAGAGAGGCGTCCTAGCACTCGACCCAGTTGTACAGCCGACTTTGCTAGCGAAGCTACACTGACAAATACGCTCTCATTTGCCGAGACGATAGTTAGCATAGCCTTCAGCTACGTCATTTGCTACGACCTAGCAAGGCGCCATTTATCCTTTGCTATGTATCTAATGAAGCATGAACCATCAGACCGATGTACTCCAATTATGGATTAAAGTTAAGTATTCGAGCAACTACGTTCTTTTCTTACTAGACTCAACTACTTTACTGTTCCAGACCTCACGCCAGTCTGCGTGAGCTTAACGCGTGCTATTCGGCTACCGGGTATAGTGGATTGGCTGTCTGGCCAGTCCACGAAAAAAAATATAAACAGACAGGCAAGTGTGTTGCTTAGCAAAGGCAGCCGTCTGCAATAGAAAACAGGATAGCGTAGCAATAGCCGCCACATTGAGCTAGGTGATGCCACCACATCACGGTTGGTCTCTCTTATAAACGACTTGACTGCTCGAGAGTTACAGGGAAACAGATGTGCTAGACAGAGGTATGAATAGTGATGTGTTTTGAGAGAGGTCAGACTCGTCATTGAATTGGCTTCCACACGCCTTCTCCATATCACCGTTGAGCTCTGAAACACCATCACGACTCTGACGCTGCACAGAACAGTGGGACCACGGAGCATCGCCACCAGCAGCCATCAGTTCGAGTCCAGGCTGCACCCGCTGTCTTCAGTATTAAGTTCTTGGTGGGACATAGTGCCCCAAAGCCACCAACCTGCCACCATCACCTACTGCTGCCAGCGGTCAGTTCCAAGGGGCACACAATGCCACAGTGATAGCCATCATCCAACTCCTGCCCATGGGCAGCAGGTCAAATCACAAGGAGAGTAGTCAACATGACCCACCATTATGAATGTGCTTGGGCCACAGGGGACCATGCAGAGGGTACGCTGCAATCTCTGAGAGAAGCAGTGCAACACTGAGGTCACAGCTGTGGTCTAGTAGGCTGTTGGCTATCCACGAGCCTTCCATCAGCACTGCCAGGTGCTGACACAGCATTCCAGGTCGACACTGCTGCCCATGCATCACCACTGGCCGGAGTCGATGTGGAGAGACGTGTTTGACTCACTGAGTCACAAATCAATGCGTACCAAAGCTAATAAAGACGTTGTTTGGCTTCAAAAGTGTTTGTATTGGGACTTAGACCACTCCACTTACCACACCCTTCAAAGTGGTGTCACAGTGGACGTCACTGCAGTACCGTTCAGAGAGGCTATTCAGCGGGTCAGCTGGCCACCCATTCCGTTGACTTAACTCCCGTTGGGAACATGTGGGATGAGTTGGGGAGATGCCCTATGCACATCCACATGAACCAATAACTATCCAGCATTTGTCAGCTACACGGGAGGAGGAATGGAATTTTCTACCGCAAGGACATCCTGGCAGTCTTGAGCCCAGTGGGGGACCACGTTGTAGGGCATGTATTGTCGTCTGTGGTGTTCACACACCCTATTAAGAATTAATTTCCTGCTTTTATAATGTCCAAGAGACCGTCATAAATCTCGATGACTTCAGTGTAATTATTGTCTCTGAATGAAAGTGCCGTTTCCGTTCGTCTCGTATTTCTTTCAGTTACCTACTGCACCACACTCTAGGAGTTCTTTCAATGTATGGTCTGTTTCATCCAGCTATGTTACTTGGCAGTGACACATTATTGTGAAAGTCATCACCATTCATATGGCACGCACATGCAGTGCATTTGTAGTGTGCAATGAACGAAACAAAAAGTAACTCGACTAAATATTAATACCTAGATGTCTAATACATTCCACTGCTGTGTCATTGTCATTCATAAAATCATTCCACTTGCCCTTATAACATCGAAGGACGTACTCCTCTCTTATATGTCTAATAGGTTGTTTCAGTACTCCACAGTCACAACTCGGAGACTGCACAATACCGAATTTTTAGAATGAGTCAGAGCAATGACCACAAACAATGCAAATGCTATTTAGTTTGACCCACAATTTCCTGTTAATTTCGGCCGGTCGCGGTAGCCGAGCGGTTCTAGGCGCTCAGTCCGGAACCGCACGACTACTGCAGTCGCAGGTTCGAATCCTGCCTCGGGCATGGATGTGTGTGATGTCCTTAGGTTGGTTAGGTTTAAGTAGTTCTAAGTTCTAGGGGACTGATGGCCACAGATGTTAAGTCCCATAGTGCTCAGAGCCATTTTTCTGTCAATTTCGACACCCACAGTAGCACAGTTACATTTCTTGGTCCATTCCCATTCTTGGTAATTTCCAATGTGTTGGCAGTGTAAGTAGGCTGTATAGGTTTTTTTATTGGTAACGCCACATAGCGCTCTGTATGAAAATAACTGGCTGTGCTGTGTGCAGTCTGTGGCTGGTTTGCATTGTTGTTGGCTATTGTAGTGTTGGGCAGCTGGATGTTAACAGCGTGTAGCGTTGCGCAGTTGGAGGTGAGCCGCCAGCAGTGGTGGATGTGAGGAGAGAGATGGCGGAGTTTTGAAATTTGTAACACTGGATATCATGAACTGCTATATACATTATGACTTTTGAACACTATTGAGGTAAATACATTGTTTGTTCTCTATTGTAATCTTTCATTTGCTAACTATGCCTATCAGTAGTTAGTGCCTTCAGTAGTTTGAATCTTTTATTTAGCTGGCAGTAGTGGCGCTCGCTGTATTGCAATAGTTCGAGTAACGGAGATTTTTGCGAGGTAAGTGATTTGTGAATGGTATAGGTTAATGTTAGTCAGGGCCATTCTTTTGTAGGGATTTTTGAAAGTCAGATTGCGTTGCGCTAAAAATATTGTGTGTCAGTTTAAGCACAGCCATGTATAATTGTTGTAAGGGGATGTTTCAGCAGTTCCTGTTCCAGAGATGTTTGGTTTTACTTGTAGCTAGCTGTTCAGCATACAATAGCGTCGAGTGTCTCGAACGAAGCCTATTTCTTCATAAGACAGGCAAGTCGTGATGAATATGTACTTCCTTAGTCTCTAACATATTGTGGTAATCTCAAACCAGGGTCTCAGTACTGTGAATCTGTGGTGGGTAGATATTGCTTAGCAGGAACAGCCAGCAGACAGGATTTGTTTGATTGTACCATACCTATTAGCATCATGTTGTCGAACTGTGCATCATGAAGCTGGTATGACAATTATTACACCACATCTTGGCTGGTGTCTTTTCGAGATGGTTTTATAAGATACAGTTCAGTTGAATGTAATACCAAGGTACTTGGCGTATCTGTAGTGGCGGAAAATATTGCAATCAAATTGCATCTTGCATTGTGTACGACCTTGTACACAATCGTAAGGAGAGGTGGGCTACGGAGTGTTGTGGCAACTGTCATCATAGCTGGACAGGAGCAGAAGTAATCAGTAAACAAGTTAATACACCAAACAGAACATTTACTTAACTTTTGTTTCTCCAAGCAAACGGAGACTCATTACAGTTAATCCAGCTATCATAATGTCAACATGATGAGGCTCTCTGTAGCTAAGCATAAACTATGGTAATGGAGCCGCAGCTAGAAGGCAACAGCATAGTGTGACATGGCAATGTGGCTCCGAGCCTTCGACCATAGATACTAGTAGACTGGCCTTGCTGTGCAGAAGCTATAGGGCTGGTGTGGCTCCAACATAAACCACGGGACTGTTGGCAAAACGTGGCGGGATTTCAAATCAGCGGTCTGCCATTGTATCGTATTTTACCCACATTTCTCAATTGACTGCAAAACGCTTCCAACAAAAATTACTTTTTTATATGCGAAAAATTATGCCAGAACTACATTTGACCTGGATTTGTTCATAGTACCATTTATAAAATCTAACAATTACATCGAACGCCCCTCTGGTGGGCAGCGGGACGAAATTACTATAAACTATCAATTGAAGTAAAATGTCGTTAAAATTCTTTTCAACAGTAAGAGTGGGCTCGCGTCAAAACTTTAAACATTGGATTCGCCGCGTTTTGAGCTCTAGTCACTTATAGAAGAAAATGGGATATGGGAATTATGTCAACTATAGGTGCCAAAATTGTCGACTTTAGGAGCAGGTCCATTTTAGAGTATCAATTTTAGGTGCACTTCAAAGGTTCAGTTCCTACTATTTTTATAAAAGTTTAAACTATCAGTTTAAAAAAAAATGATATTTTAGATGAAAGGTGAGACTTTGAAGTTTTAGAAAATAATTTTGGAGCCTACATTTATTTAATAATATTAGAAGGTAGAAAAAAATTCTCTTCATGTGTCGACTATAGGTGCTGTTACCTTATTATAATCTCACTTGTATATACAAAAAGGCGCGTATGTGCAGATGGCTTAAGGTTTTTCCGTTTCAGGGCCTGTACCCAAAGCTGCCTTCGGTTTACATCCTTAGGGAACCTATGAGTAGGAACGAGAAACAGTTATACTTACTTCTGTAACCGAATTATCACAGATACTTTCCAAAATGTAATATGAGTCTGACTTTACAGGCATCACTTTCAACACTTTAATTTACGTGATGCTCTATTTCAATAAACTCATCTGCACTACCATAGAAACACTTACACGTGAAATGTAATGCCATTTCCCCCGACAAAACGCTGAGTACAGCCATAAGCGCAACACGAAACAACCATGTTTTGCCAACATTCACGTGACTTTAGCCCAGAGACGTTGGAGCCACGAAAATGACATCAGGGCCAGTCTATTATATTTATGATCGAAGCTCGAGCTCAAGCAGGGAAGTTAACATGATGAGGATCTCTCGAACTATGGAGCCGCAGATAGAAGGCATCAGCATAGCGTGACATGGCAATGTGGCTCCGAGCGCAAGCAGGGAACTTGCTGCCGCCAGCTGTACCATATCGCAGCAGCAGAGGGCGCTTGTGCTACCGAGCCACTGCAGACCTGGCTCAGCAGGTGTGCTCCATTTGGTCCTCCGTATGACGTATGACTGGTATCAGCGTCTCACAGGGACTTGCACTTCCGTTGCTATCATGCCCATGAGGTGGTACCTATACGTGATACCACACCTTGAGCTCAATGTTAGCTTGTTTGTTGTCTCGAGCGTCTGGGCAGACGGACCAGCATCTGCATCTACAGCCCGCATCTCGTGGTCGTGCGGTAGCGTTCTCGCTTCCCACGCCCGGGTTCCCGGGTTCGATTTCCGGCGGGGTCAGGGATTTTCTCTGCCTCGTGATGGCTGGGTGTTGTGTGCTGTCCTTAGGTTAGTTAGGTTTAAGTAGTTCTAAGTTCTAGGGGACTGATGACCGTAGCAGTTAAGTCCCATAGTGCTCAGAGCCATTTGAACCATTTTCTGCATCTACATCTACATCTACATTTATACTCCGCAAGCCACCGGAAGTCAAGGAAAATGGCATCTACCTGGGAGCCTGTATCTAATATTTTCTGGGTCTCATGAACAAATAAAGCGAGTTGTGTCACACAAGATCGCTGTTTCCGGAACCCATGTTGATTCCTACAGAGTAGATTCAGGGTTTCCAGAAACGACATGATACGCGAGCAAAAAACATGTTCTAAATTTCTACAACAGATCGACGTCAGAGATATAGGTCTATAGTTTTCCGCATCTGCTCGACGACGCTTCTTGAAGACTGGGACCACCTGTGCTCTTGTCCAATCATTTGGAACCTTCCGTTCCTCTAGAGACTTAGTTCTTTCACGTACTCTGTGCAGAATCGAATTGGTATCCCGTCAGGTCAAGTGGACTTTCCTCTGTTGAGTGATTTCAGTTGCTTTTCTATTCCTTGGACACTTATTTCGATGTCAGCCATTTTCTCGTTTGTGCGAGGATTTAGAGAAGGAACTGCAGTGCGGTCTTCCTCTGTGAAACAGCTTTGGAAAAAGGTGTTTAGTATTTCAGCTTTACGCGTGTCATCCTCTGTTTCAGTGCCATCATCATCCCGGAGTGTCTGGATATGCTGTTTCGAGCCACTTACTGATTTAACGTAAGACCAGAACTTCCTAGGATTTTTTGTCAAGTCGGTACATAGAATTTTACTTTCGAATTAACTAACGCTTCACGCATAGCCCTCCTTACGCTAACTTTGACATCGTTCAGCTTCTGTTTGCCTGAGATGTTTTGGCTCCGTTTAAACTTGCAGCGAAGTTCTCTTTGCTTTTGCAGTAGTTTCCTAACTTTGTTGTTGAACCACGGTGGGTTCTTCACGTCCCTCACAGTTTTACTCGGCACGTACCTGTCTAAAACGCATTTTACGATTGCCTTGCACCTTTTCCGTAAACACTCAACTTTGTCAGTGTCGGAACAGAAATTTTCGTTTTGATCTGTTAGGTAGTCTGAAATCTGCCTTCTATTACTCTTGCTAAACACTAACGTGCGAAAGTTACTTTCGTCCTTACGTTTTGCACACCGGTATAGAATGGCAGCAGATTCTCTGACGCCGAAGACGCGGGTTGGTCTGTTCGTCGGCTAACTGGACACCTGTAACGGGCGC
Source organism: Schistocerca cancellata (assembly GCF_023864275.1). Lineage (NCBI taxonomy): Eukaryota > Metazoa > Arthropoda > Insecta > Orthoptera > Acrididae > Schistocerca > Schistocerca cancellata. The sequence goes on along the minus strand of NC_064631.1, from coordinate 30,405,927 downwards.
CCTAGACCTGTTGGGCGCCTAGCGTCGCCTACCCGTGACCCAATGCGGAACGGGCCGCCTTGCCGCGGCATTAAATTCACCCAACTGCCGGGAGGTGCGGGCGCGGAGGAGGCGCGGGCGGCGGGAGGCGCTTGCAGCAATTACTGTCTCTGCGGCCTCGAGCCGCGCGTCGCGCGTCGCGGAAATTCCGCGCGCTATTGGCGGCGGCGGGGCCACGTCGCGTCGCGGCCCAATAACAGATGTAATAACGGCGCACGTCGCAGACAGACCGCGCGCTAAGTCGTAATTAACGGCGCACATACCTCGCGCGCGCAGGAACGCGGCGCGTCTTATTGGGAAGTGGAGCGGAGGCGTGGAGCGGCCCAAGGCGAGGCGGAGAACAGCCGCGGCGCGGGCCCCGGGAATTTCAAGTATAACTGCTCCGGGGGCTGCCGCCACGCTCCGAATGCGGTAGCTCCTCGCAAGAATCTCCCTCGCCGGGAGGAACAGCAAGTAGATGACTGAGCGGCGATTTACATCCCCGTTTTCTGCGAGCGCTTTCTGCTGTAACCTAGGGCAACAAATAAATATCATTTTCAATTATTGTTTCAACTGGCTGTCAAGTATTCATGCAGTCTGGATAGCAGAAACCTAGTATCCGCGGAAAAATTAAAGTCCACAGGAAAATAAACGAAATACACTACTGGCCATTAAAATTGCTACACCACGAAGATGACATGCTACAGACGCGAAATTTAACCGACAGGAAGAAGATGCTGTGATATGCAAATGATAGCTTTTCAGAGCATTCACACAGGGTCGGCGCCGGTGGCGACACCTACAAAAGTGCTGACATGAAAGTTTCCAACCGATTTCTCATACACAAACAGGAGCTGACCGGCGTTGCCTGGTGAAACGTTGTTGTGATGCCTCGTGTAAGAAGGAGAAATGCGTACCATCACGTTTCCGACTTTGATAAAGGTCGGATTTTAGCCTATCGCGATTGCGGTTTATCGTATCCCGACACTGCTGCTCGCGTTGGTCGACATCCAATGACTGTTAGCAGAATGGGGAATCGGTGGGTTCAGGAGGGTAATACGGAACGCCGTGCTGGATCCCAACGGCCTCGTATCACTAGCAGTCGAGATGACAGGCATCTTATCAGCATGGCTGTAACGGATCGTGCAGCCACGTCTCGATCCCTGAGTCAACAGATGGGGATGTTTGCAAGACAACAACCATCTGCACGAACAGTTCGACGACGTTTCTAGCAGTACGGACTATTTTGCTCGGAGACCATGGCTGCGGTTACCCTTGACGCTGCATCACAGACAGAAGGGCCTGCGGTGGTGTACTCAACGACGAAACTGGGTGCACGAATGGCAAAACGTCATTTTTTCGGATGAATCCAGGTTCTGTTTACAGCATCATGATGGTCGCATCCGTGTTTGGTGACATCGCGGTGAACGCACATTGGAAGCGTGTATTCGTCATCGCCATACTGGCGTATCACGCGGCGTGATGGTATGGGGTGCCATTGGTTACACGTCTCGGTCGCCTCTTATTCGCATTGACGGCAATTTGAACAGTGCACGTTACATTTCAGATGTGTTACGACACGTGGCCCTACCCTTCTTTCGATCCCTGCGAAACCCTACATTTCAGCAGGATAATGCACGACCGTATGTTGTAGGTCCTTTATGGGCCTTTCTGGATACAGAAAATGTTCGACTGCTGCCCTGGCCAGCACATTCTTCAGATCTCTCACCAACTGAAAACGTCTGGTCAATGGTGGCTCGTCACAATACGCCAGTCACTACTCTTGATGAAATGTGGTATCGTGTTGAAGCTGTATGGGCAGCCGTACCTGTACACGCCATCCAAGCTCTGTTTGACTCAATGCACAGGCGTATCAAGGCCGTTATTACGGGCAGAGGTGGTTGTTCTGGGCACTGATTTCTCAGGATCTATGCACCCGAACTGCGTGAAAATGTAATCACATGTCAGTTCTAGTGTAATATATTTGTCCAATGAATACCGGTTTATCATTTGCATTTCTTCTTGTTGTTGCTGTTTTAATGGCCAGTAGTGTAGAAGGAACTGACACTTCATATTTCAGAGCTCCAACGTCAATCAGAGGCTGCAATCAGAGACAGTTGACAACAATTTGAAAAAAAAATCGTGTTACCATTTTAACCTAATTTTGCTGTATTGAGCTTTAGTGTGAACTATTTTCCGAAGGAAGTACCGTTTTCAAGCTAACCAACATAACAAGATGAATACCACAAGAAAAGATGTGTAAGGGGCAGTCAAATGATGAGACAGATGGGAAAAAAGTAAGTAAACTGTTTACTTTTTGAAAAATTATCACCACAACTGTTTACAGTTTTATCCAGCTGTGAGACAAGACGAAACTTTTGTAGCGTACTTGAATCATATGGATGGGCCCACTTGTTGCCAGGGCTGTTTCTAGTACGCCGCAGAAGTCTTGCTGGGTAGCCCTTACACATCCTCCATGCAGCCCGGTCTCGCCCCAGGCGGTTTCCATATTTTTGGAACTCTGGAGAAAGTCATTCGTGGCCGTCGATTTGCACTGGACGAAGAGGTGCACGCCTGTGTACAATCGCGGCTCCATAGGCTACCGCAAACAATTTTCAAAGATGGCATTGTTAGCCTTCTCTCACAATGGGATAAATCTGTTAACAATTATGGCAATTACTTTTGAAATAATAAAGCGCTTGCTTATTTTTCTTCGAACTGTCATGTTTTCATTCGACTGTTCATAAGAACTACACAATTATTTTAATATAAATGACAATAAAAACAGTTAGGTGCAGAAAATTGCTTATGGGCAAATGAAAATACATTCAAAATCAAATGGCCCTGAGCATTATGGGACTTAATATCTGAGGTCATCAGTACCCTAGAACTTAGAACTACTTAAACCTAACCAACCTAGGGACATCACGCACATCCATGCTCGAGGCAGGATTCCATCCTGCGACCGTAGCGGTCGCGTGGTTCCAGACTGAAGCGCCTAGAACCGCTCGGTCACAACGGACGGCAAAAATACCTTACAATAAAAATATCTCGGTAGGATCAGATAACACGTAAAACGTCGGGTCCAGACTAACAGAACCTGTAAAGAAACACGATTAGAAGGTTGGAGTGTGAATGCAGAGTGCATTCGTATGGAAACGAACCAACATTAAATCACTCGGCAAGCTTCGCACAATCCATAAGGGTAATAAAATGAAAATGGAACACTATTCTAAAAAGCCTTAAGTATACAGACTGGACACTACACATTTAATTAATTAAAATAATAAAATACCTTCAATAGTGCTGTCAAATCTTCTCCACATCAAGTAACAACACAGACCTGTCGTAACTGTACGATGTACATCAATAAGTATGACATTTGCAAATGTGGCTTCTGCTTTCAAGCGTGAAAACAGACGTCGGCTTCATGAGACGTCCACAAGTTTTATAATTGCTGACTGCGCCTTTATATGATTGCAAGCACTTGACAGCACACGACAATCTCAAGTACCTTAGTGAGTGCCTTTTCAATTACATATCGATTTCCCGTGGGCCCTGCACGGAGCCGAGAGTTGGCGAAGTGTGGCGGACAAGTCGACTAGTGTGACGTCACAAGTTCGTTGCAAGAGTACTTCTCGTGGGCGCCGACTTCAAGTTTTCTGACGTCATGCCAACTCCCCTTATTATACCTACATGGCTGTAACGCATAGCCAGCCTCTCTGTGTTGGTTATATACCTCTTTGCTTCTGCCTCTCTGCGCTCAGTTATATGGCCATCTTTGTTGTTTCCCAGGTCCGCGACTAGAGTGACTGGGGATAACGCTGTGTAGTCACCTTCGCGGTGGCACAGCACTGAGCTCACGGCTGTGGTAGCGATGTCGCCGACATCGGTGGATGACACCGACGACCGACATCGGCCGAAGACGGCCGATCTTTTCAAAGCAGTGCGACAGTACGTGCTCACTCTCACAAAGGAACGTTTCCAAACGTCGATGAATGATCTTGATGAAACTTGGTGAGTGTGTAGGGAGGGCAGAATAATGCAATAAGTATTTTATTGTTTGTGCCCAATTTCACTTTTAAGGGGTAAAACACATTCCAAAAGGTAATTCGGCATATTGGGTTCAGAGCGAACAACTTCGAAACCATCAAATATAAAATATGAGTTTCATATAAAACGTGAAATGTAACTAACGTTCTCGAAAACTGTATAATAAACTTTCAATGTAAAATCGAAAATTTGCAAATTACCGCACCACCATTAATGAATTTTGAAAAATGGAAATTTTTTCACAACATAAATTAAAGTTGCTTTCACACCACATGCATCCATATGTAATAAAGCTGGTTTCTGTAATACCATTTTTGGAAAATAAGTTGTACAAAATAAGCTGCCAAAGTATGTGCAACTAACGCAGTTAAACTATCTAAACCTTCATTATTATTCTGATTATTTAATATACACTTTTTGTTTTATTATGTAAATTTGCTGTATTATGTAAATTATCATGATTCATAGCGTCGATAGAGTAAGAGTGGACATCGACAGACAAGGAGGAAGGAGTAGTTGGGGGTGGTGATGAGGCCTTAATTTTACGGGGAAAAGGCAGTAGGGTAAGAAGCGGATAGGGGGAAAAGGGACAGGGAAATACGGTGAGGGAAAAAAAGGGAGCCCTGATGAGATGGAATGTGTAGGGTCTATTTATGGGTTGTAGTATGGGCAAATACGAAGGTGGAGTTCATCATCTCAGAGACGGGTGAAATTTCGTTGGCAGGGATTGTGGTGGGTGTGCTGAAGTGGCATTGGTGGGATGTGTCGATAGAGGCGCGGCAGCGTACTAGGATTGGGAATTAGAGGAGAAGCAATAGGGTAAAGCGCCCACGTTTCGGATGGCTGCCTATTCCAGGTAGCTGAATATCTCTCTCGCTTGGTGCTGCACTCCGTAGCTCATTCTGACACGCCATTGTGATTTTGGAGCCTATGCTGGTAACGTTTCATTCTCCACAGCTATTTTTGCCGTGTGGTCAAGATAAACATTTTGAACAGAGTTCAGCTGAAAGTCCTTCCTCCAGCCAGACAAAACCTATTTCATATAAAAAGTATTTCATATGAGACAGTAGTGTGAAGCACGCCCTTTCTTATCTAATTGATAAAAATGTTGTCCACTGATAACTTACGGGTTAGGTTGTGCCTAAATAGAAGTAAGAAATGTTCCGTAGTACCGGGCAGTAATAGGTTGCACTATCTCAGGTACCAGAAATTTGGAGTCAGTTTATACAAAGAGACGTTCTAAATTTTACTACAGATGCCACCTTTCAACTGTTTTAGAGATGTTGGGCGAATCTGACAAAACCTCAGAAGCTGCAGCAGGGCCATTGTCAACTACAGTTACTGGAATGGAAGAAACAGCGTACTTCTGAAATCAGCTCATCTCGTCTGCTTCCACAATCAAACCCAACACCAAGAGTCGGCAAAGTAGCAGCGTTTACCTCATCTGATTTTATAAATACTTTGGGACAGTCCCTGGCTAAAGGGGAAAAAGAAAGTACCAAGAATACAGGAAAGTATCCTGCTTCAACAAAACCTGCTGCAGGTGCTCTATGTGATGCATCTGATAGACATTCAACTCGGCTAACAAAAGGAAGCTCTTCGTACGAAAGAATTAGAGAGTCACGAAGCAGCAGAATCAAGGTGAGGAAGAGCTAGATTCAAGTCTTGATGAAACTATATTGCAAGACTCATCACCTGAATATGAAGAGGACGAGGATTGCATTTACTGCGACCAGCTGTGGTCAGCTGATACTTCTAGGGAGACCTGCGTTAAGTGTGTCGGTTGCTTTCGCTGGTGTTATGAGCTTTGTGCAGGTGTCGACGACGATACCTCGAAAGATTTTAAATGTGAATTCTGTATTAAAAAGCACAAGGACTGAACACTTTACATGTTATCGTTGAAATGTCTGCAGAGTCTGTGTACTCTTTACTTCTGAAACAAACATTTGGTACGAATAAAGGCTCTGTTATTAATTCACTAAGGTTTAGGAAACCTGAAAACCCGAAATTAAGAAATCAGTTTTCTGGAGATATAAATTACACGTTTTGATTCTTTGTCCAGATATTACAGAAAATGAATATATTCTGAAGATATTTGCGGGGGTAGTATTTAAGTATTCCGTAGTAATAGTGTAACTTATTTCCCATAATTTAAAACTGCGATTTATTGGTAAATTTCGGTTTAAATCGGTACCCGATAAAAGAGCACTTTCCCGTAGGGTTATTGGAGTCGAGTTCGAGGATGGTGTAGGTTGTTCGAAGGTTTTCAGTCTGAGTGAGGAAAAGTGGAAATTTCAATAGGTCGTATTTCCATGTGGGGAAGGTAAATGTATGCGAAAAGCGAGGCGGAATACATGACGTTCAAGGGACTGGGGGGGCGGGGTGGATATCCGTGCAACATTTGCATAGAAGAGGATGTAGAAGAAGATGTAGATGTAGAGAACAGCATAGGGCTGGGATTCTCACGTTCAGTTCAGTTAGTAGTTTACTCCATTGTGGTCTTTCTGTTAGATGATTAGTAGATCAGCTTAGTTGCTGGCCGATAGTTATGTCTTAGTTGTTTCAGTGATTAGTTAATTGAACAGGACGGTCGTAAATCATAAGTTAGGGGCCATGGCAGAACGTTCAAGTGGTCTGTTCTAATGTTAATGCCTAGTTTTTGGAGCGTTCGATCGTGAAGAGCCATTGCTTATCCCGGGGGATAAACTCACTGAGGAGGAGAGATCGTTAGGATTTATAGAGTGTGGGGTAGAGGGCGAGAAAAGCGGTGTCATCAGCACACTGAGGGAGGTAGACTGGCAGAGATGGTTTGGGTATATTGGCAGTGCAGGAGAGCGGAGAGGATGGGGTCTTTGGGTAAACTTGCAGTGGGATGCAAGGTATGGGAATTGGTACTGTTAACAGTGACAAAGGATGGGCGATTGGACAGGACAGAGGCAAAAGGCGAACATAGTTAACTGGAAACGCATAAGCCTGGAAATTGGAAAAGAGATCTGAATCCCATGCACTGTCATAGTCTTTCTCTAGAACGAGGGAGACACATATAGCGGATTTATGGTTGATCGGCTGGTGGATGAGCTGGGTACATGAGCTTGGCAGCAGAGTAGTGGAGGAGGAGGAGGAGGAGGAGGAGGAGAAGAAGATTCGTGTTTAACGTCCAGTCGACAACTAGATCATTAGAGACGGATCACAAACTCGGATTAGGGAAAGACTGGGAAGGAAATCGGCCGTGCCTTTTCAAAGGAACCATTCCGGCATTTGCCTGAAACGATTTAGGGAAAACACGGAAAACCATAATGAGGATGGCCGGAGACTGGTTTGAACCGTCGTCCTCCCAAATGCGAGTCCAGTTTGCTAACCACTGCGCCACCCCACTCGGTGCAGAGGAGAAAGTTGCGTAGCAGCCAGCCTGGTTGACAGGAAGAACGTGGTGCTGGTTCACATGCTGATGGATTTGTCAGGAGCGGATGGATCTGGACACCTTGGTAAACACTGTGGTGGGGCGGATGGCGCTGTACGAGAATACACTAGCAGGGGGTTTGTGCGGTTTGGGGAAAAGTTGGATTTTGGAGGTTTTTCTACAGTTCAGAATACTAATCTGTGGAGAGGGTAGTGGCGCAAAGGATTGGAAGGGTGAGTAGAAAGGGGAGGGGTCATTTTTTGAGGCGTCAATAGTTAATGCGGCCTCGACCAGCGGAAGTATTGCGTTTTCTGTGAAGTACCGAGGGGCTATAATTAAACTTTCCCTGTTTAACACATTATAACACGGAAACTAATTACCGTACGTGTACCAAACTTGGTAGCGTTAACGTCCAGAGTATGGGTGCATCATTTCCATGTGTCACAGCTCCACCGTCCAATTCCAGCTATGGCCATCAAGTGCCGAGACCAGTGGTCGTGATTCATAGTCTCACACAGCTCACCAGCCGCAGTGCACTTCTTGACATGTCAACATGGGTTTGGACAAAAGGAGCAAGGCATTACTTGTGGTGAAGCTCTATTATCAAAACAACAATAATGCTGCAGCTGCATTTCGAGAACATCGCCAGCTGAAGGGGTTACAGAAGGGTCCTCTTTCTCCTTCTGCTGTGTAGAGCATGATGAAGGAAAAAAAATTGTGGTAAGGACTTATGGGACCAAACTGCTGAGGTCATCGGTCCCTAAGCTTACGCACTACTTAATCTTAAGGGGCTCCGGAAAGGCTCAAAATCATGAAAGTTCAATTTTTACTTTTTAGCGTTTTCTGAATCTGCAGACTATTACCTTTTAATAGATATATAATTTATTCAATTCCGAAGACTACAACTATTTTTAAATTTTTTTAAAAATGTGTTCTACATGGGCGTGACCCACTGTGGCGCTGTTAAACTGCTGTCAAATGGTGTTATTATTAACGTCCGTGTTCATCAGGTACATTTTAGTGATATGAGATAAAGTATGTGTTGTGGCTAACCTATTTTCAGAGACTTAGCAGCACCTGAACTGTTGAAAAAGTGTATTCACGGAAAAACTCAAAACCCCAATGAAAGTGTAAATAGTGTTATATGGTCGAGAATCCCCAAGACTGTATTTGTTGGAATAGAAACACTTCACTTTGGTGTGTATGATGCTGTTGCGACTTTCAATGATGGCAACATTGTAAGCTGCAAGGTATTTAGAAATATGGGAATGAAGATAGGTTCTAACATGGTACGAGCGATGCTTGCTTTAGACAAGGAACGCCTTCGGGCTGCAGACAGGGCTGTAAAGAGTCTAGAAATACAAGCAAGAGTAAACAGGAGGAGGAACAAGAGGAAGCTGGAGGAGGAGTTTGCAGAGGATGAAGATAATCCATCCTATGGACCTGGAATGCACTAAAAAGTTAATCCAATCTTTGTCGCTCGATTCCCAAAACTTTTATTTTCTCATACTAATTACATGTTTTCTAAGGATCTTCCAAACATATTTGTTTCAAACTTTCAGTAAATGTTACACAGTACCTTCTGCATAATTTAACACAGCCTTTTTCCAAAAAACTGTATATTTTTGAATATATAAATAAAAAATTGCAAAAAAATGTTGTGAATTTTCATTACAATTAAAAAAAATCATCTTTAATAACTGAACTAAAATTTTGTAAAATCCCTGTGTTAAGTTGTAGCCCATATTCCAATAAGTAATCTGTAAAAAGTTCAACTTCCTACCTCAAATACTTTGTGAGGAAAGATGTAATTTATAAGCGTTATTTTAACATTGCAAGTATAGGGCGTTCCGGAGCCCCTTAAACTGACATACGCTAAGGACGACATACACACCCATGCCCGAGGGAGGACTCGAACCTCCGACGGGGGAAGCCGCGCGGACGGTGACAAAGCGCCATAGACCTCGTAGCTACTCCGCGCGGCGCTCATGATGAAGGAACTCAAATGAACTGGAGAACTGGGCGGCGCTTCGGGAAGAGTCCAACGACCGATTGCACCATAGGCGGTTGAAGAAATATCTGTTGCTATGACAACGCTGTGCGGAATTCCCGATCGTCAGGTAGTGCGCATGCTGTGTTACGACCGTTTTACATCCCGTGGCCCACTTTGAGGAAGGTGCTTCGAACGAATCTCAGATGGTATCCCTACAAGATCCATATCATATACCAGAAGGACCCACAACGACATGTTGACTTCGCTCTCTACTTTCTCCAAGTGTTGAAGCTGACGAGGGCTGGCCCTGAACCATCCTATGGACAGTCGAAGCTTATTTTTCTCTGACAGGTGAGGTGAACACACAGAATTCCCGAGTGTGGGGATCTTCACCTCCAATCACTGCGCATGAAGTTCCTCTGTGTGGTGAACACGTCACTGTATAGTGTGGCTTCACAGCTACGCTCCTCACTGGTCCATTCTTTTTTGAACGGGTTGGTGCTCAAGGACCAAACACATGCAGTGTGACTGGCCAGCGTTACTGCGATGTGCTTCGCCAGCATATCATATCCGCCCTGTAGGAAAGTTACGCATTGAACCCAACAGTTTTCATGAAAGATGGGGCCACACCGTACATCACTCGTGAAGCTCACCGGCTTCTTCGAAACACATTTCGGAACGATCGAATTATCATCCGATTGTTTCCAAATGCTTGGCCGGCACGATCACCTGATCTCACTCCCTGTGATTCTGTGATTTTTGGTTGTGGGGCTACCTGAAGGACAGGGTTTACCAGAGGAAGATCCACACATGTGCTGACCTGAAGCGCAGCATATCAAGAGAGGTAGACAGCACCTGTGGACATGCTTCGTTCTGCTGTGCAGAATGCAATCCTGCTCTTTCAGTCTCTTCTGGACACTGATGGGAGCCATATTGAGCATCTTCAGTAGCAGTAATGGTACCGGTATGTAATGGTATGATGTACCGTAGCATTTCATTAAAGGTGTTTGAACTGAATTTATTCTGCATTATTTCTATTTTCCACGTCCTTGACACTAATGCTATCAAGTTTGGTACTCGTAAGGTAATTAGTTCCCGTGTTATAACATTTTAAATAGGAAAAGTTTAATTATAAACACCCAGTACTTGTTTTATGTCGTGCACTGTGGTAAGTGTATTTAATTCTGTTTGTGTTGTCTTGTCTCAGTAAAGCAAGCTGGGAACCTGGGATGGAGCTACTGTATTTGCGCTTTCATTGATTGTAGAGAACAGGGAGTATTGAAAATGGGGACAGAAAATTCAAAGAGATTCTGGCCGTATGTAAAGTAAATCAGCGGCAAGCCACGATCAATACTTTCATTGCGCATTAGCGAGGGTAATGTTACTGATGACAGTACCACTAAAGTAGTTACTAAAACGGTTTTCTGAAATTGCTTCTCCGAAGAAGACGAAGTATATATTCTAGAATTAGAATAAAGAACTGCTGCCAACATGAGTAACTTAAAAGTAAATATCCTCACTGTAGCAAAGGGGGTGATAAGATCGAATGTAGGTTGTGGTGCAGGTAACAGTGATTTGAAGAAGAGGTAAGGAAAATGTGTTTGGTGGGATATGATGGCCCAACAGGGATGTTCTTGTGATGAGTGACTGCAACTGTGCCTCTGGCCAGGAGTCGGGGATTATCTATACCTTGTAGAATATGGGGAGAGGTTCAGATGGTGTGATAGGTTTGGAAGAACTTTTCGTTAAAGATGGAGGTATGGACGTTTTGTTGGGACAGGGTATGCATTACAAGGGGCTAGTTGGCCTGTAGAAAGCGAATGCTGTGAAACAGGATGCTGTATTGCTGTAGTGCTACGATGAAATGTGGGGGGTGGTTTGCATGGGTGAGAGATGGAGAGGGTGTAAAGAAGGTTGTAGAAATGGATGAATTCAAAGTACACTTTTTTTCAGGAGTAGGTGGCTTGGGTAATGAGATGAAACATGAAGTGGGCACCAATTGGAGAGTATGGTGGTAATTGGAAGGGGTGGATGTTTTTGAGGGTGAGGATGAAGAATCTGATGATATCTTCAGCAGTGGGAGGTGGACAGAGGTAGTTATTGGGATGGATATGATTATCAGTATGTTGGAAAGCCTTAGTTCAAACTGGTCTGATGGTGGAGGTCTGGCTTTGTATTTCATGGAGTAGATATTGTGGGCTTCATTGCAGTTGGGAGGCGAAGCGAGGTTTAAACATTGTTTGAGGAAGTAGGAAACCTTACAGTGAGGACAGGCTGGTGGAGTTTTGCAGTTGGAATTGTGATGGTTGCTGTAAAAGAGGCACTTTTGAATGTGTATGACTCGGGGAGGGATTTGGAGGCTTCAGCTTCAGCTGTGTGTTGGTCGCTGTTAACTAGAGCTTCCTCCATAAGAAAATGATTGATGGTGAGAACAGACTCAGTGAAAATGCACATGAGGAAGGAGGGGCCTGAGTCATAGATGCAGAGGGCTGTGATATTTCTTAGCTAGGATAGAATTTAGTTCAGATACCACCACATCTGCTGTATCTCAGTGCCAACTTTCATTATCACAGTGGTGAGGGTGGGGAGGAATAGTAAAGAGGCTGGGGTTTTATGGATCGGGAGGGAATGATAAAGGGAACGAGAAAGGCATCAAGGTGATATGTGGGATTTTGAGTAGGAAGTCTGCATGGTAGTAGGTGTTCGACTATATATTTGTGGGGTATTGCTTGGGCAATGGGAATATATATCACATCCTTTCTGATTTCAAGAGTGAGGGAGGTGTGGTAAATATGTGTTCAGAGGGATTGTGATTTATTTGGGGTATTTAAGGAAAAGGGCTGCTAGTGGAGTCTGTGTTAGGAGGTCCTCTGTGGTTTCTTCAAGATAGTGGTATAGAGTAAGAGTTGGAGAACTGGAGATGGTGGAATACGTTGTGGTTCAGGTCCTTCCATTTGGATTGAATTGGTGTGGCTACTTGTTGAGTGGCAACAGGTATTGTGGGTTCTAGAACTACCACTATCCTTGCTGATGGTGAAACAGCGGAAGTGATCAGCGTGGGAGAAGTTGGAAGAGGAGAATAGGCAAAGGAAGTGGTAAAAAGCTGAGAACAGTAGGAAGGGTGGAAGAAAGTAATTGCAGATGGAGACTACACTGTGGGAAATGGAGGATGGACAAACAGTGATGGATTTGAGGAAGTGCAGCTTGCAGAGAGAGTTGGTGCAGGGGGTGTTGTGGAAAGATGACTAAAGTAGTAGGAGTACCATAGTGGAAAATGAGGCAAGACACAGTAGATGATGCCACTGGCGATGAAGTGTCATGGGGCAGCGATGTCTGGGGTCATGTGGTGGCGACGAGAAACAACAAATGAAGGCAGGGGTGGCGTCAGCAGCGGCAATGGAGTCGAAGTCGAGATAGAGAGGAGGTGGCGGAGGAGAGGTGCCTTTGGTAGTGATGGCGAGGCGACTACTGCAGAAGTGGCGAGACGGTGGCAGCAAGACGTCTGCTGCGGAGGTGGCGAGATTGGGGAGGCAGAACGACTGCGGAAGTGGCGAGACCACTGTGATGACAATGACGACGATATAGAAGACGAGATGAGTACAGTTATGGACACGCAGAAACACGAACAGAAGAAGGCTTAAAGATCCAAACGAAGTGGACTCAAACAACTGGTGTTGTTTGTGAAACGTAAGACAGTGCTCCTATGGTACAGTTCACAGTGTGAAGATGCGATATGCGATACAACATGTTGTAACAAAGGTCACGCTACAGAATACTTGTCGGTGCAACACTAGTGTTCCTACTAGGGTTATACAATATGTGATATGATACATGATGCGACTCGTCAAACGACACTTAACAAGACAGTGAGTATCAGAGTCTGTACTTTCAGCCTGACTGTGAATACTGATCTCCAATGTAGATGCAGACTCGGTCCGACATCTTACAAGAATCAGGTGAAGCTGCGAGCAGTGAAGAAAATGCACAGTGGATGCTACATGTGTAGTGTAAGACAAATTGAGAATTTGGGCTGGACATCAAGCATCATGTACAGTTGAAGTGGTTAAGGTGACCACTCGGGTAAAGTGGGAAATCCGGATCAAAGCACAAAAAGGCAGAAATTTTCCATTCTCACCGTTGGATTTACTACAAAGCCAGATTGTAGCTGAGGTCTGAATTCCAGGTACCTCTTGAATCTGTATGGCCGCTGAATAAAAAAATAGTGTTTTTTATTTTTTACGCATCTGAAAGAACAATACCGTACATGTATATATGAGCCTGACCGTGAATAAAGATACCTCTTTTGCAGATGCGCACTATGTCTCAATTAACGCTGGAATCAGGCTAAGCTGCAAGCAATGAGGATAATGTACAGTGGACGTCACATGTGTAGTGTGCGAAAAGTGGAGGAGACGTGAGGTGTGCTCGGATATCCAAGTGGTTACAGTAATCGTTTGCGTGAGAGGAGAAATCTGGGTTTCATTCCTGGTCTGATACAAATTTTCACGTGTCACCATTGGATTTATTTCGGTGCGTGTTTTTGGCTGCGATCTGAATTTCACTTACGTCATTATATATATAAATGCGGCTGAGAGTGAATAATGATACATTGTGAGAATTAAGCGAAGCTGCAAACATGGAGGATAATGGACACTGGATGCTACATGTGTTGTGTGTGACAAGATGAGAATTTGGGCTGGACGTGAAGCCTGCTCAGTTATCCAAAGTGATTACTGCTGGCAAAGGCAGGAAATCCAGGTCTGCTTGCTGGCACAGCAAAAATTTTGACTTGTTGCCAATGGATTTATTTTAATGCCAGTGAGGTCTGTATTTCTCTTCCATCAAAGGTATACACTGGTGCTAGATCAAAAAAAGGGTACAGACACCTGACATATATCTATGCGCTTAATGGTGAATAACTTCGTACAGTTCTATTATTTAATGAATGTAATCAAGTGCTGTAATTAGAACGTTCTATCATGAGTACAAATGATACTTAACCCATTATGAATAAGGACGTTTCTGTTCCAAATTTAGTTTTTTGTAAATAACTTGAAAACTAATACAGAGAGATTAATGACGTCACATAGTTAGTGGTCTTATATCAAACTGAGGCTACATACGAATTTTCATCTTTCCGAGTCCAATATTTAGCGCCTTCAGTTTTTCGTAAAAACGTCGATTTGACAAAATGTTGCTCCGATCAAGTTGACACTTGTAACTATTGATTGTTGTGGGTTCCTGCTCACTCTTCGCTTATAGGGTGCCTAAGGGATACAGCGCTTGTTTTGCCGCGTTTTGCGAAGTTAAAAGGCGTTTATAAAAACGAAATTAAACAAAGTATATTAATATGTGCGTGCAGTGCCCTCAGAACGCAAAAGAAGAAGGATCAGTCACAACAAAACATGACAAGCTATGGGTGCAGGACACCATATAGATGGTCGTGCGAAACCATATAATGTGAAATCACGTTATTCAATGAACGAAGCCTACTGATGATGGCACAGAGGTGCCGAAACGTATTTAGGTACCAAGAAGGGGAGTGTTTCTCCCTAAAAGATGGAACCTATATTTAATAATAATAAATGGTAATGGCACAAGCTGCGACATTGTCGCGAATAAAACAGTGACCCGTATATGCAATAAGTTTCCTTTACTTTACGCCTATGGTCACAAACTTTTTGTTACCAGACTACTGGTTTAGCTCTATAATGACCATCATCAGATCTGCAGCAAAAATGGGAAAAACATAAATACACTCGCAGATTGTCTACAGCTTAAAAACAATACATAGATCATAACGAAAAGTACTACTGACAATATATGCATGTGTGCGCTTTAAGTATGAAGAGGCATACCTCTTTCATAAAAACAAAGTCCTAATGTACTGCAGCCATAGTGGCATCGTAAAATGTCAAATGCAGAATCAGCACAGGCATCGTCTAATCTACATCTACATCTACATTTATACTCCGCAAGCCACCCAACGGTGTGTGGCGGAGGGCACTTTACGTGCCACTGTCATTACCTCCCTTTTCTGTTCCAGTCGCGTATGGTTCGCGGGGAGAACGACTGTCGGAAAGCCTCCGTCCGCGCTCGAATCTCTCTAATTTTACATTCGTAATCTTCTCGGGAGGTATAAGTAGGGGGGAGCAATATATTCGATACCTCACCCAGAAACGCCCACCTCTCGAAACCTGGACAGCAAGCTACACCGCGATGCAGAACGCCTCTCTTGCAGAGTCTGCCACTTGAGTTTGCTAAACATCTCCGTAACGCTATCACGCTTACCAAATAACCCTGTGACGAAACGCGCAGCTCTTCTTTGGATCTTCTCTATCTCCTCTGTCAACCCGACCTGGTACGGATCACACACTGAAGAACAATACTCAAGTATAGGTCGAACGAGTGTTTTGTAAGCCACCTCCTTTGTCGGTGGACTACATTTTCTAAGGACTCTCCCAATGAATTTCAACCTGGCACCAACAATTAATTTTATATGATCATTCCACTTCAAATCGTTCCGCACGCATACTCCCATGTATTTTATAGAAGTAACTGCTACCAGTGTTTGTTCCGCTATCATATAATCATACAATAAAGGATCCTTCTTTCTATGTATTCGCAATACATTACATTTGTCTATGATAAGGGTCAGTTGCCACTCCCTGCACCAAGTGCCTATCTGCTGCAGAACTTCCTGCATTTCGCTGCAATTTTCTAATGCTGCAACTTCTCTGTATACTACAGCATCATCCGCGAAAAGCCGCATGGAACTTCCGACACTATCTACTAGGTCATTTATATATATTGGGAAAAGCAATGGTCCCATAACACTCCCCTGTGGCACTCCTGGAAATGGAAAAAAGAACACATTGACACCGGTGTGTCAGACCCACCATACTTGCTCCGGACACTGCGAGAGGGCTGTACAAGCAATGATCACACGCACGGCACAGCGGACACACCAGGAACCGCGGTGTTGGCCGTCGAATGGCGCTAGCTGCGTAGCATTTGTGCACCGCCGCCGTCAGTGTCAGCCAGTTTGCCGTGGCATACGGAGCTCCATCGCAGTCTTTAACACTGGTAGCATGCCGCGACGGCGTGGACGTGAACCGTATGTGCAGTTGACGGACTTTGAGCGAGGGCGTATAGTGGGCATGCGGGAGGCCGGGTGGACGTACCGCCGAATTGCTCAACACGTGGGGCGTGAGGTCTCCACAGTACATCGATGTTGTCGCCAGTGGTCGGCGGAAGGTGCACGTGCCCGTCGACCTGGGACCGCACCGCAGCGACGCACGGATGCACGCCAAGACCGTAGGATCCTACGCAGTGCCGTAGGGGACCGCACCGCCACTTCCCAGCAAATTAGGGACACTGTTGCTCCTAGGGTATCGGCGAGGACCATTCGCAACCGTCTCCATGAAGCTGGGCTACGGTCCCGCACACCGTTAGGCCGTCTTCCGCTCACGCCCCAACATCGTGCAGCCCGCCTCCAGTGGTGTCGCGACAGGCGTGAATGGAGGGACGAATGGAGACGTGTCGTCTTCAGCGATGAGAGTCGCTTCTGCCTTGGTGCCAATGATGGTCGTATGCGTGTTTGGCGCCGTGCAGGTGAGCGCCACAATCAGGACTGCATACGACCGAGGCACACAGGGCCAACACCCGGCATCATGGTGTGGGGAGCGATCTCCTACACTGGCCGTACACCACTGGTGATCGTCGAGGGGACACTGAATAGTGCACGGTACATCCAAACCGTCATCGAACCCATCGTTCTACCATTCCTAGACCGGCAAGGGCACTTGCTGTTCCAACAGGACAGCTTGTAAAGACTCGCCCCCACTTGTTCCCGCACCGCGCCGCACGGCACCTCTCGGCGCTGCCGTTCGATCGGTGTTGCCGGTAACGAAGGCGCACCGCCGGCCGCCGATACACTCGCCGCAAGTGTCGGCTCGCGGAGGCCTCCCTCCAGGAAAGGAAAGGAAAGGAAAGGGAGACACGGCGGGCAATATGCGTGGGCGGCGGCCATTAGCGTCGCCTCCTTTGTCTGGCGGCGGGGGAGGCGGGGGCGGCGAGCGGTCGTTAATAGCGGCGCGTAATCACCTGACACATTCTGCGGCGCCGCTAAATGGACGCGCGGCCCACCCGCCGGAAGAAAACAAACGGCCGGGGCGGAGGGGGCGGTTTTCTGATTGGAGAGGTTCGGTTGCATTTATCGAATACTAATGGTTCTCTAATTGCTGTAGCAATAGCGGCGACGCGCGCGCGAGTCGCGGACGGCGTGCTGCCCCCGAGGCGTTCTACGCGGGTTGGCCCCAGTCGAAGGGTGCGTGAGAGGGGGTGCCGAGTTCTTCTGCCGCAGAACAGGGGAGCTTAGCGGCCTCCTCAAGAGCGACGCCTGCAATGCAGTGTGCGGTGCATTCTCACGTTCTGTCCAGTTTACTGGAATTCCATCACGACTCGACTCACACTGGGCACTGAGCGATTGTGGCTCCACGGAGACCCGTACTGTCAACAACAAGAACCGCAAATTTACAACTGGCAGCAAAGTAAACTAATTTACCCCATGTTTTTAATGATCATTTCCGTATAAGATGAAACGATTCGTGTCACATACATTGTCTTAATCTCCCAAAGTCTTAAATTAACATTCATAAAGGAGGAATTTCTATGGAGGGATCACTCCTCTCGTGCCAACTTCTCCATCTCAGAGTAGCACTTTCACCCTACGTCGTGTTATTTATTGGATGTATTCCAGCCTCTTTCTTCCCAAATACACTACTGGCCATTAAAACTGCTACACCAAGAAGAAATGCAGATGGTAAACGGGTATTCGTTGGACAAATATATTATACTAGAACTGACATGTGATTACATTTTCACGCAATTCGGGTGCATAGATACTGAGAAATCAGTACCCAGAACAACCACCTCTGGCCGTAATATACGCCTAGGAGATTGGATGGCGTGTACAGGTACAGCTGCCCATGCAGCTTCAACACGATATCGCAGTTCATCAAGAGTAGTGACTGGCGTATTGTGACGAGGCAGTAGCTCGGCCACCATTGACCAGACGTTTTCAATTGGTGAGAGGTCTAGAGAATGTGCTGGCCAGGGCAGCAGTCGAAAATTTTCTGTATCCAGAAACGCCCGTACAGGACTTGCAACATGCGGTCGTTCATTATCCTGCTGAAATATAGCGTCTCGCAGGGTAGAGCCACGCGTCGTAACACATCTGAAATGTAACGTCCACTGTTCAAAGTGCAGTCATTGCGAACAAGAGGTGACCGAGACATGTAACCAATGGCACCCCATACCATCACGCTGGGTGATACGCCAGTACGGCGATGACGAATACACGCTTCCAATGTGCGTTCACCGCGATGTCGCCAAACACGGATGCGACCATCATCATGCTGTAAGCAGAACCTGCATTAATCAGAAAAAATGACGTTTGGCCATTCGTGCACCCAGGTTCGTCATTGAGTACACCATCGCAGGCGCTGCTGTCTGTGATGCAGCGTCAAGGGTAACCGCAGCCATGGTCTCCGAACTGATAGTCCACGCTGCTGTAAACGTCGTCGAACTGTTCGTGCAGATGGTTGTTGTCTTGCAAACGTCGCCGTCTGTTGACTCAGGGATCGAGACGTGGCTGCACGATCCGTTACAGCCATGCGGATAAGATGCCTGTCATCTCGCCTGCTAGTGATACGAGGCCGTTGGGATCCAGAACGGCGTTCCGTATTACCCTCCTGAACCCACCGATTGCATATTCTGCTAACAGTCATTGGATCTCGACCAACGCGAGCAGCAATGTCGCGATACGATAAAACGCAATCGCGATAGGCTAGAATCCGACCTTTATCAAAGTCGGAAACGTGATGGCACCTATTTCTCTGCCTTACACGAGGCATCACAATGACGTTTCACCAGGCAATGCCGGTCAACTGCTGTTTGCGTATGAGAAACCGGTTGGAAACTTTCCTCATGACAGCACTTTGTAGGCGTCGCCACCGGCGTCAACCTTGTGTGAATGCTCTGAAAAGCTAATCATTTGCACATCACATCTTCTTGCTGTCGGTTAATTTTCGCGTCTGTTGTACGTCATCTTCGTGGTGTAGCAATTTTAATGGCCAGTAGTGTAGTTCTTAGCCTCTACAGCGCCCTAGAATACGATGCAAGTTACTCCCTGATGATGTGTTAGCACATGTCCTGTCACAGTGTCCCTTGTCCTTATCAGTGTTTTCCGTATGATCCTTTCTTCGTCGATTCTACGGAGAACCTCCGCATTCCATTCACAGATGATACGTAAGCTTATAGTCTGTGCGTGTCTGAGAGGGTAAAACGAGCGACCCAAACAGGGATGAACAAGACGCTTCGATGCCCTTCACTGGCTTTGACCGAAGATGTTATTGTAAGCCCCTACATGCAACACCAACAGGATTTAAAAATTACCACCAATAACATTACCTGTTCCCATGACTCGAAAATGTAAACATCAAATACAGAATCGTACAAGTTCTTAAGCCAACAGGACAGCCACGGGAACGTGGGGACTTTGGGCGGGGAGAAACTAAAATCTAAGATAACGACCACAAAGTCACAATAATAGTAGGATATACGAAACGAAACAATCGAAAAACCAAGATACGGTGGTTGGTTTCAGATGGGGAAAAAACACAAAATTAGCGCAAACACATTATAACACAATTTGAAACGCAAATGTCAATACGAAAAGCCAAAAACCATTAAGCAGTACAAAAAACCCAAAGGTGATACCAATACAGACAGTCAAAAATTGCGGCGATTAATATACTCAAGTCATGAATTGGTATGTTAATATCACTATAACACGAAACGTGGGCGCCGGCTGCTGTGGCCTAGCTGTTCTAGGCGCTTCAGTCCGGAACCGCGCTGCTGCTACGCGTGACTCACTCAAGAATGTTGCTCAATTGTGTGGGACGCGTACCACATAGGTCTAACAGCGGATACTCAACGTATAAAGAGACTGTCAGCGCGAGTGGTCCCAGGTCTGTTTCCCACATGGGAAAGCATCACGTAGATGCTGAAGAAACTGAAATGGCAAATTATGTAGAAAGACGCAGACTACTCCGTGAATGTGGAAACGAGCATTCGGCACTGTGCGCCGGGAGTCCCCCATTCCGGGCACGTCGGCCGCCGAGGTCAAGTACGAGGGCAGTTCAATAAGTAAAGCAACACATTTTTTTTCTCGGCCAATTTTGGTTGAAAAAACCGGAAATTTCTTGTGGAATATTTTCAAACATTCCCGCTTCGTCTCGTATAGTTTCATTGACTTCCGACAGGTGGCAGCGCTGTACGGAGCTGTTAAAATGGCGTCTGTAACGGATGTGCGTTGCAAACAACGGGCAGTGATCGAGTTTCTTTTGGCGGAAAACCAGGGCATCTCAGATATTCATAGGCGCTTGCAGAATGTCTACGGTGATCTGGCAGTGGACAAAAGCACGGTGAGTCGTTGGGCAAAGCGTGTGTCATCATCGCCGCAAGGTCAAGCAAGACTGTCTGATCTCCCGCGTGCGGGCCGGCCGTGCACAGCTGTGACTCCTGCAATGGCGGAGCGTGCGAACACACTCGTTCGAGATGATCGACGGATCACCATCAAACAACTCAGTGCTCAACTTGACATCTCTGTTGGTAGTGCTGTCACAATTGTTCACCAGTTGGGATATTCAAAGGTTTGTTCCCGCTGGGTCCCTCGTTGTCTAACCGAACACCATAAAGAGCAAAGGAGAACCATCTGTGCGGAATTGCTTGCTCTTCATGTGGCTGACGGTGACAATTTCTTGTCAAAGATTGTTACAGGCGATGAAACATGGGTTCATCACTTCGAACCTGAAACAAAACGGCAATCAATGGAGTGGCGCCACACCCACACCCACTCCCCTACCAAGAAAAAGCTTAAAGCCATACCCTCAGCCGGTAAAGTCATGGTTACAGTCTTCTGGGACGCTGAAGGGGTTATTCTGTTCGATGTCCTTCCCCATGGGCAAACGATCAACTCTGAAGTGTATTGTGCTACTCTTCAGAAATTGAAGAAACGACTTGAGCGTGTTCGTAGGCACAAAAATCTGAACGAACTTCTCCTTCTTCATGACAACGCAAGACCTCACACAAGTCTTCGCACCCGAGAGGAGCTCACAAAACTTCAGTGGACTGTTCTTCCTCATGCACCCTACAGCCTCGATCTCGCACCGTCGGATTTCCATATGTTTGGCCCAATGAAGGACGCAATCCGTGGGAGGCACTTCGCGGATGATGAAGAAGTTATTGATGCAGTACGACGTTGGCTCCGACATCGACCAGTGGAATGGTACCGTGCAGGCATACAGGCCCTCATTTCAAGGTGGCGTAAGGCCGTAGCATTGAATGGAGATTACGTTGAAAAATAGTGTTGTGTAGCTAAAAGATTGGGGAATAACCTGGTGTATTTCAATGCTGAATAAAACAACCCCTGTTCCAGAAAAAAAATGTGTTGCATTACTTATTGAACTGCCCTCGTACTTATTGCATTCGACGCCACATTGGACAACTTGACCCTCGGAGATGGGGATGAAATGATGTTGAGGACAACGCAACACCCAGTCCCTGATTGGAGAATATCCCCTGCCCCAGCCGGGAATCGAACCCGGAACCCTTGACGTGGCATTCGGCCGTGCTGACCACTCAGCTAACGGGGGCGGGCAGACTACCCCGTGAAAGCGAACTTGGTAATTTTCAAGAACTAAGTAACCTAGGGACATACTACAGCTACCTACAAGTAAATTCCACAGCGATAACGAGAGTAATATCAGAGTAATTACAGCGCGCACAGGTGGGTTCAGGCAATCATCCTTCCCGTGTTCCATAATTGAATGGAACGGGAAGACCTTGGTAACCGGTACAATGGGAAGTACCCTCTGCTACGCATTTCACAGTTGTTTGAAGAGTACGGATGTAGATGTAGAAAGCAACTAACGCCAAGGAATATGACGCTGAGATTGTCATGTAGCAGAAAACTTAAATTTTACGTATTTTTGTAAACAAGCAGAGATGGAAAAGTCAGGGTATAAATCGGAGCCGGTCGGCGTGGTCGAGCGGTTCTAGGCGCTGCAGTCTGAAACCGCGCGACCGCTCCGGTCGCAGGTTCGAATCCTGCCTCGGGCATGGATGTGTGTGATTTCCTTAGGTTAGTTAGGTTTAAGTAGCTCTAAGTTCTAGGCGGACTGATGACCTCAGACGTTAAGTCCCAAGGTGCTCAGAGCCATTTTATAAATCGGAAGAAAATAACATGAAGCAATCTGTGGAAAAAGGAAACCGGAGAAAAAGAGAATTATTCAGTTGCTTGAAGTACATTAGGGGATAGATATAAACCTGTATGGTATAGCAAATGTATGGTATACTGGAACACGTGAGGCATTACTGACCTTACGACTTATCTTAGAAGAAAGATTAAGGAAAGGCAAACCTACGTTTCTAGCATTTGTAGATTTAGAGAAAGCTTTTGACAATGTTGACTGGAATACTCTCTTTCAAATTCTAAAGGTGGCAGGGGTAAAATACAGGGAGCGAAAGGCTATTTACAATTTGTACAGAAACCAGATTGCAGTTATAAGAATCGAGGGGCATGAAAGGGAAGCAGTGGTTGGGACGGGAGTAAGACAGGGTTGTAGCATCTCCCCGATGTTATTCAATCTGTATATTGAGCAAGCAGTAAAGGAAACAAAAGAAACATACGGAGTAGGTATTAAAATCCATGGAGAAGAAATAAAAACTTTGAGGTTCGCCGATGACATTGTAATTCTGTCAGAGACAGCAAAGGACTTGGAAGAGCAGTTGAACCGAATGGATGGTGTCTTGAAGGGAGGATATAAGATGAACATCAACAAAAGCAAAACGAGGATAATGGAATGTAGTCGAATTAAGTCGGGTGATGTTGAGGGTATTAGATTAGGAAATGAGACACTTAAAGTAGTAAAGGAGTTTTGCTATTTGGGGAGCAAAATAACTGATGATGGTCGAAGTAGAGAGGATATAAAATGTAGACTGGCAATGGCAAGGAAAGCGTTTCTGAAGAAGAGAAATTTGTTGACATCCAGTATAGATTTAATTGTATGGAAGTGAAACATGGACGGTAAATAGTTTGGACAAGAAGAGAATAGAAGCTTTCGAAATGTGGTGCTACAGAAGAATGCTGAAGATTAGATGGGTCGAACACATAACTAATGAGGAAGTATTGAATGGGATTGGAGAGAAGAGACGTTTGTGGCACAACTTGACCAGAAAAAGGAATCGGTTGGTAGGACATGTTCTGAGGCATCAAGGGTTCACCAATTTAGTATTGGAGGGCAGCGTGGAGGGTAAAAATCGTAGGGGGAGACCAAGAGATGAATACACTAAGCAGATTCAGAAGGATGTAGGTTGCAGTAGGTACTGGGAGATGAAGAAACTTGCACAGGATAGAGTAGCATGGAGAGCTGCATCAAACCAGTCTCAGGACTGAAGACCACAACAACACAATAGCAAAGAGGTGGCCATGAAACCTGTTTTAAGACGTCTATCAAAAAATGTGTGTGAAATCTTATGGGACTTTAACTGCTAAGTTCATCAGTCCCTAAGCTTACACACTACTTAACCTAAAGTAGCCTAAAGACAAACACACACACCCATGCCCGAGGCTGGACTCGAACCTCCGCCGGGACCAGCCGCACAGTCCATGAGTGCAGCGCCTAAGACCGCTCGGCTAGTCCCGCGCGGCAGACGTCTGTCAGTTATGGAATTTCTGAATATGTTTTATGCTCGTATATTATAACATTTTTTCGGGCCGAAAATCTCCTCTGTAGGAACAACATGAGTTCCGAAAACAACGATCTTGTGAAACCCAGCTTGCTGTGTTCGTCCACGAGACCCAGAAAGCAGGAGATAAGGCGCCTAGGTAGAGCCCACGCAGGAGGCGATGGGCGATGCACAGTGAACAGTGTTTGTCCAAATCGCTGGGCGAATTCATTTGTTTGTTCGGAAGGGAAGACCGCCGAGTGTCTGACACCTTTCTACCTGTCAGCGATGACAGAATCGAGGCGCACGGCCTCCTATATTTCTGAAACGATTTTACAGAAAGTATTTGGTAGAAAGTTCATTTCTTCTTTACTTATTGCTTTATATGTTTGGTTCACGATTATATGCCCATCATTTGGTTAATGGTCGTAGTTACCGTCATATTTACTTGGAAGTATCCTGAAAAGTTTACAATGAAAAGAAGAGGTCGCTATGATTTTGTGTTTGTTGCACATTACATAGCATATCGCTGCGCATAAAATTTAGCTAGCATGTTGAATTTTTCTTTAGACTTGGGTAGACGTGTCTATCTGTTACCTGTCTTGAGAAAACTGATCTGACGTAACACATTTGCGACTCCACCGTGTCAGCGATACAGCCAGAGTGAAATATCTACGTTCCTCATATTTCATAAGCGGTGTCAGATATCGAAATGAGACTGTGGAAAATGATAGCACGCAAAAAGGAGAGTATATTGCCGTATAGTTATTACGGGGAACTCCGTTAGCCACCGCGTTATTCCACTAACTACAGAGTTTTTTGATGAAAGAACGTAATTTTTAGGGCCATCAGTAGCTATGTAACGACAGTTGCTATAGGTTTTGGATCAACATGAGTGTAGTCATTAGATACTTCTTTTGTACTGAGGAACTGCTTTTTCATAAGCTACCAACATTACTATTCCTCCGTTACTCACTTAATAAAGTTAATAAACCACTATTTCATAATTATATCGCAACGCTGTCTGCACAACATCTAAATTCCGCCATGTTTTGGCAAAAGAAGCAATTTTAACATGACAGCCAGAGAAATGTGTAGGTTTTACTCAAACATCCCCACTCCTGATGCTTCTCTGAGAGTTACAAAAGGTTAACAAGTGAGGCGAAAATAAATCTTTTTAGATACTAAGCAAAGCAGAGATGACAGGCGCTTTTGAATGATCACTATGCAAGTGCGCGCTTTGGAGGGGCCCAACTTAATACTTACAAAAAATGTGAGTGTAGGCTTAGCTTGGAATGGTTCTTACGCTCCAGGGCCCCGCATTTCCCCGGCAACGCCTACATCTAACCCCCACCATTACCGCTCTCCCAACGTGTGCTCTGCCATCTGCGCATCTGCCGGCCATGGCAATCCACGCGAACTCTGCATGCCGTGTTCCTTGACTTCCGGAAGACACTGAATGGTGAGAATTCTTCCGACGTAAGAGTACTATCGGAAGAGCCTCAGCGGAAGGTTGCGTACAGAGAAGTCGTGACGTTGCAAAATTAAGTGAGATGCAAGAACACCTGCAGGTGCAGGGAGTGCAAACACAAAAAAATTGTAATGTATTGCGAATACATACACAGAAAGTCCCACTATAATAAGCTTACATAGCTGCAGAACAATCACTGGAAGAAGGCACGCCGGCTGCTGTGGCCTAGCGGTTCTAGGCGCTTCAGTTTGCAACCGCGCTGCTGCTACGGTCGCAGGTTCGAATCCTGCCTCAGGCATGGATGTGTGTGATGTCCTTAGGTTAGTTTGGTTTAAGTAGTTCTAAGTCTAGAGGACTGATGATCTCAGATGTTAAGTCCCACAGCGCTTAGAGCCATCTGAACCATTTTTGAAGATGGTCCCGAGTTCGAGTCTCGGTCCGGCACACAGTTTTAATCTCCCAGGAAGTTTCATATCAGCGCACACTCCACGGCAGAGTGAAAATCTCATTCTGGAAACATCCCCAGGCTGTGGATAAGCCATGTCTCCGCAATATCCTTTCTTTCAGGAGTGCTAGATCTGCAAGGTTCGCAGGAGAGCTTCTGTAAAGTTTGGAAGGTAGGAGACGAGGTACTGGCGGAAGTAAAGCTGTGAGGACGGGACGTGAGTCGTGCTTGGGAGCTCAGTTGGTAGAGCACTTGCTTGCGAAAGGCAAAGGTCCCGAGTTCGAGTCTCGGTCCGGCACACAGTTTTAATCTGCCAGGAAGTTTCATACAAAACATTGTTTGACCAATACTTTAATACACTACTGGCCATTAAAATTGCTACATCACGAAGATGACGTGCTACAGACGCGAAATTTAACCGACAGGAAGAAGATGCTGTGATATGCAAATGATTACCTTTTCAGAGCATTCACACAAGGTTGGCGCCGGTGGCGACACCTACTACGTGCTGACATGAGGAAAGTTTCCAACCGATTTCTCATACGCAAACAGCAGTTGGCCGGCGTTGCCTGCTGAAACGTTGTTGTGATGCCTCGTGTAAGGGGGAGAAATGCGTACCATCACGTTTCCGACTTTGATAAAGGTCGGATTGTAGCCTATCGCGATTGCGGTTTATCGTGTCGCGACTTTGCTGCTCGCGTTGGTCGAGATCCAATGACTGTTAGCAGAATATGGAATCGGTGGGTTCAGGAGGGTAATACGGAACGCCGTGCTGGACCCCAACGGCCTCGTATCACTAGCAGTCGAGATGACAGGCATCTCGATCCTTGAGTCAACAGATGGGGACGTTTGCAAGACAACAACCTTCTGCACGAACAGTTCGACGACGTTTGCAGCAGCATGGACTGTCAGCTCGGATACCGTGGCTGCGGTTACCCTTGACGCTGCATCACAGACAGGAGCGCCTGCTATGGTGTACTCAACGACGAACCTGGGTGCACGAATGGCAAAACGTCATTTTTTCTGATGAATCCAGGTTGTGTTTACAGCATCATGGTGGTCACATCAGTGTCTGGTGATATCGCGGTGAACGGACATTGGAAGAATGTATTCGTCATCGCCATACTGGCGTATCGCCCGCCGTGATGGTATGGGGTGCCATTAGTTACACGTCTCGGTCGCCTCTTGTTCGCATTGACGGCACTTTGAACAGTGGACGTTACATTTCAGATGTGTTACTACCCGTGGCTCTGCCCTTCACTCGATCCCTGCGAAACCCTACATTTCAGCAGGAAAATGCACGACCGCATGTTGCATGTCCTGGACGGGCCTTTCTGGATGCAGAAAATGTTCGACTGCTGCCCTGGCCAGCACATGGTCCAGATCTCTCACCAACTGAAAACGTCTGGTCAATGGTGGCCGAGCAACTGGCTCGTCACAATACGCCAGTCACTACTCTTGATGAACTGTGGTATCGTGTTGAAGTTACATGGGCAGCTGTACCTGTACACGCCATCCAAGCTCTGTTTGACTCAATGCCATGGGCCGTTACTACGTTGAGGTGGTTGTTCTGGGTACTGATCTCTCAGGATCTGTGCACCCAAACTGCGTAAAAATGTAATCACATGTAAGTTCTAGTATAATATATTTGTCCAATGAATACCCGTA
This sequence comes from Schistocerca cancellata, assembly GCF_023864275.1. Taxonomy (NCBI): domain Eukaryota; kingdom Metazoa; phylum Arthropoda; class Insecta; order Orthoptera; family Acrididae; genus Schistocerca; species Schistocerca cancellata. Next base: position 30,378,086 of record NC_064631.1, on the reverse strand, counting down.
TACCATCTGCATTTCTTCTTGGTGTAGCAATTTTAATGGCCAGTAATGTATTAGCCATCAGTGAGGAATCAGCACTAGGAGAGTGGAAATAGACAAGATCCATAGAAGAACAACGCGTTCCCTTACAGCGTTATTTAGGAAGAGCGAAAACGCCAGAGAGATGATCAGACAACTTCAGTGGCAGACGCCGCAAGAGAGGCGTTCAACACCAGCGTGTGGTTTGTTGTTAAAGCCCCGAGAGGCTGTGTTCCCGGGGTAGCTTGCGGAGTGTAGCTGTAGACCAGATAATAAAAATTCTGCGGAGAACATTCCCCGATAGACGGGAAACAGTACGGTATGATCAGGATCAAGTTAAAAATTTAGATAGCCAGTTAGTGGCTTTGAGTAAAGTAAGGCGTTAGATCAACTGTACAAACACGAAAAGCAGCTGAAAATACTGCATCGGTCCAGTAAGAGAAAAAGGAAAGCGGCTAAAGAGTTTTACGGTGATTTGATGAAAAAACATGAAGGTGACGACAGCTGAAACCACAGGTTTGCAGCGAGTAGCAATTTTCAGCTAAGAAAAGTTGACAGAATTTTTTCTTGAACTACAGGTAGGTAGGCTGATGGACAAGTTCATAATCAGAATGAGATTTTCACTCTGCACCGGAGTGTGCACTGATATGAAACTTCCTGGCAGATTAAAACTGTGTGCCGAGCCGACACGACTCACGCGCCGTCCTCACAGCTTTACTTCTGCCAGTATCTCGTCTCCTACCTTCCAAACTTTACAGAAGCTCTCCTGCGAACCTTTTCTCAGCAGAAGTAAAGCTGTGAGGACGGAACGTGAGTCGTGGTTGGGAAGCTCAGTTGGTAGAGCACTTGCCCGCGAAAGGCAAATGTCCCGAGTTCGAGCCTCGGTCGGGCACACAGTTTTAATCTTCCAGGAAGTTTCATATCAGCGCACACTCCGTTGCAGAGTGAACGTTTCATTCTGGAAACATCCCCTAGGCTGTGGCTAAGCCATGTCTCCGCAGTATCCTTTCTTTCGGGAGTGCTAGTTCTGCAAGGTTAGCAGGAGAGCTTCTGTAAAGTTTGGAAGGTAGGGGACGAGGTACTGCTGGAATTAAAGCTGTGAGGACGGGGCGTGAGTCGCGCTTGGGTAGCTCAGTTGGTAGAGCACTTGCCCGCGAAAAGCAAAGGTCCTGAGTTCGAGTCTCGGCCCGCCACACAGAAATCAGTACCCAGAACAACCACCTCTGGCCGTAATAACGGCCTTGATACGCCTGGGCATTGAGTCAAACAGAGCTTGGATGGCGTGTACAGGTACAGCTGCCCATGTAACTTCAACACGATACCACAGTTCATCAAGAGTAGTGACTGGCGTATTGTGACGAGCCAGTTGCTCGGCCACCATTGACCAGACGTTTTCAGTTGGTGAGAGATCTGGACCATGTGCTGGCCAGGGCAGCAGTCGAACATTTTCTGCATCCAGAAAGGCCCGTCCAGGACATGCAACATGCGGTCGTGCATTTTCCTGCTGAAATGTAGGGTTTCGCAGGGATCGAGTGAAGGGCAGAGCCACGGGTAGTAACACATCTGAAATGTAACGTCCACTGTTCAAAGTGCCGTCAATGCGAACAAGAGGCGACCGAGACGTGTAACTAATGGCACCCCATACCATCACGGCGGGCGATACGCCAGTATGGCGATGACGAATACATTCTTCCAATGTCCGTTCACCGCGATATCACCAGACACTGATGTGACCACCATGATGCTGTAAACACAACCTGGATTCATCAGAAAAAATGACGTTTTGCCATTCGTGCACCCAGGTTCGTCGTTGAGTACACCATAGCAGGCGCTCCTGTCTGTGATGCAGCATCAAGGGTAACCGCAGCCACGGTATCCGAGCTGACAGTCCATGCTGCTGCAAACGTCGTCGAACTGTTCGTGCAGAAGGTTGTTGTCTTGCAAACGTCCCCATCTGTTGACTCAAGGATCGAGATGCCTGTCATCTCGACTGCTAGTGATACGAGGCCGTTGGGGTCCAGCACGGCGATCCGTATTACCCTCCTGAACCCACCGATTCCATATTCTGCTAACAGTCATTGGATCTCGACCAACGCGAGCAGCAATGTCGCGATACGATAAACCGCAATCGCGACAGGCTACAATCCGACCTTTATCAATGTCGGAAACGTGATGGTACGAATTTCTCCTCCTTACACGAGGCATCACAATAACGTTTCACCAGCAACGCCGGTCAACTGCTGTTTGTGTATGAGAAATCTGCTGAAAACTTTCCTCATGTCAGCACGTAGCAGGTGTCGCCACCGGCGCCAACCTTGTGTGAATGCTCTGAAAAGCTAATCTTTCGCATATCCCAGCATCTTCTTGCTGTCGGTTAAATTTCGCGTCTGTAGCACATCCTCCTGGTGTAGCAATTTTAATGGCCAGTAGTGTACATGTATTCTTATGATATCGAGATTTATAGATCTCCTAAATAATGTATGATTGTGTTGTAGAAATATTATAATGTCGGCAAAGCTAAAATGTCCGATACTTCCCAACGCTTCCCTAAAGCGAGTTTTCTTTCTCAGTTTTTCCCTCTACTACTCTGAATTCCAGCCATGCAGTTCTTACACCGAGGAAAAAAAAGTCATGGGATACCTCCCAGTATCGTGTCGCACCTCCTTTTTCCCGGCATGGTGCAGCAGCTCGGCATGGCTTGGACTCAGCAAGTCGGTGGAAGTCCCCCTGCAGAAATGCTGAGCCATGCTGCATCTATAGCCGTCCATAATTGCGAAAGTGTAGCAGGTGCAGGATTTTATGCACGAATTGACCTCCCCATTACGTCCCACAGTGTTCGATGGGAGTCATATCGGGCGATCTGTGCGACCAAATCATTTTCTCGAACTGTTCTTCAAACCAATCCCAAACTACAGTGGCTCAGTGATATGAAGCATTGTCGTCCATAAAAATTCCATCGTTGTTTGGCTGAGAATGGTCTCCAACTAGCCGAACACAACCGTTTCCAGTCAATGATCGGATCAGTTGGACCATAGGATTTAGTTCATTCCATGCAAATCGTTATGAAACCACCACCAACTTGCACAGTGTCTTGTTGACAACTTGGGTCTATGGCTTTTTTGGGGCCTGCGCCACACTCTAACCCTATCCTCAGCTCTTATCAACAGAAATGGGAACAGGTGCGACAAGGCCAACGTCTTCCATTCGTCTAGTTTCCAATCGATATGCTCAAGGGCCAGGAGAGCCGCTGTATTGCTGTTAGCAAAGACACTCGCGCCGGTCGTCTGCTGTCGTAGACCATTAACGCCAAATGCCGCGGCAATGTCTTAACGGAATAGTTTCGTCTTATATCCCACACTAATTTCGTCGGTCATTTCCCGCAGTGTTGGTTGTTTATTATCACTGACAATTCTACGCAAACTCATCTGCTCTCGGTCGTTAAGTGAAGGCCGTTGGCTACTGCGTTGTTCGTGGTGTGACATAATGCCAGAAATTTAGTACTCTTGACAGTATAGGTCTCGGAATATTGAATTCCCTAAAGATTTTCGAAATGGAATGTACCATGCAGTTAGCTCCAACTACTATTCCGCGTTCGAAGTCTGTTAATGACCGTCGTGCGGCAACCATTACGTCGGAACGCGTTTCAAATCGATCAGCTGGGTACAACTGACAGGTGTGCCAATGCGCTGCCCTTCCACACTATGCGTAATCGATACCACTGCCATTTGTATATGTGCATTCCGCTATAACATGACTTTTGTCACGTCAGTGTGTATGTGTAATTATGTTCTGCCGTCAGCAGCTGCTGGAAAAGACAAATAAACGTCTAAGCACAGCACCATTCTGAGACTTCCTAGTCCCTATGGATTTTCATTTTCAATATGGCTATACATACCTACACCACTGGCCATTAAAATTGCTACACCACGAAGATGACGTGCTACAGACACAAAATTTAACCGACCGCAAGAAGATGTTGTGATATGCAAATGATTACCTTTTCAGAGCATTCACACAAGGTTGGCACCGGTGGCGACACCTACAACGTGCTGACATGACGAAACTTTCCAACCGATTTCTCATACACAATCAGCAGTTGACCGACGTCGCCTGGTGAAACGTTGTTGTGTAAGGAGGAGAAATGCGTACCATCATGTTTCCGAGTTTGATAAAGGTCGGATTGTAGCCTATCGCGATTGCGATTTATCGTATCGCGACATTGCTGCTCGCGTTGGTCGAGATCCAATGACTGTTAGCAGAATATGGAATCGGTGGGTTCAGGAGGTTAATACGGAACGCCGTGCTGGATCCCAACGGCCTCGTATCACTAACAGTCGAGATGACAGGCATCTTCTCCGCATGGCTGTAACGATCGTGCAGCCCCGTCTCGATCCCTGAGTCTACAGATGGGGACGTTTGCAAGACAACAACCATCTGCACGAACAGTTCGACGACGTTTGCAGCAGCATGGACTATCAGCTCGGAGACAATGACTGCGGTTACCCTTGTCGCTGCATCACAGCCAGCGCCTGCGATGGTGTAATCAACGACGAACCTGGGTTCACGAATGGCAAGACGTCATTTTTTCGGATGAATCCAGTTTCTATTTACAGCATCATGATGGTCGCATCCGTGTTTGGCGACATCGCGGTGAACGCACATTGGAAGCGTGTATTCGTCATCGCCATACTGGCGTATCACGCGGCGTGATGGTATGGGGTGCCATTGGTTACACGTCTCGGTCGCCTCTTATTCGCATTGACGGCAATTTGAACAGTGCACGTTACATTTCAGATGTGTTACTATCCGTGGCTCTACCCTTCATTCAATCCCTGTGAAACTGTACATTTCAGCAGGATAATGCACGACCGCATGTTGCATGTCCAGTAAGGGCCTTTCTGGATACAGAGCATGTTCAACTGCTGCCCTGGCCAGCAGATTCTCCAGATATCTCATCAAATGAAAACGTCTGGTCAATGGTGGGTGAGCAACTGGCTCGTCACAATACGCCAGTCACTACTCTTGATGAACTGTGGTATCGTGTTGAAGTTGCATGTGGAGCTGTACCTGTACACGCCATACAAGCTCTCGTAGACAATACCCAGGCGTATCAAGGCCGTCATTACTGCCAGAGGTGATTGTTCTGGGTACTGATTTCACAGGATCTATGCACCCAAATTGCTTGAAAATGAAATCACATGTCAGTTCTAGTATAATATATTTGTCCTATGAATACCCGTTTATCATCTGCATTTCTTCTTGGCGTAGCAACTTTAATGGCCAGTAGTGTATAAGCTTAGAACTCATATCTGCCTTTAATCTTGTTATGTGTCATTAGTTCTGTCCCGGTCCCTAGAGTGGAAACACTTTTTCGCCATCGACCCTACCGATCAGACTCAATCAAAGACCGCTGTTGAACCCTGACTGACTCAGTCCACTCCTCCATGAAACTGTGATCTATCCCTACTTCCGCAAAATCACTCCATGTTAACCCTCCAGAATTTCTTAACCTCGAACCTTACCTCGCCATCATTCCCCAAATCCCTCAAGATGCATGCTAACCTTACACTCCGAAGAAACAACTGCAATCCACCATCTAAAATCTGATCCTGATCTTATAATACTACCTGCTGACAAAGGTTCCACCAGTGTTGATTTGAACTACATCTGGCAGTGTTTGCCTCTTTTGGCATTTCACTACGTCTCTGGAAGAGGGAGGAGCGGTTTTGTTTGTTTATTCACCTCCGCACAGCCCATTTGACTGTCACATTACCCTGTAAATATACATCTTCATGGCAACTCTGCATATCACACTTAAGTGCCTGACACAGAATTCATCAAACTACTTTCACAATAATACTATTATTTCACTCTCAAACCGCGCACGAATGAAACGAGCACCTGTATCTTTCCGTGCGAACTCTGGTTTCCCTTATTTTTTTATGATGTTCGTTTCACCGTGTGTAGGTCGGCGTCAATAAAATATTTTCGCATTCGGAGGAGAACATTGGTGATCGGAATTTGTTTTAATTATGTCCATCGCAAATCACGTATCATAACAGTGACACTCTCTCCCCTATTTCTCTATAATACAAAACGTGCTGGCCTTCTTCGAACTTTCTCGACTACTCCCTTAATCCTATCTGGTAAGGATCCCACACTGTGCACCAGTACTCCAAAAGAACACCGACAAGCGTAGTATGGGCAGTCTCTTCAGTATATCTGTTGCATTTTCTAAGAGTTTTGCAAGTAAAATGCAGTCTTTTTGTTCGCCTTCCTCACAACATTTACTGCGTGCTTTTTCCAATTTAAGTGGTTTGTAATTGTTATTCCTAGATACTTAGTTGAATTTACGACCTCTACATTTGATTGCTTTTTCGTATAACCGAAGTTTAACGGATTCGTTTGAGCACTCATGTGAATGACCTCACATTTTTCATTATTCAGGGTCAATTGCCAATTCTCCCACCATACGGATATCTCTTCTAAATCACTATGCAATTTGGTTTGATCTCCTAATGACTTTACTAGACGATAAACGGAAACATTATCTGCAAACAACCTTAGACGCCTGCTCATATTGTTTCCTAAATCGTTTATATAGATAAGGAACAGCAGAGAGCCTATAACACTACTTGGGGAACGCCATAAATCACTTCCGCTTTATTCGATGACTTTTAGTCATTTAGTACGAACTGCGACCTCTTTGACAGGAACTAGTCGCATAACTGACACCATATTCAATAAGTACGCAATTTTTCACTACAAGCAGCTTGTGAGGTACAGCGTAAAAAGACTTCTGGTAATCTATAAGTACGGAATCAATTTGAAATCCCTTGTCGATAGTGCTCAAAACTTGGTGTGAGTAAAGAGTTAGTTTTACTTCTAAATTCGTGTTAACTATTTGTCAATAGACAGTTCTCTTCGAGGTAATTCATGACGTTCGAACACAACATATGTTCCACAACCCGGCTGCGTATCGACGTCAACGATATGGGCATGTAATTTAGTGGATTGCTCGTACTGCCTTTCTCGAATACTGGTGTGACCTGTGCATTTTCCCAGTCCTTGGGTACGGATCTATCGTCTAATGACCGGTTCTATATGACTGTTAAGTATGGAGCTATTGAATCAGCATACTCTGAACGGAACCTAAATGGCATACAGTCTGGACCGAAAGAATTTCTTTTATTAAGTGATTCAAATTGCTTCACTGCTCCGAATATATCTACTTCTAAGTTACTCATGTTGGAAGCTGTTCTTGAATCGAATTCTGGAATATTTACTTCTTCTTCTTTGGTGAAGGAATTTTGGACGGCTGTGTTTAGTAACTCTGCTCTAGCAGCACTGTCATCGATAGAATTTCCATTGCTGTCGCGAAGATAAGGCATTGATTGCGTCTTGTTGCTAGGATATTTTCGTACGATATGAATCTCTTTGGATTTTCTAACTAGCTTCGAGACAAAGTTTCGTTGTGGAAACTGTTATAAGCATCTCGCATTGGAGTCCGCTCTAAGTTTCGAGATTCTGTAAGAGATCGCCAGTCTTTGAGATTTTGCGTTCATTTACATTTGGCATGGTTTTTTCGTTGTTTCTCCAAGAGTGTTCTGACTAGTTTTGTGTAGCACGAGGGATCAGCTCCCTCCTCTGTTAATTTTTTCTTGTATAAATCTCTCTGTTGCTGTCGGTACTATTTCTTTGAATTCAATCCACACCCGGTCTACACTTAGATTTTTAATTTGGAAAGAGTGGAGACTGTCTCTCAGCAAGGCGTCAAGCCACTTTTATCTTCTTTTTTCAATAGATATATTTTTCGTTTATTTTTGGTGGACTTGGGAGTTACGGTATTTAGTCTCGCTACGTCAACATTGTGTTCACTAATCCCTGTATCCGTTTTGATGCTCACTATTAGCTCAGGATTATTTGTTGCTAAGAGGTCAAGTGTGTTACCACAACAGTTTACTTTTCGTGTGCACTAATGAACTAATTACTCGGAATAAATTCCAGAGAATGCGTTTTAGTCACCACCGACTACAATTATGTGAGTCCAGTAAGTGTCAGAGATTACACTCAAGTTTACTTTGAACCTTTTAGCAATTATATTGTATCATCTGAGTTTGGAGGTCGGTAAAAGGATCCAATTATTATTTTATTTCGGTTGCCAAGAAATAGTGGTTCATGGTGTGGGTTCCTGTCATCATGTCCTAGTTCATGAACCACGGGCAACGTATGAGTGGCCAAGTAAGTGGTCCCGACAGTCGGGATACCAGTTACTTCGGAATAAGGCTGGGCATCTCGGACATATTCTGAGTCGTGGTCACCTTTGTGCTCATACGGCAAAGACTACCTAATCCACCGGTTAGTCCCTCAGCCGTTAGAGGTAAAACCCAATGGGACTCGGGGCACGTAAGGCCAGCAACCTGCTTCCCTGGTACTTTAAATATGATGCTGGCAACAATCAGAGCAAAATGCCTCGGACCTTTGGAGGTGACGGAGTCCCACCTCTAACTGACAAACCAGGGACTCCTAAGATACGACTTGGCAAACAAATGGTAATGAGATGGGGAGCTATTAATATCAATGGGGGCTACTCTGGGAAGAAGGTAGAGCTGGCAGAGGCTGCAAGTAAGATGGGGCTGGACGTTTTAGCTGTTAGTGACATTCGGGTAAGGGGTGAGAAAGAAGAGGAAGTGGGAGAATACAAGGTCTACCTGTCAGGAGTCAAAGCAGGAATAGCACAATGGGGTGTAGGGCTTTACATCAGGAAAGAAATGGAACCCAGCGTAGTTGCAATAAGGTATGTAAACGAACGACTGATGTGGATAGATTTGACAGTGTCTAGCAAGAAAATTAGGATTGTGTCAGTATATTCGCATTGCGATGGGACAGATCAAGATAAGATGGATAGTTTTTATGAGGCACTCAGTGATGTAGTTGTTAGAGTAAAGGACAAGGACAGTGCTCTGCTCATGGGTGATTTTAACGCCAGGATTGGAAATCGAACAGAAGGGTATGAAAAGGTTATGGGTTAATTTGGAGAGGATATGGAGGCCAACAGGAACGGGAAACAACTCTTGGATTTCTGTACCAGTATGGGCTTAGTAATCACAAACTCCTTTTTTAAACATAAGAACATTCACCGGTATACTTGGGAAGGCAGGGGAACCAGATCTGTCATTGACTATATAATAACAGATCAGGAATTCAGGAAGGCTGTGAGGGACACACGTGTATTCAGGGGATTCTTTGATGACACTGATCATTATTTAATCTGCAGTGAAATTGGGATTGTGAGGCCGAAAGTGCAGGAGGTCAGGTCCATATGTAGGAAGATAAGAGTGGAGAAACTTCAGGATAAGGAAATCAGGCACAAGTACATAACAGCGATCTCAGAAAGGTACCAGTTAGTTGAATGTAGTCAATTACAGTCATTAGAAAAGGAATGGACAAGGTACAGAGACACAGTACTAGAAGTGGCTAAAGAATGTCTTGGAACAGTAGTGTGTAAAAGTAGGATGAAGCAAACAGCTTGGTGGAATGATACAGTCAAGGCAGCCTGTAAAAGGAAAAAGAAGGCGTATCAAAAATGGCTACATACCAGAACCCAGGTAGACAGAGAAAGTTATGTTGAAGAAAGAAACAAAGCCAAACAGATAATTGCAGCTTCGAAGAAGAAATCGTGGGAAGACTTTGGAAACAGGTTGGAGACTATGGGTCAAGCTGCTGGAAAACCATTCTGGAGTGTAATTAGCAGTCTTCGAAAGGGAGGTAAGAAGGAAATGACAAGTATTTTGGACAGGTCAGGAAAACTGCTGGTGAATCCTGTGGATGCCTTGGGCAGATGGAGGGAATATTTTGAAGAGTTGCTCAATGTAGGTGAAAATGCGATCAGTAATGTTTCAGATTTCGAGGTAGAATGGGATAGGAATGATGATGGAAATAGGTTCACATTTGAGGAAGTGGAGAAAATGGTCAACAGATTGCAGTGCAATAAAGCGGCTGGGGTGGATGAAATTAAGTCGGAACTCATCAAATACAGTGGAATGTCAGGTCTTAAATGGCTACACAGGATAACTGAAATGGTCTGGGAGTCGGGACAGGTTCCATCAGACTGGACAAAAGCAGTAATCACACCAATCTTTAAACATGGAAACAGAAAAGATTGTAACAACTACAGAGGTATCTCTTTAATCAGCGTTGTGGGGAAAATCTTCTCAGGTATTGTTGAAAGGAAAGTGCGAGTATTAGTTGAGGACCAATTGGATGAAAATCAGTGTGGGTTTAGGCCTCTTAGAGGTTGTCAGGACCAGATCTTTAGCTTACGACAAATAATGGAGAAGTGTTATGAGTGGAACAGGGAATTGTATCTATGCTTTATAGATCTAGAAAAGGCATATGACCGGGTTCCTAGGAGGAAGTTATTGTCTGTTCTACAAGATTATGGAATAGGAGGCAAACTTTGCAAGCAATTAAAGGTCTTTACATGGATAGTCAGGCAGCAGTTAGAGTTGACGGTAAATTGAGTTCATGGTTCCGAGTAGTTGCAGGGGTAAGACAAGGCTGCAACCTGTCTCCACTGTTGTTCATATTATTTATGGATCATATGTTGAAAACAATAGACTGGCTGGGTGAGATTAAAATATGTGAACACAAAATAAGCAGTCTTGCATATGCGGATGACTTAGTTGTGATGGCAGATTCGATTGAAAGTTTGCAAAGTAATATTTCAGAGCTAGATCAGAAATGTAAGGACTGTGGTATGAAGATTAGCATCTCCAAAACGAAAGTAATGTCAGTGGGAATGAAATATAAAGGGATTGAGTGCCAAATAGGAGGAACAAAGTTAGAACAGGTGGACGGTTTCAAGTACTTAGGATGCATATTCTCACAGGATGGCAACATAGTGAAAGAACTGGAAGCGAGGTGTAGCAAAGCTAATGCAGTGAGCGCTCAGCTACGATCTACTCTCTTCTGTAAGAAGGAAGTCAGTACCAAGACTAAGTTATCTGTGCACCGTTCAATCTTTCGACCAACTTTGTTGTATGGGAGCGAAAGCTGGGTGGATTCAGGCTACCTTATCAACAAGGTTGAGGTTACGGATATGAAAGTAGCTAGGATGATTGCAGGTACTAGTAGATGGGAACATTGGCAGGAGGGTGTCCACAATGAGGAAATCAAAGAAAAACTGGGAATGAACTCTATACTCGTAGATGTAGCAGTCAGGGCGAACAGGCTTAGATGGTGGGGTCATGTTACACACATGGGAGAAGCAAGGTTACCAAAGAGACTCATGGATTCAGCAGTAGAGGGTAGGAGGAGTCGGGGCAGACCGAGGAGAAGGTACCTGGATTCGGTTAAGAATGATTTTGAAGTAATAGGTTTAACATCAGAAGAGGCACCAAAGTTAGCACTGAATAGGGGATCATGGAGGAACTGTATAAGGGGGGCTATGCTCCAGACTGAACGCTGAAAGGCATAATCAGTCTTAAATGATGATGATGATGATGATGATGATGATGCCAAGAAATATGTCTACCCACACCAACTCACAGGAACTGTCTACTTCAATTTCGCCACAATATAAACTATTTCTAACAGCAACAAACACACCATCGCAAACTGTATAAGCTGTAGCCTATAATTTCTGAACATCGCTACATCCTTCTCAAAAATTTCGCCTGAACTTTCTCCGGCTTCAGCCAGCTTTCAGTGCCTATAACGATTTGAGCATCAGTGCGTTCTATCGGCACTTGGAGCACTGGTACTTTCCCAACACAGCTACAATTTATAACTGTTACACCGACGGGTAGCCGGCCGGTGTGGCCGTGCGGTTAAAGGCGCTTCAGTCTGGAACCGCGTGACCGCTACGGTCGCAGGTTCGAATCCTACCTCGGACACGGATGTGTGTGATGTCCTTAGGTTAGTTAGGTTTAATTAGTTCTAAGTTCTAGGCGACTGATGACCTCAGAAGTTGAGTCGCATAGTGCTCAGAGCCATTTGAACCATTTGAACACCGACGGGTCATAGATCTACGTTCTTCCTGTGCTCGACCTGGAACCTTTGAGACTGAGGTCCTTTTGTGTTTCCCCGAGATCCTCTATCCTGAAAACCAGCCCAGTCCACGCCGCTACACAGCCTCCGCTACCCGTGCAGCCAAACCGCACCATCCTATGGCGCAAGTCGAGGAACCTGCAGCCTACATTGTCGCCGAACCGTCTGAGCATCTGGTCCAGACCCTTCACTTGGCTCTGTACCAGAGGTTCGCTGCCGGTCCTATCAGCTATGATGCAAATGGTGAGCTCTGCTTTCATCTCGCAAGTAATGCTAGTAGCCTTTACCACTACACACAGTCGCTCCAAAGCAACACACGTCATTGGTACATACGTGAGCCACCACCTGCAGTTGGATGCACCCTGTGCTCTTCGTGGCATCCAGAAGAGCCCTTCCACGCCCGGAATGCACATGGAATGCAAATTAGTTTTCTTCCCTTCCTTGACCGCAAAGTCCGTAAGGGGCTCCATGACACTCGTAATATTGGATCTCCCAATTACCAACAATCTCACTCTCAATACTGCCCAGATCTTGTAGGCTGAGAGGTTTCTTCTGAAACAAGAGAAGGGACTGCATCTGGCTGAGGGGCGATGTCAGCCACAGTCAGCACCAGGTACAGGTTTGTCACACAAACCGGGAAAGCTTTAGTTTTGGCTCCTGCAGTCTGCCATGCCCCTAGGTGACCTTCCACTCTACCATGGGTGAGGGTCAACCTCAATGCGAGCAATAACTGGGCTGACCACTGATTCTGACTGATCAGCGGTCTTGTTGGTAGTGCTGGACGTCCGTTGGATCCTCACGGCTGGTACACACCAGTGATTCCCATCCACTGCAGCCTGAAGCTGTGTAATTAGGCCAACACAGCTTAGGGCTGAGGAAAAAATGTAACCAACTCAGCTCGCATCTGTGTGTGAGTGAGAGGACGAGAGAATGAGAGTATTTTGAAGTTGTCTCCAGCATATCCAGAATTCATAGGGCTGTGGCATGATATAACCAACCTCACATTGTAGATGGGAGGGGCAGGGATGAGAGAGTTCTGGTCAGCGACAGGGGCGGAAGTCAGTCTTGAATGACACACATACGTGGTCGGGAATTCACCTCTTCTCTAAACGGGAACTTCCCCAGCACCGAGCGCGGGGTGGACGTTTCGAAGGAGGGCGCCTTCCAGGATTTTTCTGTTGGACTCTGTTAAGTACTGGGCACTTGTATAAGTGATCCTCTGGCACATGGACGAAAGTAATAGGTTTCCTTAGGTTAACTTGAGATATTATCAGTTCTACTCATTTCAGTTGTGGTGAATAGCAAAGTGCTTCTAGGCGCTCTTATGTTTTCATTTTTGCTTAATTTCGTTTATTTACGCTTTCAATGTTTCGTTCTGTTCTGTTAAAGGAACCAACGAGTGTGTGCTAGTGCCCAAAAGGTTAAGGTATAATGAACGATTTTATCTGTAGTGTAGTTGTGCGTCCTGATTTTCCAACATCTTCACATGGTTACCCATGTGTCTGAGGGGCGATATTTGACCGTTTGGCGTCCAAAAATGTTTCAAATGGCTCTGAGCACTATGGGACTTAACATCTGAGGTCATCAGTCCCCTAGAACATAGAGTAACTTAAACCTAACTAACCTAAGGACATCACACACATCCATGCCCGAGGCAGGATTCGAACCTGAGACCGTAGCGGTCGCGCGGTTCCAGACTGAAGCGCCTAGAACCGCTCGGCCACAATGGAGAAATGTAGGGTCCCCCTGAATAGGTCAGGCGTGCACCACACGCCGGAAGTGGCTAAAAGGGTAGCGGAGTACGTGTGAAGTGCACATGGGGGTTTTTTAGGTTAGAGAATCCCCTCTCTAGGCCCGACAAGACGCCTCCTGAGACGCGGCAAGGTAGAAGTAGGCAAAATTCAACAGGGAATAACAATATTAATGTGCTAATAGTAAACTGCAGGAGCGTCTACAGAAAGGTCCCAGAACTGCTCTCATTAATAAACGGTCACAACGCCCATATAGTACTAGGGACAGAAAGTTGGCTGACACCAAACCTAAACAGTAATGAAATCCTAAACTCAGATTGGAATGTATACCGCAGAGACAGGCTGGACAGTGAAGGGGGAGGCGTGTTTATAGCGATAAGAAGTGCAATAGTATCGAAGGAAATTGACGGAGATCCGAAATGTGAAATGATTTGGGTGAAGGTCACGGTTAAAGCAGGCTCAGACATGGTAATTGGATGTCTCTATAGGCCCCCTGGCTCAGCAGCTGTTGTGGCTGAACGCCTGAAGGATAATTTGGAAAATATTTCGAGTAGATTTCCCCACCATGTTGTAGTTCTGGGTGGAGATTTTAATTTGCCGGATATAGACTGGGAGACTCAGACGTTCATAACGGGTGGCAGGGACAAAGAATCCAGTGAAATTTTTTAAAGTGCTTTATCTGAAAACTACCTTGAGCAGTTAAACAGAAAACCGACTCGTGGCGATAACATATTAGACCTTCTGGTGACAAACAGACCCGAACTATTTGAAAAAGTTAACGCAGAACAGGGAATCAGCGATCATAAAGCGGTTACGGCATCGATGATTTCAGCCGTAAATAGGAATATTAAAAAGGGTAGGAAGATTTTTCTGTTTAGAAAAAGTGACAAAAAGCAGATTTCAGAGTACCTGTTGGCTCAACACAAAAGTTTTGTCTCAAGTACAGATAGTGTTGAGGATCAGTGGACAAAGTTCAAAAACGTCGTACATAATGCGTTAGATGAGTATGTGCCAAGCAAGATCGTAAGAGATGGAAAAGAGCCACCGTGGTACAACAACCGAGTTAGAAAACTGCTACGGAAGCAAAGGGAACTTCACAGCAAACATAAACATAGCCAAAGCCTTGCAGACAAACAAAAATTACGCGAAGCGAAATGTAGTGTGACGAGGGCTATGCGAGAGGCGTTCAATGAATTCGAAAGTAAAGTTCTATATACTGACTTGGCAGAAAATCCTAAGAAATTTTGGTCTTATGCCAAAGCGGTAGGTGGATCAAAAAAAATGTCCAGACACTCTGTGACTAAAATGGTACTGAAACAGAGGATGACAGACTAAAGGCCGAAATACTAAATGTCTTTTTCCAAAATTGTTTCACAGAGGAAGATTGCACTGTAGTTCCTTCTCTAGATTGTCGCACAGATGACAAAATGGTAGATATCGAAATAGACGACAGAGCGATAGAGAAACAATTAAAATCGCTCAAAAGAGGAAAGGCCTCTGGACCTGACGGGATACCAGTTCAATTTTACACAGAGTACGCGAAGGAACTTGCCCCCCTTCTTGCAGCGGTGTACCGTATGTCTCTAGAAGAGCGTAGCGTTCCAAAGGATTGGAAAAGGGCACAGCTCATCCCCGTTTTCAAGAAGGGACGTCGAACAGATGTGCAGAACTATAGACCTATATCTCTAACGTCGATCAGTTGTAGAATTTTGAAACACGAATTGTGTTCGAGTATAATGACTTATCTGGAGACTAGAAATCTACTCTGTAGGAATCAGCATGGTTTTCGAAAAAGACGGTTATGTGAAACCCAGCTCGCGCTATTCGTCCACGAGACTCAGAGGGCCATAGACACGGGTTCACAGGTAGATGCCGTGTTTCTTGACTTCCGCAAGGCGTTCAATACAGTTCCCCACAATCGTTTAATGAACAAAGTAAGAGCATATGGACTATCAGACCAATTGTGTGATTGGATTGAGGAGTTCCTAGATAACAGGACGCAGCATGTCATTCTCATTGGAGAGAAGTCTTCCGAAGTAAGAGTGATTTCAGGTGTGCCGCAGGGGAGTGTCATAGGACCGTTGCTATTCACAATATACATAAATGACCTGGTGGATGACATCGGAAGTTCACTGAGGCTTTTTGCAGATGATGCTGTGGTGTATCGAGAGGTTGTAACAATGGAAAATTGTACTGAAATGCAGGAGGATCTGCAGCGAATTGACGCATGGTGCAGGGAATGGAAATTGAATCTCAATGTAGACAAGTGTTATGTGCTGAGAATACACAGAAAGATAGATCCTTTATCATTTAGCTACAAAATAGCAGGTCAGCAACTGGAAGCAGTTAATACCATAAATTATCTGGGAGTACGCATTAGGAGTGATTTAAAATGGAGTGATCATATAATGTTGATCGTCGGTAAAGCAGATGCCAGACTGAGATTCATTGGAAGGATCCTAAGGAAATGCAATCCGAAAACAAAGGAAGTAGGTTACAGTACGCTTGTTCGCCCACTGCTTGAATACTGCTCAGCAGTGTGGGATCCGTACCAGATAGGGTTGATAGAAGATATAGAGAAGATCCAACGGAGAGCAGCGCGCTTCGTTACAGGATCATTTAGTAATCGCGAAAGCGTTACGCAGATGATAGATAAACTCCAGTGGAAGACTCTGCAGGAGAGACGCTCAGTAGCTCGGTACGGGCTTTTGTCAAAGTTTCGAGAACATACCTTCACCGAAGAGTCAAGCAGTATATTGCTCCCTCCTACGTATATCTCGCGAAGAGACCATGAGTATAAAATCAGAGAGATTAGAGCCCACACAGAGGCATACCGACAATCCTTCTTTCCACGAACAATACGAGACTGGAATGGAAGGGAGAACCGATAGAGGTACTCAAGGTACAATACGCCACACACCGTCAGGTGGCTTGCGGAGTATGGATGTAGATGTAGATGTAGATATCCCATACTTCGTTGCTACTGCTAAATCGTAAATCACAAACTACAAATCAACCAAATGCCCATATGTATGAAAAATTTCTGCCTGTTTCACACATGTATTGAATCTGGTCACCACAGATACATGCTCCAAGTTGTGTCACATGACGGCCAATCTTGAGCACTATGGCTACCTACTTGCATGCGAAATTTCTCTTAATCTCCGAGTTCTGTACTCGTATTTTCGTTCCCCTTTACGTGGTCTTCGCGCATATGACTTGACAGGCCTGATGCGTGCCCCAGACATTTCGTATTGTTCTTTGATGGCGTTTAATTTGGTAAATTGTGGACTTAAATGTCTAGTTCCTGCATGTATCGCTTTGTAAGTGAACTTAATGTTCCCTGCTCCTTTTACCACATTTTCCCTTAATCTTTGGCCCTCGAGCTGTGTTCTAATATGTTTAATACTACATTACTGATTTGCTCTGCATGCATGTGCATTAAGGGATCGCTACGGAACAGTTTTGACATAACGGTTTTGTACTGTTTAACTGTGTTGCACCTTTTACTTTTGTAATCATATGATGATGAGCAGAGAGATGTCCTTTGATGATGTACTAATGCGGGCCCTTATTCTTTCTTGCTTAATGTATATGGTTTGTAATTAATGAATCTCTTGGTACTTTGACGCACAGTCTCATCCCGAATCCGTGACATATGAGGCCCCAAAGTGCTGACACGTATGGCTCCTAGTTAGGTCTTAAGTCAGAAAAAGAGTGATACTTAGCAAGAAATTTAATGAACTTTGAATATTTCATATTGTTTGTGACATCACCTACGTTCTGCCCCAAATGCCTGTCAAGGAATAAAATAAGTCTCATCGTAGATACCCGCTCCGCGTAAAAATAAAAGCGGTGACTTCAATTAAGGGGAGTTGGAACGCCCTATCCCGACAATATTAAATTTAGTGACTTGACTTCACTGTATTTCAGAAACCACTGTATCCATTGACATGAAACTTTTACAGGAAATTAAACGGTATGTTCTGATTCTACTGAACTACAATAATTGCATTTCAGCCACTGCTTCCGGAAATACAATTTTTTAATCACACAGTTAAAATTTTACATAATTTTTTGGACGTTACCCTAAATATTTTAATTTTACATAACATTATGTTCTTCTTTTAGTTCAGTAGACTCAGGATATGTACGTTATTACTCCCTGAAAATTTGAATACTCTACTCGAAGTAATTTCTGAGATTTAGGGAAAAATGCAACAGAAAATGTAAATTCTCAGGAACGGCTTATAAATTTTGAAAAGACTGTAACTCACTTAATATATGCTTAATTTTTTATTTTTAGTGACTCAGAAGCACCCTGCACCATACCGTATATCAATCTCTTGATCTTTTGCCAAGTTTTTCTTCTTTCTGGACTCCTCAGTGGCGAACTCTGCTGCATACTCTGCTTTATCAATGAGAACCTTGTCCATCCGTTCAAGTTGTCTGATGCAGTTTGCTCCAGGATTAATTCGCATATGGTGTAGCACTTTCACCCTACCAATGTTGCTATCATTAAAACATAACAGCATCACTGAACCCCTCTTTAGTATCTTCATTCCTACAAAAACAGTTTTTGGTAAGGTAGTTCATGTAGGATTATTAATCAGCTCATTGGGATTTTGTGTCTGAGCATGCAGACACTCCTTCAGCAATTCAGGATTTGCCAGGTATTTGTAAATAGGTTTTATGATATCCATGACTGCTGCTGGGATGGAATGTTTATGGCTGTGTGAACTGTTTGAGCACTGGACATTGCGGTAATTGCACCATGAATCAGGTTCAGGAGGGCTGGTTTTTCATCGGTTGACAGTCTGTGGAAGAAGATAGCCCATACTGCCTGCTTCACTTTCAACAAATCCTCAGTATTATTTCTAATGGCCATCCCATAATACCGCTGTAGTTCACCAATAATTTTGTCTGTCTGGTTTTACCATCAGAAAGTTTCTTGTCTCTAAAACTATGTTTCAGCTTCCTCAACCTGGTGCCCATTCTCTTCTGGCCATGACCAACACGTTCCAGTTTTGTGATAATCTTCTCACCAAAAGGCTGAGCAGCTATTACACTGTGAGCCGGCCGGGGTGGGGGAGCGATTCTCGGTGCTACAGTCTGGACCCGCGCGACCGCTACGGTCGCAGGTTCGAAACCTGCCTAGGGCACGGATGTGTGTGATGTCCTTACGTTAGCTTGGTTTAAGTAGATCTAAGTTATAGGGGACTGATGACCTCAGACGTTAAGTCCCATAGTGCTTGGAGCCATTTGAACCATTTTATTACACTGTTATATCCTTTTGAGTTTTCATCACCTAAGAACTTAGTGTAACACACTCCCCTTTCGTTCACAGATCGACTAAAAATTTCAGTAGCTGCAGAGGTCTCCATACCACACCATAATTTCTGTCACAGGTATGCCATTCTTCATTCCCTGAATCCGGAAATCTGTTGCGGTTCCAGAATCCACAATGGTCACTATAGCAACAGAATTCTTAGAACGGTCGCCGCACTTGTGCCAAGTGCCATCAAAAGCTGCTGGTATGTCAGTCATACCACCATTTATTTCAATAGCTTCGCCTGCAGCACCCTTCATTGACTCACACGCAACAGAGTCCACAGCAGCTCGAATAAATCCTGCATACTTGTCGATTTTACAAGGGGGGCGTGACGTACTCATCACGGCACACATTGTTTTTGCTGCAGTGTGTCCTTTGCCAGTAGCTCTCAATCCATAAAACCACCTAACATTTACTTCAAAATACACTTATTAGAATTCAAAAATGAATGAGTATATTTACAACTCGCACAATGAATAAGTTTCCTGGCTAGTCCATTTGATACCTCAGTGTCTTCATGTAAACCAACTGGCCCTCCACATATTTTAACAACACACGCATTCATCTAACACCGTTGTTAGGAGTGTAAACCTTCCAGAATATAACATAACCTACCATTTACATCACTTTCGTTTTGAGAAAACTGTGTATCACAACGTTTTATTTGAATCTTCTAAGCACTAATGGATGTTCCTCTAGATACTGACGAGTTTTTTCTGTATTTCATTGTCTGTAAATTCACACATGTTGACCACAATGTTTCCCTTTGTTCGAAAATCTATCACCATGAAACCCACGTTTCTTAAAAACACTTCGTTTTGGCGCCATACTTTACTTTTTGACTGATTTACCAAACTATTTGTCACTTTTCCTCGGTAAAACGTTAACACTTCGACACAAAACGCGTGTTTATACTATGAAACGACGCGATACTGTTTTTGACAGTTCTACCAATACAAACATGTAATTTAACCTTTATAACACAGCAACAGCCTTCTACATAAAAAATTACCGATTTCACTAGATCTTGAAGTAATGCACACAAAAATTTTAAAATTTTCCACCAGTGTAGATTATATAAAAAAATTTAAAAAATATTTCCAGTTGTGAATTTATAAGTGATATTTATATATCATTTTATTCGGAAAATTGCAAAATTTTGTACTGAGATAAAAATCCGAAAATGTGAAAAATATTTTTTTCCGTTCTAATTCCCCTTAATTGACCAGTTCAGTAGCATTATGCGATGGACGTGCTTTGAATGTGGCGTGTGAACGTGGCGAACGCGATAGCAGACAGTCACAGACGGGCGAGCAACGATAAGTGATTGCCATCATGTAAAGCATCTTAAGCACCTGGCTTTCAAGCTCTTTTGCGATATCACGATATCGTATGGTCGTTGATAATCAGTATCCCATATTTTTAAGCTATCAGATTTTGACCTCTCAGAGAAAAATACGATAATCAAGAACTGTACACATTATTATAGCTTAATGTAGCATCAGCTATTAGTGCCAGATACGTGTCGTGGCTGTTGAAATTCCACAAGACTGCCTTCGAGGTTGTTGTAAGATATCCGGCACTATCCTGCAGCGAAATAATGCTCGCTATCTCGCGAACGATATCAGCATTACAATCTTTCCTCTTGGTAATGCATTTGCAGAATGAATTCTGTTTATCAAGATCTTCACATCGAAAGCATAAAAAGACATTTGATGTAGCAGGAAGAACGGTTGGCGTCTTATCAGTATAATGCGCCGAGCTGAAACTGTTTAACCATGAGCGTATCGAGAAGCCGGTGATGGTTTCTTTGCGGAAGATCGTCAACTTACATATGCTGCGAATATGTTATTTTAGTGTCTAAGAAAGCAATGGTTTTGTTAACTTCTGTTCCCGTAGTGAAAATTTTGTTATTTAAACTGTTCAGTTGGGAGTGCATTAAAGTCACGTGTGCTATCGATCAGGACCATAACGTCATCGGTCATCTACATAAAGGTGTTAAATTTTATCAGAGACTTGTTTTAAACATCCGAAAAATTTTTCTGAGAAGTAGCTAACGGAAATACCATCAATCTAATTGCCCGTCGGAGGACTTAACAAAGAAACACTTACGACATACCGAGTAGCAGAAAATTAGACAAAATGATGGTGCAGGTGAACGTGGCTTTCTTCATGTGTTCAGACTTATTTCAACTCTGTGGTGTCACAAGGCTTAGGCCTGTCCCACCCCTCATTAAATCGACCAAGACTTATACGAATAATTGTAAGAACAGTTACTATTATTATGTTCTTTAAGCTTGTTTTTGGGTTTTCAGAAATACTGTGGGAAGAAAGTTTATTTATGTTGCAGATAACGTTGTCCAACGATCACCACGAAAGTTCGACGTAGCGGTAAGTGGGCAAGGAATAAAACGAATGCTGCAAGCTACCGCGAACCATGGAAGAGCCTGGACCACGAGGGCGTCGACTTCCTAGGTCGTTGTTGGACAACGTCAAAGGAAGAGATATTCTGCCTTCTCTTTGTAAAGAGATCGATCGTGTTTTGAAAGGTTCATGTAAAACGTATAGGCGGGTGACACATTAGGTGGGACCGGATGCCTGTAATACTTCCACAGTTATTAAAAAGTTGTTAAAAGGCAAAACCAATAGTTCATCATTTATGTAGATAAAAAGTAGTAGAGAAATAGGAAAGGAAGAATTGCGGCGTCAGAACGAAAAGAGATACATCGCTCAGCAACGAAGAAAGACGTAAAAGGTGGGCGTTACGTGGTGAAAACAAATCAACGGATAAAATAGTAAGTCTGTAATTAAGCATAAAGCCACGTAACACTGCAACTCCATACATAAAAACGAAGATTTCCCTATCCTATAATGAAGCGTCTGTCCCACACATTGGCCACGTAAAGGACCTTTCGTGGCATTCAGAGGATAGTTCGCTATCTATTGAACGATGACCGTTCGTTTCTGATTTGCTTCTTTACATTTAGTTATATCCGACTGTACTTTATTTCTTTGTGTCGAAAATTGCCAGACTGAATGCGCTTGCTATCCAATGAGGACATTTAATTTTGCTATGTTCCTTGATTCAATGCTTGGGATTTCATAAAAACGGGTGGACCGAAAGCAGTTATTTGGCTTAAGTGAAATACAAAGTGTTAGTCTATGAGCAACGGAGAAAGCATGGGAGGGCTCAAGCAACCAAGAAAGTTAAAGGATGCTTGCCTTACTGTCAGACACGATCTATCTTACATTGACTTTACCAAAATTATTCACCAATTGAATATAATTCATCAGTTGCGATAACTAATCAGGATTCCTATTAGGAGTGATTTTGGGGCTGACATAATTAGACTACGAAACCAAAGTTTCTCAACAGAATATGCAATATATTGTGCCAAGCAAGACGTCAATCATTTAAAAACAGAACATTATTTATTGTCTTTTCGCGCTGATGGCGGCTGTCTCTAACGTAGCGTATAACCTCCCTCTCTCTAATCTAAGCACTGATGATAATTTCGAAATGGGTGGAATATATTGCAGCCGCTCACGAACCACACTAGGGGACAAAGGGTACCACGTAATATGTAATACAAAAATGTTGATAATACAAAAAAATACTGATTAGCTAAAAAGGGAGGTAATTAAACGATCTCCAGCCCACTAGGTCAATGAATTTCCAGAATTTTAAGAAAGGTAACGGCAGAGAAATTTAAGCAAATAATCACTGGAGTGGCAACAGAAGGTTGTCACGCTTTTACACAACCCAACAGTCCACGCGAAAATAATTGAATCAGAAAGCACTGAGTTTGCAGTTACTCATTCTGAAATACTGATTTTTTAAAGTAAAGTAAATGCAGTAACTGGTTAAATAAATGACTGGCTTAACTTAAACATTGTTATGTAAAAAATGACTAAGTAACGTCAGTGTAACGTAATGCAAAATTCAGAAAAAGGCAAACAATTTACTTTTGATTATTGAAAGATTGAAGTAAATTTACTTTAAGCAAGTTATAAAGTGATTTTACCTTTAAAATAACAATAAAATACATACCAAGGCAGCAAAAGTCACTCGCTAAGCTAAATAAGAATAAATGAAATTGCGCACTATTAATTTGTGCTGTACCTTTAGTTATTAGTTTTGCAGTGAAATTTTACGTTAATTTAAGTTAATACTCAAAACTGCAAATTAGTTAAGTCTCAGTTGTTAGATACAAGAATGAACAGTTACTGAGGCAGGAAATTTAGCCAAACTGATCATTACCAAACAAACGAAACTGGCAGTAAGCACTTAATCAGTTATCATATTCTTACGACTCTCAGTGATTGGATGGAAAGGTAAAGGGACCCTGTCTGGTAGTAATGTCTGAGGGCTATGACAACACAGGTGCCCTACAAGTTGCAACTGCTGCAGGTTATTCAAGTTATTCATACTTTGTGAAAGGAATGTTACTGGGTAATGCCTCTGTAATACTTATCTGTCATTTACGGTCTTATGATGTTTCTGTGCGGACGACGTATGGGACAGGCAGTAGTTAGACCTGCCGCTTGCTCCACCTGTTTCTCTCAATACTGGCAGGTTAACGACTTTCGGCGCGCCTAGACTGGCGATATCATTGCTGCACACCGCGTCTGCATAAATAAAAGCAAAACTGTATTAATCCAGAAAAATCCACTGTAGATGCCTTTAATTTGAACGGAGCAAAATCATGCGAATATAAATTATATTATATTGTTGCAAATACATGCAGCTGAATTTATTAAACGAATAGTCGTTATACTTTCTATAGAAAATTGTCACGCCAACAAACTTGAACATGAAGACAGTTTCAGTACAGATTGTTGTTACTGAATAAAATATTCTTCGAGTATAGTACGAATCGTAAAAGAACACACCTTTCCTGACGTTTCCTCTTGGCTATGTTGGACTCGAGCGACCGTCTGCAGTCTCCGTTCTGCCTCTTCGCCATCTCACCACGTACAAAGTCGCGACCGTTGCTGGGCAACAACCCCTTGTATTTGTTCGTTAGCTAAAGTCAGTTGCCGCCGCGGCCATTCTGGCTGCGCCGGCTTTTGTTTGTAGGCATCGGTCCTGAACAAAAATTGTGACCACGTCGAGCAGGGTGGCGCCAATGTTAAGTTACTGTACATGTAAATCTGCACCAGTACTCATCAAACGACCTTTCGGTGTATGACGGAGGGTAGTTTGTGTAGCACTGTCACTTCCATTCTTTCGTGTTGCAATCGTGAATCGTACGAGAAATAACGACCGCTGGTAAGCCTCATTGTAAGTTGCAATCTCTCTACTTCACCCCCATGGTGTTTCCCCAGATATGCGTAGGAGAAAGCGGTACGTTGGTTGGTTCTTCTAGAAATCTACGCTGTTGTACTGTTAACAGTAAATCACATTACGACTTTCAACGGCTTCCTTGAAGCTGTAACCATTGGAGCTGGATGAACATTCCTTACACCCGTGACGAAATGTGTTGTCATTCTTAGCATCTGCTCTATTTTCTCAAGTAAGCCTTTATGGTGAGGAACCGAGACGTAGGAATAATGCTGAAGTACAGATCAAGAGAATATTTTGTAATGTGCCTCGTTCGTAGGTGAATGCCACTTTCTTGAGGACTCTAGCAATGTATCTGTCTGCCATCTATTTTCCCTCCTATCAATTTCACTTGGTAGTTATACTTTAAATTGCTTCTTTCGCGTACTCTCAGAAACACAGCGAATATTTAATTCGGTATTCGGCATTCGTGTACTCAAACGATAGTGCGTCTTTCCGTCTATTTACACAGCAGTAGATCACGAATTTCATATTGAGGCACAATTGAACACCTCTGCACCAAGCGCAGACAATCTGCAAGTCTTTCTGCATTACAGTATATTTTTCAGGTTTTGCAATTATTTTGTACACAACAACAGCATCTGCGAACAGCCTCACGGAGGTTTAGACGTTAAACAGAAAGTTCTTAAAACGTAACATGAATAGCAATTGTACTACAACATTCCCTTGAGGTGCACCCAAAACAAATTTTAAGTCTGAGAATTTCTTTACGTTAAAAATGACAAGCTCTATTCGATTTGCTGGGAGGTCCTAAATTCAGACATAAAGCCCGTCCATTTTTCCGTCTCCATTCGCTTTCTGCCGCAGAGAAGTTCCAACTACCGTCCAGACTATGTTTTGTAGCGGTTTCCTAAAATCGCTTAAGACGAATTCTGTGATGGTTCCCCTGGAAAAGAACACTACCGATTTACTGCTCGATCCTTCAACGTGAGGCTGTGTTTTTTGCATAATGACCCCAACAATGACGGAACCCCAAATACTGATCTTCCTTTCTTAGTTGCTAAACACCAGCTAACACCAAAGGTGGGAGCAATGAGGACCTGCAGGTCGAGCTCACAAATCTTGCGCGTCACTCGTGCCTGAATAAGAATCAAACGACCTAGAAACAGCCTTCCAGAAAAGCAGATACGGAAACATGGATACCTTGAGATCAAAACTTACATATATTGCTTTTAGTAATGAGTAACGGAGGAAAGGAAGTTTTCATTTCGTTTCTAACGCTGCACCTGATCTGATACCCTTAAACTTCTGCTGGCCGTTGCTCAAGCCTTTGGTCGTGACTGGAAACGACGGCTATCAGTCAAAATTCGACCCCCGATCAGACCGGCCTTAGAAGAAGCTGTAATTCACACTACAACTCTACCCACAAATACCCCCGACAACAGAAACAGACCGGTTGCCCTATGGAGAAACCTGATTGGCCTTAGTATAAGCAAAGTAAAAACTGCAACTGATCGCATTGTCCTATCTGAAGAACTGAACCGGTACGTCACATTACTTGCAACCACAACTGAACCACAAACGAGTCAGAGACTCATTGATTACTTCATGGGGGTAATCGACTGTAGTCACGAAAAATTCTGTCCAAAGCGTGTTACTTCCAATACAGTCAAAAGAAAAAAAAAATCACGCATATCAGATCAGCATCTACTGGCCATGATGCTATCACAATACAAATGATGAGGCATTTTCTTTTTTTTTTTTTTGTCATCAGTCTACTGACTGGTTTGATGCGGCTCGCCACGAATTCCTTTCCTGTGCTAATCTCTTCATCTCAGAGTAGCACTTGCAACCTACGTCCTCAATTATTTGCTTGACGTATTCCAATCTCTGTCTTCCTCTACAGTTTTTGCCCTCTACAGCTCCCTCTAGTACCATGGAAGTCATTCCCTCATGTCTTAGCAGATGTCCTATCATCCTGTCCCTTCTCCTTATCAGTGTTTTCCACATATTCCTTTCCTCTCCGATTCTGCGTAGAACCTCCTCATTCCTTACCTTATCAGTCCACCTAATTTTCAACATTCGTCTATAGCACCACATCTCAAATGCTTCGATTCTCTTCTGTTCCGGTTTTCCCACAGTCCATGTTTCACTACCATACAATGCTGTACTCCAGACGTACATCCTCAGAAATTTCTTTCTCAAATTAAGGCCGGTATTTGATATCAGTAGACTTCTCTTGGCCAGAAATGCCTTTTTTGCCATAGTGAGTCTGCTTTTGATGTCCTCCTTGCTCCGTCCGTCATTGGTTATTTTACTGCCTAGGTAGCAGAATTACTAAACTTCATTGACTTCGTGACCATCAATCCTGATGTTAAGTTTCTCGCTGTTCTCATTTCTACTACTTCTCATTACCTTCGTCTTTCTCCGATTTACTCTGAAACCATACTGTGTACTCATTAGACTGTTCATTCCGTTCAGCAGATCATTTAATTCTTCTTCACTTTCACTCAGGATAGCAATGTCATCAGCGAATCGTATCATTGATATCCTTTCACCTTGTATTTTAATTCCACTCCTGAACCTTTCTTTTATTTCCATCATTGCTTCCTCGATGTACAGATTGAACAGTAGCGGCGAAAGGCTACAGCCTTGTCTTACACCCTTCTTAATACGAGCACTTCGTTTTTGATCGTCCACTCTTATTATTCCCTCTTGGTTGTTGTACATATTGTATATGACCCGTCTCTCCCTATAGCTTACCCCTACTTTTTTCAGAATCTCGAACAGCTTGCACCATTTTATATTGTCGAACGCTTTTTCCAGGTCGAAAAATCCTATGAAAGTGTCTTGATTTTTCTTTAGCCTTGCTTCCATTATTAGCCGTAACGTCAGAATTGCCTCTCTCGTCCCTTTACTTTCCCTAAAGCCAAACTGATCGTCACCTAGCGCATTCTCAATTTTCTTTTCCATTCTTCTGTATATTATTCTTGTAAGCAGCTTCGATGCATGAGCTGTTAAGCTGATTGTGCGATAATTCTCGCACTTGTTAGCTCTTGCCGTCTTCGGAATTGTGTGGATGATGCTTTTCCGAAAGTCAGATGGTATATCGCCAGACTCATATATTCTACACACCAACGTGAATAGTCGTTTTGTTGCCACTTCCCCCAGTGATTTTAGAAATTCTGATGGAATGTTATCTATCCCTTCTGCCTTATTTGACCGTAAGTCCTCCAAAGCTCTTTTAAATTCCGTTTCTAATACTGGATCCCCTATCTCTTCTAAATCGACTCCTGTTTCTTCTTCTATCACATCAGACAAATCTTCACCCTCATAGAGGCTTTCAATGTATTCTTTCCACCTACCTGCTCTCTCCTCTGCATTTAACAGTGGAATTCCCGTTGCACTCTTAATGTTACCACCGTTGCTTTTAATGTCATCAAAGGTTGTTTTGACTTTCCTGTCTGTTTTCCGACAATCATATCTTTTTCGATGTCTTCACATTTTTCATGCAGCCATTTCGTCTTAGCTTCCGTGCACTTCCTATTTATTTCATTCCTCAGCGACTTGTATTTCTGTATTCCTGATTTTCCCGGAACATGTTTGTACTTCCTCCTTTCATCAATCAACTGAAGTATTTCTTCTGTTACCCATGGTTTCTTCGCAGCTACCTTCTTTGTACCTATGTTTTCCTTCCCAACTTCTGTGATGGCCCTTTTTAGAGACGTCCATTCCTCTTCAACTGTACTGCCTACTGCGCTATTCCTTATTGCTGTATCTATAGCGTTAGAGAACTTCAAACGTATCTCGTCATTCCTTAGTACTTCCGTGTCCCACTTCTTTGCGTATTGATTCTTTCTAACTAATGTCTTGAACTCCAGCCTACTCTTCATCACTACTACCTATTGTGATCTGAGTCTATATCTGCTCCTGGGTACGCCTTACAATCCAGTATCTGATTTCGGTTCAAAAAATGGCTCTGAGCACTATGCGACTCAACTGCTAAGGTCATTAGTCCCCTATAACTTAGAACTAGTTAAACCTAACTAACCTAAGGACATCACAAACATCCATGCCTGAGGCAGGATTCGAACCTGCGATCGTAGCGGTCTTGCGGTTCCAGACTGCAGCGCCTTTAACCGCACGGCCACTTCGGCCGGCTCTGATTTCGGAATCTCTGTCTGACCATGATGTAATCTAATTGAAATCTTCCCGTATCTCCCGGCCTTTTCCAAGTATACCTCCTTCTCTTGTAATTCTTGAACAGGGTATTCGCTATTACTAGCTGAAACTTGTTACAGAACTCAATTAGTCTTTCTCCTCTTTCATTCCTTGTCCCAAGCCCATATTCTCCTGTAACCTTTTCTTCTAGTCCTTCCCCTACAACTGCATTCCAGTCCCCCTTTACATATTGCATTACTCTTTCAATATCCTCATACACTTTCTCTATCTGTTCATCTTCAGCTCGCGACGTCGGCATGTATACCTGAACTATCGTTGTCGGTGTTGGTCTGCTGTCGATTCTGATTAGAACAACCCGGTCACTGAACTGTTCACAGTAACACACCCTCTGCCCTACCTTCATATTCATAACGAATCCTACACCTGTTATACCATTTTCTGCTGCTGTTGATATTACCCGATACTCATCTCACCAGAAATCCTTGTCTTCCTTCCACTTCACTTCACTGACCCGTACTATATCTAGATTGAGCCTTTGCATTTCCCTTTTCAGATTTTCTAGTTTCCCTACCACGTTCAAGCTTCTGAAATTCCACGCCCCAACTCGTAGAACGTTATCCTTTCGTAGATTATTCAATCTTTTTCTCATGGTAACCTCCCCCTTGGCAGTCCCCTCGCGGACATCTGAATGGGGGACTATTCCGGAATCTTTTGCCAATGGAGAGATCATCATGACACTTCTTCAAATACAGGCCACATGTCCTGTGGATACACGTTACGTGTCTTTAATGCAGTGATTTCCATTGCCTTCTGCATCCTCATGTCGTTGATCATTGCTGATTCTTCCGCCTTTAGGGGTAATTTCCCACCCCTAGGACAAGAGAGTGCCCTGAACCTCTATCCGCTCCTCCGCCCTCTTTGACAAGGCCGTTGGCAGAATGAGGCTAACTTCTTATGCCGGAAGTCTTCGGCCGCCAATGCTGATTATTTATCAAAATTTAGGTAGTGGCGGAGATCGAACCCGGGACCGAAGACGTTTTGATTATGAGTCGAAGACGCGACCCCTAGACCACGGGTTATTACTGACACGGTACTCCCCACTACTCGTCAACCACAAGTATTTTCCTAAGGCCCGAAAACAGGGACTAGTTAAGCCACTACCAAAAGAGAACGTTGCCGCAGCACCTTTTGATTACCGAGTTATTCGCATTCTTCCTGCTTAGCCCAAGACCAGGTAACAAACTAGCTAATCACAAACAACCTACTACACAAAAACCAGTTAGGTTTCCGTAAACGTCACAGCACAACATCTGCCTTAATAAAGGAAGCAAATGATCTGAAGCTTGCAGTGGATGTTCAAGAGGCAACCATCGTGTGATTCTTAGAGTTCAGCAAAGCCTTTGACACTGTCGACTTCAGCATTTTACTTGCCAAACTTAGCAGCTTAAATTTCTCGTCAAGTGCGATGGAATGATTTCGCTCATACGTGACGTGTCACCAGCAATGCGTCACGTCCGGCACTGTAATGTCGCAATGGAGTCAGATAGTTCAAGCGTCTCCCAGGGTTCGGTATTAGGCCTGTACGTAAATGATATGTCATCAGTTTGTTCTACCGCAAAATGCATATGTACAAAACAAGGAATCTGAAGGCAGCTGTCGCGAATCTCAATACCGACCTGCGTGCTCTATCAAAATGGGTGTAGGATATGGAGTAAGCTCACCCCATCCAAACCCGAGCGGTACTAGCTGGTCATTCTCGGCACATTAGTCCGAAATATCGGGAATCTGTACCAGCTTAAACCCTAAATGGAACATATTTCAACTTCACTCCTTCAGAAAAGCGTCTAGGAGTAATAATACCTGGAAATTTAAATTCGACTGAGCACGTAACTGCAGTGGGCAAGAAGGGATCAGCATCTCTCCATGCCCTACAAAAATGTGAGATCTTCCATCTTGACCTGAAAACGGACCTTCTAAAACACTTCCAAAAATTGTTTACAGCAATGTTATCATGCGCCCGTAACTGGCTATGAATGCCTGTGTTCGTTCTATCTATGATGTTCGATTCTTTGATCATATTTCACCATCATATGCACAGCTATCCGGCTGCCTGCAGACATCTACATCTACATCTACATCTACATGATTACTCTGCAATTCACATTTAAGTGCTTGGCAGAGGGTTCATCGAACCACAATCATAGTATCTCCCTACCATTCCAATCCCGAACAGCGCGTGGGAAAAACGAACACCTAAACCTTTCTGTTCGAGCTCTGATTTCTCTTATTTTATTTTGATGATCATTCCTACCTATGTAGGTTGGGCTCAACAAAATATTTTCGCATTTGGAAGAGAAAGTTGGTGACTGAAATTTCGTAAATAGATCTCGCCGCGACGAAAAACGTCTTTGCTTTAATGACTTCCATCCCAACTCGCGTATCATATCTGCCACACTCTCTCCCCTATTACGCGATAATACAAAACGAGCTGCCCTTTTTTGCACCCTTTCGATGTCCTCGGTCAATCCCACCTGGTAAGGATCCCACACCGCGCAGCAATATTCTAACAGAGGACGAACGAGTGCAGTGTAAGCCGTCTCTTTAGTGGACTTGTTGCATCTTCTAAGCGTCCTGCCAATGAAACGCAATCTTTGGCTCGCCTTCCCCACAATATTATCTATGTGGTCTTTCCAACTGAAGTTGTTCGTAATTTTTATACCCAGGTACTTAGTTGAATTGACAGCCTTGAGAATTGTACTATTTATCGAGTAATCGAATTCCAACGGATATCTTTTGGAACTCATGTGGATCACCTCACACTTATCGTTATTTAGCGTCAACTGCCACCTGCCACACCATACAGCAATCTTCTCTAAATCGCTTTGCAACCGATACTGGTCTTCGGATGACCTTACTAGACGGTAAATTACAGCATCATCTGCTAACAACCTAAGAGAACTGCTCAGATTGTCACCCAGGTCATTTATATAGATCAGGAACAGCAGAGGTCCCAGGACGCTGCCCTGGGGAACACCTGATATCACATCAGTTTTACTCGATGATTTGCCGTCTATTACTACGAACTGCGACCTTCCTGACAGGAAATCACGAATCCAGTCGCACAACTGAGACGATACCCCATAGGCCCGCAGCTTGATTAGAAGTCGCTTGTGAGGAACGATGTCAAAAGCTTTCCGGATATCTAGAGAAACTTGAGATCCCCTGTCGATAGCGGCCATTACTTCGTGCGAATAAAGAGCTAGCTGCGTTGCGCAAGAACAAGCGCAGAGATTTCCATACCCCTCTGTCTTCTTCATTGTGTTATCAGTGAACACTGTCCCTCACATCTCTTCTCGACGGAAATGCTCTTGCCTTCAGCCGAGTTTTAATATCTCTTAAATTAATCTTCTTCTCTTGCCCTTAAGGCATAAAATTGTTATGCTTTCGAATGGGGCCTTCAGCCCAATTTGCATGAAATGTTTTAAGATAAGGCCTGCTGCCTTTTGATTGAAACTCCTCTTATTGCTTAACATACGACCTCGAGACTAATTCCATTAAAATTAAATTGCTAATGCCTTCAGACGATTAGATTGAAAATTTAGGAAATATTCCTGGGTGAAACCTCCACAAGAGCCTTGTATTTCAATTCTGGTTAAGCCTTGTGTCTTGGATTTCGAATGTGGCCTTCAGCCGATCTAAAGTTAATCAAAGGAGGTCGATTTAAGTTTTGAGTGTTTCGCGTCCTTGTTGAAATATTGTGTTTTGATAAATAAAGTTTGTACGTTGAGTGTAACTGACAGGAACTCTAATTTTGGCCCCTTTCCACAGCCTAATTGGCTCTGTCCTGCTAGCCCAGGCATTTCGAACAGGAGAGGATACAAGGGCTTTATGACACCCTTCCCAATCGAATCAGTGCATGCATCCAGTGCAGAGACCGTGCGACGTCATACTGATAAATGTGCAGATACTACCAAGGTCTTTGTCAGTTTGACTCGATTTTGTAATCACTGAAATAACATGACGTACACTCTCAACCCGTGACGTTACGTTTCATTTTCTTCCTTCCCCCTTTCTAGGTGCTTCACTATTTTTGCCAGGTAATTTATTTTGTCGATATTTAACTGGATAATACAGCAATTTTTGCTGACAGGAAACTGTGGAATCTGCGAAAAAGCCCGACATTGCAGCTAATGACAGGGGCTAAGTCGTCAATGTATAACATTAGCGGCAACAGTCCTATCTCAAATCCAACGAGCACACCAGACATTATCTCTGGGTCTGTAGATGTCTCTAACCTCCTTCCTGCATAATGACCTGCCTCCTGCCTGCGAATAAATTTTCATCCAGTCAAACGAACTTGTGTTGAAATCCCATAGGGACGTACAGGGCTATTACAAATGATTGAAGCGATTTCATAAATTCACTGTAGCTCCATTCATTGACATATGGTCATGACACACTACAGATACGTAGAAAAACTCATAAAGTTTTGTTCGGCTGAAGCCGCACTTCAGGTTTCTGCCGTCAGAGCGCTCGAGAGCGCAGTGAGACAAAATGGCAACAGGAGCCGAGAAAGTGTATGTCGAGCTTGAAATGCACTCACATCAGTCAGTCATAACAGTGCAACGACACTTCAGGACGAAGTTCAACAAAGATCCACCAACTGCTAACTCCATTCGGCGATGGAATGCGCAGTTTAAAGCTTCTGGATGCCTCTGTAAGGGGAAATCAACGGATCGGCCTGCAGTGAGCGAAGATATGGTTGAACGCGTGCGGGCAAATTTCACGCGTAGCCTGCGGAAATTTGGCTCATGCCACAACTGGAGACCGACAGCGCCGACTTCATCTTTCAACAGGATGGTGCTGCACCGCACTTCCATCATGATGTTCGGCATTTCTTAAACAGGAGATTGGAAAACCGATGGATCGGTCGTGGTGGAGATCATGATCAGCAATTCATGTCATGGCCTCCATGCTCTCCCGGCTTAACCCCATGCGATTTCTTTCTGTGGGGTTATGTGAAAGATTCATGGTTTAAACCTCCTCTACCAAGAAACGTGCCAGAACTGCGAGCTCGCATCAACGATGCTTTCGAACTCATTGATGGGGACATGCTGCGCCGAGTGTGCGAGGAACTTGATTATCGGCTTGATGTCTGCCGAATCACTAAAGGGGCACATATCGAACATTTGTGAATGCCTAAAAAAACTTTTTGAGTTTTTGTATGTGTGTGCAAAGCATTTTGAAAATATCTCAAATAATAAAGTTATTGTAGAGCTGTGAAATCGCTTCAATCACTTGTAATAACCCTGTATTTTCAGACCGTCGATATCCTAATACATCAACAGCTTTTCAGTAGTCTAGAGCAGGGGTCTCCAAACTACGGCCCGCCGGCCGAAACCGGCCCGCGTTAGCTGTCCGCACATCCCCGGTATCCGGCCCGCCAAATATTTGAGGTGGTGCCTACCTATACTGCCAACAACTGAGTTTCGAGGCCTATCGCGACCAATACACCGCCACATTGGCTCTGCTACTCGCTACAAGACTACATAACTAAACATATTGTTGCGCCGCTTGAAATAACAATGCGTTGACATACTCTACCTCTGTTACGTCTTGCAGTAATAGTGTTGCTGACAATGATTTTGAGATTTCGTTAACTTTGCATCACGCTTTCGTGAAGCATGTGCAGTGACATACTTTTTTGTCGGTGAAATTCGCCAGAATAAAGTACGCCATAATTTCGGTCAGGTACGTCCATCAATCAAAATTATGTTATTAAATAAAAATCGTAGTTCGTTTCAGTGCTAGCTATTCCCACAACCTTAGATTTTTGTGATTTCATCTTTCCTTTAGCCTTACACTACGGTGATCATGCAGTGCTAGGGTGCTTTAATCCCACTAGGTAGATCTCGGTCCTGGCCGAACTTTCAAACACGCAAGCCCCCAGTTGCGCCGCCGCGTCTCCTACACCCGTCACCGCGGCACGAGGCCGCTGCCACGAGCAATTACGCCGCTGCAAATGAGATGCAAACATCCCGTCCCCGGAACTCCAGCGCGCGAGTGTACTTAATTTAGAACATTAATGCACTGACCCCATTTTGTGTGTTTGCCAGTCGAATAACATTTACAAACTTTCATAATGGCCAGGGCTCGTGATCTACTGAATAGTTATTGTATTGAAGACTGGCTGCTTTGTAAATCTGAGGCATCTGTGTGTGTTTCAACATTCAAAGGTACTGTTATCATCTGACGCTGCATCTGCAGCAGCAAAGTTATGTATTATTTTTACTCTTTGATATTAGATGTACAGTAAATTAGTCTCTTAATTCTCTGTTTATGAACAGCATGTGTTCCTCGCTATGCAGGGAAGTCATAACAACTTTGAGTTATTGTCAAGAGTGCAGTTACTTAACTCTCGTGTTCTGCATAGTTGTCATGGACTATGCTGGAGTCTGGAAACTTAAAGAATTTTACCGATTTAAACTTACAATACGACAGGTACTGATTAGGCTGATGATGAAGTTTGGTTTGTGGGGCGCTCACCTGCGCGGTCAGCGGCCATTCAAAGTCCCAACTTTTGGCTCTGAGCACTATGGGACTCAACTGCTGTGGTCATAAGTCCCCTAGAACTTAGAACTACTTAAACCTAACTAACCTAAGGACAGCACACACATCCATGCCCGAGGCACGATTCGAACCTGCGACCGTAGCGGTCGCACGGTTCCAGACTGAAGCGCCTAGACCCGCTTGGCCACACCGGCCGGCGCGTAGTGATCACGCAGCCTTCTCTCCAAAGTGCACCACTAAGGTTCAGTAATACTGACTGTGATAGTCAGGTTAGATGCGACGACAACATCCTCGTGCTCACAAAACCAGTCCTGGACGATGTGTGCTGTTTGAAGAGGGGCCGTGTCGTCTTGGAACACACCATTAACATAAGGGGAACAAACATAATGTCATGGGATGGACCTGGCCACCCAAAATGCTCACATGAACCTTGACAGTAATGTGATCTTACAGAGTAACCATGTCGCTCATGGAATACCACGAATGGGTGTCACGTTTCACTCTTCGGACTTAAACTCGACCATAAGTTGGAAACAATCTGCAACACGCCGACCAGATCACATTCTTCCATTGCTCCATAGCCCATGTTTAGTAGCTTTGGCATCACGTTTTCCTGTTACGGGCATTTGCATCAATGATGAGTGGTCTTGAAAAGGTTCACGAACGCAACAGTTCTACAGTGACTTTTGCAGCTTTCGCCCTCTCTTTTTCGTCACAATTCACATTGGCCGTCCGTCACGATCACGCACCTCACACTTTTGTCTACATAGTGATCTCGCAGATGATGTTTTTCCGCTTTCCCTGCATGCAGTATAAATCTTCGCTTTGATGCCTCTTGAAATACCAAACACTTCATTTACCTTGGTTACCGAAGCACCCACCCATACGAAAAACACCAATTTGCCCCCGTTCGAATTCGCTCAACTACTACCCTCACAGCTACACTCAACATTGTTCTTACCACGACAGAATCTTGCAAAGTAACGAGGACATTGCACAGATCTCGCAGGATGTTTACAGTGCCGATAACATAGATGATAAATATAAAGCTTTCCTTAACACATTTCTCATGTTCTTTGAGAGTTGCTTTCCATTAGAACGTTCTAGACGGGGTTGTTGTTGTTGTGGTCTTCAGTCCTGAGACTGGTTTGATGCACCTCTCCATGCTACTCCATCCTGTGCAAGCTTCTTCATCTTCCAGTACCTACTGCAGCCTACATCCTTCTGAATTTGCTTAGTGTATTCATCTCTTGGCCTCCCTCTACGATTTTTACCCTCCACGCTGCCCTCCAGTACCAAATTGGTGATCCCTTGATGCCTCAGAACATGTCCAACCAACCGATCCCTTCTTCTAATCAAGTTGTGCCACAAACTCCTCTTCTCCCCAGTTCTATTCAATACCTCCTCATTAGTTATGTGATCTACCCATCTAATCTTCACCATTCTTCTGTAGCACCACATTTCGAAAGCTTCTATTCTCTTCTTGTCCAAACTATTTACCGTCCATGTTTCACTTCCATACATGGCTACACTCCATACAAATAGCTTCAGAAATGACTTCCTTACACTTAAATCAATACTCGATGTTAACAAATTTCTCTTCTTCAGAAACGCTTTCCTTGCCATTGCCAGTATACATTTTATATCCTCTCTACTTCGACCATCATCAGTTATTTTGTTCCCCAAATAGCAAAACTCCTTTACTACTTTAAGTGTCTCATTTCCAAATTTAATTCCCTCAGCATCACCCGACTTAATTCGACTACATTCCATTATCCTCGTTTTGATTTTGTTGATGTTCATCTTATATCCTCCTTTCAAGACACTGTCCATTCCGTTCAACTGCTCTTCCAAGTCCTTTGCTGTGTCTGACAGAATTACAATGTCATCGGAGAACCTGAACGTTTTTATTTCTTCTCCATGGATTTTAATATCTACTCCGAATTTTTCTTTGGTTTCCTTTACTGCTTGCTCAATATACAGATTGAATAACATCGGGGACAGGCTACAACCCTGTCTCACTCCCTTCGCAGCCGCTGCTTCCCTATCATGCCCCTCGACTCTTATAACTGCCATCTGGTTCCTCTACAAATTATAAATAGCCTTTCGCTCGCTGTATTTTACCCCTGCTACCTTTAGAATTTGAAAGAGAGTATTCCAGTCAACATTGTCAAAAGCTTTCTCTGAGTCTAAAAATGCTAGAAATGTAGGTTTGCCTTTCCTTAATCTATTTTCTAAGATAAGTAGTAGGGTCAGTGTTGCCTCACGTGTTCCAACATTTCTGCGGAATCCAAACTGATCTTCGCCGAGGTCGGCTCCTACCAGTTTTTCCATTCGTCTGTAAAGAATTCGTGTTAGAATCTTGCAGCTGTGACTTATTAAACTGATTGTTCGGTAATTTTCACATCTGTCAACACCTGCTTTCTTTGGGATTGGAATTACTATATTTTTCTTGAAGTCTGAGGGAATTTCGCCTGTCTCATACATCTTGTTCACCAGATGGTAGAGTTTTGTCAGGCCTGGCTCTCCCAAGGCTGTCAGTAGTTCTAATGGAATGTTGTCTACTCCCGGGGCCTTGTTTCGACTTAGGTCTTTCAGTGTTCTGTCAAACTCTTCACGCAGTATCATATCTCCCATTTCATCTTCATCTACTTCCTCTCCCATTTCCATAATATTGTCCTCAAGAACATCGCGCCTGTATAGACCCTCTATATTCTCCTTCCAACTTTCTGCTTTTCCTTCTGTGCTTAGAACTGGGTTTCCATATGAACTCTTGATATTCATGCAAGTGGTTCTCTTTTCTCCAAAGGTCTCTTTAATTTTCCTGTAGGCAGTAACTATCTTACCCCTCGTGAGATAAGCCTCTACATCTTTACATTTAGCCATCCCTGCTTAGTCATTTTGCACTTCCTGTCGATCTCATTTTTGAGACGTTTGTATTTCTTTTTGCCTGCTTCATTTACTGCATTTTTGTATTTTCTCCTTTCATCAATTAAATTCAGTATCACTTCTGTTACCCAAGGATTTCTACCAGCCCTCGTCTTTTTACCTACTTGATCCTCTGCTGCCTTCACTACTTTATCTCTCAAAGCTACCCAGTCTTCTTCTACTGTATTTCTCTCCCCCATTCCTGTCAACCGTTCCCTTATGCTCTCCCTGAAACTCTCTACAACCTCTGGTTCTTTCAGTTTATCCAGGTCCCATCTCCTTAAATTCCCACCTTTTTGCAGTTTCTTCAGTTTTAACCTACAGTTAATAACCAATAGACGGGGTACTAGCAGCAAAAGGTAGCCTGGGTGGCCGACTAGTGGGATAAGAAAATCATGTAGAACAAAGCGGGATTAATATCAAAATGTTTGAAGGAGTAACAATCAAGCTACAGTAGCCCATTACAAATAGTATTGTAATGTGCTTAAAAATATTGTCAGAAAGGCAAAGATATGTGGTATGCAAATAGAATAGCTAATTCACAGTATAAAATTAAAACCATATGGTCAGTTGTGAAGGAAGTGTCTGGTCAGCAGCACAAGGTCGACGATATAAAGTCAGTCCGTAGTAAAAATATTTCTGTTACTGATAGATTAGATAGATGAACAGTATTTAACAATCGTTTTTTGAGCATTGCTGGTGAATTTAATAAAAATCTTGTCTCTACAGGAATCATATAACTTTCTTGGCAAATGCTTTTTCGGGATTGATGTCTGAAATACTCCTCTGTGATACAAACAAGGGCGAGATTGAGTGAATAATTAAATCACTAAAGACTAAAGACTCACATGGATGTGATCGAGTGCCTAGCAGATTATTAAAGTACTGTGCTGCACATGTTAGCCCTGTATTTAGCCATATTTGTAATTTTGCCTTTACGAATGGTCAGTTTCTTGAACGATTAAAATACTCAGTAGCAAAGCCGCTTTATAGAAAGGGAGAAAAGGATAATGTACACAGTTTCAGACTTATTTATATGCCATCAGTGTTTGCTACAGCTATTGAAAATGCTGTGTATGTAAGGATAATTGATAATTTTATATCACATAATTTGCTATCAGATGTGCAGTTCGATTTTAGAAGCCCTTTAACAACTAAAAATGCTATATTCTCTTTTCTCTGTGAGGTACTGGAAGGGTTAAACAAAAGGTTTCGAACGCTAGGCATATTTTCTGATTTAACTAAGGCGTTTGATTGTGTTGAACACAAAATATTGCTCCAAAAGTTGGACCATTACAGAAAACGGGGAGCAGCTCACAATTGGTTCACCTCTTACTTTAGCAACAGACAGCATAAGGTCATTATTCACAGTGTTGAGAATGGCTGTGATGTGGGGCCTGAGAGCGGTACAGTCAAGTGGGGGGTGCTCCAGGGATCAGTGTTGGGGCCACTCCTGTTCCTTATTTATGTAAATGATATGCCCTCTAGTATTATGGCTAACTCTAAAATATTTCTGTTTGCTGATGACACTATCTTGGTAGTAAGGGATGTTATGTGCAACATTGGCTCAGTTCCAAATAATGCGGTTCATGACCTAAGTTCATGGCTTGTAGAAAATAAACTATCTCTAAATCACAGTAAGACTTAGTTTTTACAGTTTTCAACACACAGTTCAACAAAACCTGGCATTTTAATTTCACAGAGTGGCCATATGATCAGTGAAACTGAACAGTTCAAATTTCTAGGTGTTCAGATAGATAGTAAACTGTAGTGAAAGCGGACGTTCAGGGCCATGTTCAAGGACTTAATGCTGCCATTTTTACTACTTTGCTTATTTTCATTCGCTTATGTCGTATGATTTTATATTTTGTGGTAACTCTTCCCATTCTAAAAGGATGTTTTTGTCTCAGAAACGGGCGGTGTAAGTTCACGAACCTCTTGTCTACCCCTGTTCAAGAGTCTGGGTATTTTGACATTGGCCTCTGAATATATATATTCCTTACTGTCACTTCTTATTAACAATATTAGCTTATTCCAAAGAATAAGCAGCCTTCACTCAGTTAATACTTGGCAGAAATCAAACCTGGATTTGGATCAGACTTCCTTAACTCTTGTGCAGAAATGTGAGCAGTATACTGTTGCATCCATTTTCAATAAGCTACCACTCGAATTCAAAAAATCTTATTAGTAATCCATGCACTTTCAAATCGAAACTGAAGAGTTTCCTCTTGTGTCACTCTTTCTATTATGTCGAGGAGTTCCTTGAAATATTAAGCTGATTCTTGTTGCATTGTTGATTGCGTTTACTGAAACTTATGAACTGACTTTTTTCGGGTTCACAAACATTTCATTTTTATCTGTTATTACTTTTAAGTTGTAATTTCATGTACTGACACGTTCCATGCCCTTGGAGATTTGCTCCTCAATATGGTCCTACGGAACTTGGCGTGTAAATAAATAAATAAACGACAGGTGCAGTTCGTGGCCAAATACAACAGCACAACCTGCTGACTCGGGTAGCATCTGCACTTATGTTTAAGCATGCCTTTTTCGCGGTTTCCCGTGTTTTTTGTTCAACCCTCTGCTTCCTATGACTTTTGTTGCTGCCTGTGGGGAATGAGGCACCCAATGACGCCTGAGTTGTAGGCTGATCCTCGAAACAGATTAGTGCGACGGTTTGCAGTCTTGAAAGGGGCACACGTCCATAAGACGAATACCGATTCTTAATAAAGCCGAGAGAAATAAACCAAGATAAAGGACGTCGGGAGCCGGTTAGCGTGGCGGGGTGAGTTGGGGTCCTTCCTATTGTCACGATATTGTGCATTCTTGGAGGACACGGCACTTATAAGAACGGTTTATTGCCTCGCAAACGGCTGTCGCTCCAATGTGCAAACTATATCACCTTTCAACTCACACATTATGAAAATCTTATTACTTGGCCCACCTTTCAAACCCTCTAGCGTATATTGCCCCTGGAATTAATTAAATGTTACTCTGACCTGAGTAGTATCGTCGCCTCCTTTACAGACGACCGGAACGGAACTCAAAGGAACGTCATAACATTTATTAAATTCTCCCGCCTTTGTCAGGACTGTGGGTCAGAACGTTTATTCAGAGGAAATTCAGTCAGAAATACATTATCTTATTTTGATAGAAATTTAATTTCAGGAGTGCGCGTCTGATATAACTTCCAAGAAAGAGAAGTACAGAAACATTTTCTCAGTTTGGACTGAATGCAGCGCACGGGAACCATCGTTTAATGCTCCTTATTGCGTACAGCTGAGTTCCGTTAAAGGCAAATTTTCCTTTAACGGGTACAACGAAGTATTTCACGAAAACTTTACGACAATGTACGTCGGTAGCTTATAGCGATTTTCAGAATGGAAGGTGATAAAGTCTTGTTTTTGTTTCCGTAACATCTTTCAAAGTAAGGCATTACATTCTTGCTTTAAAACTTTTTCCCATGGCACCGACCTTAATGTGCACTAATGTCGAGAAGACCTACCGTTCTCGACAGTCGTATTTGCAAT
The DNA here is from genome assembly GCF_023864275.1 of Schistocerca cancellata. Taxonomy (NCBI): domain Eukaryota; kingdom Metazoa; phylum Arthropoda; class Insecta; order Orthoptera; family Acrididae; genus Schistocerca; species Schistocerca cancellata. The sequence goes on along the minus strand of NC_064631.1, from coordinate 30,336,443 downwards.
ATAATTTGTAAGTTTCCTCGGCGCATAGCATTTGCTGGTTTAATCGTTTTAACGTCAGAGCAGAAGTTAAACTAGTGATTCCAGTAAATTGGGTCACAACTCATTTTTTTTCTCCTATAAAATCAGAGCAGCAACATACGATCTGCTAAGGAACAGCAACGGTGAATCTCCTGTTAATCGTATTTCGTATTTATCGGATACGTACGGGGCTGTTGGCAGGATGACCTGGTAATCGTTCTTCAGCAGTCGACGCTGAGACGTACAATGACACTGCTGGAAAAGCTAATTGGAAAGTTAAAACTAACGAAAGAGACAACACAATCGGTGTCCAATGAGTAACAAAACTAGCGGAAAAGTCAACATATATAGTAAACGGAACAAGCATCTCAGCCGTTAGAAACGTTTGCATCAGGTAAGACACATTTTGACGAACAACACATCAAGTTCGAGGAAAAACTTGATTTAACGTTTTTATTAAGAAATGGATAGCGAATGTTTAAAGAATGGACTGATCTCCCTTGATATACGAAAAAATTTTGGAAAGCTTATTGAAAAATAATGCCTGCTTCCACATATGTATTCAAAAGATTATGGATAAGCGGGTGCTATCTGAAACTCATAACCTAACAGGAAAATGCGTAAAATTACCAATGACTACAGTAGCACAACTGTAACACGCAAAATAATGCGCTCATGCATTATATCAGTCAGCTTGTTTTGATGACTCGGTAAGAGAAATAGACGACAGAGTGTGAAAGACGAAATCATGAACTCTGTGTTTCCATGTTCATTCACAGAGAATGAAAAATACCAGAAAGATGAGTTATGTCAGTAATAACGATGGAAAATGCATAAATCTATACTTTAGTTCCAATAGTTTTCATCAAACAGTCGGAAATTCAAAACTGAAACACGACTCAGCAGAGAACTACCTCATCATCGAAACTATTTTCAGAAGAGGAAGAAACACGAACCGATACTGAAGATACATGAACGACACTGGTTTCACTTATGACTATCTACTGTTCGCCTTTGATGGAGTCATTCACGTATCTCTGAACCTATCCTGTATGCTCGGAGCTTCATTAACAGTCTGCAGTGGGGCACCGTGTCAAACTCTGGCTGTTGTCCTTCATCCGTGGTTTTCAGGATACCGTGCGTTAAATGGGCTGATTTGTGGACACGAGCTTTTCTACCTAAAGGTAATTTGTTAATTCGAAATTAGAACATGTTCAAGAATTCTGCTTAAGGATAGCTGCCTAATTTTTCTGATCTGTTCTTTTATCCTTCTTATCCGCAGGAGTCATCTGGCGATCGTCTCTCAGAAATGCAGAGAGAATACAGGCTGACTAAAAACATTTACAACAAAAAAGCCTTCTTCCGGAATGTTAGACACCGTAACACTGTTGTCAAAACAGAATGCCAGCACTCAAGATAATGCCTTTCAAGAAACTTCAAAGTTAGAGAAACTGGATATAGTGGAAAGGAGTATGCTGCGAAAAATCATGGGTGAAATTCAGACTGAAGACGGCTGGAAACTTCAGGGGAACCAAGAAGTCTTTCAAAATGTTGAAAGGGTCTCGGAGATCATGAGGAAAAGGAGACTAATATTCCTGGGTCACCTATACGGAATGGACAAAAATAGATTGACTAAATAAGTATTTGATTACCTCTGGAAGAACAAGATTTCGTCAAGTAAATGTCATTTCCTTGCATCAATCTAAAGGCAATTTTTTTTCTTTTTTTCCAGTAGTAGCAGAATTACTTTTTTCTAAATATTATGAATTAATTGTGCCCTGTGACACTGATGATAAAGAAAAGAGTGTTCACTGTATTCTAAAATTTAGAAGATGTCGAAATTACTATATCTTTGTGACGTAATCTATATCATTTGTTTGACGCTCTTCTTTTACTTCCTTCGTTATCTTTACTCCTTCTGGCCTTGGTCTATTAAGATGTATGTATCATCGTAAGCTCACTCAAGTGAAAATAATTACTTATTTTCGTTCAAGCACTGACTCATGTCTTATTATTTATTACTACTAATCTCTGTAATATGTTACTGTGACTCGGGAAGACCTTGAGAGGCCTGACACCCCGAAAGCCCCTAAGTTAGAACGAGACATATTACGAAAAAGACTATAAATCCTGGAAGGGATTCAAATCGGAAGGGGAACTACAAAGGCCGGAAGAACATGGACAGAAGAACAAAAGCAACAGCAAGGAAACTACAAAGAGGACAAACTGAAGCTGTAGTGTGATGCTAAGTGGTCATTTCGCCAATAAAAAAAGAACAATACTATACATTATCTAACTTACTGACTTGTCTCTCTCCGAGACTTGCAATAACATGGAGAGCAAAGTTTGATTAACTGAGTTGTTTAAGAAGTCGTAAGATGTGTTTTTTCCAGTTTAAAGTCTCACACACGAACATCTTTGAGAGTAAGCCTTGCTTACTAACTCCTGCCTAAGCTTAAAATTCGATGTAAAGAATTTAGTATGCTGTGTTTTATTCAAATTAAGAAACACACCATTTGCAGAAGACCATTCATTAATCCTTCTAAACACGCTATGTAACACTTCTTGTGTTTCTTTATGTATATTTAGATAGATTTTAATACATCTACCGGTTTCATTTGCAAAAATAACTAATAAAATGGAAGATCCTTAACATATATGAGAAACAACAGATCTCCCAATATTGCACTGTGTGAAATATCCTAAATTTTTTCCCCTCATTAACCAAAAATGTCTTTGCCTACAGACTATGAATATGAAACACAGTTTTGTGCATTCACTTTGTTACTTCTGAAATGAACCATTTCGAGCTCTACCATTAATTCCATGAGGCTTCAGTATTGACTATATTCACATTAGCCAAAACATAAAATAACGATGATGAAATTTTAAGTGAGGATCACTCTGAGTCACGCAGAGCCCATAGCAGCAATACTTTCCTTAGAGCAATAAAATACAGCGTGTAACAAAACGTATGGCTAAACTCTCAGGAAACATTCCTCGCGCACATAGGAGCTTATTTCCGTATTTCCGTGGTAGACCTGATTTTCTACTTCTGTTCATAATCACATTAAGAACGGGAAATACTCAGAAACAGAACGTACCAGCATTACACGACACGTTTCCTTACACGAAATGCTGAAAATTCCCTGTTAGCAACGTTTGGTAAGAATGTACTGTAAACTGTAATTCTTAGGTTCACCGCCAGTGTTAGTTGTTGCAATAGAAGGAAGGTAATGTTGGCCTGCGACTTGTTTGTCTTGACGGCCGACTAACTTCATTCCTCGTGTTTACTTGTGACTTTTCAGTGCTAATGTTCGTAGACGTCTACATAACATATTGCGTGACAGACCGATAGGTAGAGGTAGACCAATTCCTTGGACCTGAACTCAGTAGCCTTGTATTTGTTGGTGCATTTGAAAGTTCTAGAGTACGGTACCGCGGTACAAGATGTACAGAGTATTCGTGCCCATATTGTGAAAGGCTGTGAAGCAATACACAGTTTTCCAGTGATACATCAGCGCATCAGGGATTCAATGTGACGGCTGCTTGATGCATGTGCCCTTGGTAATGGAGAGCACTTTTAACATTTCATTTAGGAAAGTGTTTCGTACAGTACCGATACGTTCTTTTCTATGTGTTCCACACGATTAATGTGTTGAAGAGTTGTAAAAACTTGTCTCCAAGATTGAAATAAAGAGATTTCGGACTCATCTCCATATAATATCTTCTCTTGCTATTCGCGTGAGGAAATTTTCCTGAAAAATATACTTTTGTTACACCCTGCTTAAAAAAAATGAACAAAGTAAAGAAAATAATTACATTGACTTTTTGACAGTGTATGTTGGCCAAAATTACAGACATGCAGGCGTTCGTTCAGCGTGGACAGTCGTGTGTTGCTCGTTGAGTAAACAGCTCAGCCACTCACTAGCAAGATGGAAACACGCGCCCTTCTGTCCATGTGTATTCTACACAATGAAGCAGCAGTAGCGGTGCCAAAATTCACTGTAGAAGTTTGTTAATTTTATTTGGGGTTCGTTCACTGTGACAGAAAACGTTTGGTAACGCACTCGAAGAGCAAAAGCGAGTCTGGAGGACTCGTGATCGCACCTGGTGCCCACGAGGACGAAAAATTCGTCAATTTACAGAGGTTCACGAATTTCGATTAAAATTTATGAACAGACGCATCTTTAAAAATGGCCCTGAAAGGCCAAGCATCTGATATTTACTGAAGGAGCGGAAGGTTCGCGTCCCACCCAACACCACATAGGAAGGTAATGAACAGAGAGGTCTAGGTCTCTAACAAGACAGAATTCAAAACAGATTACATGGGATCAAAGATGGAATTAACATTAATCGAACCAACTAAACTCGCAATGAATTTAGTTGGCATAAAGTTAGAAAAACCAACCACATCTACTACGGATTCACGTGGCCGCAGTTCGTATCAGAACAAAGTGCTCTTTTGGGAATCTTATTATTTGCCCAAGTGAAATATTATATAAAAGAAACACAGTAAATTCTCCCTAATATCACACAGGTGAAAGTAATGCGTTAAGCATTGTGACTGCTCAGAAATGGGACATTAGAATACCCAAATCCAGTATCTAGCAGGAGCGTTCAGAAGAACTTGTCCGCTTATGCAAGCCGCCGCTGACAGAGTTCTTACTTGGACCCAGTCGCTACAGAGCGCTCGGAGGAGAAACACGGAGTGAGGGTACACAGAACGGCACCTTGCTGCCCAACCGACCAACGTAACGGTTCAGAACGCGACACCTGCAGTCACCTGTCAGTGCGGACGAACCTCTCTGCTCTGTTGCTAGACCATATCAAACAGGCAGAACTACCACATCATGCTACAGGTTTCAGTCGACGGCGAAAGCTTCACACTACACTCAATCACGCAGTCGTGCATCCTTGGTTTTATGCAGGAGAGATACAGGTTCACAAACTACAAACATGGTAGCCGTGCATAGCAACTCCTCTCTCTACCAGAGGCACGTTACAATCACATGCAGGTACTTGTGGTTCTGAGAGTTCTCATTGTGAAAGCCTTACTGTACAGCTGATATTTCAGTGGTACTTACACCAACACTTAAGTAACGTATTGTCTTTAAGGGGCTCCGGAAAGGCTCAAAATCATGAAAAGTTCAATTTTTACTTTTTTGCGTATTCTGAATCTGCAGACTATTACCTTTTAATAGATATATAATTTATTCAATTCCGAAGACTACAACTATTTTTAAATTTTTTTTGAAATGTGTTCTACATGGGCGTGACCCACTGTGGCGCTGTTAAACTGCTGTCAAATGGTGTTATTATTAACGCCCGTGTTCATCAGGTACATTTTAGTGGTGTGAGATAAAGTATGTGTTGTGGCTAACCTGTGATGGTTCAATATATATCGCTGGTGTGATTGTCGATTGTTTCATGTTTATTTACTCTGTCGTTATCTCGAAAATATTCGTAATTAATTCTGTTTCTTGAGTCTCTGTTTTGTTGAAGTATAATAATGAGTAAAAGTAAAGTTGCTGTTGCGACTTTCAATGATGGCAACATTGTAAGGTGCAAGGTATTTAGAAATATGGGAATGAAGATAGGTTCTAACATGGTACGAGCGATGCTTGCTTTAGACAAGGAACGCCTTCGGGCTGCAGACAGGGCTGTAAAGAGTCTAGAAATACAAGCAAGAGTAAACAGGAGGAGGAACAAGAGGAAGCTGGAGGAGGAGTTTGCAGAGGATGAAGATAATCCATCCTATGGACCTGGAATGCACTAAAAAGTTAATCCAATCTTTGTCGCTCGATTCCCAAAACTTTTATTTTCTCATACTAATTACATCTTTTCTAAGGATCTTCCAAACATATTTGTTTCAAACTTTCAGTAAATGTTACACAGTACCTTCTGCATAATTTAACACAGCCTTTTTCCAAAAAAACTGTATATTTTTGAATATATAAATAAAAATTGCAAAAAAATGTTGTGAATTTTCATTACAATTGAAAAAAAATCATCTTTAATAACTGAACTAAAATTTTGTAAAATCCCTGTGTTAAGTTGTAGCCCATATTCCAATAAATAATCTGTAAAAAGTTCAACTTCCTACCTCAAATACTTTGTGAGGAAAGATGTAATTTATAAGCGTTATTTTAACATTGCAAGTATAGGGCGTTCCGGAGCCCCTAACTATTACGTTGAAGGGAGTCTCCTTTAGGTCTTTCACCATCGTTCACAACCTTACCTCATGGACGAAAGGAAGCTGAACAAATTTCTGCTTATCTAAGATTCTGGCAGCTGGATCATTGGCACACTACACTGAGGTGGAAAGAAAAAAAACCATGAGATACCGCCTAATATTGGTCGGACCTCCCTTCTTCCACGCGTAGTGCAGCAACTCACGTGGCATGTACTTCACAAGTCGCTGGAAGTCCCCTGCAGAAATTTTAAGCCCTGCTTCCTATACAGCCGTACATAATTGCGAAAGTAATGCCGGTGTAGGATTTTTTGCACAAACTGACCTCTCGATTTTGTCCCATCAATGTTCTAGTGGATTCATGTCGGGCGATGTGGGTGGCCAGATCAGTTGCCCCATTTGTCCACAATATTCTTCAAACCAATCGTGAGGAACTGTGGCCCTATGAATGGTGCATTGTCATTCACGGAAATGAAGTCCATGAATGAGTGCAAATGGTCTTCAAGTAATCGAACATGACCATTTTAAGTCAATGATCCGTTCATTTGGATCAGAGGATCCAGTCCATTCCATGTAAACACAGCCCACACCATTATGGAGCCACAACGACCTTGTACAATGCCTTGTTGACAACTTGGGTCCGTGGCTTGGTCGGGTCTGCACCACATTAGAACCTTACCATCACGTCTTACCAACTGGAATCGTCATCGTCTGACAATGCTACGGTTTTCCAGTCGTCTAGAGCCCAGTCGATACGGTCACGAGTCCAGAAGGAGCGCTGCAGGCGATGTCGTGCAGTTAGCAAAGGAACTCGTTTCGGTCAATCTGCTGCCACAGCCCATTAATTACAAGTTGTTGTTGTAACCGATACGTTTATCGTACGTCCCACATTGACTTCTGCGGTTATTTCCCACAGTGTTGCATGTCTGTTAGCACTGACAACTTTACGTAAACACCGCTGCTCTCAGTCGTTAAGTGAGGGCTGTCTGGCCCTGCGTTGTTCGTGGTGAGAGGTTATACCTGAAATTTTGAATTCTCGACACACTCTTGACACTGTGGATCTCGAAATATTGAATTCCCTAACGATTTCCGAAATGGAATAGCCCACGTGTCTAGCTCCAACTATCATTCAGCGTTCAAAGTCTGTTAATTCGCGCCGTGCGGCTGTAATCACGTCGGAAACCTTTTCACATGAATCAGCTGAGTGCAAATGACAGCTTCGACAGTGCAGTCCTTTCATTCCTTTTGTACGCGATACTACTGCCATTTGTATAAGTGCATATCGCTTGTCAACTCGGTGTATGTTCCTTTATGCAAAAATGCTCCGTTGTAATAAAGTTATCTTCGATAGTTTTCCCCCATGCAAGTTTTAAGGTTAGCGTGGTACGTTGTTTTCGTTTCCATAATTCGGTGCGCAATCCCTTAGGCCGTGGCTACATCATATTTCCGTAGTGTGATTTCTTCATGCGATACTTGTCCAGTAAGACTGGGAGGCGGCGGCCTGTTCCAGGCTTTTCTGTTCAATATTCTGAATTTGCATAGGAGATTTTCTTGTTTCATTTAGCTTCCGTTTCGGCTCACCTGTCGACTTTTCACCTACATGGTGTACTGATTCTCATGAGTGTTTAGGGCGTAACTCGTAGCAGTGTAGGTATCTCTCCTCTCTGTGCCTAATCTAACATTTCGTTATTGTAATAGCTTTTCCCTGAAACGCATCCGGTTTTGACCAGTTTGTAACACCACAGCTCTTATGCTGTATGGATTCATTTTGCTTTATTTAATGTCACATTGTTGATCTTCTGTAAATGTGTTGGAATCGATAACATAAAATTGTGTACTCTTTTCTTTGCCAAACCTTTGATGTCGTGATTTGATTCTATGCAAAGTAGTGTATCTGTAATTTAAAGTTCTTTGTCCCATTTGGAGGGAACAGAACTTATTGTATGTAATTGTAATTTTGTGTGAATAATTTTTTGTAGAAGTGCCAATGTGTGAAAATGTTCTGTTTTATTTAATGTATTTGTTTGCTGTTATGTAAATTGCTGATCCGCACTTAGGGCTTTTAGTTAGTTTGTATGTAAATGGTGTAGTGGTTCCCCTCTGGAACGGAACTGTGTAGAGCGCGCAAATTGTGGTTGGCATAGGTGGAAAAGGTGGAACTGATAGTCAGTCGGAGACGAGCCACCAGTCGGAAAGGAGCTTCGAGTCTGTGCACTGTCATTATAACGGTGCATATTGTGATGATTCAGAGAGAGGCTTTTCCTGCTTCTTTCCAATGCCTCGGATGGGTGGATAAATAGCTGGAACCATTCTGGAATTTGTATTTGTCATCGCCACCAAGAAATGACAGGGTCCAGCAATTCTACCTGCGATTCCACCTACCAACATGCAGTTGCCACCACATTGCGCAATCACTGTAACGTAATACTATATTGATGTACAGTGAAGGATCAGCCTAATGGATTTGTTAGTGTGCTGAAATATAAGGTAATTCATATCGGAATTTATTTACCTACCTTGATTTTACTCCTCATCATAACACCTCTCAGGGTCCTCTCCGTTTGAAGTAAAGTGATTACCGAGTGTCCTTACTGAAAGTACATTGAAGCCTAGAGCTCTGTTAAATAATGCCTCTTGAACTTATTAAAGAGAAAGTTAAAGTCAATGATAATTGCTGAAAACAATTTTCCTAGTAAAACTGCTTATCAAAGTACTGTTGCTAACGGTAAAATTAAAAGTCCTTAAGTAAAGTAAATGAACACATTGTTGCTTGTAGTAAATTCTAAAAGGAGAGTCAGTTTCTTGCAATTTTGTCAACATTGTGTTTCGTTGTAGTAAAAGTGAGAAAGCTGCAGTTGTGAAACGTTACATTCTCATGTTTGCCAAGTGTTTGTCTCTCTTGTGTATTAGAAGTGCACATTAATAATAATGTCATAAAGACCATTCACTTTGTGTAAACCCTGAAAGTAATAGTGTGTTTCTGTACCTGTTATAATTATGAAAATAGTTCCTGCTGCTCTAACTGTTAGCTTCAATCTTAAAACATATGTGCGTCAGAGTTCATTGCACTCGCGTGTTGCTAAGTCTAGGTTGTGTCTGTTGTGTTGTCCATTATAGTTACTTATACCTACTTTCTTAAACGAGAACGTTAATCTTTCTCGTGCCTAATTAGGCTGGCGACCGTTTCCCTTATTCTAGGAATAGTATAGCTAGGCAAAATTTTGTTTGTCACTATTCCAATATTTACGTAATTCTGACTTTCATATCCGATAAGCCACCTCCGTTAGGAACAACACGGTCAATTTAACAAAATTCCTCTCAGAGGGTAACACTGTTCTGTTGCTTTGTGCCATAGTTGCTTTCACAAAATTGTTTTATGTCATAATCTGCTTCTAGCGTTGAGGTTATGGTACAGTAGTAGCAGAAGGGAGTGTTATAAGTTGAACTCCTTTCCGGTGGGAGACACACGCGGTACTTTCGCATGGCCTTGAAGAACGGGAAACCAAATTTGGAAGGGTGAACTCTCTTCCTTGTTCGTAAACGTTTGGTGGAGTCCTCAGCTGTCTACATGTCGTTATCCTGCTGTGTTGTTATCTCCAGACACCGTTTCCTCAAGCAAAATATATAGACACTCGTGGATTTGCAAATTTCCTAACTCTGCCTTCCCACAGGAAAATTTCCAGAATATACGACAAACAAGTCTGAACGTGGGAACGTGGAGACATTCGTTTCCCGTTTCCACATACACGTGTGTCTTTTGTGCATAGATAGTGGGAGCTACTGAATGGACTTCTAGATCCCACATTGGAGGAGCAGTTACGCCCTTTCTGTAAGTGGCTAGAGAAATTGTGCCGGATTTCTTTTCGAGGTCCGAAAGAAGGCTATCAAAATTTAGGGAGGCATTCTACTTCGGAATTCTACTTAGCATTCTACTTTGGACTCTGCGTTCGAACGTGTTCTTCTTGACTTCGGCACTCTGTCAAGTCTTTGAAGTTTCACTTTTCACTCACTCTGATCTGCTACCAGTAATCAGGAGGATGATGAGATCCACGATTCGCAGTCGCATCGCATCGCCTCAGCCCAGCAACAGTTAAAGGTTGAAGCACTTCGGCGCACCGCGACGTGTTGGCAGCCACCTCAACAAAAAATGGTTCAAATTGCTCTGAGCACTATGAGACTTAATTGCTGAGGTCATCAGTCCCCTACCGGTCGCGCGGTTCCAGACTGTAGCGCCTACAACCACGTCAACAGGCAGTACCGGTAAGACTGCGTTTGCAATGTGCACTAACTACTTCGAAATTCGCGATGTAGTCACGGGAGATGAATTCATTCCCGATTTATATTTTTAGTTTTCGTAAGTTGAGCTACGCCCTTCACATACTAGTATCCACGTTTCTCCGATATCTAATTTTTGCTTCAAAGGGGTCACTCATGTTTTGTTTCGTTATCGAGTTTATTCAATGGAGCTCCCCCGTCTGGTGACGATTTTTCTGATTCTTCCTTCATTCATTGTTGTGTCCTCTGTTTGTATTCATACTCTTTGTAGTAAAATTATGTAGCTACGCAATCGTGTTTGATAACGTAATTCGTGTCCCTTATGTGTCTAGGCACCATCTCCGTCATAATTGTCCATCATCATGATGGTAGTGATCTTAATAACCATTCATTTTCTTATCATTGTTCTATTTTAAATGTGTATATTTCTTTCTCAAATTGTTTAATAACCTCAATGTTTACATGTCCCTAGTAATTTTCCACGTTGTTTGAAGAAATATTATTTTATCACACAGAACTCTACCATTCAACAACTATTAAAGTAAATTATTCAAGTGAAACGTTCAGGTCCTGCAACAAACAAATATTATTTTAGCTCATAAAGGTAAACTATTCAATTGAAGTGGCCAACCGTTCCGAAATGCTCCAACCGTGAGCAATAGGCAAGGCCCCTGACGAATTCAGGAACTTATCAATTAACGTTTCTGCTGTGTGCGGCAGTTGATTCCTCAACTATCCTGTTAGGTTCATGGAGGTAACTACGATTTTATAGCATCCGAGGTGATAGATTCAGCATCAATCTAACCCGCATACCCATAGAGCATCGTCCGCCGCTCGTGGTCTCGCGGTAGCGTTCTCGCTTCCCGAGCACGGTGTCCCGGGTTCGATTCCCGGCGGGGTCAGGGATTTTCACCTGCCTCGAGATGACTGGGTGTTTGTGTTGTCCTCATCATTTCATCATCATTCAGGAAAGTGGCGAAATTGGAGTGAGCAAAGGTTGGGTAATTGTACGGGCGCTGATAACCACGCAGTTGAGCGCCCCACAAACCAAACATCATCATCATCACCCATAGAGCATCTGATGAGCAAAAGGTTGTTTTCGCATCGCACCCAGATTCTGGCAAGATATGTAGGAGAACTGCTGTGAGATTTGGAAAGTAAGAGAGAGTGGCAAAAGCGAAGCTGTAGTGGTGGACCATCAGTCTTGCCTGGGGAGTTCAGTTCACTGGAGCACTCAGCGTGAAAGGCGTGGCTCCAAATTCGACCCACAGTCCATCACGCAGTTTTAATGCTCCAGGAAGTTCTAGAGCAAAGCACAATCCGCTGCAGAGTGAGAATTGCTTCTTTAACATCACTTGTATTATGCAGCGTAGTTCAGTTATGAATCAGACAGGTGAAACAAATTTAATTCAAATTATGTTGCACCAAAACTAAGTCTACTGACCAGTACGCGGTGATAAATGCAACATCACTTCATCTGATTTTGGGTTGTACGAGGTGCATTCAAGTTCTAAGGCCTCCGATTTTTTTTCTAATTAACTACTCACCCGAAATCGATGAAACTGGCATTACTTCTCGACGTAATCGCCCTGCAGACGTACACATTTTTCACAACGCTGACGCCATGATTCCATGGCAGCGGCAAAGGCTTCTTTAGGAGTCTGTTTTGACCACTGGAAAATCGCTGAGGCAATAGCAGCACGGCTGGTGAATGTGCGGCCACGGAGAGTGTCTTTCATTGTTGGAAAAGCCAAAAGTCACTAGGAGCCAGGTCAGGTGAGTAGGGAGCATGAGGAATCACTTCAAAGTTGTTATCACGAAGAAACTGTTGCGTAACGTTAGCTCGATGTGCGGGTGCGTTGTCTTGGTGAAACAGCACACGCGCAGCCCTTCCCGGACGTTTTTGTTGCAGTGCAGGAAGTAATTACTCCTTCAAAACATTTTCGTAGGATGCACCTGTTACCGTAGTGCCCTTTGGAACGCAATGGGTAAGGATTATGCCCTCGCTGTCCCAGAACATGGACACCATCATTTTTTCAGCACTGGCGGTTACCAGAAATTTTTTTGGTGGCGGTGAATCTGTGTGCTTCCATTGAGCTGACTAGCGCTTTGTTTCTGGATTGGATGGCATCCACATCTCATCCATTGTCACAACCGACGAAAAGAAAATCCCATTCATGCTGTCGTTGCGAGTCAACATTTCTTGGCAACATGCCACACGGGCAGCCATGTGGTCGTCCGTCAGCATTCGTGGCACCCACCTGGATGACACTTTTCGCATTTTCAGGTCGTCATGCAGGATTGTGTGCACAGAACCCACATAAATGCCAACTCTGGAGGCGATCTGTTCAACAGTCATTCGGCGATCCCCCAAAACAATTCTCTCTACTTTCTCGATCATGTCGTCAGACCGGCTTGTGCGAACCCGAGGTTGTTTCGGTTTGTTGTCACACGATGTTCTGCCTTCATTAAACTGTCGCACCCACGAACGCACTTTCGACACATCCATAACTCCATCACCACATGTCTCCTTCAACTGTCGATGAATTTCAATTGGTTTCACACCACGCAAATTTAGAAAACGAATGATTGCACGCTGTTCAAGTAAGGAAAACGTCGCCATTTTAAGTATTTAAAACAGTTCTCATTCTCGCCGCTGGCGGTAAAATTCCATCTGCCGTACGGTGCTGCCATCTCTGGGTCGTATTGACAATGAACGCGCCCTCATTTTAAAACAATGCGCATGTTTCTATCTCTTTCCAGTCCGGAGAAAAAATATCGGAGGCCTTGGAACTTGAATGCACATCGTATTCCACGCCCACTCAAGGCAGCTGTCCCGCAGCATGCGGCAGGAAGGTCTCCACAGGCGTAGTGAAGCCGGCTTCGTTCATGGATTAAACCCTGAAAAATATCCAGCTGGCCCACGAGCAGTAAAGTGGCAGCCCCAGTGCTCCGCTACCTTGTGCAGCGCTTGCGATGAGCCCGAGGGAAAATTAATATTACTGGTAAACTTCTGAGTAGGCGCGGAAACCGGACTGATGAAGTGGTAAAGATATCCGCAAAGGTGAAAACAAACGACTTGGTATATCATAACTTGTAAATATATGAATCTGAAATGTACGTTGCCTTGCCATTAAAGAATACAAATCAGTAACAGAAGCTAATAACGCTGCTCTGGACTTGCTCATGTTGTCAGAGACTGAGAAGAAACGCAATGGAACATGTGATCTGGGAAGTTATACATTGAACTATGATAGTATATCTGTTTAAAATAGAGGAGCAGCAGGGGAAGTTGCTCCAGTAAATGAGAACTAGAGGCGCAGGATAGCATCTTACAGTTGGATAAATTAAAGATGCGCCGTGTGCAGATTTAAAATAGCTAAAGAGTATATGAGCATTATATCAGGTACGCCTTTGATGGAGAAAGTGAATCTGGTTAATTAAATAAGAACAAGCGAAGTGTCCTTGATTCCACAAATAAGAACGACTGTCTTGTCATAGGAGGAGATACGAATGCTACAACACAACAAGTCCATTGAGGACATACTTGGAATGAATGAAGAGTCAGCAGTTACTCAGAATGGAAAAATGTTGATCGACTCGGTGGACGTTAGTTTATTGCGAAAGGAGAATAACTTTTTTAAACGTAGAGAGGGTCTTAGATTTACCTGGGAGACCCGTGGACGTAAATCAGTAACGGATTATTTAATAACAAATGTAAAGACGGGAAAATTTTCTGGAACGAGAGAGAGAAAAAAAGAAATGGGTATGAACCATTTCCTAAGAAAGTAACACTTAAATCTAAATGGACAAGAACAACACAAAATGGTTCAGATGGCTCTGAGCACTATGGGACTTAACTTCTGAGGTCATCAGTCTCCTAGAACTTAGAACTACTTAAACCTAACTAATCTAAGGACATCACACACATCCATGCCCAAGGCAGGATACGAACCTGCGACCGTACCGGTCGCTCGGTTCCTGACTGAAGCGCCTAGAACCGCTCGGCCACACCGGCCGGCAAGAACAACACACAAAGAGAATGTTATAAACATACAGTATGGAAAATTAACTTATTAGAAGAACCTAGAATCAGAAGCTTATATCAATCACGTATAAATCTATATATGGTAGAGGAACCTATGACTAAAACAATCGATATACAAAGACAGAAACTAACTCAACTGACTGAATTGGTAGCTTTCGAAATCTTGGGGGAAAGAAACAAATACAAAACACAACAACGACTTATTAGTTGGAATCAAGAATTAAAAAATGCTGTTCGACGCGAAAAGGAGCTATACTTACCGTGGCTCATGACGAAAACTTCTCACACAATGGAGGATTTTAAAACACAAAGAAACGAAGAAAGTAGTCAAAGCTGCACATAAAGAAAGATGGGAAATATATAGATCTAATATAGAAAGGAATGTAGACGGCCGTCAATATACCGCATAGAAACAACAAAGCAGAGAACGATGTAGCAACTTTAGATCTTATAAACAGAGAAGGCTGCATCAAGTTCTGTAAAAATCTGTAGTCAGAAGAAGAGGAAGAAGAGAAGGATGAATAAGTAGCAGCAATGAACAGATGTATTTCGGAAATTTATAAAATGAAGGTTGAGGAGCTACAAGAAATCCTGAAAAGCTATAAAAACCTAAACTCTTCTAGTACGGACAATATGCATATATAACTTCTTCAGTATATACCAGAAGAAGCCAAGTAAAGGCTTTCGGAATATTTGAACTAATGCTGGCAGCAAATGAAAATGTGAATGGAATGGAAGGAAGCAATAGCAGCATCAATTTTTAAAGGGGAACAAGAACGGACTGCGGAGGTTAAATACGGCATAGAAAATATATGCGATAATAATGTTAAATACAATGAGAAACTTCATAGACAGAAAGCTGCTCGATGAACAAACGGGTATTTCGAAAGGAAAGTCCTGCCCAGATGACATTTTCTCATTAAAGCGAATAAAAGAAAAAGAGGAGAATACAATTGGAAAGTCTACTTAGTCTTTATAGACTGTAGTAAATCTGTGTATCTTGAAGTTTTCCCGGCGTATTGATTGGTCCATCATATTTCGGGCTTGCAGCCGGATCACGTTGACATCTTGGTACGATATTTCGGCTAACAAACACGCAGCCATCTTCAGGTGAGTACGAGACTGAAGATTACTGGTGCGCGTCGTTCTATATATACCGAAAATTGGCGCGGCGGCGCCTGCGCAGTGGAGAAGGCTAATAGCGGACCCCTATCTAATTTGGCGCGCTCTGCAGCACAAGCGGGCTGCGCATGCGTAGTGGTGTACCTACATTTGCGCTATCTATCGTAAAGCGCCTTCGCGCAGCTGAGGCGCGGTAGTCGAAAGTATAAAATCAATTTTAGTCAGCCGTCGCAATAGATGCAGAACAATGTCTGTGTGAAGCGATTAAAGAAATTACAGGATCCCATGCTTTATCCATCTGAAAGCCGCCGTCTCGATTAATAAGATCTTCTGCCAATCGTATCTCCACGGACTCCTTGATAATGGATTCCCAAAAAGATCTAGCTGTCGCTAAAATTTTTGTTCCATAATAATCCATGGAGTGTCCCGTCGAAATACAGTGTTCTGCTATGGCTGATTTGTTGGGCTGTAGTAGACGTGTGTGGCGCTCATGCTCCACGCATCTTTCCCGTACTGTGCGAGCAGTTTGGCCAATGTAGGATTTGCCACATTGACAAGGGATCTTATAAATACCCGCCTTCCTCAGACTCAGATCGTCCTTCACAGAGCCAACGTGATCCGGCTGCAAGCCCGAAATATGATGTAGTAAATCTGTTGATAATGTGCACAGAGGAAAACTATGGTATTTTATGGAAAAAGAGGAATACCACTACGTCTCGTCGAAGTTAGTTGTATAAATAGGAACAAAGATAACTGTAAATCTAGAATCTGGAAATATTGCAAACCGATGTGTTAACAAAAGAGTCAGGCAAAAGTGCAAGTGACAGGTGAGAAACATTTTTTGGGACACTTCTTTCTGAGTTTCGGAACGAAACGTACTAGAGAGTAACTCTGTTAACGAGAATGATAGTAGTGCATTGTATTGGCGGCCGACATTCTACAGGAAACTGTAACTTAATGAAGCACGTCCAATGTGTGCGCATCTACGATAACGATTGTGGAGGAGATTATTGGGGAGTGTGAACTGTTGAATAACAGAATATGTGCAGTGAGATGACAAGGTCGTGCGATAGCTCACAATATCGTGTCGAACCCGCTTTTGCTCGGCGTCACGAAGCAGCTCGACGTGGCATGGATTCAGCAAGGCGTTGGAAGTCCCTTGCAGAAGTACCGAGCCACGCTGCTACCTCCGTAATTGCGAGAGCGTTGCTGGCGCAGAATGCTATGCACGAACTGAACTCTCTATTGTGTCCCGTAAATGAGCGATGGGATACATATTGAGTAATCTGGGTGGCTAACTCTTTCGATAGAGTCGCTCACAATCGTCTTCAAACAAATTGCGAACAGTTGTGGCCTGATGACATAGCACATCGTTGTTTGCAAACATAAAATCGTCCATGAACGGCTGCTAATAGTCCCTAGTACCCGGAGATAACAATTTCCAGTTAACGATTGGTTCAGTTGGACCAGAGGAGCCAATCCATTCCATATAAACTCGGCCCACACCATTATGGAGCCTCGACCAACTTGTACAGTGCCTTGTTGACAACTTGGGTTCATGGTTTCGTAGGGTCTGCGCCATACTGAAATCCTGCCATCGGCTCTTACCAGCCGGCCGCTGCGGTCCAGTGGTTGTAGGCGCTTCAGTACGGAACCGCGCGACCGCTACGGCCGCAGGTTCGAATCCTGCCTCGGGCATGGATGTGTGTGATGTCCTTAGGTTAGTTAGGTTTAAGTACAGGGTTATTACAAATGATTAAAGCGATTTCACAGCTCTACAATAACTTTATAATTTGAGATATTTTCAAAACGCTTTGCACACACATACAAAAACTCAAAAAGTTTTTTTAGGCATTCACAAATGTTCGATATGTGGCCCTTTAGTGATTCGGCAGACATCAAGCCGATAATCAAGTTCCTCCCACACTCGGCGCAGCATGTCCCCATCAATGAGTTCGAAAGCATCGTTGATGCGAGCTCGCAGTCCTGGCACGTTTCTTGGTAGAGGAGGTTTAAACACTGAATCTTTCACATAACCCCACAGAAGGAAATCGCATGGGGTTAAGTCGGGAGAGCGTGGAGGCCATGACATGAATTGCTGATCATGATCTCCACCACGACCGATCCATCGGTTTTCCAATCTCCTGTTTAAGAAATGCCGAACATCATGATGGCAGTGCGGTGGAGCACCATCCTGTTGAAAGATGAAGTCGGCGCTGTCGGTCTCCAGTTGTGGCATGAGCCAATTTTCCGCGGGCTACGCGTGAAACTTGCCCGCACGCGTTCAACCGTTTCTTCGCTCACTGCAGGCCGACCCGTTGATTTCCCCTTACAGAGGCATCCAGAAGTTTTAAACTGCGCGTACCATCGCCGAATGGAGTTAGCAGTTGGTGGATCTTTTTTGAACTTCGTCGTGAAGTGTCGTTGCACTGTTATGACTGACTGATGTGAGTGCATTTCAAGCTCGACATACGCTTTCTCGGCTCCTGTCGCCATTTTGTCTCACTGCGCTCTCGAGCGCTCTGACGGCAGAAACCTGAAGTGCGGCTTCAGCCGAACAAAACTATCAGTTTTTCTGCGTATCTGTAGAGTATCGTGACCATATGTCAATGAATGGAACTACAGTGAATTTAAGAAATCGCTTCAATCATTTGTAATAGCCCTGTAGTTCTAAGTCGTGAGGACTGATGACCTCAGATGGTTCACAAACGATTCAAATGGCTCTGAGCACTATGGGACTTAACATCTGTGGTCATCAGTCCCGTAGAACTTAGAACTACTTAAACCTAACGAACCAAAGGACAACACACACATCCATGCCCGAGGCTGGATTAGAACCTGCGACCGTAGCGGTCACGCGGTTCCAGACTGAAGCGCCTAGAACCGCACGGCCACACCGGCCGGCAAACCTCAGATGTTAAGTCCCATAGTGCTCAGAGCCATTTGAACATTTTTCGCTCTTACCAGCTGCAGTCGGAACTCACCTGATCAATCCACGGTTTTCCAGTCGTCTAGGGTCCAACCGGTATGTTCAAGAGCCCGGGAGACGCGCTGCAGGCGGTGTCGTGCTGTTATGACGGCACTCGCGTCGGTCACCTGCTGCCATAGCCCAGTAACGCCATTTATCGCCGCACTCTCCTAACGGATACGTCCGTCGTACGCCCCACTTTGATATCTGCGGTTATTTCACGCAATTTTGCTTATCAGTTATCTGTGACAACTCTACGCAAACGTCGTTACTCTCCGTTGTTAAGTGAAGGCCGTCGGCCACTGCTTTGCCCGTGGTGAGAGGTAACGCCTGAAATCTGGTATTCTCCTGACGCTATGGAAATCGGAGTACAGAATTCCCTATCTATTTTCGAAATAAAATGTTCCGTACGCCTGGCTCCTACTACCATTCCGCGTTCAAAGTCTGTTAATTCCCGCCGTACGCCCGTGAACACGTCGGACACATTTTCACACGAGTCACCAGAGTACAATGATAGCTCCGCCAATGCACTGCCGTTCTTATATCTTGTGTAGGCGACACCACAGTCATCTGTACATGTGCATATCGCTGTCGCATGACTTTTGTCCCCCTGACTGTATATTACTAATATTCAAGGTACGTCTAACGAATTGTTCTTATACTTCCTTGACCCCATGCATAACAAATTCTGTCAATGTAAATTACGGGGATGTGTGAAGGATGAGGGGCTAGGCAAATTCTGCTCTACGGTCCTTGCAATTCTGCGTGATTTTCTAAATAACATAATTGCCTGTTATGGTACAATATAATTAAAACCCGTTGACTCTCCACGCAATGCTCTGTACTTGCACAGATGTATGAACTTTCTGTTTTTATTTTTTTTTTATTTTTTGTCAAGACATAGCATTTACATCAAGGATAAGCGATGCGCTAACAAACGGTCTTTGCACAATTCCAGGCTTTATGCAATGTAGATATGCAGTGCTGGTGAATGCAGACTTTTCAAAGTAATAGCATTCTATTAAATGTGGAGTTTACAGAAAGAAATTCAAAGAGCCTTACCGATGCAGAAGTAGCAGAATTTCTTGTTGCTCACTTACGCAAAGATAGAATTTTCTCTTAACAAAATGATTAAAAAATTGTTAACTATATCTTACTTGTTTGATTCTGAGTGTTGTAGTGGAAAGAATATAACTTTTTTGCCAGGTCTAGTCAGAAACAATAAAGTTGTTACTTGAGTTCAAAGTAACTTCAAAAATACAGTTTTCACTACATTGAATGTTGGAAAATTTGCTTCTGATCATTTTAAATTATTCTGACTTACAATACAGACCTGTACTTATGTTACTGTAACTGATGCACAGCATGTGCAGATACAATAAACGGTTGGTTGGCTTGAATCAGTTCTAAAATAGTATTAATGACTGAATTAATGAATTGCAGGTTCTTTAATTCCGAACTATATAAACTACCATGCCCACACCGCATAAACGGTTTGTGATGGAAATAAAAGTAGGTAATCATACAGTAAGAGAATACATAAGTCGAGGTTATAGTCTCACCCCATGATGATGGAGACGGTTATTAGTAACTTCCTCAATCCACAAATATCGCTACAATATTCTGAATAGTTAAAATGGCTATATCAGTTCCTTAATTAAGTACACGCCCTGCTTCTTCAGCAGCCACAGCTGAGAGAGCAAATCATAATTAATGCGTTAAAACAGGTAAGGTATTCCGAAGAAAAGATGATCATCTAAGCGAACAGTACACGTCGAACCAACATGACCCAGACAGAGAGGCCGAACAGCTGCATCTACTCCAAGTTGTGACGTCAGCGAGAAGCGGCGAAAGTCAACAGCTGTGTTTTGTTGTATCAACAACTCGTTGGGTGAAAAAAACTCTTGTTTTATGTGATCGTTACGAGAGTGTTACTTACATACATAGAAATCATATTGTGTGGTACTGGTCTTAGTTTGTGAGACTTTAACGCAACTTAATATACGACTGTTGTGTTTCGTCTTTGTTATAGTTATGGATTGTTGCGTAGCAAAATGTAATGGAAATTATACTGCATGAAACAAGTTTCATGTATTCAAGTTTCCCAAACATCATGTAATGAGGCAGAAATGGCTCCATTCAATTCCAAGGCAGAATTTCACTTTTACTAATTATTAAGGGTCAAGTTTTGTTTTGAATGTAATTTAGTGAAGCATGTTTTCGCTTACGGTTACTATTGTTTGCCGGATAATTTGGTTTGAATATATTACGATTAATGCAGCTCACTGCTCATAAAGTATTTCAAAGACAGCGACAATATCTGTGAGGTATCTACCGCAGACGGAAAAACCACAACTGTTCCACTTCCTAAACCACGGTTTGATTCAAATGCCGTGTCAGGCATTGCTCCACTCTTCACAACCTACTTGTCTACTTACCTTCAGCTGTAGGACCGTCCAGTAAGGAACCTGCGAAGCAGCGCGTTGGAGGCAGCAATACTGCACGAAAGCATCAAGTTTAGTGTAAGCAGTCATAATGAATATTTCAAAATAATTTCATGTAACAACTTCCATGAAGTGGAAGATAAAGTTAATGTAATATTTTTACAGAAGAATTCGGTGAAAATAGTGAAAGAAGAGTGTTTATTTTCATGATTATGGGGCTGTGTGTGCGGTCCCATTATGTAATGTATATTGTGATCGATAATCATTTGGAAGTGGAGCTCTGTTCAAAAGGAGTTCCATTAAACAAAATTCTAGTCATTGAATTTGTTCTTGAAGTTGAGCTGGTGACAGAGGATTGTGCGAACGCAACTGACTATGAAGTGCAGCCCCCGGTACTTTTGTGTAAAAATGTTAGTCTGCAATGTGTAAATATTTTACCAAACAAGTTCTGTGCATTTTTCGAAGGCATCAGTAGTTTTGTTTAAGGAAATGCTAGTCATTTTGTATATGAGATGCACGAAATTAATCAAAGGAATGAGCTCTTAATTGTTTTTGCCTCATTTCCACATAAAGAACTACATGTATTCTGTCTGTTAATTAACCTCATTCAAGTATCAACTCAAAAATCGTTCATTTTAGGAGCCACACAATTCTTTTGGTGTTGGCTACGGTATATTACGATCGCCGCTTGGCTATAACAGCGTAATACTGTTGTTGGGCTTGTGTCTAGGTGGTGTTCGAACGCAAAAGACAGCTACCACGCAGACAATATATACTCTGATGAATAGAAAACTTGCACCACTACATCATGTACTATACAGCAGAGACGAGGTTTTTGAGAACAGTCCAACGAGTATCAAGAAGAGACATATTAAAAAATTAGATGATCTGGATTAATGTGGGAATTAATAATTTAAATATAAAGGTTAAGGAAGACAGGAAAGAGTGAAACGAACATATAGAAACAAGCGACGAAGAACGCACTTCAAAACAACTGTTACACTGCATCCCTAAAGGAAGATGGAACATTGGTAGACCGAAGAAAAGACGGATGGATCAAGAAGCTGCAATGGATCATCTCGTCTAATGATGAAGGAAGAAGAAGAATAAAAAGAAAAAGAAGATTAGAATGTGAGCTGTGGATGAAGCACTCTGAAATGTTCATGAAGGTGTCTCAAAATTAGTCCGAATGCTTCGCTTCAGGGATGGGTGTGATCTGTCAGTTATTTTCTTAGATGATCCGGATCGAATGTTTGTTGTGTTCACTTCTACCCTTCACAAAAACGAGGCTAAACATCAATTTCTGTTGGTTATCGCTGTTAGCATTCAACCGCGATTCTTATACATATATTTTAACAACGTGTTTCAAGAGACAATGCTCCCATCATCAGGTTGTAAAATCTATGTCATGAAATTAAACGGACTAAAAAGACAAAATACCATCTTTTTAGTCCGTTTAATATCATGACATAGATTTTACGACCTGATGATGGGAGCATTGTCTCTTGAAACGCGTTGTTAAAATATATGTATAAGAATCGCGGTTGAATGCTAACAGTGATAACCAATATAACGACAACTGCTACCTCGACTCCATAATGGATTATATTAAATCGATTTCTGTGAATGAAACTGCTACGGAATCTTTCTGCTTGGATACTTCAACTCGTGCCTGTGAGCAAGCCTTTTTAGAGCTCATTAAGTTCTCTGCAGTAACTCATCCTGGCAGAAAATACGTTCACAGTGTTAACATAATGTTCCTGCGTTTACTTACGTATAACATTGTGGTGAATGAATTTGAAATAATTACTGATAAAACCAATTCAGGGCAAAGTACCCCTGCATGTACCTTAAAACTTGGTAAAGAGAACATTGAAAAATTAAATCACTTGCCATACCTTGGATCCATATGAACTACACATGACAGTGTCAAAGAAGGAATAAATAGTATCACACAAAAAGTAAATAGGTGTTATTTTGCATTGCTGAACTCAATAAAAAGCAGACCATTTTCAAGCAGTTCTAAGGTATGTAGGGAAAACTTTTATCAGACCTGGCCTAACATACGCTTGTGGTACTTCGACATTAACAAAATCAGAAAAAGTGAAATAAAAAATCTTTGACAGCAAAATTTTAGGGAAGATATGTTGGAAATCCACGAATAAACCACACAAGAATCGATAAAGCTAACAAACGGAGAGCCAGACGTCATTGCCAGAATCAAAGTTAGGTGGCTTCGTTGGACTGGATACGCACTTCGAGCTCCGGAAGAAACAGGGACCCACCAGATGTGTACAGAGCACCACTGAAGACAAAGACACCTCGAAGATCTAGAGTAACCTTCTTTGAGAGAAGAGAAAATCTGGTGTGTGAGGAACTGGGAAATTACGAGGTTTAGAAATTAAATTGTGGCAACTATTTATTGACAACCAATACATAAGAGTTACATGTTTGCACCTGTTACTGTCCTTCATAGTAGTCAACGGCGTTGTGCAGAACCCGTTGACAGCGATGTGGAAGGCGTAGTATACCGTTAGCAGAGCCTGTTCTGTTGATGGTGGGAATGGAGCGGTCTAAAGTTATGGTGGTTCTCGTGTACGACTCTGATGGTGTTATCCTAACGCATTACGTTCCTCCAAGACAGACCGTCAGTGCGCAGTGTTACTGTTCGCTTTTGGAGCATCTCCTGCGACCACCTTTGCGTAATAAGCAGCAACACTTTCTGCACAACCCATCCACCATTTTGCACGACAATGCGTGGGCGCATACAGCGCAAGCTGTGGCTGCTCTGTTCGATCGTTGGGACTGGGAAGTACTGTACCATCCACCATACTCCCCGGACCACTTCGTGGCATTCGCTTCAGAACTGTTCCATAAATTCGACAGGCAGTAGACCGCTCCATTAGCACCATCAAGAACGGTATACTAGGCCTTCCACCTCGCTGGAAACGGGTTCTGCACAACGCTAGTGACTACTTTGAAGGAAAGTAGCAGGTTCAAACATGTAACTCTTTTATATTGGTCGTCAATAAATAGTTGCCACTATTTAAGTTCTAACCCTCGTAATTTCCCAGTTCCTCACACACCAGATTTTGTCATCTCTCAAAGAAGGTTACTCTAGATCTTCGAGGAGTCTTTGTCTTAAGTGGTGCTCTGTACATATCTGGTGGGGCCTTCTTTCTTCCGGAGCTCGAAGGGCAACGTGTTCTACACAACGCTGGTGACTACTTTGAAGGACAGTAACTCTTTTGTATCGGTTGTGAATTAATAGTTGCCACTATTTAAGTTCCAACTCTCGTAAGTAGCAAAATGTGGTTACTTGTGAAATGGTGTCAAGAATTTTCACAGTGTGTGAAGATAGGTAATAATAATATTAATAATACGAGTAGTAATAATAATATATGTGTAAAAAAAAAGCTCCGGCCGCGGTGGCCGAGCGGTTCTAGGCACTTCAGTCCGGAACCGCGTGACTGCTACGGTCGCAGGTTCGAATCCTGCCTCGGGCTTGGATGTGTGTGATGTCCTTAGGTTAGTTAGGTTTAAGTAGTTCTAAGTTCTAGGGGACTTATGACCTCAGATGTTGAGTCCCATAGTGCTCAGAGCCATTTTTTTTTTTTTAATGTGCAGGCATGAGGTAACATGAGGGCGTTCAGTGGGATGTTCAGAGACTTCTGGCTACTTACTATGTATAAAAATTTCTGCACCTTACGATATGCATGTTCGAGCGTGGATGATGAATATGCACTAAAAATGCGTTTTCAATAAGTGGCAGTATTTCAAATGTGGGCAGAGACAATCAGAACGACAAACGAATAAGCAATGTATAGAAATTTCTGTAACTTACGACATCCACGTTCGAGGGTGCATGATGAACATGCACACATGAACATTTCCAATAAGTAGCAGTATTTCGAATTGTGCCCACAGACAATCAGAACGACAAACAAACTAGCTCGCAGATGTCGTCTATTAGTGAATCTGTTTCTTTGAAGCATATTTTTGCAATACCTTTGGCACTGTCGTGTTTGTTTGCGGCAGCCGACATCAACAAGACGTTAAACGTTACCGTTAGGAAATTTGTTCACACTGCTGCCGGCACGTTTGAGTTCCTCGCTTCTCCTCTTGCATCTGCAGCGCAACGCTGAGACTAATAGTTTCTTGACGTTCATGTTTCTTCAGTATCTGTCACGTGGAACTAAAAATTAGTTATAATGCTAAATACTGGTAGAAATCTACATCTACATCGGAAAACGAATTCCGCAAGCCACCGTATGGGGTATGGCGGAAGGTACATTGTATCACTAATAGTCGTTTCTTCCTGTTGCACTCGCAGATAGACAGAGGGAAGAACGATTGCCTGTATGCCTCCGTGCGTACCCTAATTTGTCTCTTCTTGTCTTCGTCGTCCTCACACGAAATGTACGTTGACGCCAGTAGAATCATTCTGCAATCATCTTCAGATGACGGTTCTCTAAATTTTGTCAATGGTGTTTGGCGGAAAGAACTACGTCTTCTCTTCAGGGATTCCCATTTGAGTTCACAGGCATCTCCGTAATATTCGCATGTTGACCGAACTTAACGGTAACAAATCTAGTAGCACGCCACTTGGTTGCTTCGATGTCTTCCTGTAATCCGATGTAGGAGGGACCCCAATGACTCGAGCAGTACTCAAAATGGGTCTCACTAATGTCCCATACGCAGTCTCCTTTACAGATGAGATACATCTTGGTAGAATCGTCCCAATAAACCGCAGTTGACAATTCGCCTACCCTACTACCGTCTTTACGAGCGCGTCTCACTACATATCGCTTTGCAACGTTACACCTAGATACACACCTGGAAATGGAAAAAAGAACACATTGACACCGGTGTGTCAGACCCACCATACTTGCTCCGGACACTGCGAGAGGGCTCTACAAGCAATGATCACACGCACGGCACAGCGGAAACACCAGGAACCGCGGTGTTGGCCGTCGAATGGCGCTAGCTGCGCAGCATTTGTGCACCGCCGCCGTCAGTGTCAGCCAGTTTGCCGTGGCATACGGAGCTCCATCGCAGTCTTTAACACTGGTAGCATGCCGCGACAGCGTGGACGTGAACCGTATGTGCAGTTGACGGACTTTGAGCGAGGGCGTATAGTGGGCATGCGGGAGGCCGGGTGGACGTACCGCCGAATTGCTCAACACGTGGGGCGTGAGGTCTCCACAGTACATCGATGTTGTCGCCAGTGGTCGGCGGAAGGTGCACGTGCCCGTCGACCTGGGACCGGACAGCAGCGACGCACGGATGCACGCCAAGACCGTAGGATCCTACGCAGTGCCGTAGGGGACCGCACCGCCACTTCCCAGCAAATTAAGGACACTGTTGCTCCTGGGGTATCGGCGAGGACCATTCGCAACCGTCTCCGTGAAGCTGGGCTACGGTCCCGCACACCGTTAGGCCGTCTTCCGCTCACGCCCCAACATCGTGCAGCCCGCCTCCAGTGGTGTCGCGACAGGCGTGAATGGAGGGACGAATGGAGACGTGTCGTCTTCAGCGATGAGAGTCGCTTCTGCCTTGGTGCCAATGATGGTCGTATGCGTGTTTGGCGCCGTGCAGGTGAGCGCCACAATCAGGACTGCATACGACCGAGGCACACAGGGCCAACACCCGACATCATGATGTGGGGAGCGATCTCCTACACTGGCCGTACACCACTGGTGATCGTCGAGGGGACACTGAATAGTGCACGGTACATCCAAACCGTCATCGAACCCATCGTTCTACCATTCCTAGACCGGCAAGGGAACTTGCTGTTTCAACAGGACAATGCACGTCCGCATGTATCCCGTGCCACCCAACGTGCTCTAGAAGGTGTAAGTCAACTACCCTGGCCAGCAAGATCTCCGGACCTGTCCCCCATTGAGCATGTTTGGGACTGGATGAAGCGTCGTCTCATGCGGTCTGCACGTCCAGCTCGATCGCTGGTCCAACTGAGGCACCAGGTGGAAACGGCATGGCAAGCCGTTCCACAGGACTACATCCAGCATCTCTACGATCGTCTCCATGGGAGAATAGCAGCCTGCATTGCTGCGAAAGGTGGATATACACTGTACTAGTGCCGACATTGTGCATGCTCTGTTGCCTGTGTCTATGTGCCTGTGGTTCTATCAGTGTGATCATGTGATGTATCTGACCCCAGGAATGTGTCAATAAAGTTTCCCCTTCCTGGGACAATGAATTCACGTTGTTCTTATTTCAATTTCCAGGAGTGTACATTTACAGTAAGGCCAGAGTGAGAGGAGGATGCGTCAAATACCCGTCGGCTTCACAGAGTTAGGTAGTAGCTCTGACAGATGATTCAATTGGAGAAGTTGCGCTGATGTAGAAAAGTTTGAACGGAGCGAAATCTTCTGTGGTATTGTAAACACTGTACACGGGGCAAGGAAATAGCTGAACAACTGGAAAAAATTAGGGTATTTAAGCTTGAGATGGACAGTGACAGCAAGGAACTGGAAAGGTTAAACGGGGAGACGGGTGACGAAAGGGGGGAAAGGTAGCAGAAAACAGGAACCACAGGAAAATAACAGTATCTGAAAAGGTTGTTACTGGCATAAAAATTGCTTTGCCTTGCTACTTCATTTAGATATGGAAGAATCTCCGCTAAATTTACGTATAATTAAGGTGTATCAAGCTTTCAACATGAACCAATGGTTTCAGGGAGAGCAGGAAAGAGAAGGGAAGTCCTGCTATGAGGTAGTATCCACCGAAGAGGTTTGGGCCAGTTGCTGAAGGAAGAAATAGGAAACTAGCATTGGGCTACAATCTTGTGTTGCACGCAAGTAATAGAGGATGTAGGTTATTTGTGCAAGGATTCAGGAAATGAGGATCGTGTTATGATAGTGATGAGGGGGTAACATTAGCCCCACAAAAATTTTGTACAACCTAATCACGTCTAAATCTGCAGCTATTCTCAAGGTTAAAAATATATGACTTCTTAGCACCAATCAAATTCTCTTCCTAGGGACTGTAAGTAATTACACTTATAACCAACTTTAGTGAATGGCTGAGGTTGGGCAGCCATCAGCTGCATGGTCTGACCGCGGCCAACGCTCAGGAGAACAAGGGCACATTACCTCTGTTTGTAACTTTTTATCAAGTTGTGATGTCAAGTGCGTTTCTTTACCTAATATTCAGAATTTAACTACTCTGATGCGCAACACCTGTAACCCAGAGTAAACTCACTCGGAGCCCTTCTTGAAATAATTTTATGAACGCTATGTCCACTACAGAACGTATTTTCGCGGAAGGAATTTGTCTATCCCACCCTTACAGCCCATGGAGGAGTCCAACCAGCTGTTACCAAGTGGTGCCCTCCCGACGAAACTGCGTTTTACTTTTTAGTTTCGAAAAACTATTTATTACTACCAATGTATTTATAACTAAATGAAAATATTTTGAGATACAAAAAAATTTTCAGTCACAAATTTGGACTAACTTTGCACACCTTCTTCCTCAAATGAACCATGGACCTTGCCGTTGTTGAGGAGGCTTGCGTGCATCAGCGATACAGATGGCCGACCCGTAGGTGCAACCACAACGGAGGGGTATCTGTTGAGAGGCCAGACAAACGTGTGGTTCCTGAAGAGGGGCAGCAGCCTTTTCAGTAGTTGCAGGGACACCCGTCTGGATGATTGACTGATCTAGCCTTCTAACACTAACCAAAACAGCCTTGCTGTACTGGTACTGCGAACGGCTGAAAGCAAGGGAAACTACAGCCGTAATTTTTCCAGGGGCATGCAGCTATACAGTATGGTTGAATGATGATGGCGTCTTCTTGGGTAAAATATTCCAGAGGTAAAATAGTCCCCCATTCGTATCTCCGGGAGGGGACTACTCAGGAGGACGTCGTTATCAGGAGAAAGAAAACTGGCGTTCTACGGACCGGAGCGTGGAATGTCAGATCCCTTAATCGGGCAGGTAGGTTAGAAAATTTAAAAAGGGAAATGGATAGGTTAAAGTTAGATATAGTGGGAATTAGTGAAGTTCGGTGGCAGGAGGAACAAGACTTTTGGTCAGGTGACTACAGGGTTATAAACACAAAATCAAACAGGGGTAATGCAGGAGTAGGTTTAATAATGAATAAAAAAAACTGACTAAACCAGAGGTTGAACAGAGTTTCAGGGAGAGCATAAGGGAACATCTGACAGGAATGGGGGAAAGAGGTACAGTAGAAGAAGAATGGGCAGCTCTGAAGGATGAAGTAGTGAAGGCAGCAGAGGATCAAGTAGGTAAAAAGACGAGGGCTTGCAGAAATCCTTGGGTAACAGAACAAATATTGAATTTAATTGATGAAAGGAGAAAATATAAAAATGCAGAAAATGAAGCAGGCAAAGGGGAATACAAACGTCTCAAAAATGAGATCGACAGGAAGTGCAGAATGGTTAAGCAGGGATGGCTAGAGGACAAATGTAAGGATGTAGAGGCTTATCTCACTCCTGCCTACAGGAAAATTAAAGAGACCTTTGGAGAAAAGAGAGTCACTTGTATGAATATCAAGAGCTCAGATGGAAACCCAGTTCTAAGCAAAGAAGGAACGCAGAAAGGTGGAAGGAGTATATAGAGGGTCTATACAAGGGCGATGTACTTGAGGACAATATTATGGAAATGGAAGAGGATGTAGATGAAGATGAAATGGGAGATACGATATTGCGTGAACAGTTTGACAGAACACTGAAAGACCTAAGTCGAAACAAAGCCCCGGGAGTAGACAACATTCCATTAGAACTATAGACAGCCTTGGGAGATCCAGTCCTGACAAAACTCTACCATCTGGTGAGCAAGATGTACGAAACAGGCGAAATACCCTCGGACTTCAAGAAGAATATAATAATTCCAATCCTAAAGAAAACAGGTGTTGACATGTGAAAATTACCGAACTATCAGTTTAATAAGTCACAACTGCAAAATACTAACACGAATTCTTTACAGACGAATGGAAAAACTGGTAGAAGCCGACCTCGGGGAACATCAGTTTGGATTCCGTAGAAATATAGGAACACGTGAGGCAATATTGACCTTATCTTAGAAGAAAGATTAAGGAAAGGCAAACCTACATTCTAGCATTTTTAGACTCAGAGAAATCTTTTGACAATGTTGACTGGAATACTCTCTTTTAAATTCTAAAGGAGACAGGGGTAAAATATAGGGAGCGAAAGGCTATTTGCAATTTGTACAGAAACCAGATGGCAGTTATAAGAGTCGATTGGCATGAAAGGGATACAGAGGTTGGGAAGGGAGTGAGACAGGGTTGTAGCCTTTACCCGATGTTATTCAATCAGTATATTGAGCAAGCAGTAAAGGAAAGAAAAGAAAATTCGGAGTAGGTATTAAAATCCATGGAGACGAAATAAAAACTTTGAGGTTCACCGATGACATTGTAATTATGTCAGAGACAGCAAAGGACTTGGAAGAGCAGTTGAACGGCATGGACAGTGTCTTGAAAGGAGGATATAAGATGAACATCAACAAAAGCAAAACGAGGATAATGGAATGTAGTCGAATTAAGTTGGGTGATCCTGAGGGAATTAGATTAGGAAATGAGACACTTAAAGTAGCAAAGGAGTTTTGCTATTTGGGAAGCAAAATAACTGATGATGGTCGAAGTAGAGAAGATATAAAATGTAGATTGGCAATGGCAAGGAAAGCGTTTCTGAAGAAGAGAAATTTGTTAACATCGAGTATAGGAAGTCGTTTCTGAAAGTATTTACATGGAGTGTAGTCATGTATGGAAGTGAAACATGGACGATAAATAGTTTAGACAAGAAGAGAATAGAATCTTTCGAAATGTGGTGCTACAGAATAATGCTGAAGATTAGATGGGTAGGTCACATAACTAATGAGGAGGTATTGAATAGAATTGGGGAGAAGAGGAGTTTGTGGCACAACTTGACAAGGAGAAGGGACCGGTTGGTAGGACATGTTCTGAGGCATCAAGGGATCACCAATTTAGCGTTGGAGGGCAGCGTGGAGGGTAAAAATCGTAGAGGGAGACCAAGAGATGAATACACTAAGCAGATTCAGAAGGATGTAGGCTGCAGTAAGTACTGGGAGATGAAGAATCCTGCACAGGATAGGGTAGCATGGACAGCTGCATCAAATCAGTCTCAGGACTGAAGACCACAACAACAACAACAACTTGTTGTCATAGTTACAGAAAATGGTGTTCTCTATATCCGGTTTATTCAGATGTCTCACAAGAATGCAACAAAGTACGCCACTGAGAACTGTTAAAAATTGACAATCGCCAGTCTTAACGCATACATTACATCATAATTCTCTACCAGAAATCAACACCAGCACCAAAATCATTTCACCATGTTGCTTGTATACCTTCCATTTAATAGGCGGGCAATGGTTGGTCTGTCAACACTCTCTACTCAACGTTCTTTGAGATGTGTTTCATGGAGAAGGTGAGAATTGTTTATTAATGAGCCTTCGCCCACACAGCTGAATACCTTTTTCCTGAGGTCCTGCTCCACGAATACTTTGTAACACCGCACCCGTCACTTATCTGGTTTTGGTGTGTGTTCACCCCAGGTAATTGAGAGTGCAAAAACTGCCGCAATGTCGGGTAACGCAAAGAAAGCAATACAGCCCTGTGAATCCTGATTGAACTGCAGTGGCAGTGTTGACATTAATTGATTCAGAATTGATCCCTTTTAATTAAAAAGGGGTGCACATTGATGTTATATTCAACTATTGAACACCAGATGCAAATGTTGAACATAAAATTAATTAAGAAAGTGACTTGGGATTTCAACTACTTGATTGAAAACAGATGCAGTCGATTAGCACAGATTTATTTTAACTTACGACCTTCAATCATCACATTACATGACTCTCCTAACAGGCAGTGGTAATAAATTGCGTTTGCGTGGAGTAAAGCGTGATAAATAAAATGTAATTCCTATCGACTGACCCAGGCGTAATGCGAAGTGCGAGAAGAATTCGACAATACACGGCCCATGAAACCCTCATGGAAACTTTGTCAACGTGATCCAACAAATTAATCAGTAGCCGGAGCGGGCGAAATATCACCGAATTCAGCGCGGTGGCGCGTCGTCGTTATGCGGACGTCGGCCGACCTCGTGGTGCTGCAAGGCTGCGCTTGTCTATTCACTCCTAGCTATCTTGCTCAGTATATAGCTGAACCAAAACTTTCTATCTCCAAACTCAATCGTTCCGTTTGCTAAGTCCTACACTGCAGAGATGCTCACTCTCTCTCAGGCAAGCTGAGTAAAGAACGCCACGTCTGCACTCTAGGCAAGCTGGGAATGGAAGACCACCACAGAGACTTCTCCCTGTCTGCTCTTCGCCTCGGCTTCCCCTCCAGCAAAATCACTTACGCCAATTGCAGTGCAAGTCGCGTTAATTATGCATCGCTTCCCAGTGCTGACCAATGCCTGCTCTGCGAAGTGAACAAATTCCCACAAAATTTCCCTTCCTCTCAACTCCTGCTATTTAGCTCCTTCCAAGCCACCCATCAAGGTTAGCGTCTTCACAAACACCAATTTTTCCGGAATTCTGACTCCCAGGAGAGTACTTCAAATTCCTTGGTCCTACGCTCCCATCGGAGGCCAGTGTATTGCATTCTGTCGCTCTTCACCTGATTTAGTTCAGACTCTGCGGACCGTGAATTCAGCGTGAAGTTGCTATAGTCAGGAACACGCATATTTTGGGCTCTGTTGACTGCTCCACCGTAGCTTTGTGCGGCTTTTTCGCATGTTTCACTGAAAACGGGACGATGGACATTTATTAACAGGCATACAAGTTCTCTGTCTGCTTCCCGGTACACCAGCATGGGATCAATCAACCACTCACTGTCACTCATCTTAAGGCAGCTGGAGGCCGCGCCCCTTTACCGCTTTCTCAGAGCTTGAGCCGCCCTAAGCTGCCTATTGTCGCTTGCCTTTGCCGCTCCCCCGCTGGCCTCGGTCAACTCTTGAACACTTCCCTGGGATAAACTAGCCTCCAGTAAACTGTCGTGTTTTCACAAAGTTTTCATGTCGTGTGAATTACTTTAAAACCATCACCTGACATTAATTATTCCAATACGTCCATACTATACCCTCTACAAGATGCATTGTTCCTTGTTTGTCATTTTTGTTCAGCCCTACTGTTCGCTCAACGTGAGTTAGGTGATCTTTAATGACTTTATGTAAGGGGCATAGTTCTTGCCATCTTACAACTTCTTTGTCAGTAATCATTGTTACTTTTCTGCTGTTTGAACGACCTAATAACTTGTGATGTTATGCTCCGTCCAGTCAGGATGGTGGCTGTTGCAAAATTTTTCTTTTTATAATGTTTCGAATTTCTGAATACCACATCCTGCTGCAACATACAGTAGCTGCATGTCTGAAAGTTCCCGTAGCAATCAGGGCTCAAAGAGATGGAGAATACACAGAATGACTGTGGCACGTTATTCAGCGTCCCTGTGGTGCCACACCGTACTAATTGCTGCCACATTTTGTGTATTGTCATTCCGCGTCTCTTCTGAAAGTGAGAGAGCTGGTGTATAGCTCTGTAAGCTACACGATTGCTGCCTTTCTTTTCGGAATCTTCGCTGCTTTATACTCTGGGTATAAATGCATGCACATAGCTGGAGAAAGAAGATTGAAGGGTATATATCTGTATATATAACTGCAGATGTGTGTGCAAGTTGCAGTTAGGTGAGTGTGTGTGTGTGTGTGTGTGTGTGTGTGTGTGTGTGTGCGTGTGTGTGTGTGTGTGTGCGTGTGTGTGTGTATATGTGTCTACTGCTGACAAAGGCCTTAATGAGCGAAAGCTTTCATTGTGTGAATCTTTTTTTTGGGCCTATCGCGACTCAGCATCTCCGCTATATGGTCAGTAGCAACTTTCCTTCTCTGGTATTGTTATGTATATATTTTGTAACTTTGCTGTATCTTGTTTACAGTGTGCAGTAAAGTAATAGTTTACTTGTATAATAAAGTATGTTTCATTCATATTCTTCTTCGCATGTACCTTAACTCATATGTTATTCCAAGAATATTGTGAACATGAAAAAGATTTCCGGAACGTCTGACACCGTAACGTTTTGTTCTGATTAAGAAAGTTAGCGTTTGGAAGGTATGGTGAATTACGTCCTTTTTGTGTGAAAGGTATGGTGAATTACGTTTGTCTTGTACCGGTATTATAATGTAACTGATTCAATTTTTGACAGTTTCGAGCACCACGATTCCAGTTTTTGTTGTTGCTTTATGCAAATTCAGAATGAAGTATGCTTTCACATTACAAAATATCGATTACTGACAGAAAGTCCTGTGATTTCCTGTGAGAAGTTAGTTACTTGTTTCAAGTAACAGCTTCTTATTATTATATGTGTCCTTTGTATGTAAATTAAAATGTGCAAATTACACTACTGGCCATTAAAATTGCTACACCAAGAAGAAATGCAGATGATAAACGGGTATTCATTGGACAAATATATTAAACTAGAACTGGCGTGTGATTACATTTTCACGCAGTTTGGGTGCATAGATCCTGAGAAATCAGTACCCAGAACAACCACCTCTGGCCGCAATAACGGCCTTGATACGCCTGGGCATTGAGTCAAACAGAGCTTGGATGGCGTGTACAGGTACAGCTGCCCATGCAGCTTCAACACGATACGGCAGTTCATCAAGAGTAGTGACTGGCGTATTGTGATGAGCCAGTTGCTCGGCCACCATTGACCAGACGTTTTAAATTGGTGAGAGATCTGGAGAATGTCCTGGCCAGGGCAGCAGTCGAACATTTTCTGTAACCAGAAAGGGAATCGAATGAAGGGCAGAGCCAGGGGTCGTAACACATCTGAAATGTAACGTCCACTGTTCAAAGTGCCGTCAATGCGAACAAGAGACGAGTAACCAATGGCACCCCATACCATCACGCCGGGTGATACGCCAGTATGGCGATGGACGAATACACGCTTCCAATGTGCGTCCACCGCGATGTCACCAAACACGGATGCGACCATCATGATGCTGTAAACAGAACCTGGATTCATCCGAAAAAATGACGTTTTGCCATTCGTGCATCAGGTTCGTCGTTGAGTACATCATTGCATGCGCTCCTGTCTGTGATGCAGCGTGAAGGGTAACCGCAGCCATGTCTCCGAGCTGACTGTCCATGCTGCTGCAAACGTCGTCGAACTGTTCGACTGTTCGTGCAGATGGTTGTTGTCTTGCAAACGTCCCCATCTGTTGACTTGCGGACCGAGACGTGGCTGCACGATCCGTTGCAGCCATGCGGATAAGATGCCTGTCATCTCGACTGCTAGTGATACGAGGCCGTTGAGACCCAGCACGGCGTTCCGTATTACCCTCCTGAACCCTCTGATTCCATATTCTGCTAACAGTCATCGGATCTCGACCAACGCGAGCAGCAATGTCGCGATATGATAAACCGCAATCGCGACAGGCGTGACATTAACCTTTATCAAAGTAGGAAACGAGGTGGTATGCATTTCTCCTCCTTACACGAGGCATCACAACAGCGTTTCACCAGGCAACGCCGGTCAACTGCTGTTTGTGTGTGAGAAATCGGTTGGAAACTTTCCTCATGTCAGCACGTTGTAGGTGTCGCCACCGGCGCTAACCTTGTGTGAATGCTCTGAAAAGCTAATCATTTGCACATCACAGCGTCTTCTTCCTGTCGGTTAAATGTAGCGTCTGTAGCACGTCACCTTCGTGGTGTAGCAGTTTTAATGGCCAGTAGCGTACTCTGTGCAGTAATCCTGATATTCTTTTACACATGGGTAGACATTTTGCAAAGTTTGTATCTGTATATCGAGCAGATCCAGCTTTAAAAACATACTCTGTTCTGAAAAACTTGTAAAAGACAAATACTTTTAAAAGATTTATACAACTTTCTACCTCAACATGAAGTACGTCAACGCATAATCATTCCCTTTAAGATGACATTGCCTTCGTGTCAATCGTTTTTATTTAATTCATTTACGTAATAAGACAGGAAAACATGATTATTCGTTATCTTTAGAATTTGTTCTCTACAATTTTTGCAGACACAATGTATTCTTGAAGTTGGTTCAAATGGTTCAAATGGCTCTGAGCACTATGGGACTTAACTTCTGAGGTCATCAGTCCCCTAGAACTTAGAACTACTTAAACCTAACTAATCTAAGGACATCACACACATCCATGCCCGACGCAGGATTCGAACCTGCGACCGTAGCGGTCGCGCGGTGCCAGACTGTAGCGCCCAGAACCGCTCGGCCACTCTGGCCGGCCTCTTGAAGTTGAAACGGTCGTTAAACAACGGATTATGTTACAGGTGTCACTGAACACTGGCTCAGTTGTCGAAACCACTAATGTGAATAAACACATCTAATAAAAAGCCAGACGGACATTGTTACCACTTCTCCATTTCTGAAGTACTACACGATTCTAGCCACAGCAAAACTAAAATAAATGGTTCAAATGGCTCTGAGCACTATGCGACTTAACTTCTGAGGTCATCAGTCGCCTAGAACTTAGAACTACTTAAACCTAAGTAACCTAAGGACATCACACACATCCATGCCCGAGGCAGGATTCTAACCTGCGACCGTAGCGGTCGTTCGGTTCCAGACTGCAGCGCCTAGAACCGCACGGCCACTCTGGCCGGCAAACTAAAATAATGATCGAAACTTTTATGCTGGTTTTCACCGAGTGAGAAACATTTGACACACTTCTGTGTTATTATTATTGTCAATTTCATTAATAGTATCTATTACAATTACAGAGTGTGACTCGGTGCGAGGTTTCAGCGTTTTAGGTGACTTGTAAAACGTAATTGTTTCCAAAGATAAAAAAAATTGTCCAAATGCAAGTAGGAGCATATCATCCATCCTAGAACTCGAGAATCTCAACGATTTTTTCCTGTTTACGGTACAGATACGGCCTACATATTGGTCTCAGGAATTCCAAGAACTTATCAGAATCTCTACAGTAATAACTCGGACTTGGCCGAACATACAAGAAGGAGCGAACAGGGCACTTTTGTTTATATGTGTAAATATAGAATATGTCTTGTGATTTAATTGACTTAGAAGTTTAAAACTTTTTCACTGCCAAGGGAGCATAAGCCTTAATATGTGACATAAATTTGAACGTGATATGGTTCAAATGGCTCTGAGCACTATGGGACTTAACATCTTAGGTCATCAGTCCCCTAGAACTTAGAACTACTTAAACCTAACTAACCTAAGGACATCACACACATCCATGCCCGAGGCAGGATTCGAACCTGCGACCGTAGCAGACCCGCGGCTCCGGACTGCAGCGCCTAGAACCGCACGCCACCGCGCCCGGCGAACGTGATATGTCTAACCGTTCCCGAGAAAAAGGGTTCTATGCAGTAGGACAGAAAGACGGACAACAAACCGATCCCATATGGGTTCCCTTTTTTACAGACTGAGGCACGAAACATTAAAAGTGAATAACACGGAGAAATGTAGTAAAATAATCTTAAAAGAACGAGAGCAAGTCAATGTTATAGCTTCCTACTTGCGTTTGTCCATTTTGTCTTCGTGAGATTTTGGACTGTTCACTTTTCTGCGCTGTTGTGACAGAATTAAAAATTGTTTTTCGCTTCGGTATCAATGTTACTTCAATTGTTTGGGCGCCTACTATGCCATTACTAGACTCTTGTAGCGCGTTTAATCACGCAGTCGATCTTTGTGATATGGCCGTACTTTGTCTGTTAATCGATTCTGGCAGTTTCCACTGTATTATCAAGGTACAGCGATATCTCTCGTATCAACAGAGATATCTTTTCCAATCACGTCCCGAACATTAATCTCTATTGGCGACTTACAATCAGTCGCGTACAGACTGGCCTATTGTCCTTGCTTGCAAAGCGCGCTGTCGTTCCAAGCCTGTTTTGCTCCGTAAGTACACTATATTGAACGGAAGTTGCTATGTTTAAGCGAGACATAACTTCTCGAAGGAGATAACGAAATTTCACATACCGTTTATCGCTGTTGTGTTTACATGTTAATATCTAACGTGGTTTTGTTAGCCCGGTCGAATATCGGTTGCCCTTCGTTGGCTGTTTTGCGTAAGTGGTCTGCGGAGGTAATTTTTTCCTGTTCTTGCCTTAGCACAGTGGCTGTTTCTTTTCTATTAAACATCGGAGGTAGACAACTTCATGGGTTGTCTAATATTTACTTCTCTTTCAGTTAAGAAGAGTCCCTCAGTCCAGAAAATTTTTAAAAACGAAACTAACGTGACAACCCAAGCATCTTCTAAAGACGGTTGTGCGTTTGTATGGGAGCGAAAAAGGATTATAGAAGAGGAAATCTGGTAGCTACAAACGCAATTACGGAGAAAGGAGTGTTTCTATAGCTAGTCACAAGCAGTATTGGGGAAATATAATTGCGAAAACTGGTTTTGGGATTCTCTTGGAGATGTACCGATAGTTCTCATAGAGAACGACGTGAGGCACTTTGCATTCGCGCTCGATTATTTTGTGGTCCAATGTTGGTTTTGGGCTATAAACGTAGCTTATCTCCCTGTTCTGAGTGAGCGAGAAGGTGATTGCACTTGAGAGGACGGTGGTTTTAATCCCAGTCGATTAGGGTTTTCTGTTCTCCTCTCACTCGATATACGCAAAGATCGGGATGGTTTCTTTGATGAGAGGTGGCTGATTCCTTCCACTTCTGTCCCCAATTAGAGCTTGTACTCGGTCTCTAATGACATCATCGTCGACGGGATGTCAACTCCTCTTATTTCAAAAAGGTTTTTAGAGGTGTGTAATAAGTTTGTGCGCTTCTTGTTGGCATTCGCTTTATTCATGAAGCGGACTGTGAGGTTTCATACACATGTTTTGAACCAGTGGTGCCGTGGAAGTTGCTAGATTCCTTCTGTTGGGTACAAGAATGACAGAAATGCTGCGGTTCGATCCTGATCAGTAAGCGGGTGTTTTGGTTTAGTGACTTTCAAAACCGACAAAAGTACGTCCATGTGTAAAATTTTAAATTTGAGTCTTGGTTCGGATTTCACTTTAAGCTATGTGTCCTTTTCCAACAAATGTTATGTACTACTTGAAAAGAAAATACAGGCAAGAGTGTAGCATCATAGTACAGTTTTATTCAGTCACTGGATTGGTTTGCTTATTTTTATCATTTAGAGTGTTATATACCTATACATTTGGTCACTCACAACTGGTACTAAGAAGCAATGACACGCTGCCCTTAAAATTGGATATACAAAGCGTCATTCATTCGTGTTGTTTTTACGGAAAGCATATACTAGCTTCCTCATTAAGAGCTTACAAAACATACATTTCGCCCAGAACTCCGGGGAACATCTTCAGTCTGCCTCTGTCAACGGAAATTGAAATAAGTTAGTTGACGGTGACGTCGTGGAAGAAACTCTAAAGAAACTTTCTTAGATCAAAGCAGCTAAGCTCAAATGCTTATCTTCCATCATGAATTGTGATACTCTTAAGATTTCATCCGTGGATTTGTGTACTAGAACTCTCAGCTGATTAGAGCTTCGGAAACAACCTAACTAGTTTCAATAAATTACACGATAGTGAGATGAAGCATCCTGTTCCATTTCCCTAATTTTTATAATCAATATGACCAGGTACGGGTAAAACCTTAAGAATTATTTTCTTATAGAAATGCACAGTTGCTCCTGTCAGACTTAAGACAGAGTGGAGAACCACCAAAAGTCTGTTCTTTCGTGTAGCTGCCCTGAAGTGTGACCAGCCGCCCAATTCACAGCTGTGCACTTATTGCAGATCACTGGTATGCGTTTGTTTTTAAAAACCAGTGGTCATGTTAAAAAGTGATGGAACACGTAAACGTATGTCTCTAAAAATCAAAACATGTCTTCAGATTACAGAAAGATACACTTCAGAGTTTACTTTTCAAATTTGTTTCCGTGACTTGGAGGAGGGAAAAAAGGGGGTTGCCAATTGTCTGACAGGCAGTAGCCAGACATATCCGGCTTTTTACTGTCGCGTTTGGCCAAGTATACAAAAGTTAGCTATTTCCTCCTTTTGTTCAGACCTTCATCGATAAAGCATAAAAGATAAGGCTTGTTTTGAGCTACTCACGTAAGCGCGAGGAATCAATGTGAGCCCGCATCTCGTGGTCGTGCGGTAGCGTTCTCGCTTCCCACGCCCGGGTTCCCGGGTTCGATTCCCGGCGGGGTCAGGGATTTTCTCTGCCTCGTGATGGCTGGGTGTTGTGTGCTGTCCTTAGGTTAGATAGGTTTAAGTAGTTCTAAGTTCTAGGGGACTGATGACCATAGATGTTAAGTCCCATAGTGCTCAGAGCCAATCAATGTGATGAATGAGGTATGTCGAATGTCTGTCCGTTTTTCTTCGTTGGCCTAAAGAGCCTAAAATAAATGTCACAACAATGCTGCGCACAGAGAGATTGAGGCAAAGTAGAACGTACTGATCTGCCAATGCCAATAAGTCTAATGGAAGCTACCGACATTGACTATCTTGTCATTTTCTGCTCCAGAAGAGTAGAAGATAATTTCATTGAACGAACTTTTACTTTAATATAGTCTTACCTTGGGAAGAAGACTGAGCACTTAATTGCTATTATTTTTGGGAAGTTATAGACTTTTTTGCTTTTCGGGCAGCTTTAAGGCTGATCTCGCAAAAAACTGATTATTAATAAATGATTGAAAACACCCAGCAAGCTGTATTTGTACTTTAAATATAACTCAGCCCTGTTTTTCCAATTTTTGTACCTGGCAACCCTGTTTGAAATGCGACGTCTTTATTTTGTCGAAAAGTGATATGGTGGAAGAACGGGTGTATAAAAATGTCGGTTACTTCTTATGAAGAAGTAAAATGAGGAACGGCGCTTTTTAATTATGGTTATTAAGTAAAAATAGTGCCGTGTCGGCTTTCGAATCGACATTTCCGTCAGGCGGTTGTTCAGTCGAAATTAATTTCTTTTTAGTAAGTGAATATTGTCTAGGAATTTGAAGATTAGAATATACAAAACTATTATTCTACCAGTTTTGCTGTATGGATGTGACTTGGTCTCTCACTGTGCAAAATGAAAAGCCGTTTCGAGTATTTGAAAACAAAATTTTGAGGAAAATTTTCGGAGCAAAAAGGGATTATATTAGCGGAGAGTGGCGAAAACTGCATAACGAAGAGGTTCACGAACTCTATTCAAACCCAGACATAATCAGTATCATTAAATCACGTAGGCTGCGATGGGCGGGTCACGTAGCTCGAATGGATGAGGGCAGGGCAGCGCGCAGAGTACTGGTAGGGCACCTAGAGGGAAAACGGCCTGTGGGGAGACCGAGGCGTAGATGGGGGGACAATGTGAAGGCCGATTTGAGGAGCCTAGGTATTGAAGGTGAATGGAAGGAAATAGCCCAAGACAGGGACGGATGATGAAGGTGCGTTGCTGCGGTAATGGACTCTCGAGTCCGGTATGACCAGTGAGTGAGTAAGTGGTGCAATACGAACTTCTTCCAAATAAGCTTACAGTAGTGTAAAAATACGCAAGGCTTCAGGTGTAACTCTCTCGTGCCTATCTTTCAGTGTTGGTTACGTTGTTTCCATTCAGTGCTAGACCTGGTTACAGTAAATTAACCCTTTTTAGTACATCTGAAACGTCCCCTTAGAACAAATTATACACGACTGTGCTTAAACTGACACACAGTATTTTTAGCGCAACGCAATCTGACTATCAAAAATCCCTACAAAAGAATGGCCCTGACTAACATTAACCTATACCTTTCACAAATCACTTACCTCACCAAAAATCTTCGTTACTCGAACTACTGCAATACAGTGAGCGCCACTACTGCCAGCTAAATAAAAGATTCAAACTACGGAAGGCACTAACTACTGATAGGCATAGTTAGCAAATGGAAGATTTTAATAGAGAACAAACAATTTATTTACCTTAATAGTCATATAGCAGTTCATGATATCCAGTATTGCAAATTTCAAAACTCCGCCATCTCTCTCCCCACATCCACCACTGCTGACGGCTCACCTCCAACTGCGCAACGCTACGCGCTGTTCACATCCAGCTGCCGCTGCCCAACACTACAATGGCAGACAACAATGCAAACTAGCCACAGACTGCACACAGCACAGCCAGTGATTTTCATATAGAGCGCTACGTAACGTTGCCGATAAGAAAACATAAACAGCCTGTCGAGAGTGCCCTGCTGTGTTTGAATCCCGCCATAAACAAAACATAAACAGCCTACTTACACATCGTCCCTTGCTGTAGGGTACGACAACCCGAAGGAACTTTCGCCACGACGAAAAACACGTCCAGCGTAATGCAATTTTAAACGTGAACAGCCGTCTAAAGAGCCTGTACGTTCTAAACAGCTAACGACGCTGTTACTAACTATGGCTGATCCCTGTTCTTAATTTGTCAGCTTTAAGGTGTAATAGATACATTAATACTTTTCACACCTTACACAGTAACTGGCTGGGATGACACGCACAATACATTTTTGCTTGCAGACTGGTAAACGGCCGAGCACTGATAGCAGAGATGCGGAGCTTGTACTGCAGCTTGCTGGCGCTGATGACGCTGACGTCTTGCGCCCGGGCGGTCGTCTTCACGAGGTGCGAGCTGTACCACGAGCTGCTGCAGAGGGACTTCCCCGAGGACCAGCTGCCAGACTGTGAGTCCCGTCCCGGCTGCAGTCTAACATGTGGGACATGAAACTGTAACGATTCCGGCACCGTTGTTGAGTTTGGTAAATGTTTGGT
Organism: Schistocerca cancellata; assembly: GCF_023864275.1. Taxonomy (NCBI): domain Eukaryota; kingdom Metazoa; phylum Arthropoda; class Insecta; order Orthoptera; family Acrididae; genus Schistocerca; species Schistocerca cancellata. The sequence continues at coordinate 30,293,607 of NC_064631.1, read as the reverse complement.
TTGGCGACGCTCCTGCTCCTGAGAACTTTGTCATAGGCAGATCTGGAAAGGGGAAGGGGGCGGAAGAATAACCACACTTTTCAAATGTACTCCACAACATGGCATGCTTTGCTGTGCTTTTTTTCTGTCTGTGGTTCCAATTATCAATGACAGACGTGTGCTGTTCAAAATGGCTCTAAGCACTATGGGCCTTAACATCTGAGGTCATGAGTCCCCTAGACTTAGAACTGCTTAAACCTAACTAATCTAAGAACATCACACACATCCATGCCCGAGGCAGGATTCGAACCTGCGACCATAGCAGCAGCGCGGTCCCTGACTGAAGCGCCTAGAACCGCTCGGCTACAGCGGCCGGCCCGGCCATTTGCTGTGTGCAGCCGATTCCGCAAAACACAGTTCACTGTCGATGGTCAAGAAACAGCTCCCATAAAACAGCCAATAGTCTTCGTCTCTTTTAAGTGAAACCAGTCTGTCGAATCAGTTAAATGGAAAGTCTTCACAATCAGTTTTAGTTGTGTATATTGACTGAATTATTCATTCTTCCTTTTCAAATGGAACAGGTCTGTTAGTCTGCCTCCCTGTCTGTAGATTCCGTCGGCCAGTTTGAGAGATGCTCGGGCTGTTTTCCCGCACTCGCCTGGGAGAATGCTCGGCTCGTTTACCATTCAAAGCAAACTAACGAATGGTAATTTTTTCTGCGAAAAATACTTAAGTGGCAGTATACGCTTTAAAAGCAAACCATGGAATCACCGAACAATTAAAATGGTCCTTTATGCTTTCTGTTCGACACTTGAGCATTTACTGGAAGAGAATTACCGGTGATTTGTGCAAACTAGAGGGAAGAGATAGACGTGCCACCAAATACATTTAAATTAAAAAGTAATTTTCACTTGCCTGTCTGGATGAACACGTTACCGGAAATTACTGCGACCGAAATACGCTGAATGCGAGTAACTTGGCTTCAGGTATGGTGAGTATAGATGGTTAAGGTGACCATTCACGATAAGCGACAAATCCGGGTCTGATTTGGTGTCCGGCACAAATTATCATGTCACCAATAGGTAGTGCGTCAATACCTAACACACCTGAAGCGAATTCATTCGTATTCAGCGAATTTACTCCCAACTAAAAAAACTGTTAATTTATATAAAAATCTACAATGTAACTAAAGCTCTTAAACTTCAAAAACCTTAAAGTTGTGTTTAATGCTAGTACAAAAGTCATATTCAAGTAAATACATAAATTTAGAATATACTAAGGCTTTAGAAGTGTACTTTTTATTAACCTCTTTGAAACAAGACGTGATTTGATTCAAAAAATACCAGTGTGGCCCATTTACAAGTGCTGAACAAGAGAAGCCACATTGACATACCTTCTTCCATTTGGTTGTTTCAGTGGCTTGGAAAATAAAGCTGACTCAGGAAAAAGGTTTGTTTTTGAAACCAGTAGGATTGTCCCATCATTGATGCCATGAGCTCACAGCATTTACCGAAGATGAAAATCAGTTACCCATACGTGACCATACTACCTTGACAAAAGATGCTGTTCACATTATTAAGGACCTGTTTGTCGTGGAGTGTGCCGCTGTTCCTCGATTTTAAATTGTGCCCTTAGGCTGTGAAAAGTTTCGTCGAAACGGCGAACCAATTGGTAATGAACGAATCTTTTTGTTGCAGACCTGTCCTTCCATAAAGTGGAAAATGCTTAAGAGTAATGGCGCAAAAATAACTAGAATGATGCTTCAATTTGAGTATCCCTTCGTTAAGGGACATCAGTTTCAGACAGTACATGTCTGAATTCGCTCCTTCTGCTGCTCAAAACATTGTTACATTGTCTGTTTTCCGTTACGCCGCAGAGGAACTTAGTTCCCTGCCATCTAACAAGGAAAATAAGAGTATGCGTAAAAAACTCCTCTGATATTCTAAATTGCAGGGCAAATATTTTAGTTTGTTTTTTGGCTAAATAATTTTACTAAGTTTTCATTAGATTGCTCTCTAGTGTCTCTCAGTTCACTACAAATTGTGCCATTGGTTTAAACTAACTTCATGATGAGCTACGTACATAAAATTTGAAATATAGCTCAGAACTGTACAACACATCATTAACTTTCTTGTCAGTCTGTTTAGTAAGGGTTGTGTGAGAAAGAGTGGTAATGCTTGACAACTATTCTGCCGCACACGATCGGTGTTGTCGGGGGGTAGCATTTGAATGCGTTTAAAGAGGTGAAAGTGCAAACACCTAAACAGAGTGGACAGAAGAGGCTGACAAAGGAGCAGAAGGGATTTGAGCAATAAATGTGGAATACACATGCTAGGCTGAAGCTGTAGGTATAAACCTAGTATGGAAGTAAAAATACTGTAAAAAATGACGTAAAACTAATTTTGCTTGCTTAGTTATTTTTAGGATAACGCTTAAATTTGGTAGTATAACAATATCCCATTTTAGACACAATTGGGGTAAGACACTAAAATAACTCTAAGTGTAAGACATCTTATCTCATTAATGTTTAAAATCCAATAAAAATTTCACATAGAGATTGCTGAAAGCAGAAGATAATTATTTAAATAAAATTAATTTTTTATATAGCATGTTTTAAATAGGGCTACACACTACAAAATTTCTCCTACCTACATATAAATGTTCCCGAAAATTTGTTTTTTAATAGCTAATTTCAGAATTATCTTCATGGGATTTGGAATTTTTACGAGGCTAGCAGAAATTCTTATACTTCGTGGTCAGATATAAAACATGGTATATTAAACATTCATTGTTATTTAACTAAATATTCATTGCGAATGTAGAACGTCAGATACCTCTGCATAACTTAAATGAGTTAAACATCTTTAAACCGTTTTTGTGAAGTTATTTACTCTACATTCGCTAATCGAAAATCTGATCATTATCGAACATCGAATAGTGGCAACTTTACTCTACAGCTGTTCAGTTTCAGTGGTTGGTCACCAATCACTTTGTCCGCGTACTAAATTCCCTACAAAACATTTAAGTTAAATTGTTTCAGTAATGTGCGACTACATGGACTTCGTAGTGCAAAGACGAATTGAGGTATTACACTACGATTCACCTAAAGAGGTGTGGAAGTCCAACACAAATCGAATTAAATTCAGTGAAATGAAATGAACGTGGATGAAATCAATGAAATGCTATGTCGTGGCATGTTTTTCTCGTCTTCAGGCTGAACATTACTTTAATGCAGTTCTCCTAGCTAGTGTGTCCTGTGTAAGGCTCTTAATCTCCATGTAATCCCTGTACCCGACAACCATTTGAACCTGCTTTCTGTAATAAGGGTTTGATCTAAGTTTACATTTTTTACCCCCACATTTCCATCCATTACCATACTGACTAGCCTCGATGCGTCTTTCATCCTTTCAACAGATCCCTTATTTTAGGCAAAGTTGGGCAATAACTTAAGTTTTACCCAATTACTCAAAATTCTCCTGACGCCCTGGCAAGGAGGTGACCTTATGTTGAGTGCCCCCCCTCCCCCCCCCCCCCCCCGTTGCACACCATCTCGTATTGTCAGACGCATCAACGTTAGGAGACTGAATAGTTTCAGGTGACAGAAAAAAAACTGGTCGTTCAAATTGAATCAATAGGCCTGCGGACTTAGTCATCCTCATCGCTGGAAGGAGATTCTGCTTACCAGACTGAGCTAGTCCTTCAACACATTGCTTCCTCCTCTGGCAGGAGGATCCACCACTCTGTGAAGTTTGTCGTGACCCACTTCCACTTCAGCATATTTTGGCAAAATGTGTCCTATATAGTATTAGGGCAGCCCTCAGTCTCTATGGAGATCTGCCCACCGTCCTCTCCGATACTGACTCCAGTGTTAAGAGTGGTGAAATTTTGTGAACTGTCAGCCTTATCCCTAAATTGGTGGGGAAGGGAGGCAGACTTTAATGCATTATAAACTGCTCCGCATCTGGGGACTGACTTCGTCCTTACCCATGACACTGACATGCTGACTTTTCGTCAGGGCGCTGATCATGTTGAGCGCACCTACCTCACCTCAAATCATAATCATCTACATCTACATCCATGCTCCGCAAGCCACCTGACGGTGTGTGGCGGAGGGTACTTTGAGTACCTCTATCGGTCTCCCTTCTATTCCAGTCTCGTATTGATCGTGGAAAGAAAGATTGTCTTTATGCCTCTATGTGGACTCTGATCTCTCTGATTTTATTCTCATGGTCTCTTCGCGAGGTATAGGAAGGAGGGAGCAATATAATGCTTGACTCGTCGGTGAAGGTATGTTCTCGAAACAACAAAAGCCCGTATCGAGCTACTGAGTCTCTCTTGCACAGTCCTCCACTGGAGTTTATCTGTCATCTCCGTAACGCTGTCGCGATTACAAAATGATCCTGTAACGAAGCGCGCTGCTCTCCGTTGGATCTTCACTCTCTCTCTCTCTCTCTCTCTCTCTCTCTCTCAGTCTGGAACCGCGCGGCCGCTACGGTCGCAGGTTCGAATCCTGCCTCGGGCATGGATGTGTGTGATGTCCTTAGGTTAGATAGGTTTTAGTAGTTCTAAGTTCTAGGGGACTGATAACCTTAGCAGTTAAGTCCCATAGTGCTCAGAGCCATTTTCTCTCTCTCTCTCTCTCTCTCTCTCTCTCTCTCTTCTATCAACCCTGTCTGGTGCGGATCCCACACCGGTGAGCAGTATTCAAGCAGTGGGCGAACAAGTGTACTGTAACCTACTTCCTTTGATTTTGGATTGCATTTCCTTAGGATTCTTCCAATGAATTTTTCTGGCATCTGTTTTACCGACGATTAATTTTATATGATCATACCATTTTAAATCACTGCTAATCATCATAATCAAAATTCCCCCATTAGTTACTAAATCTAGCCACCTAATCTTCATTATTCTGTAGCACCCTGATTCAAAATCTATTTCCTTCTTGTCTGAACTGGTTGTTATGTATAGTTTACTTTCGTACAAGGCTACACTCCAGAACAATGAGGAGCATTCAGTAAGTAATGCAACACATTTTTCTAGACCGATTTCGGCTGACAAAACTGGAATTTGAGAGACTCGTGGAACACGCCCGCTTCAGCCCCTGTAGCTGTATGAAGTTCAGATAGGGGGTGGTGCTATATGTAGCTTTCAAAATGGACCCTGTAACGGAAGTGCGTTCAAAGCAGAGTAGTCGTGGACTTTCTTCTGGCGGAAAACCAGAGCATCGTAGATATTGACAGGCGCGTGAGGAATTTCTACTTAGACCTAGCATAGAACAAAAGCACGGTGAGTCGTTGAGCGTTGCATCTATCATCGCAAACCTGTCAGATCTCTTGCGTGCACGTCCGTCCCACAATGTTGGAACGTGCAGACACTTTCAGTCGAGGTCGTAGACGGATCACAAACGCCTCGCATCCCAACTGTACCCGAGTCTGCTCACCCGAGAGCAGCTCGCTAAACGTCACTGAACTGTTCCTCATCCATCCTACTGCCCGGTTCTTGTTCTGAAGGCGGCATAGATAAATTCTTTCCACTAATAGCGTCAGAGGTTTGGATGAGAATCAGGGATGTTTACCTGACCATGGTGATGTGTACAGGCACGTTAAAGCAAAACCTGAGAAATACATCGTTTGAAGGAGGGTACTGCAGGACTTGAAATGAGTGGATCCTATTTCCACAGAAATAAAGCGTACTCTGTCAAACGGAATCAAAGAGCACTGAAAGACCTGAGTCGAAACAAAGCCCCCGGAGTAGACAACATTCCATTAGAACTACTGACGGCCTTGGGAGAGCCTGTCCCGACAAAACTCTACCATATGATGAGCAAGATGTATGAGACAGGCGAAATACCCTCAGACTTCAAGAAGAATATAATTCCAATCCCAAAGAAAGCAGATGTTGACATATGTGGAAATTACCGAACTATCAGTTTAATAAGTCACAGTTGCAAAATACTAACGCGAATTCATTACAGACGAATGGAAAAACTGGTAGAAGCCGACCTCGGGGAAGATCAGTTTGGATTCCGTAGAAATGTTGTAACACGTGAAGCAATATAGACCTTACGACTTATCTTAGAAGAAAGATTAAGGAAGGGCAAACCTACGTTTCTAGCATTTGTAGACTTAGAAAAAGCTTTTGACAATGTTGACTGGAATACTCTCTTTCAAATTCTAAAGGTGGCAGGGATAAAATACAGGGAGCGAAAGGCTATTTACAATTTTTACAGAAACTAGATGGCAGTTATAGGAGTCGAGGGCCATGAAAGGGAAGCAGTGGTTGGGAAGGGAGTTAGAGAGGGTTATAGCCTTATCCCAATGTTGTTCAATCTGTATATTGAGGAAGCAGTAGAAAAACATAAGAAAAATTCTGAGTAGACAAGGTTGTAGCCTCTCCCCGATGTTATTCAATCTGTATATTGAGCAAGCAGTAAAGGAAACAAAAGAAAAATTCTGAGTAGGTATTAAAATCCATGGAGAAGAAATAAAAACTTTGAGGTTCGCCGATGACATTGTAATTCTGTCAGACAGCAAAGAACTTGGAAGAGCAGTTGAACGGAATGGACAGTGTCTTGAAAGGAGAGTGTAAGATGAACATCAACAAATGCAAAACGAGAATAATGGAATGTAGTCGAATTAAGTCGGTTGATGCTGAGGGAATTAGATTAGGAAATGAGACACTTACAGTAGTAAAGGAGTTTTGCTATTTGGGGAGCAAAATAACTGATGATGGTCAAAGTAGAGAGGATATAAAATGTAGACTGGCAATGGGAAGGAAAGCGTTTCTGAAGAAGAGAAATTTGTTAACATCGAGTATAGATTTAAGTGTCCGGAAGTCGTTTCTCATAGTATTTGTATGGAGTGTAGCCACGTATGGAAGTGAAACATGGACGAAAAATAGTTTGGACAAGAAGAGAATAGAAGCTTTCGAAATGTGGTGCTACAGAAGAATGCTGAAGATTAGATGGGTAGTTCACATAACTGATGAGGAGGTATTTAACAGAATTGGGGAGAAGAGGAGATTGTGGAACAACTTGACTAGAAGAAGGGATCAGTTGGTAGGACGTGTTCTGAGACATCAAGGGATCACAAATTTAGCATTGGAGGGTAGCGTGGAGGGTAAAAATCGTAGAGGGAGAAAAAGAGATGAATACACTAAACAGATGCAGAAGGGTGCAGGTTGCAGTAAGTACTGTGAGATGAAGAAGCTTGCACAGGATAGGGTAGCATGGAGAGCTGCATCAAACCAGTCTCAGGACTGAAGACCACAACAACTGTCAAACGGCAGGCACAAAGGTGTCCAAATCAGAATTTTGAATCGCTATTGCAAAAGCTTCACTTGCAGTAACATTACGGAAAAAATTGACGCAATAACATATTTTGCAGAACGTTACAAAAATCTACCTTTAATCACAAATCTTTGTGAGCTGAAAATTCAAAGAGCTGTGACGAACTGATTTTCAGGTTATTTACTTTAGTTTTATCTAGTTCTAGAGTAATAATTTTGTTGGTAAATTTCACATTTACCCTAACAGCTAAATTATTAACTTTTGCATGTGCACTGAAACTGATTTACAACTATTTGTTTTCTCCTTTATGTAACTTGGTAGCAGTTTTGCGGATACAATGAAATTTAGTGGCTAATGGAATTTGCAGCACCTCTTAGATTCATTGATATTTCTAAGTAGCTGGCAAGATGAGTTATTTTATGCACATTCGTTAGGTGACCTACAGTGACAGACTTCGGCCTATCCGTTATGTAGAAACAATTCTTCCTTGTATATTGATACAAGCGATATCGTTACGTTTGTTCGCATTACAAAGACAGTCGGATTGTTTGAACACGCTAGATGGAAACTCGTGAATGGAAGAAGGTCGAGTCTGTTTACGAGCTACTACGTAACGTGCTCACATAATCAGTCGGTGTCGTGGTAACGACTCCCAACCTATAATACCACTAGTATAACCAGAAGCTGAAATATTTTTTTTAGTAATTAAGAGACTGATTCTCTTGACTAATTTGACAAGACCCTCCACGGATTCCTGTCTTGTGCCATCATTTGGAGATTAGCACTTGGAGCCTACGTCTTGAAATATTTGCTGGATGTGTTCCACTCTGTCGTCCTCTGAGTTTTTAATCCTCTAAGCTTCGACTCCTTTATGTCATAAAAGATGACCTACCGTCCTGTCTCTGCTTGCCAGTGTTCTCCATACACTCCCTTCCTCATGGATTCTACAGAGAATCTCAATATGCCTTACCTTATCAATATACCTAATTTTCAAAGTCTTGTTGCAGCACATCTCTAACACTTACACTCTCTTCTGTATTTTGCACAGTCCATGTACTAGTAACATACAATGCTGTACCCGATTCGTACGTTCACAGAAATTTTTTCCTCAAATTAAGGCCTATGTTTCATACTGGACTTCTCTTGGCCAGGAACGCCCCTTTTGCCAGTGCTGATCCGCTTATTATGTCTTCCTTCCTTCCTCCGTCCGTCTTTTTATTTTGCTGCCTTTCTTGACTTCGTCTACTTCCTGATCACCAATTCTGTTGTTAAATTTCTCGTTGTTATCGTTTCTGTTATTTCTCATTACTTTAGTATTTCTTAGATTTACTTTCAATCCAAATTCTGTAACAATTGAAATATCCATTTCATTCAATATATCCTGCAGTTCTTCACTTTTATCGAGGGTAGCAATGTCACAGCGAATCTTATCATCGATATTGTTTCACCCTGAATATTAAACCCGCACTTGATTCTTTTTCCTGTTTCAGTCACCGCCTCTTGGATCCATAGACTGAACAGTAGGGGCGAAAGACTACATCTGTCTGACGCCCTTCTTAATCTCAGCATTTCGTTCTTGCTCCCCCCGCTCTTACTGTTCCCTCTTGGTTCCTGTACACGTTATACATTACCCGTCTTTCCCCTTCGCTTATCCTTGCTTTTCTCACGATTCCGAAGATCTTGTAGATTTTACATTGTCGAATGTTTCTCAAGGTCGAAAAATCGAATGAACGTCTCCTGATATTTCTTCAGTCTTGCTTCCATTCTCAGCCGCAACGTTAGAACAACCTATTTGTTGTCTGGTAATGCCAAATTGATCATATAACAGACCGTATATTTCCTTTCCCGTTCTTCTGTTTATTATCTTTTCAGCAACTTTGGCGCATGAGTTGTTAAGGTGATTATGCGATAATTCTCGCACCAGTCGGCTCTTGTAATCTCGGAGATGAGTGGATGAGTTTCCCGAAAGTCTAATGGTATATCGCCAGTCTTACATTCTACATCCCCCCCATGAACCATGGACCTTGTCGTTGGTGGGGAGGCTTGCGTGCCTCAGCGATACAGATAGCCGTACCGTAGGTACAACCACAACGGAGGGGTATCTGTTGAGAGGCCAGACATACGTGTGGTTCCTGAAGAGGGGCAGCAGCCTTTTCAGTAGTTGCAAGGGCAACAGTCTGGATGATTGACTGATCTGGCCTTGTAACAATAACCAAAACGGCCTTGCTGTGCTGGTACTGCGAACGGCTGGAAGCAAGGGGAAACTACGGCCGTAATTTTTCCCGAGGGCATGCAGCTTTACTGTATGATTAAATGATGATGGCGTCCTCTTGGGTAAAATATTCCGGAGGTAAAATAGTTCCCCATTCGGATCTCCGGGCGGGGACTACTCAGGAGGACGACGTTATCAGGAGAAAGAAAACTGGCGTTCTACGAATCGGAGCGTGGAATGTCAGCTCACTTAATCGGGCAGGTAGGTTAGAAAATTTAAAAAGGGAAATGGATAGGTTAAAGTTAGATATAGTGGGAATTAGTGAAGTTCGGTGGCAGGAGGAACAAGACTTCTCGTCAGGCGAATACAGGTTTATAAATACAAAGTCAAATAGGGGTAATGCAGGAGTAGGTTTAATAATGAATAGGAAAATAGGAATGCGGGTAAGCTACTACAAACAGCATAGTGAACGCATTATTGTGGCCAAGATAGATACGAAGCCCACACCTACTATAGTAGTACAAGTTTATATGCCAACTAGCTCTGCACATGACGAAAAAATTGAAGAAATGTATGATGAAATAAAAGGAATTATTCAGATAGTGAAGGGAGACGAAAATTTAATAGTCATGGGCGACTGGAATTCGAGTGTAGGAAAAGGGAGAGAAGGAAACGTAGTAGGTGAATATGGATTGGGGCTAAGAAATGAAAGAGGAAGCCGCCTGGTAGAATTTTGCACAGAGCACAACTTAATCATAGCTAACACTTGGTTTAAGAATCACGATAGAAGGTTGTATACATGGAAGAACCCTGGAGATACTAAAAGGTATCAGATAGATTATATCATGGTAAGACAGAGATTTAGGAACCAGGTTTTAAATTGTAAGACATTTCCAGGGGCAGATGTGGACTCTGACCACAATCTATTGGTTATGGCCTGTAGATTAAAACTGAAGAAACTCCAAAAAGGTGGGAATTTAAGGAGATGGGACCTGGATAAACTGAAAGAACCAGAGGTTGTACAGAGTTTCAGGGAGAGCATAAGGGAACAATTGACAGGAATGGGGGAAAGAAATACAGTAGAAGAAGAATGGGTAGCTTTGAGGGATGAAGTAGTAAAGGCAGCAGAGGATCAAGTAGGTAAAAAGAAGAGGGCTAGTAGAAATCCTTGGGAAACAGAAGAAATATTGAATTTAATTGATGAAAGGAGAAAATATAAAAATGCAGTAAATGAAGCAGGCAAAAAGGAGTACAAACGTCTCAAAAATGAGATCGACAGGAAGTGCAAAATGGCTAAGCAGGCATGGCTAGAGGACAAATGTAAGGATGTAGAGGCTTATCTCACTAGGGGTAAGATAGATACTGCCTACAGGAAAATTAAAGAGACGTTTGGAGATAAGAGAACTACTTGCATGAACATCAAGAGCTCAGATGGAAACCCAGTTCTAAGCAAAGAAGGGAAAGCAGAAAGGTGGAAGGAGTATATAGAGGGTCTATACAAGGGTGATGTACTTGAGGACAATATTATGGAAATGGAAGAGGATGTAGATGAAGATGAAATGGGAGATACGATACTGCGTGAAGAGTTTGACAGAGCACTGAAAGACCTGAGTCGAAACAAGGCCCCCGGAGTAGACAACATTCCATTGGAACTACTGACGGCCTTGGGAGAGCCAGTCCTGACAAAACTCTACCACCTGGTCAGCAAGATGTATGTAACAGGCGAGGTACCCTCAGACTTCAGGAAGAATATAATAATTCCAATCCCAAAGAAAGCGGGTGTTGACAGATGTGAAAATTACCGAACAAACAGTCTAATAAGCCACAGCTGCAAAATACTAACACGAATTCTTTACAGACGAATGGAAAAACTAGTAGAAGTCGACCTCGGGGAAGATCAGTTTGGATTCCGTAGAAAATGGGAACACGTGAGGCAATACTGACCTTACGACTTATCTTAGAAGAAAGATTAAGGAAAGGCAAACCTACGTTACTAGCATTTGTAGACTTGGAGAAGGCTTTTGACAATGTTGACTGGAATACTCTCTTTCAAATTCTAAAGGTGGCAGGGGTAAAATACAGGGAGCGAAAGGCTATTTACAATTTGTACAGAAACCAGATGGCAGTTATAAGAGTCGAGGGACATGAAAGAGAAGCAGTGGTTGGGAAGGGAGTAAGACAGGGTTGAAGCCTCTCCCCGATGTTATTCAATCTGTATATTGAGCAAGCAGTAAAGGAAACAAAAGAAAAATTCTGAGTAGGTATTAAAATCCATGGAGAAGAAATAAAAACTTTGAGGTTCGCCGATGACATTGTAATTCTGTCAGAGACAGCAAAGGACTTGGAAGAGCAGTTGAACGGAATGGATGGTGTCTTGAAAGGAGGATATAAGATGAACATCAACAAAAGCAAAACGAGGATAATGGAATGTAGTCGAATTAAGTCGGGTGATGTTGAGGGTATTAGATTAGGAAATGAGACACATAAAGTAGTAAAGGAGTTTTGCTATTTGGGAAGCAAAATAACTGATGATGGTCGAAGTAGAGAGGATATAAAATGTAGACTGGCAATGGGAAGGAAAGCGTTTCTGAAGAAGAGAAATTTGTTAACATCGAGTATAGATTTAAGTGTCCGGAAGTCATTTCTGAAAGTATTTGTATGGAGTGTAGCCACGTATGGAAGCGAAACATGGACGGTAAATAGTTTGGACAAGAAGAGAATAGAAGCTTTCGAAATGTGGTGCTATAGAAGAATGCTGAAGATTAGATGGGTAGTTCACATAACTGATGAGGAGGTATTTAACAGAATTGGGGAGAAGAGGAGATTGTGGAACAACTTGACTAGAAGAAGGGATCAGTTGGTAGGACATGTTCTGAGACATCAAGGGATCACAAATTTAGCATTGGAGGGTAGCGTGGAGGGTAAAAATCGTAGAGGGAGAAAAAGAGATGAATACACTAAACAGATGCAGAAGGGTGCAGGTTGCAGTAAGTACTGTGAGATGAAGAAGCTTGCACAGGATAGGGTAGCATGGAGAGCTGCATCAAACCAGTCTCAGGACTGAAGACCACAACAACTGTCAAACGGCAGGCACAAAGGTGTCCAAATCAGAATTTTGAATCGCTATTGCAAAAGCTTCACTTGCAGTAACATTACGGAAAAAATTGACGCAATAACATATTTTGCAGAACGTTACAAAAATCTACCTTTAATCACAAATCTTTGTGAGCTGAAAATTCAAAGAGCTGTGACGAACTGATTTTCAGGTTATTTACTTTAGTTTTATCTAGTTCTAGAGTAATAATTTTGTTGGTAAATTTCACATTTACCCTAACAGCTAAATTATTAACTTTTGAATGTGCACTGAAACTGATTTACAACTATTTGTTTTCTCCTTTATGTAACTTGGTAGCAGTTTTGCGGAGACAATGAAATTTAGTGGCTAATGGAATTTTCAGCACTTCTTAGATTCATTGATATTTCTAAGTAGCTGGCAAGATGAGTTACTTTATGCACATTCGTTAGGTGACCTATAGTGACAGACTTCGGCCTATCCGTTATGTAGAAACAATTCTTCCTTGTATATTGAGACAAGCGATATCGTTACGTTTGTTCGCATTACAAAGACAGTCGGATTGTTTGAACACGCTAGATGGAAACTCGTGAATGGAAGAAGGTCGAGTCTGTTTACGAGCTACTACGTAACGTGCTCAAATAATCAGTCGGTGTCGTGGTAACGACTCCCAACCTATAATACCACTAGTATAACCAGAAGCTGAAATATTTTTTTAGTAATTAAGAGACTGATTCTCTTGACTAATTTGACAAGACCCTCCACGGATTCCTGTCTTGTGCCATCATTTGGAGATTAGCACTTGGAGCCTACGTCTTGAAATATTTGCTGGATGTGTTCCACTCTGTCGTCCTCTGAGGTTTTAACCCTCTACAGCTTCCACTCCCTTATGTCCTAAAAGATGGCCTACCATCCTGTCTCTGC